>NC_051046.1:9792946-10520446 GCF_904848185.1 Acanthopagrus latus | reverse complement strand
CTCAGAAGAGGTGGAGCTGGCCGACTGGCCCGACTCCTCCTTGCTTCCCTTGTTTGCCTTGGACTCCTTCTTCTTCGTCTTCTCCCCTCCGTTCTCCCCGTTGCGCCCTGAGCCAGAGTTAGATTTGTTCATTTTGCCGTGCACGAGGCCACCCAGACCTCCCATGTTCTTCTTCAACTTGATCCCCAAGGTTTTGCTGAAGCTACCTAGTTTGTTGGCTACAGAATCAGCCCGGCTCTTGTCCTTGTCCTTGCGCTGCTTGTCTTTGTCCTTCTCCTTGCTGGGCTTGCCGCTGTTGACGTTGGAGTTGCTGCCGACAGACTCGCGGTCAGAGTCCATGGACTCAGCTAGAGACTGGACATCCTCACCTGCAGAGGCTGTGGGAGACTCTGGCTGAGCCAAGGGAGCCTGCACAGAGAAACACACAAACACATATCAGCGATGAGGAAAACATATTCAGTATGTTTATGAATTTAAGAGTGGAGCGCTTTGAAGGACTCCCAATGTATTCCAGACAAAGTTCACCAGAAAAACACTTAAGCAGAGCTTCGCCGGCTGGTGATTCATAATCAGGACAAACACATGAATGCCTGAGATTATTGGACTCTGACAGTAAATAAAATTGATTGACTGAACTGGCGGTTTCAATAACATCTGGCACGGAGGAGCCTCTCCAGAGCTAAACCCACCATGACGAACAAGACACATGCGTGAGAACAAGTTACCCTTGTTTCAGATGGAATTCGGATCCACGTTACATTCATGTAGTTGTGCAGCAGGTTGAGTTTGGCCTCCAGGGACAAGATGAGACTGCGGGAAAGATGCAGACATAATTAACAACAAGCGGCGGTACAACGCAGCTGACATGCAACAGACAATTTCACTAAAACCTAATGGCGTATGAAGCACATTTATGGCTCTGCTCATGACATTTTCCAGAGCCGAACCACGCCTGCAATGCATTAAGGGTAATATACAAGGGGTGGTATTAGTGAAGTGGTTTGAGCATCTCTTTTCTGTACATCTGTACTGTTCACACTGCAGCTTGTTAGAGGATAATCTAACCCCCTGACTGACAGGAATGTGAAACAGAAACCCTTACATAAACTCTTTGCTAAACTCAGAGAGGGTGTTGCTGCTTTAGTGAGGCCGTTCCTGGGAAAACCCTATGGATGACTGACGTGACTCACAATTTGTTCTCTCTCTGCTCACTCTTTGATGTGACCTGAGCCCGGAGCCTATAATCAGAGTTAAATCCCCCACATGCAGCCTTGTGGGCAGACCAACAGAACTGCCTTCGCCTGCGGTTTTTACCCTCTCGCCCTGCCTTAATAATCAGCGCCTCTGTGTGAGCTCCGTTGATAAGTATCAACACCCCGTGATATACTATACGGGACTTACTTGGCTAGCTTGGTATTATCGTTGTCGTCCCTCCCCCACTCCCAGTCCCGACCAGGGTCCACGGCAAAATGGAGTGCCAGCAGCTTGTGTTCCGAGTCGGTCAAAGGGATAACAGCTGGAAGAGATGAGATTATCAGAAGGTTAGTTTGGACAGGCTTTACCACTGGAACGCTACGTTTGCACGCCACGCGTTTTCCCTCTCAAGACCGCCATGGTGTCAGAGCTGAAGTGACGCCATAATGACACACTAGAATAATGCCACGTTCATTATCCCAGATGCCTATCAGTGAGGGTGACATGTCTGTGTTCTATCTGCCATCTATTTTTTAAGTAGAGAGGCAACCGTGACCAGTGAGTGTCACTCCTACTGAGTCATCCAGACAGGGAAGAGGCTCAGTGGCTCTCTAAAGCTTCAGCTTGATTGGTTCTTTTGTAACACTGACCGCCCCATGTCCTGGGTAGCTTCTGCGCTTGTGTCGTTCGTCAAGTGGAAACGTATTTATAACATTTAAGAAGATAATCAAGGGAAAAAAAATGTGGTTTGCTACAACTGGCTGAAAGCTACTGGTACACCTATTAAACTAGACAAAAAAACACATACTAACATCTGGCCTTCCCCTTTAGTGGCAAAGTACACTGGAGGAGGGATGGAAAAATGACACCCAGGTGGACACACTAATCCACCCCCCCGCCACACATTTTCTGGAGTGACGCTGTAACGCGGGTTGAAGTTCTGGATGCTGGGAGTGTAAAGACTTTTACATCTGTCTTTGTTCAAACAGCACTTAAACTCATCTGTTCAGTTGGCACTGAGTTTAAAGGAGAGACCGAAGTCAAAGAAAAGTAGCCAGTGTAGCGCAGACACTGGGGTCCGTGCTGCTTTCTACTGTTTCCTGTCTTTCAGCGCATTCGTGATGAGGAATGTGATACACTATTACATGTATTTGATGACTTTAGTTACTAGTCACTCCGCAGATTACATGCAAATTAAGTAACTTAAACAAAAAAAAACAAAAAAACAATCCCCAGATATATCAGATCCAATAAGGTTCATCAAGGACAATAATGAGTCAACTCATAGCATATAGGAAGTAAACACACATGTACAATAAACATTATGTACAATTTACCTTTTGCTCAAGTACTAATTGTGTGAGTGACTCTCACACCTCAAATAATGTTTCAACACAATGTCTTTACTTATAAATAAGTGTGACCTTTGTGTCCTCACAACACTGCAACTCTGTTGGTCAAAGTTAAAATGGAAAGTAAATCTGTAAACTGTGTTGCCATGTCTAGAACTCAGTTGCAAATAAGTTTGGCTAACCAAGGGTGTTTTTTAAAAGCTGTCTATGTTTCTTCCAGTCCAGTCTTTTCATTAACCAAGAAGAATGAATGCCAGATCTACAAAAACAAGACAACCAGGACCCTTGTTGTGCTAAACTGGAACAGCCTCTGTGCTAATATTAGCACTACTACTGACCTTGACATGATGAGATTTACATTGAACAGATAGCTCTACAGTTGGTCTGGACCGTAGATGATGATTTAGTTTAGTAATATAGCGCGATCAGACGCAGCAGTACAGAATAAGAGCAGGAGCGCTGAAATAATTTCATTCATAGCCCGCTGATAGGATCAGCTACTTACAAGCAGGAAGAGGTTTTCAACATTAATCACTGGACTCAGAACACAAAACAGACACCCACCCGGGCTTCCTCTCGTGGGAGGCGTGCTTACAGTATGTGCACAGTGCGGGCGTGTACGTGTTGTAGTATGATGAGTGCATGGCTGCCTTTCAAAACAACAGCGCGAGGAGGACTAGCTCGACCCCACTGGCCCGCATGACAGCTCTCCTCGGGCTACCTAGTGTGTGGGGGCTGTTGTCCACATGACAGCAGCGAGAGGCAGGCTGTTCGGGCCGAGGACATTCCAGCCTTCGCTGTCAGCCCCAGATGGAAGACAGTCTCCTCCCATCCTCATCAATTCTTCCGCTGCCAATAGGCTGCTCAGCTCTGCAGGCTTCACGGAGACACAGACACCAGCGGCAGCAAGGGCCTCCCTCTGTGTCCCCGATGACACTGCAGGCCGAACTCTCTCCTTTTTGTGTTTCTTTTCGAGCACCTCTGTGTGGGTGCAAAGTACGTGACCCATGATGTTAAGTGTCAAAAATAGTGCTAGTGCAGCATTGTGGTGATGGCCTTGTGCTCTTGAAACAGAATTAGTGTGCGGCCACGCCTACATTAGCACTTCTGAGATGATCACTTATTTATATCTGACACCATTAGCTGCTCAGCAAACAAATTCCATCAGCTGAGTAAATATATCACTTATATAGCTGCTGACGGACCAGGCTCCGTCCAGCCGAAAATGTCAAGGCTGCTTTTGCGTCACACCTGCAAATTACCATGCATTTTACACCTTCTACCTAAAAAAAAAAAAAAAAAGAGGCATGACTCACGCCTGTGCCCACAGAGGCCACTGTAATGACACTGGTGGCATGGCAACTCTGAAAACTGGGAAGGAGAAAAGAGAGAGGTTTTCTTGAAGGCAACTCTTTCCTAAAACACTCCTGCCCAGAAAAATTCAGTCATAATCACAAACACACACGGGCGAACAGAGGACAGTGGACCAGCTCCCACTCAGTTCCCACTCGGGTCATGCAGCAGGCAGCTGAGGTCTGTGAGGTGGCGTCCCGGCTCCCACGATGCAGCTGTCCTCCTTTTCTCTCGCCATTCCAAAGTGCTGTGTGTGTATATGTGTGTGTGTGTGTGTGTGTGTGTGTGTGTGTGTGTGTGTGTGTAAGCGCTGTTGTTCCCGCTTGGGCCCGGTCCAGATTCAGAGCCTCAACACTGCCAATTGAGCTCTGGGGGACTAAAGTGTGCTGTAATGTATTTACGATCCCTGTTGGCAACCCTGTTTTGTTGTCCTTGAATGACCGATTCCCATAGCTTATGCATGGATGACATCATAGCCCTCTGTGGTATGCGAGCTGTGTACTCAGCAACATAGCTGCTCACCCGCCCGCCTCGCCCTGCTCACTTTGCATCTTTGATTCGCAGGGATGCAGACAGGGAGAGCGGGGAGGAAACTCGGGTGTAACCTGCGAGGAAGCAGCTGTTTGAAATGAGGCAGATAACCTCTCTGAGCATTTAATAACATGATCGGACTGGACATAAATGTCTTTTCTCAATTTGCGCAATATGATCACGTCAAGTGCTTCAAGCCTTGTGTGATGAGGGCAGAAAGGGAGAAGATTCGCCTCTTTGACTCCCTTTCTGAGGACAAAGTCACCCATTACAAGCTTCGATTCACAGCGGCAACACTGAGCCAATGTTTCCTCTGTTTTGCGATTCAAGAACAATTTGTACTGTCTGGAAAATGCACAAATTTGAATTCCTGACTTTGGTCACTCTGCACAGCTGCAGACTTAAAGGGCCCAATTCACCAGAGTAAACAGCAGTCATGCATATAAACAAGCCTGGGCCTTTTTTTTTCTCCACAGATTTTTAACAGCGGAACCAGGGTGGTAATTACAAGAGCATTGCATTTGGAGCAACACATAAAAACCACAACAAATAGCATTTTAATCCTCATCGCCCATATTGGATTAATTACGCTGACTGCATGAGATGTAATACACTGGGTGTCTTTACTAGATGGAGAAGTGAAACCTGTCCAGAGCTGCACTGTTATGTAGGTGGTCTTTGTGTAGAAGGTGTAAAAGTCCTCCATTCAAATGGGTGTGAGAGGGTTGATGAGGGGATGCCAAAGAAAACCTGGAAGTGTTTTGGTTATCGGGACCAGAGCTTGAAATAGCTCCAGAGTTTTTTTTTTTCCTCGAGGGCCAGTTCCACTCATACGTCGTTTAACCACGGGAGCACAAACAAGCTGATAAAAGACAAGCCAGCGGGCGTCTACGGAGGAGCCAGTCATTATTACACAGCAGGTGAGCAGCAGTGGGGCTGATAGAAAACAAACCCGGGGTCACCTGACTACCTTACCAATAAAAACCACTCAGAAAGAAAAAAAGTTTTGATTCTCAGCAATAACCTCTGACTTTAGTCACCCCTCCCCTTGTTTTTTTTTTTTTCCCCAACATTCGGCATCTATACAGTCACACACGCAGGCCATTAAAGGGGCAGTGGCGTGATGTGTCAGTGTGATTTAGATTCAGGTTACTAGCGGGTGGGGGGGTGGACTTTGCTATAATCTTCCATACAGAGCTGAAGAAAGAGCCAGTATTCTAACTCAGCCTCTGGCACCTGAACACACACAGAGCCAACGGCCTCTCGGATGCTCTGCGCCATGCCGGGGGCGGGGGAGCTGAGAGCGAGCCTCCACCTGAGACCAGCGCACATTGGCCCGACTGTCAGGAGAGAAGGGTTTGGTTTGCAGCCCGGGACTCTGCCCATATGTGGCGATGTGGTCAGGGCTTAGGGGCCGGCTGGGGCTACTCTGCCCTAATTGGCAGTGGAAGATTAGGTCTGTCCGTCTGACCCTCTGTCCGCCTGTCTGTCTGTCTGTCTGTCTGTCTGGCATCTGTTCAGCCAAATGCAGAAATACAAGAGAAATTGCAAACAAATAAAACTGAAATCGACACCCCTTGCACCCAGAAAAGCACAACAGAAGCTGCACACTGTATCACTGCTGCGCAATATGATTCATCGGATGAAAAACCGACGCGCCAAGCTACGCACACAAGCGTTTTCATAACATCCTGGAGAGAGACTGCAGACAAAACGCACTCTGATCCTATCACAGGACACAGTGTACCAGAATGAAAAAGTACAGTCATGCAGTGGTGTTGTGATCGAGCTCTACTGCTACAGTTCTTTGGACATATGCACCATCTGGTGGACGAAAAAGAGAAACCACCTCCTCTGCCACACTAAAACAAACTACAGTGGGAGTGCTGGATAGTTACATAGGCTGGCTTTGATGCATAAAAGGGGAACACTTCAGGGCAGGGATGGCAGGTTAGTAATCATCTGTCTGTCTGCAGTGGTCCTACCCAGACTTAATAGCTAGGTTGGTGTCTGCGGGCCTGAGAATAGGACCTTACGCACTCGGAAAAGTACAAGAGAAGGAGGAAGACCGAGAGAGGAAGAAAGAAACAGTTTGCGCAAGTGCATTTGTACTTGAGAGTGAGAAAAAGAAACAGAGTTGGCCGGCTTCCCACGCAAATGACAAGAGAGTTCCACCCACTGAGTCAGATACAGAAGAGTGCTGTGACTACTAAGACTGGTTGTCAAGGAGATCCTCTCTATTTGTCAATTAAAGGAACTCCATGTGAGGATTACTCTGACCTTGAGAATAAGCAACGCATCCGGAGTGGGAACGCTGGCATCCGAGCGAGCGAAAAAAAACAACACAAAATCAAGAGTCACTCAACACAAAGGGAATGATCAATACGTTCCACACGGCGCCATGTCAGAGTCCTATGCAGAAACAGACGCACAACCTGGAACAGACTAAATTTGACCAAGAGTGACTCCAGATGGAAAAATGTGGACATACAGTCACATACGGGCTTGCATGATTTGGTCAAAGCTCAAAAAGTCATGAGGAAGGAGCCTGCTGCCACTTTCCCCTCCATGTTGGCCACTCCCCACTTCCTGCTGCCACCCAGCCCGTTTTAATAATGGATCACAGGTAATTAGACGGCTGTCTCATACATTATTCACCTACAGCAGGACAGGCAGACTACTCGGCCTCATTCCGCATCTACCCAAGTTAAAAGCAAAAGGCTGTCTAACTATTACATAACTTAACTATTGCTAATAGTAAAACCAATTGCATTTCCTCAGGCACTGAACTTAAGTACAGTTTGAGGCACTTGTACTAAAGTTCTTCCATTTACTGCTACCTTATAATTACAACCAACCTGTGTGATCTCTGTGTGTCCCCTGTGCAATCCAGTGTCTGCGCGCAATGACATTCTTATTTTTGTAAAAAAGATTTTTTGCACATTATGACTCAGAATATGTGTATTACAAATATGGTCACATTTAAACTTAATTATTGTGTTTTTATAATGTTTTTATTAGGTAACATCATTAATGCTCTTAAGCAGTATGTAAACTGTCAACAAAGTTTAGTGCTTATAAATGTCTTATAATACAACAATGAACATGTTTATGATGCCATTATTAACGCTTACACAGTCTTATTAACTCCTAATAATGTTAATCAGCATCTTAAGAGGAATTACGGGGGCCTTCTTACAAATTCATTGACGCTAATTACCACGACTTTACTCACCTCATGTACACCACTTGAGTTAGAGGGGGCAAATATTGTACTTTTTACTACACAACATGTATTCAACACCTTTACTTACTAGTTACTTTGTGGATTCAGATTAATAATTAAAATTGTAATCAACAAATCAATTTCGATGTATTGTTTTAGTTGTTTGTTTTAGATAAAACTTTTTTGATCCCTTGGTGGAATTTACAAGCCTCGTGTCACATATACAGTAAGAAAGTTCAACAACTGCAACATTAACGTGACGTACACATCAAAGAATCACTACAGTAATATAATATATACATTATACTGAGATGGGAAATTCTGCTAAGTGTTTCTATTCTTTACTTTTGGTGCTTTAAAATTATCTTTACTTTGGTACTTTTGCTCAGTAGCACACATTTGAATGCAGGCCTTTACTAGTAACATAATACTTCCTCTGCACTGTGGCAATGCTACATTTAACTAAGTAAAAGATCTGACTTCCTCCTCTGACTATTGAACATTACAGCAGCCAGAAAAAGAGCAAAAAGTCAAGAAATTATTTCTACCTCATACGTCAATCTGTGGATGCCAACTGGCTTTACGAAAAGTGTTTTTATCTATTATTTTACTCGTTATATGATGACCATTAACATCAGGTGAATGCGCTGCCACTGAACACTGATGGTTCACCTAACTCAGGTGCATGAAGGGTCACATTTGTGTGATTGATAGATTGTCTCTTTTCAAAAATAAAGAATTTAAAATCAGTGTGAATGTGAGCGTGAGTGTGACGATGTACGATCGCCTACCTTGCTCTCGCTGCTGGTCTCTCTGCTCCATGGACACCAGTGCGGAGAAGTGAGCCTGATCGTAGGCAAGGACCAGAGGGGAGCAGTGACAGCGGCTCGGAGGCACCTCCAGAGGCAGATAGAGCCCTCCGAACGGGATGGGAGCAAACGCTGGAATACAGTTAGAACACCACATCTAGCGTCAGATGGTCCGGTGCTTATTCTACTGTAATGTAGAGGATGGAGGCAAGATGTAGTTAGTCTACCTTCTCCTCCCGAGTCTCTCAGCATCGTGTCAGCCACCACTACAATTGGCCTGCGCAACACGTGGGCCAGCACAAATACATGGAATTCTTCCAGACTCTCATAGACCGGATCTTCAGAGTTATCAACCCTGATAAAAAAAAAAAAAAACAAAAAAAAAAACATACACAAAACAACAATAAATATCAGAAAACATGTATCACAGTGAGACTATGAAAATTTCCTTAAGTGGTACTGACCAATACATATCTAGATGTTAGGGATAGACTGGATCTATATTCAGCATTTTTCCTATTGAGTGATGAATTGTTTTTGTTTTTTGTCCAATTGCTGTGAAAATAAATTAAATGTGCTGCTTTGGGTCTGATGCAGCCAGCTTCTTATCTGTGATCACCACTCAGTATCCCACCCACAGTACTATATGATTAGTCACAAGTCAGTAATAATGTAGTGGACTAAAAAGTACAATATTTTCTCCAAAGTGTAGTTAAGTGTAAGTATTAAGTTGCGTAAAATGGAAACAGTCAAGTAAGGTATGGATATCTCAAAACTGTACTGTAAGACATTTTTTATTTTTTTATTTTTTTTTAAAGTTCACATGAAGCGGCTGGCAGAGCGCTATTTGATTTGGCAACAAGTTAAGCGATCTGTGCAAAGTTGAGCCAGAGCAGCCAGAGGACAACAGAAATTGATCCAGTTTCACCTAAATCAGTGAAAACAAGCTAAAAAGTTCTGTTCTGCAGGAGCTAGAAATTTCCTCTGTGCACAAGTTATAAAGTTGTGTTTTTCCCCAGAAACACTCGTGGGTATCCTTCTTTTTATACATCCATACGTCATGAAAATTAAGAAAAAGGTTATTGGGCAAAAAATTTGTGCACCCCCTTAGTGCAGACATCAACATGTTTATCTTTTTGTAAGAAATAAACACAAATAATCAACCTTACAAAAACAACTTTTCTGACATTTTCAAGACATATGTAACAAAACCTTTTAGTACACTGATTTAGGTATCATGAGAAGATTACTACTGATTTTCTTTTTAAACAAAGCTGTTACAGGATGCCTAGCAATGACATAAGGGCTCTCTTTTCGTGGCCATGTCAAATTAATGACTTTAACATGGTGTAAGAAAATAAACTTTATTTTGGAAGACAAGCCAGCTGACACATCAATTCATCCTCAGTACTCCGCTATAAAAAAAAGTTTTTATTTTATGACCCAGGTGCACATAATTAAGAACAACTGGAACTCGCCTGCTGATGGTCTTGTTTGCACATGTAGGCCATGACTGTTTGATAACCAATTAAAAGTTCCTTGTAGTTTAGGTAGAGTACTTGGGTAAATTGTTCATACATTCCATCACTTGTTATTGTCAATTTGGACACCCAGATTTTCCTTTTTGCTGGTGCTAATTATCTATAATCAGTGTCCTTGATTACTAATAATAGCTATCAGTATCGGTACCTGAAAGAAACACATCAGTTGATCCCTAATAAATGTTCCTGCTAATTATGCGCCTGTGTAATCTAACGCAATTAACTCCGATCCATTTTCCCCCCTCTGTCTATCTTTAAAAGACAAGGACAACAACGCGCCGAGATCCGTCTGTTTTTATCTCTTTGAATGAAAGAGAGCGGAGGAGAGAAACAGGCAGCGGAGGGGGTGAGAGAGAGAGAGAGAGAGAGAGAGAGAGAGAGAGAGAGAGAGAGAGAGAGAGAGAGAAGAAAGCAGAGGCAGAGCTCTCAGGCGTGCAACCACCAGGGAACCAGGGGATGTGCAACAATTAAGTTGTCAGCCACACAAACAGCCACGCTGCCAGATTCACTCTAATAAAGAGCCTCTTAATATGTGAATCCCACTCATCCTATTTAGGGGCTCATCTCGCACTAGGACCATCAAACATCCCTAACCTGATTACTGTATTACAGTCAAACTCAACGAGAGGTTAAAACCACCAGACCAAATTAGCAAATTACGCTCTTTAATGGGATATTTTTAGCAATAGGCCCCTTAACGCTGGGGACAACAACAGTGAATTAAAAGGACAACGCTTGAAACACTGATAAGCAGACAACCGCAACCTTGCTTGAGCTGCATTTTATGTAATTAAATGACATGTCAATCTGCAGCAGAAACCTTAATGAGTCTCTCTGTTCATCATTGGATTAAAAACCAAAGAAGCAGCTGCTATACCTGTGAAAGGACTGTGTGTTTGGTTCAGCGTAAAATGGAAACAAGAGACAAACCACAAGGTTTCTGTGCGTAGGTGGAAACCAGAGTTAGTTTCCAATCTGCCTCTGCAGCCTGAGATAAACCCACTCTTACAGTTGTTTATGCAACAAGGGGGGTGGGGGGGGGTGCACGGATCACATCACCTGCTGCGGCTAAGAGCAACCTGCAGCTCAGGGGAGGCTGCAGAAGTGATTAATACTGGTGGCGTCCAGTAGATGGCACAGTCTCACATGAGAGCTCCCAGACTGTTACTGAATCGAGAAAGCAATTTTGAAAGAGCAACAGCCCGAGTGGGAACAACGAGTTTCCCTGACAAATCCATCTCAGTGAGAAGGTCACTTTTTGTTTTTAATTGCGCTGCAATGTTTCAACTGTAACGCTGCGACTTGTGATGCATTTACGAGAGCAGCAAGGCTCCCTACCGCTGCTGCATCCTTCTCTCCAACGTACACCATGATCACGGGGCAAACACTGCTGGATTTATGATTAAAGTAAAAGTAATGTGTGGGGTGTCTCGGGGAGTTCAGGGTGAGGTGCTCGCAGGATGTTTCTTTGGGGATGAACGCAAGGCGAGACGGCTTACCCTCCGCTGGTGTTGCCATTTTTGCTGAGGTGCGTGCGAGGCTCACTGGAGGCCAACTTCAGCAGCTCGTTCCACTCTCTCTCCCACTCCTCCTCGGTGTACACCAGCCCCGACTGCACACACAGAAATGGAAATTCTGGTTAGCACGTGCTGATGCTCGCCCACACAATCCCTATTATTATTCATTCTTTCTATTCTTGTCTGCATCTAGAAGGTTTGTTTCCTGAAGCTTTATGCATCATATGTTTTTTTTTTCTATCATCTTTTTGCTGTAATTGAAATATGGGTTAATGGAGAAATGTAAATGACATGCAACAAAGGTCCCTGGCCAGATTCATAACCAGGACACCGATTTTACATGTGATGTGTCTTAGATCACTGGGCCACCAGGACGCCTCGGGCATTTATTAAAACATGAGCATCTGGACTAGTTCTGTGCCTGAGCTATCTTTGGTGACACCATTTTTCTAATAGATTAGCAAAATGCTTTAATCCATGAACATCTAGAGAAGGGATAGGATGTGCAGAGGATTTGGACTTATTCCCCGCAGCAAAAATCCACATGCGACCATGGCGAGGAAGCCGAAACCTTCGCTTATTAACCGAGGCTACGAGTGGCTCATCCCTCCGCTTATCTACATCTCGTTGGATAACGAGGATGTGATGCATTTAGAGGGTTGTGACGATGCTGAAGCTCTCCGAACCTCCTTGTTCTGCTGGGTTTGCTGCCACCTCCACCTCCTCTTCAGAGCGTCTCTCTCTGCTCCGCTCTTCATCATGGTGTACAGGGATTTTCTCAGCATCAGGTCTCTGTCGTGGAAGCCCCACATCCCTGATCACAACACAGAACACACACACAACACCTTTAATTGCATGTTAGGATAACACACACACACACACACACACACACAAGATGGCTGGCTAGAGGTTGGATTCCTTAAGTGTGGCTATAAAATCATACCGAGATGACCTCAGCTCTTTAACTTCACGTCTAAAAATGCCTTTCATCGCTCGTCAAAGGGCTTTAGTTGTCTAACTGTCAGGGTAGATTACGTTAGCTCTGGTGCCTCTAACCCTGACGGCTCCTGGGCTGCTCCAGCAGTCCTCACACTGGGGAGGCAACAGTCTCCTTCAGCAGGGACCTGAATACCCTGCTGCCCCCCCCTGAACATTGTGGCTGACAATTTCCTGCAACGTATAGGTCAGCTACCCTCCCCTCGAGGAGCTGTGACGCAGCACGGACGCCGTTATGAGACAGCTGTGACACCGAGTCACCCAGTTATCCCACCCCAAGAAATCCTGATAGATGCTGCGCTCATACTACATGTGAAATAGACCGCAGATGTGCACGGGTAGCTCACCTAAAGAGGCAGCGTGCAGCAGGCAGTTTCCATCCCCTGTGGTGGCTAGAGGAAGCAGCTTCTTACAGCTCGTGCACATGGTGGACCACCAGTTCAGACGACCTGCACGCAACGCACAAGACAAAGAGGCTGTGAACTCTGCACAAAACTGAGAAACAGAAGGGGAGAAAACACACTCAACAACATTAGCGGCGATGCATTTTCAAGTCAGCATTCTTCTAATTTAGTCAAAAACACAAACACAAAGATTGGTGATAGGATTCCTGAGTCAAATTTCATTGTATGGGCCAATTAAGGGATGCAAATTCAAATCAGTATCTCCAAATGGTAGTCGACTGCTTTAACAAATTAATTATTGGTTAATCAATAATGAACAGAAAACTGTTTTAACCACTGACTTGATCCATGTTTGATGCAAAATCCTAGTATGCTTCATTAGGAGTTAAAAGAACAAATAAAGTAAACATAAAGTAAAGACCTGCTGAGGTCCAACAACATCCAGCTGAGACTCACTTGACAAAATGGCTAAAATATTAAGTTATCAGGTTACAGTGTTTTTTCTTTTCCCCAATATATTTTTGGATTAAAAATCACTCGCAATCAATCTTAATTAAATATATTTTCTCACGCCAGTATTTTATATTTTATTTGGATATATTTGATAAGGAAGTAATGTGTAATAAGATATTTTTTGATATGGTTCATCTGTGTAAACTGCCGAATACCCAAAGGTATAATATCAGCACACACAAATCCTCAGGACGGAGCTGACTAATATCAATTTCAACAGTTTATTTTGTCAGCTGCTCAGCTCAACATGCTACTGCTCAGTCCAGCAGGTGTCAGGACACGCCGTGATGATTTCAGCTTCAAATACTTTTCTCTGAACAAGTTTCAAAATATGGAAACATGGACTGTAAATGACAGAAACTGTAACCGCAGTTTGAACTGTTAATTGTATAAAACTCACTGTTATTTTTCACCATAAAAGACAAGACTTGTTAATACTGATGTATTTGTACCCATCTCTGATGTGTTTGTACCATCTCTGACGTCAGTTAATATAATTTTTAACTCACTAAAATTCTTAATGGCAATCATTTGATGAATCATTAACACTCCTAGTCCAACGTAATGTGTCATTGGGTTCTACAAGCCAACAACAACATTTATTCCTAAACCCAGCCAAACATCTGTAAGAAGAAAAGAATGTAATCTACCACAATGGGGGGGAGACCTTTCAATAAGAGACGTTTATTTGACATGAGGGTCAAATAACAGGTTTAACAGGAGTTGTGGGTGGGGAAATGAGAGAAATGCATCTATAGGTTCATAGCTAGTCTAATTAGGATATAATGAGACCAATAAAGTAGCTCTAAATAGATCGGTCTCAGGAGACATGTTCATGAAAAAGTTGGAGAGCACATTATTTCTAATTATTTATTACATCATTAATCGTTCCGGGGGGGAAGAATAAGTGAACGGGCAGCTCGGAGGGGGGAGATGCGGTCAGCTTCTCTACCAGTAACTGCCCACCGAGAACAATCATCCAACAAGCACACTGTAATTAGCCTCAACAGCAATGATTAGCAGAGGCCGACTCAGCCCGACTCTTTACAGTATCTCCAGCTTGTGCTCCATCACCGCCCTGCCCAAGTCCCCGAGGGAGAGACGACTGCTTCACAGCCGTGGGCACGGCACGTTGCTGTACTGCAGGCAGCCTCGCTGCTCCGAGCCCGGGGTGATCTGACTGCATCATTTATTTAACAACAGTAAACACAGAAGAGGCTCTGAATGATTTACCCCTCGGTGTAGATGGGCTAGGAAATGCGGATCTTTCTTTTGCATCTCTCCGTTATTTCACACGGTGGATATCGAAGTTCAGTTTCTAGAAACACGGGAAACTGCCACATCCCAGTTTGTTTTAGCTGTGTGTTATACAGTGCTGTTATGATAGATGATGGGCCGAGACTGATCCATATGCTGGTTGAGATCCAATCACCAGTGGAGCGAAGCTCATACACACCTGGTTGTTGTGCTTTATTTTATTTATATTTTCTTTTCTGACTTTATGTGCATTTATTATTGGACAGGGCAGCTGGGGACTCATTATACATGAGGCACATGCTCAACCAAGTGAGCTACTGGAGTACCCTGTTGTACTTTATCTTACCTTTTTGTTAATTGCAGAGAGAGATATTTTATCAGAGTGTCTCAGCAGTTTATGATGCATATATATATATTCACTTATCACTGGAGATCAGACTCTATCTTCTGCTTGGTTAAGCCACAGTTGAAAAGGACTGTGAGTCTTTATTTATGTTTTATGAAATATAGAAATATGAAGGTCAACATATTTAAGTGTCCCAATGTTCTTCTCGGTTCGCCGTTTCTAGATTTTGCACTGAATTGGGTGAGGAAGGCTTTACGATCTCTGCAGTGTCTGTGTGGGGTGGTGGGGCGGGGGGGAATCTGCAGGAAGATTCGAAACTTCGCTAACTAGTTTTTCTCTCCTTTAGTTCAAAGCTTCAGCTGGGAGATGAATCCTTTGGGATCCTGGATGCTTTGAATTAGCTGTTGTCGTCTTGCTTCCAGATGATGCTTGCCTCTCTGATCTGCTCTGTCTCTGTCTCACCCTCTACGTCTCTGTCTACATTACAGGCGTCCCTCATTGGGTTCTGCTCTGTGCTTGCATTTCAGTGTAATCTAAATAAAGAATACGGCGAAATGCATTAAGAGTTTGTTACACGTTTCATATCAGTGGCGGGAGACGTACTATGGTGTAATACATCCTGTAACACTCACCGGCCTGCTCCAGAGCCATCATGGTGGACTGCTCTATCAGGTCTCTCTCTATGAAGCTCCTGAAGTCCTCGCTGTACACACTGAGGTCCGGCAGCTGGAATGTGTAGATGGGCATCTCGAGAGGGAACTGCTCGCTGGTACAGTCGTTGGCCACCTGCAGCCTCGCCAGGGAGACGATAGCGGAGCTGGCGTGGGAGATCCCGCGGGACAGACGCTTCTCTAGAGGGGACAAGAGCGGAGAAGAATTGATGAGTGGCAGGCAAGTGAGGAAAAACAAAACCACCAAGGCGATAATATGGTGTCGAGGCGCCGTCTCGTACCTTGTGCATTGTCCTCCTGCTTCTGTGAACACGGCCTGTCGATCTTGCTGACATGGGTGGGTGTGTCACGTGTCTCTGGCTGCTTGTAGTAGCGGCCCTCGTTGAAGACCTGTGGCAGGTTGGCAGTGTGGACCTGCCTGAGCTCCTCGTAATCATTTAGAGCAGCACTGAGGTCCCAGTTTTTACCTGCGGGACGCAAAGATCTGGTTGATTGCATGTCAGCGCTGATTACGAACATCAAGGGTGAACGCTTCTCATTAGAAGTGATTTCTTTTGCGATTCTCACTCAAAAATATCAACAGTTTTGTTCCCACACATCAAAATGTGTCGTTTTTCTGGTGCAACGGGACACTGCTCAATGCAGTTTACAGTAAACAGGGTCATCTCCGGGTGAATAACCCTTAACATGCTACCGATAGCAGAAAGTGACGAGGACAATGGGGGTAAGGTCTGCTGAGTATGTTGTAGTCCCTACAAGCAACTGATCAAACCAGCTCAGATTTTTTTTTTTTAAAAGATAAAATAAACACTAAAAACACAGAAAGTCAAAAATAAAGCAGATCAATGACCTGATGCTGCAACACACTGACAATAACTAGAGGTTGAGGTTGGGCGGTGCCACAACAATGAAAATAGTGACGGGAGACAGATCCGTTAACAAAGTGACAGCAATATCCTGATGTGCAGGAGGGACCCTCACACTGCTTACACATGCACGCCAGCAACACACACACACACACACACACACACACACCCAGAAGTCTGCTTTTGGTGTTTCTAACAGAACTCCCTCGCAGGTTTAAGAGACACGAGTCAAGCCTCAGCCTTATTATAACTCAGCGTGCCTTCTCGTGATGCCACAGGAACTATCTGCAAAAAACAGTCCTTATAAAACTGACATCAACTCCTACAACTGCAGACAGTCACAGGGCACCTGCCTGTAATCTGAGCATGATTTTCGAGGCCGGGTCCATTAATGCACTCCCTGTGTAAGAGACCTACAGGAAGTTGTCCTCTTTCCTCCCGACTTCCAGACACGATGATTAGCAGCAGTCTGAACATGAAACCTGGCACCGCTAATCTCTGTCTCTCACGCCAATCAATGCAAAACTGATTGTACTCTGAGCATCTCGACAATCTCGAGCAACACAGATCCAGGAATACAACTTAGAGTCCCGCAACATACATCAGCATCTAATGCACAGACTTTAAATGCCTCTGCATTAGCACGCTTTTACTGTGGTATGGAGGGCATTGTTTCAGCTCCTTCATTTGTAATGGCTGGTGTCAGCAGAAGGTACACTCATAAATTCATCTGCAGTAGGAACATGAATTATCTCCATCTATTAGAAACACAGCAGCTTCATTGAACTCCTTTTATCACCTCGAAAAATTTTGAATTAAACCAGTTGCATGAGAGGGTTTTCATAGCAGAACAGTGAAAAGTAAGTAAAATAAGATTTTTCAGCCAATACCGATAACCGATAATTAGTAACTTCTCACTTCTAATTACCGATAAATTCACATTTTTATGTTTTAGGTTTATGACCTGTACTTTATGCACACCTGAGGGTAAGGAAGGCGAAAATGTAGTGAGCAAAGATGGATGATTTCATATTCCACACGACAGGCTTTTTCCCAACTCCCTGAACCTTCACTGAAAATGTATTGCGAAGTGCAAATCATGTTTCCTTCCTCCGAAAACTGTAAGCCTCTAACCATAACTGCATAAAAAAACGAAATAAAAAATATTAAACCTTAATAAAAGTTTCTGCTTTATGGTGGGTGGCAAACAGAAATGATTTACAATATGATGTAGAATTGACAAAAAATCATCATATGTGTAAAATAAACATGATATCGATATTTTCTTTTTAAATATCACGGTTATCTGCCGAGTCCAATATATGTCGTGCAACCCAAGTGAAAATAACTCACTGCACAATCCCCGGTCAATGTTTGTGCACATTTCTTTCACAAACCTGCACAGCTTTCTCATTTATATAATGACAAATATTGTACATATCATATCATATTAATGATATTTTTCAAATATTGTCGACAATTCCCTTATTTCTATTCAGGCATCTCATCTTGTCTTGCGTCCTCAAATGGAAAAAAAAAAAATAATCAGTGAAACTGATTTGGCTTCTGATAATGAGCATGCCTTACCAACTAATCTAACTAATTTCTTCAATTAAACAACATCCAAAGTACATGATTATAAAGTTTTCCTTTCTTGTGAAGAATTGCCCAAGAGCTCAACTGGGCTGTCAATAAATTTGGCCATAAAAGGTCAAAAACCGTCCTCACATACTGTACGTCAGTGGTCAAACACATTCTTCTGTACACAAACCAGCCTCTAGGGGGAAGCACCACATATGTGGCGCTGTCACATTTCTCCCTCTGCCTCTCTTCACGCTCCTCCTCACACCTTTTCTGACTCAGAGCAGTGGGTCACAGAGCGGCTGATTGATGCTGGGCCTGGAAAGCTAAGCTAACACCCGCAAGAAGGCAGCAGGCATGATACTGAAATAGGACATCCATGCCCACGTCTGTCTTTGTCTGAGTGCACTGTCTTGTTTGGTGCCTGTTAGTGTCACAAGTATGCCCCGGTGGCTTTGAGCCAAGGCGGAATCAGTAAAAAAAAAAAAAAGAAAGAAAATGACTGAGGGGGAGGGAGAGACAGACACCCAACACTTTAATTCTTTTATCAGACTAGACACCAGCTGCATAATAGACACGCAGAGACTAAAAAGATCTCCAGGACACACATCCTGCACAAGGATTTCATCCCCTAATGGAAGTCTGATTAATGTGGAGCGTGCTTTTATTCCTGTAAAGTAGACAAAACTGCATCTGCATTTAGGGCTCAGCGTTTCTTTACTGCAGTTTGACCCGATCCGGGAATTGCAGTGCGAAACTGGAACACTTAAAAAAAAAAAAAAAAAAAAAAAAACTGGAAACAAAAACATTAACATTACTTTTTACAAGCTCTGGATATCGCTGCCAATTCAGCTGACCATCAACCAGCTTTTCTGTTGCTCTGTGCACTTTTTGCTCTCCTGTTTTGTTTTGTTTTTTCCTCCACCCACCCACTACTGTATGTAAGCTATACAAGTGCCAGTAGCACTCTGCTCCTCAATGAGTTCCAATGAATGGGCACAAAGCTCTCCTAGGGGAGTGTGCTCGTAAAACCGTCACTCTGGCCTCTAAATCAGCAAGCTGGCTCGCCGTTGCAATCCCCTGCTCCTCTCCTCCCCTCCTTTGTTTCCTTTCTTCTCCTTTTCCCCTCATTTCCTCTCCTCTTCTGTTCTTAACACTCGCTCGAGCGCGACCGCGGCACATCAGGGAGCAGCTGATCAAAAAAAAAAAAAAAGAAGATAGAAATATTGAGTCTTCTAATAAGGGCAGCGTTGGCCTCTTACCTTCCAGCAGGTCTCTTGCCAGACCAGGTTCCGCCCCCGTGGACCGAACAAAGTCTGACAGGACCGCGTCCATGTCCAGAGTCATGTGATCATGTGTGTGCGCTGCCCAAGGTGCAGCGGTGGCCTTGGTGGACGCCAGCCTTCACGTTCTCATCTGGAAACGAGAAAACACAGCGGGCCTTAAACACACAGCAGCAGCTAACCCCCCTGTGAGGAAAACAGTCATCCGACAGCCTCCTTTCTCTTATTTTAATCCCAGCCTGTAGTCTCAGCCTGCCTGTACTCATGTGTAATGCTTCATAGAGCTGAGAGTTGAATAGCGCTCCACTCCCAGCGCTCCTCCCTGCTCCTGCTAGCAGTCATAACATGATATCCAGCAGCACAGATGTAATATCAACAACACAGCCAGAGGTCGTATCCAGGACACACCTGCCTATCTCCAAAGCCTTTGGCCCACCGCCCACGATCATAACAACACTAACCCTCTTCCTGCCACCGAGTGTCAACCAGAGGTTTCTGGGTATGATCCAGTTTCTTCAACCACATCAGTGCTCAGAGCTGGACAGCGACGGAAGGATGTTGTTGAGTGCTTGTGGAGCCGGTGATTCAGTGTGATGTTATTTCGTAGAGGGAACACGGCTATATGGCACTCGGGCTCTAATGATCAACAAATACTGCCTTGTTAGATCATAAACAACACTGCTGAGATGCACTCCCTCGGTTCATGGAATGAATGACTCCACGCATAGCTTTCATTCCACTAGAGGCTGTGTGGGTGACAGAGGAACGTCGCTCAGAGCACTGTCAGCGGAGAAACACACACCCACGGGTTCGCAGCTCTGACGCGGGGACCTCTGTGTGCGGACCAGAGGTTCGACCGTGGCTCAGGTCTGCAGCTTTGACCCAGAGAGGAGTGAGGAAGCACGCTGAAGACACGCAGACACTCTGCCTACACCTCTGAGCTCCCGAGTCCAATTGTGCCACGCTACATGACCGTCAATCGGGTTTTGGCTCAGTGTTGCGAACCAGCAGACACTAAATAGAGCTGATGCAAAGCAAACGCAGTTGTTTCCCACTTCCTCTGCTGAGGAATATTAGTGGGTTACTCTGACAGCAGGATGATGGGGACATCGTGGCATATTTTATTTATTTATTTTTACCAACCATGACAGAACAATTTGAGAAACGTCTTCTCAGTTGGTATTATCGCCGCACAAAAATTACAAGCTCATGACAAAAAGAGACGGCTGAGCACCGCTTGATTGTCGGCATCGGAGAGAAAAATATCTTTGCTCGAGACCCGGCAACTTTAGTCTTTATCAAATGCATTATTAATGAGTCAAAGCTGCACTTAAGCTGTAGTTTAGCTGACCTAGTTACCGTCAGCCATTTGCATTGTGTTGCATTGTTGTACTGAGAGAATCTGAGCAGATGTGAACTACAGGAAACACAGAGTGGTCATCTGGAGCAGTCAGAATCACAAGTTTGTCAGAGATCATGAGATTATGATGGATGCACATTAAGTTATCAGGTCAATGAGGAACAGAAACGCATCTCTGAAGAGCACTGCTGTCTCTTTAATGGTGCTTCTTTCGTAGACATATACTAAATGTTTTGTTTTGTCACCCAATATTAGAGAACACATATTAACCATCGACTAGTTGCTTATTAGCGCACATCTTAGCAGCATACTGGCTTCTTATTAGTCATGATAAGCATTTATTAATGTGTTGTCTTGTATGACCATATTCCACAACTACATAACAATTAAGTTATTTAGGGAAGTTAATGAGATTCCCTCAATAATCTCCTGATTTCTTCTTATTGATTGTAAGTAAGTGAGTTTCTTATATGAATCATGTTTTTTTTAATGAATATTGGCCTTAAAATGTGGCAATACCACAAGAATAGTCATTCTGCCTTAATAATATTAATAAATATGGCCTATTATTATGAGACAAAACACAAAACTACAAGTGTCAACAGCGTCCGAATATATTTCGTCTCTCCGGCTAAGAATAAGGTCCCTTTCTAAAGTGAGGTCCTCACTCGACTACTTCACACGTGTTGAAACAAACAAATCTCTCTCCAAACTCCAACATAGTCCAGTATCATGACACACATTGCAAATTCACATTTGGTGATGATGTCACAAACACTGATAAACTGTTGAGTCTGCATCATTGTTTTGAGAGATCTTAATTTCTGTCTGCCCATCTGGACGTAAACACCGACAATTGAGTTTCTGGATATCTTTGGAATCAGTTTTAAGAAATACCCATGTACATGTGCGCAGGATTGATCTAGAATTTGGAAGCTCTTAACACTTGCAATTTTGTGTTTCAGTGGTTAATATGTGTACCCTGATACACAATGTCTGTTTTTAATAAAGGCCAGTGTACTTGTTTCATTTGTTGTACATCTTTTACAGGCAATTCAAAATTCCAAGGCAAGTCTATGAGGCACGTGTCTCCTCTGAGGACCAAAGTGACGACATATGTGCACATCATCATGCTCTCTAGGGGTGGACACTAAACTCAGCACAGAATAATGGGCTGCCAATCAGGAAAAGTATCAGAATAATGCTTTGCAAGGCAAAAAAGCCTCGAGTCTAGTGGTGTGGAACGACACACATACAAAAAAAAAGAAGCTGAATATTATAAGTCATGACCTCATCTTTTCCCTTAAGAACAGCCCTATTCACATCGCTTTCCCTGTGGGAGGTAATTATGACTCAGAAACATGCTAATGCGTGTTTTTCTGCTTGACGTAAAGCCGTGTGGGCCAGAGGAACCTGGGACTGTTCGGCTTCCTGTTAATCATAATGACAATTTGCATATTTGTCACACATTCGGTGGATGAGGCTTCGACATAACATGAATGCATTATAACAGCACAGCGAACGGGGACAAAAATCTTCTTTATAAGGATAATGGATGTCTACATTTTTGTTTTTTTTCCCAACATATCCGATGAAAAGACAAGAAGTAACAACGCGTTAATACTACAGAGTTTAATTTAAAAAAAACACACACACACTAACTATTCTCCTGAAACAGCTGGCCAATCTATTCTTTGCCCCCTTGGAATTGAATTAAATACATTTACTCATCAAGCACTTTTATTTGACTACATTTCAGAAGGAGAACTTGCACTACGTTTATATATACACATCTATAATCAGCCGTTACTTTGCTGACTAACATCTTACATGCATAAACATCCTGTGTGATCCGCTCATGACATATGACAGGGTGACAAACTGAACCACCCAACAGTATATAATGCAGTTCAAATCATCTGCAGCTCTACCAATTACGCTTGTGCTTTCCACATTAATGCATAATGTATGTGATACTGTGTTTAGCAGTATGACAATCACAGGGCCTTCAGTTCTGCTTGCTCATGATACTCCATTACTATAACTTATATGACTTTTAATGTAAGGCTTTTAATGGTGTATTTCCTGCTGTGGTACTGCTACATTTACTTCAGTAAGACAGTTGTGGAGAAAGTATCCAGATATTTTCTTAAGTATTTAAATATTATCAGCAAAACATATTAAAGGTATCTTAACTAAAAGTACTTTCTGTGAGGTAAAATGATCCCTGTCAGTGTTTTACTATTATAGATGATGATTTGGGATTAATATTACAAATACATTAATGAATATGTTGCATTTTACTCTTGTAGATGTTTGAGGGCAAGCTAATTTCAACTACTTTATATATAAGAACTTCATGCGGTTTTAGTGTTGCTGCCCTGTCAGGACCGCATATCTCTAAAAAGTCAACTATTCATGCGCTCATGAGTGCATTTGTAGATGCGTGGTTTTTTCGACAGGAGCAGGATTAAAGACTAATACAAAAAAGCGAGTTGTAACTAAAGCTGTCAGACAGATGTACTCAAGTAAAAAGTACAACATTTGCCAATGAGGTGTTTTGGAAGTAGATGGATACAGTTACATCTAACAAAGGTACCTCATATTTATACTTGAGTGAAGTTACTGGATAAATGTACTTGGTTACATTCCATCTCTGCTAAAAGACCTGTATACTGAGCATGATATACAGTGTATGTGGGACTGCCTGAAAGGAAACTGCTGTGCTTGTTTCATCATAACGACAGTGATGCTGTTGCTCAGGAGTTTGAAACTGTTGGACAACAATGGAGGTCTGTGATTTAGTTATAAATCAATATTTGCCCACACAGGCAATACTTGGTAACAGGATCAATTCATCGCTTGTATCGGTCTTTTCATGGGATTTGCTGATAATCAGAAAAACACAGAATACCTCCACTAATGTTATTTAGCAGCTGTCAGTGACAAAGTGGGATGACTGCGACTCAACCTTCTTCTGTTAATACGCTCACGTACTTTCTGTATTGTTGCTGAGGGTTGTTGAGAAGCCATCTGATGACCACGGGACTGTCCGGACCAGAACGCAGCTCTAGTCCATGGCTTCAGAGGCAGCAGAGGAGAGGAGGAAGAGACCGGGGATGCAGAGAACCCTGAAGCAAACACACACACACACACACACACACACACACACACACACACACACACACACACACACACACACACACACACACACACAGATATGAATATTGAAAGTGATCATCCTGAAACAGAAAGTTATGGCCCTTAGTTCTGATTCACTGACTTCAATTCGGGGGCAGCTGTAAAACACCCGGCCGACACGCACCTGTGACTGCATCGGTGTTCATGCATGAGCCCCAAATTACCCCTCAAATCGTTACTTTCATCACAGATCATTTAGAAAAAACACTGTGTCTACTGCCTGTTCATCGAACCAGCTGAGAGTATTTAATTACAGATCGAAAATCAAAGACTCATTTTCCTAATTTTGCATCCTTTTTACCCCAAAATGCGTTTTTATGTCATTACACCACTTAATCTCATGCTTGAGTCCTTTTCAAGCAGCAGAGGGGTTTAATTTGCATTGTGATGTGTGCAACTACACCTGTCAGCTGCTGTGAGAACCCTGTAAAGCAGCTTTCATTTCTTCTGAGGCGCTCCTAAACATTCCCTCGAATTGCAAAGTTTTAGGCAGCAGCAGCAGCAGCACTTGAAAAGCAGAGCCCCCGCCTTCTGACGGAACACATTTCAGGTTCTCGCTTTGAGATGCAGGTGTGTGTGTGTGTGTGTGTGTGTGTGTGTGACCCCAACAGGGTAAAGAAAGTGCAGAGCCGGCCTCGTGATCTTCGCTTTTCTGCGTAACGAAGAACACTGATCATGTGATGATGCCGCCAGTAAAGGCAGGAAAAGGTTGGTCCGGCATGACGCAGCAAGCAGGAAGACGATTATTGAAACAGTGAGAGGAGAGTTTGAGAGAAGCCCCGCACGGAGCAACAGTGGAAACTCTGAGTGCTCTCCTCCACTGTCCCCGGTGGATCACACCAGCCGATGACTCTCTCCACCCTCTCAGCAAGAAGACTGCGAAGTGCCGAGGAGTTAGCGCCAAAGAACTCCTAAGTGCGACTGAAATATCCTTCAGTGCCATGCATAATTCACATGAACAGTAAAAAAAAAAAAAGGTTCATATAGTGTGATGTGTCCTTTATTTGGACAACTTTAACCACAGCATCTTTAACAATCAGAGCAATATCTAAATTGATATGACAGCAAAGTAAATTATAACTTAACTTATCGGTTATACAGTGTTTGAACTAAGGGCGTCACAGATTGGTTTCTATTTTGTTGATTCTGTTGTTGCCTGGATCGTCACCAACAATGGTGGAACAACTAATACCACTTCAACCATTGCCGCAGTACAAGAACAACTCGCTCGAGCAGAAGTTACCTGACTAATATGATTCTCAGGTGGGATCGTTAAAAAATAATTAGGCTGAAATTCTGGAGTAGAAAAAAGGTTGTCTGGGTAACAGTCATTGTCAAAGACCACCAGAGAGGATCATGACCAACATTCAAGATAACTACGTGCCACTGACCACATTACCTCCTTTGTGATGCCCGTTTCTTTCTCCGAACGAGAAATCTTTTCTTGTGAATGGCAAGAAGTTAAATGTTAAAATGATATCACAGTTGGGCGCATTGCTCAGAGATACACATCATCATGAGAGGCCGGGGATCAGACCACCAGCTTTACAATTAACGTCCGAACTGCCCTGCCACCCGAGCTGCAGCCTGCAACTGAGCTGCAAACTCTTCGCGGTAGGCTTCTCTGTAGTTTCTATCATTGGTGGAAAGCAACTAACTGCATTTAACTGAGCTCTTAAGTACTTATAATCTAACTGCGCTACATGTCTGAGGGGAAACTTGCCCTTTCTCTTCACATTATTTATTCATCTATAGTTACTTTCGTATTCAGATCCTACATATAAAACATATGATCTGCCTTTGGAAATATGGAGCATTGTTATGGATTAAATTTTTAATATCCAAGGATATAAATTCATAGACTGTGCGTCACAAACATTTGCTATTTCACAGATCCAGTGTGCAGCATTCAGGATCTGTTAGGAGAAATGTAACAGCTATGTTTTGATTAGTCAATAAAAATCATTAATATAATAATATTCATAATCATTTTGTTACTTTAGAATGAGTCTTTTTTTTTTATCTAAAGAGGGAGCAGGTCATCTTCCACGTGGGTCGCTGTGTTGCAGAGCCATGTTTCTACAGTAATCCAGAGCGGACAAACCAAACACCGGCTCTATAGAGGGCATTTTGTCATGTCATGTTACGTCTGTAACCGCTTTATCCTTTTTTCAAGGGGTCGCAGAGGTTGTTGCTGGAGCCAATCCCAGCTGTCTCTGGGTACATCCTGAACAAGTCGCCAGCTCATCGCAGGGCCCTCACTGATGGCAGCTGCACATCAGGAGCAATTCGGGGTTCAGTATCTTGCTCATGGACACTTCGACATGCAGCTCAGTTCAGCCTGGGGGAGCTGGAATTTGAACCAGCAACTTTCCGATCACTAGCCGAGTTACAGCCGCCCCCTAGAGGGCATTTTGTTTTATTTAATTTCTCATATTTATTTTCTCATATTTCTAGTCGCTGCTGTAGGGGGAGCATGTTTTGGGGGGTGTCCAGTTGGAGGCAGTCTTCAACCTCACCACTAGGTGCCGCAAAGTCCTGCACTCTCAGGGCTCAACAGAAAGGATCGACCAGTCAAACGCCACGTCAGGCTGGTAAATCTAGCAAGTCGCTTGACTGATACTAAGTGTGCTGTACAAAGATGGCAGTGAGCAGAGCAGAGAGAGCGTGTTCAATCTCACTCGTCTCCGGGTAGAACGGGGGAAAGAAAAAGATGTTTGCTGCTTTGCGTCTATGACAAACTGTGTCCTGATTCATTTAGATTCATTTAGTTAAATTTAGATCAAACATGACAGTCAACTTCAGTCTCTTGGTATTTGATAACTGCTAATAAATGAGTACAAATATGACAAGTAAGAATTGATTTCAGGCAAGCGGATTTCTGATCCAAATGAAAATAATAAGCCTAAGACTTTAACAGAGGTCCAATAATTAGACATCATTGTCAATACCTCTGAAAAATATATGTATTTGATGCAAGACAGGTATTTTTGTGATGCTTAATTATTACTATACCTTGTGAAAATGTGTTCGTCCTTAAGTGAATGTTTTTTTAGAGAGCAAACACTGTATTCTATATTCGGGGAACCCAGAATAAATGATTTTCGAGATCATCAGAAAGCATTTGATAAAGCCACTCACTTCTAATATTGAAAGTACCGCACACAGAATGTTTCCACACCTGGTGATTAGTCAGAGTGTGTGTGCTGGTGGTATATTTAGGTCACAGATGAACAGCGTTCTCTACAGGCAATATCTTTGATCTTTGCGGTCTCGATACAAACACTCAGGTTTTTTCGACCATGGGGGGGGTTGAGACGTGTGGTCTTGCAAACAGCTACCGCTTCAGTTTTTCACTCACATGCTCTTGCTTTCTTCAAATCTTCCCAACATGTTAGCAACAGAGAAGAACATAGTCGTTTCCTTACTGTACTCACAACCACACTGTTTACTTCCTATGGTCCACTGACCTGTGAGCATTCTGCCAGCAGTCGCTCCGTATTTACAAGGGCCTGTTTGTAGATAGTAAAAAAAAAAGGACACATGGGACTTGTTTCTTAATCAGTGGAGGAAAATCTACTGAACTCTCCTTCAGCATCACAGTGCACTCAACACACACAGCAGCCGCAGAACCTCACATTTACAATTATAACTGTCAGCATCAGGCACGCTTTAAATGAAATACCTACTAAGCAATCTCAAATACATTTTTTTTCACAGCCATAATTTGGATGCAAGCAAAACATTGCACAGAACTGACTATTATAAATGAGCCACCCGGGGAGCTGTCGGATTTACACCAGACGAGAGCCGAACATTGCTGATGTTCGGTAATTCAAGGACCAAAAGACAAGTGCTTTTCGTTCTCGGGCGACATTTGAAAAGTAGTATGTGTATATGACATCTTCTACCGCCGTGCCGATTCAATCATTATCGACTGTCAATCACACCTAAAAGCATTCTTTATTCCAAGAGACAATGAACTTACCCGTGTGAGTTCTCTGGTCGAGGGGCGTCGAAGGTGTTAAAAATCTATTTGGCTTTCTCAGAAAAAAAAAAAAAAAGAATACAGGATCTCTTGTCAGTGAGTACCTCTTACAAACACATCTGCTTTCTAACTGTGCTTTGAAAAAACAAAAAAAACAAAAAAAAAATTAAATGCAAAAACCACCCAGCAGCATTCATCTTGACACTGTAGAACGGCTCCCCCACCCACTACTTCCTTTTTATGTTTAACACTATTTGAAGCGTCACTACTTTTAAAACCAACAGTAAAAACCAGTTGGCTGATTAGCATGTGTGAAACGATTTAACAATGAAAAACTTGCAGCCTTTTTTCTCTGTGAATACTTCAGATTTCAGTACAGTCACAGGAAAAATGACACACGAGTGGTTCAGCCCCCCCCACATCGACAGAAGCTTTATTTTTTTCCCGTAAAAAAAAAAAAAAAAAAGGTCCATCTTTCCGTGATGTACGTTCACATACGTGGCCATTTCAGAGTAATAGGATGAGTTATAGCTATAGAGATGGAGATAATTGTCTCCACAGTGAGTGGGGATCGCCCACATGCGAGGCAGATACACAGCAGGTGGGAGGTGAACATACTGTACAAACACTTATACTCCACTCTTTGCACTGCATCTCCTCCGTAACTGGAAAAATGGTCGCGGCTGTGAATCCTATACGGGTGCACAGAGGTTAACAGCAGCGTATACATTTGCTGTTAAGCTCTTAAATAAGCTTTTAAGAGGCAGCTCCTATTTTGACATGGGATTTTTATGTTGTTTTTTTTTTTCGCTAATGTGAGTTTGTGTAGATGTCTGAGTACACTTGTGTAGACTGTGTGCTGCAGCATAAAAATACCGAAGCTATGAGGGAACTTTTTTTTTTTTTTTACTTTACATGCTGTTATCCTTTTATGATTTGTTTCCACTTTCCATAAATCTGCCTCGTCTGCTTTTACTTTAAGCTTACAACTTCCTCTATTATACAGAATGCTTTTCCACGACTCCCAAAGAGCTGCTTCCAAAATACAGCACATATATAAAAGGCACATATGACACGCTGTGACAGACGCACATAGAAACCCCTCACAGTGTGACGCCGTTTAATAACCCTGTTCTGGTCATGTGAGGTGACTATCAATGGAAAAATTGGCATGTCTGGTATTTGTTTCGTATGATAGAATGGTATGAAAGGTTAGCAGACTAAAAATAATCCCCATTAAAAGCCTTATACATGTAAGTAATCCCTAATTAAAAGTCTTTTTTAACACTGTAGCTGTGGAAATAACTTTGCATCACCTCACACTGTCTGGGACCAGTTACACTGGACAAAACAAAAAGGCCAGTAACGTTAAGATATTTCATGAATATTATTGCAGCTCGTTAGTGTTTAAGTGTCAGGGTGTTGATTTTCCATTTCATTCATACTGATGAATGGAAACAAATGTGCCCTTTGAAATAGACAAAGTCTATTTATAGATCACTGTCAACAGTTAAACGCTTTATAAAACTTTTATTAAGCAATCATGATGGTTTATAAATGTGTCTTCCAAGTAATGTCTGTAGATGAACTACACTGTTTTTATTAACCATTTGTAAACACCTGTTGCAACTTAACAATGAACAACAGCTGAATAAATGGCTTACAAAACATTTTAGTGTCTTTTAACAGTGAAATAACTGTAAAATAAACAATACATTTACCATTTATTAATGATGGTTACACCCTTACATATAAAAGGTGAAATGGCTCACTTACTAAATCGGAGGATGTATCAACGCTTATTCAAATGACAAAAATCTAACACGCATACTCTATACTGCATCCTCAGATTCAAGATTCAAGAATCAAAATGTTTATCGTCATATGCACAGTAAGGAAACACGTTCCTCCGTACAATGAAGTTCTTCCACAGCATGCCAATAATGTAAAAATAAATATATATATACAAAAGTAATACAAAGTAATATTACAATAAACAACCTATACAATCATAGGAGGACTACAGTCTGGTTCCCTGTAGTTAATCACTTGAAAAACAAACCCTAGCAAACTGAAGCTCACAGAAAAACTGTAAAAACTGTAAAAAAACAAACATTAGCACATAAAGTAAACTGTCATCAGGAAGGTGTCTCATCATCAAGATTTTGTTTTTTTAAAATGCATTATTTGAACTGAATCAATTAGCCGATTTCAATGAAAGGAAATGATTTGGGACTGCTGTGTCAATATGAAGACATCAGCTCATCAGCTACAGCATGATGAGCTAACATTAAGCATTTTCCCACTAAAATATATATAATTTTTAATGTCTTGGACAGATTCCTATGTATGATCTGATATGAGAAATGTGTTATTCTTGACTACATTAACAGTTAAATATCTCACATCTCTGCATATTACTGAATGTATAATGCATATTAAAGAACACTCACAGATGTGTAGTTTTCGCTAAATATGAGATAATACATATATACTAAAAAATAACAATTATGAACGAGACAGTTCATCTGATGGAACTGATTCAAATACATCCTTCTAGTGCACTCAAGAGCTTCCAGATGTAGCAAGTGGCACTAATCCACAGAGTCAAAATGACCTTTGAAACCTGAAACCTGAGCCTGATTTACAAAACAGTAGCAAGAGACCAGTCTAGCAAGCCTGGGACATAAGATGTGGGCTTGTTGGTTAAACATAAATTGAGTCACTTAAGCCTCAAAGAGTCTGATCCCTCCTCTGATGGACAGAATGTTTTCAGTCCTTCGAGGGCAGACAGAGAATGAAATTTTACAGTCGGGCCTGGACGAACAGCTCCGTTGGGCCAATGTGGCTTCATCACCAGTGTGTGAGCTGAGCTGCAGTTAGCCGGGCCAAAGCACTGACAGGCTCAAACTGCTGCTAGCTCCCCGTCTACGGAGCGCATATGTGTGTGTGCAAAAAAAAAAAAAAAAGAAAACACTAACCATTACATGTTCGCTCCTCAGTGTGCCCTCAGTGTGTTTACCAATCTCAAAGCCAACAGAGCAAGTGCTTCCACAAAGGGCTGCCAAAACACTGAAGACAGCTAATAAAAGATGGCATTCATTCTCATCCAGTTCTCACTCACATGCTTGGGCACGGCGAAATGTCAAGCCTCAGTTATGGTCCAGAAATGTTTTACTGAAACAATGGCTATTTTAATATACTACGAGATGGAAAACACTAAAGCCAGACGACAGTTTCAAAATAATGTGCAAGCTGTTATTGATGTAATTCGATGAATAAAGGTAGCGACGGAAAATAGTGTTACACTAGACTTGGCGTAATTGTATATTGGGGAAACAAATGAGCACATTTCCAGCGAAACAGATCATTTCCACCTTGCATCGGCAATCAACACAATCCATTAGCCTGCTTCATAACACAGCACCCTTAAGTGGCATGGAAAATTCATGTAATGGGATATTATAATGTCTTGCCAAACTACATACTAAGCACTTCCACTATTTCAAAGTCCTTGCTTGAGAGCAGCAGATTCAATCAAGGAATTTCAATGCAGAGTGGAAGCAGCACTTGCTATTCAGCCTTCATATCAGTCAGTCAGCCCCAATCTCTGTCCCTCCTCCTCCTCCTCCTCCTGCAGCCACAATGGCAAGCTTGTACTTGAGGTGATTGTGTATGTGCCTCACCAGTGCTCAGCGTCTAGCGGCAGCAAACGCGTGCGTGTACATCCAGGCGGCCTATGGAATGTGTGACGTTTTCCAATCAGTGCCTCGGACACCGCATTCGAGTGAGTGCTCTTCACCCCGGGCGCCGGCTCATCAAGTTAAGCCATTCTGATTTTTGAGAGCTCCATCAATGTCTGTCTTTCTCTCCGTCCACCACCTGGGAGAGTGTGCCGAGGCCTTCCTCATCCATCCATTATGCTCTGTTCGCTTGTGGGACTCCCCCTGCCTTCAGGACCCTCAGGCGGCATTTATTAGCCGTGACCTCAGAGCACCCTGACACCCTGAGAAAGCAACTGCTCAGCCCCAATTTACAGATGCAAGAGGATGGAGAGCAACACAGAGAAAACCAAGAAGGTGGAAGGACTGTTGCATGTCAGTCAAACGCTAACCACTCCTTGACAGGAGGCAGACAGAAAGCGTAATCCTCCCAAGATGTGACCTTTGGACAGTCTGAAATCAAACCATACACACTGGCACATATGCCTCCACTCTCCCTTTTTTAATCGTTCTCTCAACTTAAAAAAAATACCCAGACTTCTGTGCAGTAGCCCCTCACATGCTGCGAGAAAGATGCTGCTAGAAGCAATAATGTCACTTTGCATCTCATTGCTGCGCTGCACACTGCCAGCACAGCATATGCATGGAGCGGGGATTGTTGTCAATTTGCACTAAATGCATCATCGCATTAATATTTGAGGCAATGTCAATTATTGCTGCTGTGGACAGCAGGAGCACCACACTGTGAGTATACCTGAGGGACATCAGTGTTCCTAGAAAACCTTTCAGCCTTTGTAAGAAAGTTAAGAAGCTCGGGACATAAATTTGGCATCAAAGTCAGGGCTGCAATTTTGATATGTGATTATTATGATGATGGTGATATTTAATGATTCATCATGATTAATGGGAATGACAATTTTGCATCACATTTTTCATTTTCAATGCACTAAACAACCAAATCATGCTGATGTGACATTTGTTGGGAGTCTTTACCAAACAAACACGGCTGCCAAGCGGTTGACTACAGTTTGAGTCAAGCACACCGAAAGCAATGTTCAGTATTTTCACTATGAGCAATAAATACATTTAAAAAACCAACTGATAGTTCTTCTGTTTGACCTTAAAGCCGAGACAATTGTTCAGGTCCAACAGACCTGCAGCTCAGCTGTGTGTGCAGTGTGCACCCAAACAAAGAGCTGGTTGCTGAGGGGCACGGAACAAGATCATAACCCCTTAAAATGTCAGTCCCTGCAGCCTTCCAAACACAGCGGCCAATACCTCTTTTTCCCAGGCTGGGCCCTTTTCAACAGAGCGCCACGAGCAGACAGCTGCGACTACTGAACAAAGCCTTACTGAAGCAGAAGGTTCCTGACTTTCTGTTGATTAGAAGAACACGGCAAAGAAAGACAAAAAAAAAAAAAATACAAAATACAAAAACAGCTGTGGATATAAATTACACACTTAGCAGCTATTGTGAGGTGTATTAATGACACGGCGAAAGGGGGGTTTCGAGCACGGAAGCTGTGACGTACGCACGGATGAGATGTACAGAACTGCTTGCGATCTGAATAATTATTTTCTGATCCAACGTGAGACAAACTAGCTGAAGCCAGCTGGTGTTTGTGCTGAGGGAGGGTGTCCTCTCAAGTGTTGAACACACAATCTCTTGCTTGCTTCCTCCGTCCTCACCAGCTCAAAGAACTATAATGCAACTCTCCAAGGCATCCGAGAATACGATATTAGACTAATAGGCTTTATCTGTAAAGATTTTTCACCTACAGGTCAGTGATAATTGAGGGCAGGCTGTCACTGCACATATTTTGTACACCTAAACCCAGTTTAACAATAGGTTATGATGCACAATCTGATATTGCCGTGTTGGTGTTGTTGCTGGAACATCATAATTAATGTTGCTCAGGTACCGTAATTGCAACTGACCGATCACATCTTTGTAATGTCATTGCCTTGTGACTCCATTAGTCTGAGTGGGGGGTTTTCCCAGAAATGCTTTCACTGAGTAGATGTTGTTTCCTTAATTCTGTATTTACTATGTATTCACCCTCTAACAGGTGGGTGGACACTTGTGTCTCGATATATACTTTCATTTCATCCTGAGGAAGCGATTGAGGCCAAATCACAGAGCGGAAATGACTGACCCATCCATCACCTGCTTGTTACTGCCTCAGTTAATTTCCTTGATCTGTGTGGTTATGATCACTATTTTAGCTGAATTGGTTTGGTTGTTTTTTGTTTTTGGTACCATGGTGTAATCTCTGTGTCACTGTAAATGCGGGTCACCCTCAAGAATCTCTCAGGCAATCTTAAAAAAAGGCAAAATTATTTCTGTTAATGTTTAGGGGGCAGCTGTAATGCCCCTGTACCTTTCCTACATACATCCTCCATCTAAACTATTACTTCAAAAAAGGCGAGTTGGATTTGTCTCACTCTGTGACGTCCATGATTTGAACCCAAACTTTCCTAAAACAAAGCAAATGTTGTAGTTTCCTAAATCTGAAGAAACAGTGACAGAAAACTGAAAAGAAACAATATATCATAATAAGAAAACTTACTGCAAAAATAAAAATTAACAATATAATTACATTTTCCAATTGGGACGCAAACCTCCTGGGTAACTCAACCCATTCAGTCACAACAACTAATGATGTTCCAGGAACAAGACCAACACAATTTGAACAGCTAATGACATCACACCAGTGTGATTGGTCAGCTGCGATAATGGTCCAGGAACAACATTAATTATGATGTTCTAGGAACAACACCAACACAGGGATATCAGAAAGACCAGGTGAATCCACACTTTCTGTTCCAGACAAGAAACACAAAGCACATACAGCGAAGCTACACAGCTGTACAGTTCTTCATGTTCTCTTGTCAACCTGATTATCTCATTCTGGTACCATGAGAAAATGTCATGTGGGCCAGATCACTTCAGTAGCAGTAGTGGCTTTTTTAAACAAGCATCAGAGGTGTAATAAAATATCAAGGATATATTTGTATTCATCTGAAACTCTGGTTCAATCATAGGCCAGCTACGATGTCCTACTGTGAGCCGCAAAACTACGAATTTCATTTTCTCTAAAGAAAATCCAATAAGAAAGGAAATACTAGAACAGATTGTTTTGACACTTGTTATAGCTTAGCCCCCACATATACACAATACCTGTATCTTACAGTGTGGTACTACTATTGGATGCGTGGGTGTGTGCGCACAGTTGTGCGTGCACACTCAAGTAGGCGGCGAGGGCAATATCACATAACCTCATTCTTAATATAGAATCTGAAGAAAAAGAGATTAAAACCCATAAACCCGGAGGTTCCTGAATAAAAACACAAGTTGTTTCTGGCTATAACACCAGAATGCAACACACGTGTGCCCTTTGTTATGAATCAAAACAAATACTAATATACAAATACTACTACAGCTCTTCCTTCAGTAGGCTGTCACTGTGTCCTTTGGCCCACTGAGATCAACACACTGAAGTGAGGGAGGGGGGAGTTAAAGCAATTTGCAGGTGGGTGCAGTCACTTAAAGGCAAATTAATAATTACAGCTATGAGCTATGGTTATAACCTCCTCTCAGCCCCTAAGAGTGGTATATTCCATCTCCCCAATGTAGTACACGAGGATCATTTTCAGGAGTTCCCGTACTGAAACAAATTTCGTTTCAATGTGTACATGCATCAAATGAAACCACGTATAGAGACAGAAAAATACATGCACAAAGGTATGGCCAGTGTACACACATCAAACCAGTACATGTTAATTTGGACATCTTTCCTGCCAGCAACATTCAAGTAGGTTTGCACCATTTGATGGCAACAATAATAAAATTAATGTGGAGTTTTTCCATTAAAGAGCGCTTCCCTCTCTTTCATGGAAAAAACATTTTTGTTTCACATGCAGAAAAAACTACTGTGGGTTTGAGTGTTCAGCAACCTGAAGAACAACAAAGAGTCTAAATGTAACTATGGGCAGTGTATTGTCATCAGAGGTAAAGTGCTGCATATATTAGAACTGCTAGCAAATAAAAATGATCTCAAACAGACAGACTGGAATCGAAACAATGATCTGAGCATTGTGCTACAATAGCAACATACTAAGACTGAGCTAAATGCGCTTCTGAGTCTTACTGAAGGAAGCTACAGGCATTACCCTGAATTCAACCACAGGACCTCAAGTGCATCCGGCACTTTACCACTGGGCTCAATGACACCCAGACTTTGCCGGTCAACATCAGAGCACAGGGTTAGTGTTTACATACATGTCATGAAACACAATATATGTTTCAATATAGCTCCTAAAAAGTCCTTCCTGATTGCTGGGACTGAACGATACAAATCAAATATTACAATATTCTTGACCTCGTTATAGGGATGCTTTTTTAATGATGGGACTTTTAATGATTTAGCCACTATAATAAGTTTTTAAATACTTTTTCTTTCTCTTTTCCCTCCCATTTTCCAAGAGCACCCAACACAGTTTTCATCTACTTTATATTACCTAGAGTCATTTTAGACATCAGTTATTATTGTACTAGGTTGATCCACAGCTGTCCCACCAAGATCTCTGATGTAAACTTTTTTTTTTTGTTGGGTTCTTGGATGGGAAAAAAAAAAGAAATCTTAGACTTCATTACTTTGTCTGATGCCTGTTCTCTAAACTGGCCTCACACGCACCCACAGAGAGGGCATTCAGTGGGTGTGGGTGCATTGCGGAGGAAAGATGTGTCATACTCGGACCAGTATCAGTAACTGACATTTATTATTATGTTGTAGTGAAACATGATGCAAAAAAAAAATATGCTTCCCTTTTGTATATCAAACGATTTTCAGTGGAAAATGTGTTTTAGAACCAGCAGAGATGATAAGTTGAAGTGATTTTCTGATCTGGTACAGCCTACAGTACGGTCCGATACGTTTTTGCAAGGATTTCTCACTGACATGGTGGTCATTAAAATGGTAGCACCGTCACCCATGATTTCCGTTCTGGTTGATTTGACATCTATGTGTGGGTCAGTACTGAAGGTCACAGAACTCCGGGACATTCCTTGAGCAGCAGCGAGCGGACACAGCCACTGACGAAAACTACTATGATGAGATCAGGTCTGCACGATACATGATAAAGAACATTATATTGTGATCATTTTGACATATGTGATTAACATAAAATATTCATACTTTAAAAAATATAGCATAACCAACAATGTGACATAATATGCCACTTAATTGATTTGTGCTATATTTTTTTTCTTTTTGTGTAATGTGTGCTGGGAATAACTTGTAGATATGTTGTTGTTATCTTGTTTTTGATATGAGAATACAATTTTTCAGATTTTCATGAAAACAACACTTTTTTTATGTTATTCTAGCATAGTCAGTATTTACCCTCTGTAATTACATCTGCATTAGAGCTGCACAAGTAATATAAATATTATTACTGTGATGCACAAAGATCACTCCCCATTATCCTGTATCATATCCTGGGACCTGTAGTACTAAACCATACTTCCTTGCAACAACGGGTGTTGCTAAATCACTTAAATTGAAATCTCAAAAATATAACATTTCTGCAATGCAATGTATCAAAAACTAATAGACCGTATTCCAAATATTTTCAGCAACGTTGAAACCCAGAGAATTTCATTTAAAGTAACAGTGTGTTTTATTTGGTCACCTGTCGCTACAGCTTCTGGGAGAGAGTCCGAGAGTGCTGAGGGAAGCCGGTGAACGTGACTAAACATAACACGAATTAGACTTTATTCTCGTCTGTGAACGATTCTTCTCCGAGTCACACTGGTGGATTTTCATCAGCAGCGGTGGTTGTTTAACAATGAAGATAACTCCCATGATCCCACGCTACATACGTCTTTTGTTTTGGTTTGACTGAGAGATCCCTGAGCTGCAGATATTATATTCTGTGCGTTTAAATTAAGGCACTAAAACATTTATTACAGAGTTGTCAATCTGAGCATGGCATAACTTTGCATTCTAATTTACACAAATAGACTGTATGATTATGATTTGATATATTCCAAACATATCAAATATATCCTTATAACAATTAACTCGGCAATCCTAGAAATCCAGATTGAACATGGGGTCCAGACACCACAATTGAGAAAGCATGTAGGTGGGGGGGTGGGATGGCCAATGAATCTGTTGATGGAAGTAAGAAGAGTCATAAAGAAAAGCAGTGGGAGGAAAGTAGCTGCAGGGTGAACGTACAGTATATGTGCAACTAAACGGCTGTTAACAGATGCTGACGTCAAAGTAATTTCCCTGCAAGCCTTCATGAGATAAATATAGTGTAAGAAAATATAGGCTACCGTACTTCTTGACCCTCTTGGGTCATCTTAGATCTCTTCTTCTTCATCTCGCCAGAAAGGAGACAACATAGATGGGAGAAATATTTCTAATGCTGAGAATGAGTGAATGTCCTCCCCTTCTGCTAAACATTTGATGAGATGTGCTGTCGTATATTTTGGAGGAAAGATGGTAGAAGGGGCAGTGACAGTGACGGACCGCAGAGCATTTGTTTTCTCTACTTAAGAAAATGAATGACGTAGGGAGCAGGCTGAACAACAGCGCTGCTGCTCTTCTTGTTCTCAGGGTTATGTCTAACCTGCATTTCCCGTTTAATATCTCCTTCAGCGGAAATAAGTCATGAGACAAAATGGAGATACACTGAGTTTCCAACAATTGCAGCTGGAGTTTTGAAGAGAAAAAGAGGCCTGACCTCTTTTTCTGAATGAATGAAAATGACCTACGCTGTGGGCCCGCATGAATCTAAATTGAGTCACCAAGGGTATCCTGTGCAACAGTGTTCTGTTTGATTTAGAAACTGCTCCCTTGCTGATTCGACGCAGGGCAGGGGATGGCTGTGCCTGTCGGGCCTTGTGGGGAGAATGTTACAACGCCAGACCTCTCCAGCAGCCAGCCTGCTCCCAGACTCAGCACCAGACGGGTGAAGCAACGCAAATGCAATTAGGTGGAGGAAGTGCAGACACACACGTACACACAGGCGTTGAAAAGCTATGGGTGTCACGAAGGATATCTTCTCGCCAAAACCTGACATCCAACTCCTGTTGCAGCCTGTTTCACGTTAGGATAAAGAAAAAAGCTCTGTCTGTCAAACACAAATACTGTGGTGTCTTTGTGTCTGAGGTTGTCTCTTTCAGCCTTGATCATATCAGCTCCTCTTTGGTGAGGAAGGTTTAGTCGCTGTAAAAAAAAATTGGAACGTCAGGCTTTACATGTCATCTAAACGTTCCACAGAAACATCATCTGTTGCAAAACTTGAGGGTTAATTGGAACCTCAGTGGTCACTGTTTCTGTCACACAGTAGAAAAGTAACACACAGCAAAGGTTGCAATGAGGTGCTGATCACTGGAAGAAGACTAGAAAGCAGAAAAAGGTGCCACACATTCTGGCTCTGTACGCATTTTTCTTTTTGATCCGATGACGTTTCAGCCCTCTGGCATTCTTCAAGATCAACAACAATACTGAGACACAGGAACTGATATGTAATACAGGCCCAGTAACACAAGACAGTGATCAACCTCAACCAATGAAGAGGCCTTGATTGACTAAATACGCTGAAATAGATAGCGGGACACAGCCAATCAAATTACTTCAAACGTAGAAGAAACAATGTTTCATACCTGATATTAAAAAAATCACTTCTTTTGGTTAAATACCTTCCAAAATATTGAATAAACTGATGCTAAACTAATGCGTATTAAGGAGAATGGTAAACATTAACCCTAACCCTTGTAACAGCCACAATACATACTGTATGGCCCAGCAATGTACATCCAATTCAGGGTTTGTGTCTTTGGGGCAGTAAATCACAATATTAACACAAACTTTGATATTATATTACAATCACAAAAGTGAAAGTTGCAAATATACAGTGAAAGTTCATGTAGCTCTGTGATGTATCTCATCAAAGAAGCATACAATGTGGTCAAATGTACTTTAAATGTATCAAACAACATTTAGTTTATTGACTTCTGTGTTAAAAAGATAGGTCTATATTTTGTAGGGATGCCCGACATATATCAGACCTATAAATCATCAGCCTGACATCGTGAAATTCATATTATCGGCCACTTATCAGTTCTAGCTGATAAATAGAACCAATGATATGAAGCCAAATTGCTGTCATTCACTTGACAAGGAGTATTTGTGGCTGGTCGTGCTCATGATGTCAACCTGCTGCACCTGGGCAGATCCACACAGTGTAGACTAGAGAGCCAGACATGTCGTCGCCAGTGTGGACGTGTGATACGGTTTCAGAGGAAGAGGAAACGATTGCAATTAGTACTTTGTGTTTCACAAATCTCCCAAGAGAGCAGGGGAAATGTCTAAGGGTTATAACAAAAATAAAATCTTATTAGAGTGATGGAATGTAAAATCATCCATTTTTGCAAACTCCATGTTAGCCTGTCTACCCTCAGGTGTGCATAAACTACAGGTTATAAACTATAACACAAAGCAATGAAATCACTGATTATTGGTATTGGCCATGAGAAGCCAGTAATAATGCATCCATAACATTTTGCTTACAGTGTCTGGATTCAACAACTTGACCATGAGACAGTAATGCACTAGATTTTGCTCTGAGAGGTTCATCCCCACCTCTAGAAATTAAACAGCAGCCATTACGATCAAATTCTAAAACCGGTGCAGACCTTAAAATGTGCCTTCAGGACAGACTTCATCTAATAGCCATTAGATGCCAGTTTCAGGGAAACAGTCTGTAGTCTCCCAAGCCTGAAATAAAACAAACGTGTCCATTAGGACGGCGTTAAGGGTGAAATGGGACTATGTGGGAGTGTTTACTTGACTGACAGGTGTCTCACTCCATCACTGTCAGCCACAGCGGTTGCCACTTCCATGTATCACTTCAGCCCCGTCCAGATTTGCTCATTCTTACTGTGGCTTTCATTTAGATTTTTCTAGCCCCTGTAACTTACAACAGATATCAAACCTACATGTCTGTGGGTCCCTTCAGACTGTGGGGATGTAGGATCCCTAATGTACCTTCAGCCATTCAGACATCAAAAACAAACACATGTAAAGTACAAGCTCTGACCTTGCAAACACTGACAAGTCTAGCCTTGCTATTAAAAAAAGAGTACATAAAACATGGTTAAATGGTTTTTGCAGACTTACTACAACACGTCAGTGGTTTGAAGCCTTTACCACGACATGAAAGGGGATACCGGTGTGAGGATTTACTACAGCTTTACGCCACAAGGATCATTTGACTGCAATATTGGCACAAATTCACTTGGAGACACATTTCCCCCAAAAGCATCTCTCCAACATCAAGGCCGGTGTACAGATTCACACAGGACCTCAGGGAAGTGACTGTGGGAGGGTGACCAGTGCCCCCTCCACCCTCCCTTATTTTGATGTGAGAGAGAAGCCCCTCTGCCTGCCTCAGTGGCCTCTAGCTGACCTCCCACTGCCTGCAGACAGAGCACTTAACATTGCTTCCCCACCTGTAGAGATGTCTGAAGAACAGGGCCCACTTCAAAGTCGTGCAGTGATTGGGCCGTGATTACCACGGCCACTTGACTCATTTTCGTCTCCTCTGAAGGACTAAACTTTGGGGGAATCAAGCATGAACACATGGGATTCTTTTGAAAAGAAATGGGAGATATAAGCCACCCCTGTGCAGGTGCTTTTCAAGGCCCACAAGATGATTTATTATGATTCATGTTCCTTTAGACTTCTGTCCAATGGTAGTAAGAAAAAAACAAAAACAAACAAACAAAAAAACATTGCTGCTGGATCCTCTCGTGCAAAACATGTATAAGTGCAAAATATCATTTTAATAACGCAACTGGTGTTTTTTTCTTTTGTTCTATTGCAATGCTAGCTTCTGAGGGCAGCTTCCGCTTGCTTCTTGAAGTAGGTAGTGGGCAACTGGCACAGATGTTTGCAAAGGAATGTCATTTTGTATCAGTCGAGAGGCGGTTTGATAAAGCGGCACTGCCACAGTGACATGAAAGCCCAACTGGGTTCAACAACAACCGTCATCTCGGCTCTGCTTTTCTGTAGCTAAATGCCAGTGACAGGAACAGAATTCACTGTGGTAACTGATCAGGTGCCAAGCGCCCTCTCCCCAGTGCCCTGCTGCACTGAAGCCCTCTGTGGAGCTGGCATGGCCTGGCTTGGCCTGGCAGCCACGGGCCCTGCTTTGTATCTCTGCCCCGTCCACTCAAGCTGTCTCCAAATCACACTCGACCACTGTCAATCGCACTGGCTCGCAAGTAAGCATTAAGACAGGGGTGACAGGGGGCTGAATAAGTCGTGCAGGTATGACAGCAGGCAAGTTGATGTGATGTAAATCACCGTCTTCCAAATGACCAGGAGGAAACCGTGGCAGAGTCCAATTTATCTGGCTGAGCTCAAATATAATCTGATATTAATGATAGATTAAAGGTTTTATTATGTAGGTCTTTGTCAGGGGGATGCGGGTATGGTTTAAAAAAAAAATAAAAATCCCACAGCAATGAATTAGTGGCCTTACCATCTCTACAGGCAGGCGTATTGGTGGATATTGTGAACCAGGCCAACAATAAAAGAAACGTATATATGGGCACCAGGATGAAACCAGGCAGTGGGATTTGCAGTTATCCCACGAAGCTTCCTATATTTCAAGATGAACAGAAAAGCCAAAAGTGAAACTGCTGCTTTGATTTACTACACAAAACAAATAGTTGTTATGCATTTCATCACCATCTCTGCCATCTGGCCCAAAACACACTGTGATGATTAATATTCCATGTCTGTAAAAAATAAAAAAAAAGAAGAAGAAGAAGAAGAAGAAGAAGCATAGCCCCAGTGAGCTAAGAGGCTATTTGTTTTGTACCATCACAAAATAAAGCTCAGCTGTCTCAGATTTATACCACACTGGTTACTGTATGCTCCACATCACAAAGGTCTGTGACTAAGCATACAGATTTAAGAGCACATCCATGTTTACAGCATTTAACTCTGAGACGTCTCGTCCCCAGACTGTCGATGTAGATTTTGTGGCCTTGGTGCGTTTGCCTTCGACCTGAAATAATCATAACAATAAGAAGAAGAAGAAGAAGAAGAAGAAGAAGAAGAAGAAGAAAAAAGGTATTCGCACGGAACCTGAAGTTGAATGCATCGAGGCACGTACTCGCATGAAGGCAGGTGCACCTGTCTGCAGTGGTAGCCTATTGTGTTCACTATCAAACGAGCCACGGATCGGCCTGTCGAGCTGTGTGTGTGCGTGAGTGTGTGTGAGTGTGGGAGAGAGAGAGGGGAAAATACAAACATGTCTGTCTCTTACCGATGTGTTTTCAGTCATTGCTCCCCATCCTCAGGTTTTCGGTCCAGACCCTCTGACGAACCGTTAATTCCTCTCGGGCTGTCTCACTCTCTCCCCTCCTCTCTCGCTCATCCCCATGTCATATTTCTCCGCTGCAGCAGAACAAAGCCACGCCTCCTCCGACAGCCGCGTGACGTCAGCCGGTGAAAGAGGCTCTGGCTCACGCCCTCGGAGGGATACACGTCCGGCGAGGCGCCGCGAGAGGCCGCTGTGCCTCCTTCACTGAAACGAACCACTTCCACTTTGATTTTTAAGAGACTTAAATGGTATCCACTAGCTTGGTTCTTTATATATAACAACACCCCCCACAATATTAATACATTAAAACACTAGCATTAACTGTCTTTATGATGTGTATATAAGTTTTGAACCACATGGAAAAGGTAAGACTGTGAAAGCTAACAAAATTTAAGCTAATAGCAGTTCATCTAAACATGATTCTTCATGCAATGTAGGTAGCAATATAGTCCGCAGGCTACAGGAACGGACACATATAGTCTTTAATTTGAGTTTTATTCTGTCTTTTGAGAGTCAAGTTGTCCGTTCAAACGCGACAGTCACATAACCTAACTTGTAAACCAGTACAGGCTCAATTTTAAATCATATTTATGCCTTTTATCTGAAACACAACCTAAGCTAACCTATCATTAGCTAAATCTCAAATGTTCACCAGAGGCATATGACTTAATGAAATATACTCATTTTACAACCCGTTTTTATGATTATTTATCTAACGTTGACGATATTTACATATAATTCCGTTTTTAAACTCTTAACCTAGGGTTGTTGTGCATATACCTTTGTTACCTACCAGCAAATTGTAGTCACAGGTGTGTCTCTATAAAGTAATGTTATTATCAGGTGTAATCAGAACCGGAAGTTCCCTGTTTTTAATCAGGCACACAATTCCTTTTTGGGAAATAATATATGTAGAGATGATTTATTAAAGCTACACATAACGTTATCTATTTATCTATCTATCCCTGTATCTGTCTGACTGTGTGTCTGTCTGGCTGTCTGTCTGTCGTGACACAGAAACTGGGTTGTTCTCCCTTTTTTCTTGCCAGGATCATTTACTAAAGGCTGACCGCAGTCCACGCTCATTGTCCACTGTGATCTCACTTGAGCGAACTGGTCCAGCAAGTTATTTCTGGGCTGGTGTTGACGGAGCCCCATATCGATCTACCAGCATACCTGCTGCACGGAGGGACACTGCGTCTTTGGAGACACTCCTCCTCACTGTCTGCCGTTTTTTTTCCCCTCACTTCCAGGGAAAGTCCTCGGGCACAGCCATGAGGTCCTTCGCCGCGTTTCTGATCTTCTTCTCCGGCGTCGGATTTATTGGATGTAAACCCTCGTCGCCCTGTCCGAGTGGACAGTTTATGCTGAAGAGCCAGTGTGTCCTCTGTCACCCCACCTGCTCCGAGTGCGACGGGCACGAGCTGTTTGAATGCACTACCTGTGGAGTTAGTGAGTACAATTACCTATGTCCGTACTGAAATCGTGGGTGGCTGTTCCAAAGGGGGGGAAAAAAGGCTAAATGTTTTATTATTTGTCACACCTCGATGCACTCGTTTTAAACTAAGATGGGTTCAAACTAATGTTTTGCGTAGTCTAATTTCAGCGAAGACAATAAATAATTCAACAGCTACAACAATGGCTTCATGGAAGTTAAACAATATTCCTGGCATCGTGTGACAAATTTCAGATATCTCACAATGTCTGTTGGAAAGGTGAAAAAAAAATCACTAAATTTTCTCTGTTTTGATTTTATTTGGCTCCACAGATGTCTGATTAAAACAAATCCTTGTCACAGACTATTTAATCCAGCTGAAATGGAGTTGGGGTGTTTTTTTTCTTTCAGAGCAGCACTATTTAATGGTTAACAAAGCAAACTTGTTTAAGGGCTTTTGAATCAGAGGAGGAGCATTCAGCTCCGGTTTACCATTTACTCTTGTTAAACAGTCTGAGATTGGCTGCGGAACATGTTGATTTTACTGTCACAGGGGCACCTTTCGAAATAGGTAAGAAATGAAGGTGTGATCATTTTTCTCCTGAGTTTTTCACAGTGTAATCTGATCACGTCAGAATGGGGCCTTTGTTAATCAGAGGGAAAGGGAAAAAATATCCCCTTGAGCTAGAAGTGTTACTGTTGCAGTTCACTGGGCTTAACCTGCAAAACCTGCAAGTCTCTCTCTCTCCTTCACAAACTCTCCATTTTCTTTAGATACATGCATTGTGACATTGCTACAATCATACATTTTGTTTCACTGAACAACATTTTAATGTACATTGCTGCAGATGTTTTTTGTTGGGTATACTTTACTGCTATACAGTAGTAAATATTTCATCCTGGTTTGTATCTTGGTGGAGGAACATCACAGGTCTCTACCCTATGCCTCTTGCTCTGTGGTGTTGTCATACAGAAGCCACATTTCTCTGTGTGATGCTGAGGGTGAGGGAAGGTAAAGGGTTAGGAAGGCAGCAGCAGCTTGTTGCCCCTCTCCTCCCTGTCTCACACATCTTCTGTGCAGCACTGAGCAGATGAGACAATGCTGTAACTCAGCTGCTTCCAGAGATGCCTCAGGTGCCACAACTAGGCTAGTGGCAGGTGGTGGAGTATTAATCATTAGAACCAACACAAGACCCTGTCTCTGCCCACAGCTCTGATCTCTCATCTGCCTCTGATTGCCCTTGTTTATATAAGTTGGAGCATCATCAGTCAGGAAATGATTTCACACTGTGATCAGTTATTTGCAGGCCTACAGTCAGCATGCTGGGCTGCAGCCTTCAGTTCACGATGATGATGTTCATGTCTTCAGCATCCATTTGTTCTCACTATTTTTTCACTAATTGCATGAAGGGCTGCAACTAATGATCATTTCACCCATTACTTTCACAATTAATTAATTATCTAGTCTATGAAATGTCAAATGAATGTGACAATGTATCAGAGCCTAAAGTGACATCTTTAAATGGCTTCTTTTGTCCAACCAAATAATCCACATCCCAGAGAGTTTTCATTTACAATCCTTAATGATGAAAGAAAGGAGCGAATCCTTAAGTCTAAGAGGCTGGAACCAGTGAATGTTTTATATTTTTGATAAAAAATGAAAATAATCCATTTTCATTCACAGTTGGCATTCATTTTCTTTTCAAATGACTAAATGCGTTTGTATTCAAATGTATGAATTCTCTTCTTCCCAATAATTGCTGGTAATTGCCACCTGTTTCTCCTTTCAATCAACCAGTTGATTTTTTTAATGTGTGATAAGGCTGTAATTTGCTGAATGCACTGAACTTTCACACAGTTGGCATCAAGTCCTTTCATCTTTCCCTCATCCATGTAATTGTCAGATCCATTTGGCTTCACCTCTGTATTTATTATGAGAAGCTCATTGATTTTCGCTTTCAGAACAGTCCGGATTTTTGTAAACGCCATTACCTGGCAGGAGTTCCATATGGCTAATGGCATCTTCATCCGAGGAGAAAATAGAGTAGGCTTTATGTTAACAAGTCCTCTGTTTCCTCCTCCTCCTCCCCAGATGAAGATGGACAGGAACGTTTTCTTCACCAAGGACGCTGTCGGACACACTGCCCCCGGGGACTCTATCCTGACAGGGGTCACTATGCCTGCCTGCCCTGCATAGCCAATTGTGAACTCTGCACAGATGGCAACATATGTGCCAAATGTCGGGAACACTACAAACTCCAGAACGGGGTCTGCCAAACGACGTCCTGTGACATAGGTAAATGTAAAGCAGAGTTTCTGCATTGGCTGTAGCTCAAGAGAAATATGTTCAGGCTTTTTATGCTGGGTCTCTGTGTTTCAGGGCAGGTGCAGGACCCTGACACAGGAGAGTGCATTGACTGTGAGATGGGTTGCAAAACATGTTCCACAGGTAAGTCCATCAGTAAAGAGCACCTGAAGTGTACATTAAAACACTGGTGATAATTGTGCATTGGGCACCACAATATGAATATAGCCATTACTGCATGAGTCTGCCTCTCTGCATAAATTCTAATTAATCACCTTTTTCTCATTTTCACGCAGACGACCCTGAGATCTGCAACAGCTGTGTTGAAGGTTACTTTCTGTGAGTGTTTTCTTATTTTCTACTGATAAGCAGACTTTTCTAGCTTCCCATGTCCTCTGCTCTGAAATCAAAAACACACTCGGGTATTAATAGACACTACAAAACTGCAGCTAACAGTTATTTTTGTCTAATGTAATTGTTATAATCTTGATTGACTGACGCCAAATGCCATTACCAAAAGCCAAAGTTGACATATTATATTGCTTATATTGTCTGACCACCAGCCAAGATATTCATTTTACAGCTCTGGAATACTAGGAAAAACAACAAATATTCATGTTGAGTAGCTGGAATGAGAGCATTTGAGTGTTTTGTGCTTTGCATTATGGACATTAAATATCCTGCCAGGACAATTAACTTACAAAATGTCCTTGTAAATGTTTTCTTTGCATCACCATTGCCTTGGGTTAATCAATGAGCAGTATCTGGGTTTCCATATATTGGCTTTCAGAATGTGGTTAATTTTTCCTCACTCCACAGAAACTCCATTTTACCTGTATTTCTGTTTATGCCAGCCTATCACTTGGACCCAGTGTCTAACACAGGTTACAGAGCTCGAACAGACCTCCAATTGTTTACTTTCCCCCCGGGTTTAGGCCTCCAGGTATTGTGTGAGTCAGGTTACCTTCCATTCGGAGTCATACACTGTTACCTGAGCCATGTTTTGAGCACAGAAGTGTAGTCTGCTTCTCAGTTGTAATTAATAGGGTGTGTTTTTATGTTATACTATGTCAGGCGGAGAGGAGAAGAGAGACAAAAGGGAGCAAGCATAAGTGGAAAGCACAGTCAGTAGCAGGTGTGATTATATAGGGTGCACCATCTTGACTTCACTGACTGCTCGTGCGAATCACAGCAGAGGTGGGTTGAAAGAAAATTCACTGCTTCACTGCACTCAACTCCTTTAACTGCTGTTACATAGGTGCGGCAAGACCCTCAGTCTTCTCCCGTGAATCTACTTGTGTAACTTTTACTTTCATAGTAATGGTTTTAGAGATTTACAATGACAGGTCGTCTCAGTAATTTCTGTGGCTGCTGGACTTATTACATCAACGATGTGAGGCAAACACCAATAAAAGAAACCCAATAGAGCATGGGCGATCATGAACTGCAGGAACTGCCTCTCTGTGATAGATTGTGACAGTTTTAGGCACTTTAAAGAATTTCCACTACTGAGGCTTTGTGAGAAGTAATAAAAAATGTTAAAGTTTGACACTTTCGGCGTAACTGTGAATCTATGGGGCTTGAATGAATCTCTGAGTATTGAAGAGTCACGCATGATTGATGCTTGGTATTTATTGACATTTACTTTCCTCTCTAAGGAGCTATGTTTTAAAGATGGCTGTGATGCACTCTTAATGTGGTTTATACTATTTATTTACCTAAGCTTTCCTAACTTTAGGGACTACCGACAGCATATTTTCACCTTTTTGTAATTAATTCAAGGAGTTTACAGCCCTAAACAAAAGTTGCTTTGGTAATGCTAATGCTCTCTCCTGGAATGGATAGTCTAATATTTGCACAGAGGGATTCTTAAACATCCCGCAGATTCTTAAGTAGTGTACTGTTTCCAGGCCAGAGACATGGCCTGGTCTGCACCAGCTGCTATTGTGTGTGAGTTGATGGATGCAGTGTGGCGCCTCCAGCTGTTCCTTCTCAAACAACCACCGCATCTTAGCACCAGATCCACGGCAACGCGGTAGGAAGTGCAGCTTGGGCTGTCAGTGGTCAGATTCTCTCATTTCGGGAAGTGGCAAAAGAGGCACCAGAGGATGTTGTGCTGTAATCTAAGCTAGTTTCTTATTGCTGTTATGACTCGTTTCATTTAGATTGGGAAGTCTGTAAGGAGTCTTTCTTGCATTAATGTTTTATGTGTAACATCTTAGCAACTCAATATATCAGCTCCTGTAGGCTAGAGTTTTTTTAGGACAGCCATCTCGTGTTTAATAGCTCAGTTAAGCCCCGAAGGACAGATAGGACAGGTTAATGACAGAAATCTCCCCATGCCTCTGGGCTACAAATAAAACACCAATTAACTTTCTGCCTTAAGAGGAGAATAGAAGCATGATAAGCTTGAAGAAAAGCAGCCTACTTTATGTTTCCACCTTTGTTTGCCATCCTCATTGTAAGGATGAAACATCAGTAATACTGGTGTTTGATTGAGTGCACCTTTTGTATTGAAGTCAACAATACAGCTGCAGGTGTGCTGTGGACTGACACAGTGCATGGCCACTTGCATGTGGTGCGTTTGGTCTTTTCTCTGGTTTAAGTTCATAGCCTCAGACTCATCCGTGTGGGCGAGGGCTGCCTGCAACAACATCATTCTTCATTCACTATAAAGCTTTCAAAGTGCCATTAAATCACAATAGTTTTCATCATGTCTTTGATTTGATTCAGTAGCTTTACTCTGCATGTTTGTGTTGGAAAATGAAGCCTCCTTTTGTTGAATAGCTGTGACAGCAAGTTTTTGTCAACCATTTCTTGGCTGATTTCACACACGCATACACCAACGCTAGGTTTAAAAAAAAAAAAATGAAATATCGATGAATACATGAATGGTTTCTGATTTTTGTTTTTTTTTCTTTTCCAGTTTCAGACACCAGTGTCGCAGGCACTGTCCCCAGAGCACCTATGAGGACTGGGGCAAGGGTGTGTGTCTGTCCTGTCCAGCACCATGCACAGATTGCAGGAGTAACACACACTGCCTCTCCTGCCAACCTGGTTACTTCCTCAATGGTACCAGTACAGCAAAGCATTATCATTTCTATGTATATTTTGTAACTACTAACATACTAAAGGATTCAGGTGACCCTTTCGTCTTATACAGTACTAGTAGTGTTCGTGTTTAATATACTCTTCAATCACTGCGTGTTAGAGTAATCAGTCATTCTTGTTGAGGACTAATGATGGTCCTCTGAGTCTCTATTTGGATTGCAAATCAAGTCCACGTCAGCAAATCTGTAACATGAGATATGTAAATGTAGGTTTATACAAACAAGGAATTAGGCTTGTGTTGGTAGGTTGTGTTCTCAACGGACATCTCAGTAAAAGTTCATTTAAGCCTCTAGCTGTTAAAAACAAGATTAGCAAGACCACTATAAATATTATTTTACCATGTATTGGTACATTGTGATGACGAGAGCCATCGACCACTTCTTCAGCTACAAGGACCTCTTTGAAAAGATTTACAGAACTGTTCTGTATTTGGACAGTTGAATTTTGAGAGAACCCAGAAGAGCAGATGATGGTGAAGGATTTAAACATCTGTGTAGAAAAAAGGAGTGATGAGCAGATCTTTTCTGAGACTGCAATAGAGCCAGCTGAACCAAAACATGTATTTTTCCAATGCTAAACAATGACTTTTGACTTTTTTTCATCACTCTTTCAAAATTATTTATATTTCAGTAACAGAAAGTGATCAGGGCGTTTTGCTTTTAGTGAAACTTTCCCAGATAAATACACGTTAAAAAAGACAATGAGGCTGTAAATTGATATTATCTGCATATTATATTGTCTCCTCTAGGTTTTTTTAAAACCATTCAGTACGAATAGAGTTGTATACTGGATGTTGTACTGAAAAAAAAGCCACTTCCGTCTATTCTGCTCTGCTCTGCCAGGAGGTGAGTGTATGAAACAGTGCCCACAGAAAACCTTCAGTGACTCCAGTGGGTGGCGCTGCCAGCCTTGCTACAGCTCATGCCAGACATGCCATGGGTCTCATCCGTCAGACTGTGATCTTTGTCTTGGTGGAAATGCTCCACTACATGGGCAATGTCCTCTGGTTAACTGTCCCTTGGGACAGTACTATGACGGTAAGAGGCACAGATCTAATTTTTAAATGTTAATCCTGGTCATTTTTCATTTTAGAGATACGAAGCTTTAAAGACTGGTGAATGTCCTGTATGTTTTACAGGAAAACAAAATGAGTCTTTTACTGAACAGCTTATGACTATCATGTGGCAGTGAAGTCAGATGTAACACATGATACTTGACTGATTCTCTGATAGAAATAATTACTTTCCTCCTATGGGAGGTTAGCACAGGTCAGTACAGTGTCCCTGGAATTTGGAGGGATTCAGCTTCTTGCTCAAGGACACTTTAGCCTGGTAGACGCTTGCCGCTGAGAAGGGCGTTTGAACCCTGCTGAAGGACCTCTAGGTTGAAGGACGGTCGCCTACTCACTGTGTCACCCTGCTGCACATGTACTCTGTCACCTTTCGTTCAAGAGCCATTTAGTGGAGCAATTTTGAAAAGGCTTCTCTGCCTCAATCATAGGCCTCTTCACCTGCTTCCCCTCTGGTGTCTGTGTCAAAGGACACTTACAGGGTGACCCTGTACATTTCTGCCTCACTGGTTTGATTATTTACATCCTTGTGTGCATCAGTGGGCCAGTCATTGTCAGGATCACTTGTCATTTAGCTGAGTTTTTTTCTAAATGACCTACTGCTTCTGATTTGTTGTTGATTTTATGTCATCAACAATAATTGCATTTTACATTTAAAATGCAATGTATTATTTATGACAGCAACAGTTAGCTTTAGCAATGTACAGGTTTGACCATAAACTTCATGTGCCATGATAACTCGATGACCTCCCCAATTTTTCCTGCTCCATGTCAGCAGTCCTTCTAAATGTAGCCTGTCATCATTTTGTGTAAACCACCATCAGAACATTTTTCACACACAATAACATCCCCTGTCAAGGTGCTGTAACTGTGTTCCAAGAGGTGTTAGACACTGTATTGCAGGTAAAACGTTGCAGGTTTCATAGTCAAGTCACTTTTACGTATATAGCCCATCATCACAAATCCTAATTTGAGTAAAGGGTTTATTATGATCGGTATGACATTCAACTCTCTGTGTCCTTAGATGCTTGATTTTGAATACGAAAAAAAAATAAACGAAAAACCTTTAAACCAGGTTGAAAAAAATAAGCATAAACCATGGGAAGAGCATCAGAGGAGGGATCCCTCTCCCAGGTCAGGCAGACACGAGATAGATGTGTGTACAGATGTGATTCACAATAGAAAATCTTAGCATACACAATATGCTGACAAAATGTAGATTGTAACATAAGTGTTTGATACAGACCAGTTACTGAAAACCCAATGTTACCTCCACTGCACTCAGTCAGTGTTGATCAATCAATGCCAGCAAGCACTTTATTATTCATCCCTTCCCATCACTTGTACCGCAGACACGCTGTTTACAGCTTATTATGCTTCCCTCTAGTGGTGAAGGTGGGTAAAACAGAAAATTCTCAATGCAGCCCTCATTTTAAACAGGATGTGATACTTACCTCTGTAACATGTAAAATGTGATGTTTTATCTGTTATACTATGAGATACAGTTACCCTATTTATTGTTTTACTTCCAGGTAAATATAGTGAATGTCAGGCCTGTGATGCATCCTGTAAAACGTGTTTTGGCCCACAAGCACTGGATTGTTCTTCCTGCTTCAAAGGTATTTTGTGATACCTTATATGTTTACTTTCTTCTGTCGTTGAACGAAGACAGTTTTGCATTACATTGCCTGTGTCACAGGATATTTCCTGGACCAGGATGGCTCTTGTGTAATGCAGTGTCCATCCGGCTCCTATGCAAATTCTGCAACTCAGCTGTGTGAAGACTGCTCGCCAAACTGTGAGGCCTGTGTGGACACCAGTGATAACTGCATCAGCTGTTCCAAAAGCAGCTATAAACTTTTTCTCCACCAGGGACGGTGTTGGTCGAATTGCCCTGAGTAAGAAAATTGGATAAGCTATATTAAAATGATGGTATTGTATGTTGCTCTTTATGCATAAACATATCTAATGGCTATTTTCAGAGGTTTCTTTGAGACAGCAGAGGGGTCATGTGAAGTCTGCGACAGCTCTTGTCTGACATGTGATGGGATCAAGTCACAGTGTCTGTCCTGTGCTGATGGCTACTACTTAGAGAGTGGTATGTGTAGACTCAACTGTTCACTGCGTTCATACCCTGCGGATGATGGCACGTGCAGACGCTGCCCTCCCCACTGTGACGTTTGCTCAGACGACAGGACCTGTTTCAGTGAGTTATAATCAATTGTGTGCAGCTAAGCTTCAAGAGGAAAAATATTCCATACGACAGTTATAAGACATTGTATTACATCCTGAAACCTCCTGACACAACTCTCTTGCATCTAATTTCAGAATGCAGTTTTCTCTACCTAATGCTGAATGGTGTGTGTAAGGCTAGTTGTCCAATGGGCTACTATGAGGACATGGAGGAGGGCCGCTGTGGTCAGTGCCACCCGACCTGTGGCAGCTGTTCAGGGCCTCTGGCAGATGATTGTGAGACGTGCTCCACGTTTAGCCCCAAACTTTATAAGGGTGAATGTACCAAGGACTGCCCCACTGGTACCTACTATGAAACTGAAGCCATGGAATGCCAAGGTGAGTCTGTATGTTAAAAAAGTACCCAAAAGTTGTAAAAGTCAAGACTTAATTTCAAAATATAGCTTTGGTTTAAGTGAAAGTCACCCATAGGAATTGCACTTGAGTAACAGTCTTAAAATATCTGATATGAAAAATGTATCTGGGCAATTGTCTGATCTGATATGCGGGTTTTTCTGAATATTAGAATCTGAAGATTAGAATATTTTATATTCATTTTTTTTTTTTTTCTGTGCAAAGGCATCTCAACTTTTAAGTTATAAAACGTGTTTTTTTTCATTGTGTGTATCACAAAATTAACACAAGAGAATTATAGAGTAACAAAAGCAATGTCATAATGAAAACACTGCTGTTGATTTCACTAATCGAGATAATGGTGAATCTGGATAATTTTGATTGTCCTCAAGAGTCACTTGAAAAGTGATCTTGCTGGACAATCTAGAGACCTGCAGCATGTTGATTTCCTAATTCTGGATCTTTCCAGTCATTTCAAAATCTGTCTAAACCTAAATCAGATGTGTGGAAATGCTTAGCGTTCCAAACTAAAGAATGACATACCCACCATTTATTTATCTTTTATTGATGAAGGGGGACCTTGTGATTACCTTATTAAAGATGTGTCCCCTATCTGTGATCAAGTGAAAAGGTTTGTATCTTAACATAATGTAAGATCAAGTAATTACAGTATGTTAGTAGTCCAACAGTGCCATTCTCAAAAGTTACAAGTATTTTGGCTCTGCGTAATTGTGACTTGAAATTGTCATACTGTCACATGCCTACCATGACTAGTGAATGAACAGTTTTGTTTCGGTTACAGTATAAAATACTGAGATTATGTGCAATCAACTGACAAAATATTACCATACATGCTTCCACCAAACATTTTCTCACAACACAATTTTAAACAAACTCTGTAACCGAAAAAGGAATAGGCTGAAGCCGAGGATTATTTTTGCCCATCCTGTACATCCTGATAGTGCTGAACAGCAGTTGGTAAGATACAGAGGGTCAAACACCTAAATTAAGAAATCAATAATAAATGGTAGAAATAATAAGGACATTAGTCAAGTCTAGTCTAATAGAAAGAAAAATCCGTAAATTGAGTGTGTCGTGTTAAATCTTGAACTATTGAGGTATTTCCAGCTTTGTGAAACTGAGAGCAAGCAGAACAGGAAGCTCGTGCTTTGGCTTTCAAGGGTTTATGAAATGGTTGTTCAGAAAAATCAGTTCCTGCACTTAGAGGTTATCAAAGAAGTTGGGAGAGGACTGTATTTTTTCTACAACAAACTGGACAGGATGGAAACATTTGTTTGAAACTACTTGTACTATTGTATGGAAGTTTGCTTATTATTGAGAAAGCACTAAACCCACAGTGTCTGGAACAGTAATAGCGTCACTGCCAGTTATCTTATTCATTATTAAATACAATATTTGTTTAAATTGTTATCATTTACCTGTGTAGCATGGTGGCGATCACACCCTCTTTTGTGAATGTGATATGACGTCTGATGTTTTGTTTGACCATGTGCAGAGTGTCACCAGACTTGTATGAGCTGCTCTGGCCCAGAGCCAAACCAGTGCACGCAGTGTGAGAGGGGACTCGTGCTCGATCCAAACACATTGCTGTGTGGCGTGACGGGCGACACGGACTGCCCACCGAGGACCTACCTACACGACGACCAGTTCACCTGCATGGGTTGCCACCGCCACTGTTACTCATGCGAGGGACCAGGCAACGATGAATGCCAGACCTGCGCCATTCCCAAATACCTTCATAGTGAGCATTTTCCAAGAATGTTCAACTGGATTCAGTGAAATAAAGCTAAACCTCTCATCTCCAAACGTTCAACTGACCAGGGACTTCTTAACAATCTTTGTGTTACCTTTGATGACGAATGGAATCTGAGTCTGAGTCACAGACTTTGACAGTAGTCCTTGCGGTTGTAGCTCTCACTACACCATGAAAAGTGATAATGATGACATAATGATGGCTCCCCTGAGAATATTTCACAATTTGGGTCTCGCTTAAACAAATTAAGAAAATAATAACACTTAAATTTCAACTCTTGGAGTTATTGAGCGAAATTGAAGTGTAAACCCTGAAAATAGTTCAAATGTGAGTGACAGCCAAATAACTAAAAGGGGGGCAACACTGCAAGCTAAGACAAAGGAAAAGTGAGGAAGGATTCAGCCTTCTGTTTCAGCGGCACTGAAAGTAAAGGCCCACCCTTTATCTCTTTACATTTTGGGATAAAGAAGGCTTGTGGGAACATTTTGATAAATCATTTCTGATGTGTGTGAGGACTCAGTCTGACCCGCAGTTTAAAGAGGGATGAGTTATAGGATGGCAATCTTTAGCAATCTCACAATCCAAATCAGTTCTGAGTCTTGGTGTCACGATTTGGATGAAAACTGAAATAAAAAAAACCCTTTCCCACCTGTTTTTCTGACGGTATAATAATCTAAGGAATTTGGAAAGATTATCATAGCACCTTTTAAATCTGTTCCTAAATCAGTTGATCTGTGAGTTCTGAGTAACGTGGTGTTTTGTCTCCAGTGGTGGAGAACAGCCCGTCTGCTGCTGTACTAAAGTTACATTACACCATCTACATTAGTACTAAACACTTGCCATATCCTGGGGACATATGTTTCCCTCGGCCTCACCAGTACAATAAGGGGTAACGAAGAGAGCCCACAGTGGGTTCTGTGTCTCAAAAGATTAGCTTTATTAGCTTGAAATCAATGTTATCTATAAAAAAGGGGCCCTGCAGTAAAGTATGGGGACCACTGCTCTTGTGTCTGTGTGCCTTACACCGTCTGGGTGATTTACTGTACTGTCACAGTTCCACTTGTTCTGTTTTTCTTTTATTGTAGCATTTGGGAATCAATTCAGAATTGTTGAAGATAAGAATTCGACAGAAATGTATGCGTAGGTGCTAATAAACTATGCTTCTTTCCAGACAAAACCTGCGTAAGCGAGTGTCCGGCTAGGTCATACGACACACGTCAAGAGGCAGACGGAACAGAGCTGGGATACTGTTTGCCTTGTGACCGCGCCTGTTCCACCTGCACTGGTGCTTCACCAAGAGATTGTCTCACTTGCTCCCAAGGATACCTGCGTCTCCTTCAGCTCTGTGTTACTCACTGTCCCACAGGGTACAAGGCTGATCATTGAGTGGAAAATGTTTACTTTGTATTACTGCGGGACTTGTTGAACTGTTGAACTTCCTCCACACCTTTTATCTAGTGGAACCAAAACACACACACAAAAAAAAAAACACAGCCACTGTCTTTCATTTATGTGGAGTATCATCAGCAGTAGAGCAACTTCCTTTGAAATCATGAAACTGCTGGTCATTAATTATGATTAATATTCTTGCAAATTATTATTATTTCTATTATTATTTTTTCAAAATTTCCTGTGGTTTCAGCCCATTTTTGGTGAAGTTGTGGGATTCTTTTTTTCTTTTTTTCTGTCAATTCATCATGACTATTTTTAACTCTAAGGTCCATTGTGTCAGGTATTACAGAGAGGGCTCCCACTGTGAGAAATGTGACCGGTCCTGTGAGCGGTGTACAGGACCAGGGCCTGAGTCCTGCCGGGCCTGTTCACCTCCTCTTCTGGAGCTGCAAGGCACCAAGTTGTGTGTCAAGCATTGTCCACATCGCTTCTATCAGCTTGATGACATCTGCAAACAGTGCCACACTAGCTGTCAGACCTGCACAGGTACAGATATGACATCCTCTGCTTTGTTCTAATTGTTTGTTAAAACATCTGCCGGATAAGCACTTATGGTCTTTATCCTCCCTGTGTATCAACATTGGAACTGATTTGTCAGGAAACAGATTGTGTATGTGTGCGTGTTTGCAGATGCCTCACCTCAGGGTTGCGTGACATGCGATTGGGGCAACACTTTAAAGGACAAAGTCTGCTACCCACGTTGTGAGGAGGGGCGATACTTCTCGGCAGAGGTATGCTCTTATCTTTGAGTCACACATCAATGTGTGACAGTTATTGTATTGTATTGTATTATTGTTTGCTGATGTGGACAGAGCACTGTTAATCAAGATAAAGTAAGTGCTAAATATGAACTCTTGCTTGTTGTGCAGATTGAAATGAATATGTAGGGGCTGTAAAAAAAAACCTGAAGGAAAAATCTGGAAGATCAGGATAACAATTTAGTTCAAAACATGAGAATGTTAAGAAGTCTATGTACTGTGTTGTAGACATATCTACTGAAATTAGCATGCTAACCAACTAGCTCTGGCTGCCCTGTTGCTGCATTTCACTAGCTCTGTTTGAGCTTTCAGATTGATAAATGAACAAAATGAACTCGATGTCAAAGAAGGAAATACCATTGCTTATCAAAGAGAAAAAAATACTAAACCAAGGTGAGCTAACTGCCTCTTAACTTAGTCAAACTCTGTTCCTAGTGGAGACTCCCCTGAGCTGAGCTTGGTCCAAGCAAGCTCTAGCACAACTGGCTCTACAGCTAATTGAGCCATTAGCTAATTAGCTAATTGTAGCCAGCTAAAGCCAAGGATAGCTATCACCAAGCAGCACTGGTCAGTTACTTTGGTGATAGGCTCGCCCCTACATTTTTGATAGCCTATTTTTTTTTTTTTTAAATCTTATGTGGCATCTTATCAGGATAAAGTGTTAAGTGCTAAATACTCGCTAACTTTCCCAAACTTTATCTTTTGTTGTTGCTCAGTTTTTAAGGGCTGCACACCGAACTGAAATATTGTTCCACGATATTCTAGCAAAAATCAAATCACCACCTTTTTTTTTTTCAGTGAAAATGAAAATGTCCAACTAAAATCATTACTCAAGTTGCAATATAGATCACAATAATTTACATATATGTTCTAGTGCAGAATTACGGTTTAAAACTGTTAATAAATATTTTTTTTTATATTTTTAAGTTCAGGCAGGTACTTATAGCAGATGTCAGTAAAAGCCACATCTCTGTTCCCACATTGCTGACTGGCTTAATGTTTTTCTTTTATTTACTCTGTACAATGACGTTTTAAATTGAACCGTTATAGGAAACCTGTGAGCCATGTGACAGCTCGTGTAGGCATTGCACCGGCCCCAGGCCAGACCAGTGTCTGACCTGTCACCGAGACTCTGCTCTCCACGCTGTGGAGAACCGGTGTGCCCGCTGCTGCCATCCTGGAGGGAATAACACCGATTGCTGTGTTTGTGACAGCCGCTCCGGTAGAGACCCTGTCAATCATAAGAAACATGGCATTGTTTGGATATGATCGTGAACTAAAGCCAGTTTTTTTTCTTCTAGCTCTGTGTGTGGAGGCGCCCCAACCCAAGTCAGGACAGGATCAGGAGACAGACCTGAACATGTCGTCTAGAGCTCTGAAGCACACCTCAGCCGCCTTGCCTATCGCACTGCTGCTGGCGTTGGGGTTGGCTCTGGCTGTGTTTGCCTTGGTTAAGACCCATGCCAGGAAGAGGCTTTGCTGGAGCCAGAGCTATGAGAGACTGAGCGGCAGCGGCAGCATCAGCATGCCCCACGGTGTGCCGGAGCCGGACAGCGGAGACGAGGTGGATGTGGTGTACACCAGCAAAGGTGGATCGGTTTATAGGCGCTACAGCTTCATCCACGAGCAGGACACAGATGCAGACCAGGGTGTGGATGAGAACACGTGTCTCAGTCAATCTTAGACACAGTCATACCAGAGGGGTGTATTACAAAGCAAGATTAATGAGCTACTAAGGTACTGTATGTTGACTCTAAAGACAGGTTTATAATGTTACATACTTAAACATGCTGAAGCATATACATTGGTAATGTCAAACAAAGCCGTATATTTACAGCAGAGCAAACTGTTTGCATTGAGTTGTGCTTATTTGCCAGGTGAACCTCTAAGCGTTCAGTTGGTGATGCAGAGTTTTATTTTACAAAATAAAGAAAACTGCTCCAGGTTGAGTGAGCCGGCACACAGTCGGTCCATTTTGTGCGGAAGAAGAGTCAAATGATACAAACATTAAAACGCCCCTTTTTATAGGAGCCTTATGAAGGAAAAACTGTTCACACAGTAGTGATACTCATCACATTTGTTTGGGGTTTTTGGTTCGGTTGAGCCAGCTCATGCAAATAAAAGCCTTGCTATGTTGAACTTGCTTCTTAATATACCCCCCCAGATGTTACAGTAACAGAAGAATGTATTGTGGATGTTCACATCATCAAGACTGACGGGAGAACTCAAATAGTTTACTTAATGTTTAGATGAGAATGTAGTTGCATTTTTTCCGTTGTTATGTTTTGCTTTTTGCATTCGGGTGTTTCTTTTATTCTACAAAGTGCCTGTATCTGTACAATGCACATTCTTAGATGAGGCATTTGTGAGCAAACGGTGAAAAAAAAAATACATATATGTGTATATGTATGTATATGTCTTTTTTTACTCTATTTGTTAAATCGTCGAACAAACGATCATGTGTAATCACCGAAAATCTGCATGATATGGTGTAAATAGAGAAATAAATTAAATAAAAAACCTTTTTCACTTGATGCTTTCGGTGGTCTCAGGCTCACCTCAGCGACGGTGAACCTGAGGTCTTACTTGACTCACCAACATGAATGAACTGATTATATGACAAGTGACGGTGCAGTTACATTATGTGCACACAATACATGAACAAACTTCAAGGCAAAGTTTTCTGTCATCTGAAGGTGTTGTCTTTTTACTCCACCTGTATTCTCAGTTAATACATCATTGGCAGTTTGCACATGCAATTGGCGAGATCCTATTTACTTAGTCCAAGATTTTCCGCAGCAGTTTCTTCCACACCTTTGTTTGACACACCTACTTTGGAGGCTGATTCTTCCTGTGCTCCTTTTAATAAATGGGAGCGTTGTGGCATCTCCTCATTTGATCTCACTCGCACTGAAGGACAAGAAGGCCACCGGTCTCAATATCACCTCAAGCCAAAGACATGTCTCCTGTAAGGTCGCTGAGGTGCCTCCCTCTCATCCTCATGGGTATGTTCCTTTTTTTCCTAGTCTGGGACTCCGCTTCTAACAGGCAGGCGGTGTCTGATCACAGGATACCAGAGCAGCTCTCTGTTGACTTGCCTGGCTGCTCGGCCATCATCAGTGGGGACACGGAGGGCATGAGCGGGGAATTAGAAGTGCTGCTGTCCTCCAGGACAAGAAAGGCCATTCTATCTGAGGACTCCTACCTCAATGTGACCAAAGACTGTGCGGCTTATGTGGAAAACAGAGGTTTCTTTACGGTTCCTCTCAGTGAAGAGGAGATAGACTTCCCCATCGCCTACTCCATGGTGATCCACGAGAAGATCGAGATGTTCGAGCGGCTCCTGCGAGCCATCTACACCCCTCAGAACATCTACTGTGTGCACGTGGACCAGAAGGCCTCAAAAGAATTTCAGGCGTCCGTGGGGGCAATTGTCTCCTGCTTTCCTAATGTGTTTGTGGCCAGTAAATTAGAAACAGTCATATACGCGTCATGGTCCCGGGTGCAGGCTGATCTAAACTGCATGGAAGACCTGCTGAGATCGCCTGTCCGGTGGAAGTACCTGCTGAACACCTGCGGGACCGACTTCCCCATCAAAACCAACAGGGAGATGGTCCAGACGCTGAAAACCCTGAACGGGAGGAACAGCCTGGAGACCGAAGTCACCAGCGACTACAAGAAGAACCGCTGGCTGTACCACCACAACGTCACCAGCAGCGTCATCGGGACAAACGTGAGAAAGAGCCCCCCACCCATCAGCAGCCCCATGTTCTCAGGTAGCGCCTACTTTGTGGTCTCGAGGGCCTTTGTGGAACACGTGATGCGGGACGGAGAGGTCCAGAAGTTTCTGGAGTGGGAGAAGGACACGTACAGCCCCGACGAGCACCTGTGGGCCACCCTGCAGAGGATGCCCACTGTTCCCGGATCAGTTCCTGCGAACAGCAAGTACGACACCACGGACATGCACGCGCTCGCCCGTGTGGTGAACTGGGCCTATCTGGCGGGTGACGTGAGGAAAGGGGCCCCGTACAGTCCGTGCACCGGGCAGTACAGGAGGGCGGTGTGCGTGTACGGAGCCGGGGACCTCCCGTGGGTCCTGGGCCAACAGCAGCTCTTCGCAAATAAGTTCGATCCGGAGGTCGATGACGTCGCGATAAGATGTCTGGAGGCAGTGCTGCATTTTAAAGCTTTAAGCCAGCAATCACTGCTCACCAGTCAATACTCGGGCGTTCTGCAGAGCTTCTAATCACCTGACATGTAAATTATGATGTATCAACGAAGGCAGCTCATCATACTTAATCATACATATTATAGAAACCGCACTTAAGGGGCAATCTAAGTTTTTTTGGGTAACAATTTGGGTCATTTTGTCATTTATTCTAGAACTCTAGGACTGTTTGACTGCCAATTTGGTTCTTGTATTTGGTTATTTTAAATCCCTCTCCATTAAAGGACACCTAAAGTTCACATTAGCAAACGGATATAGCTTGTACCAAGAGCTCTGATCTGTTGTTTTTAGGCCTGTGAAAAGAATCATAGTGCACCTTTTAATGATTGAAATAGTTTAGGATGCTCTATGCTATCCATCATGTGATGTCATGTAAATTAAAAAGGGTTATTACTCCAAAATACTCCAATATATTACATGTCATGTAATATTTCATATAGATGTTTTACAAGTGAACGTTGTTGTTAATGTATTGATATGGGCCTTATGTAGCAATCTGCATTCTAATATCAGTGCCAATTTACTGAAATTGCTTTCTTGCAACTTATTGTATTTTGTGCAGTTTATGTTGTTTTTCAACAGATTACCATGGATCTTGTCAGATTTTTAAATATATTCAGTGTATTTCAATGTTTACTGTCAAGCTTACCCATGGCTTTATTTATGATTTCAATGAAATCTTTATGTGTAGTGCCATCTAGTGGAAAAGATCTATAAGGAACAAAAACTGCACAACCTATTGTAATGTGGTTATGGTCTTAATCGTGCCTTTGGTCTCTAAACACTCTTAAATACTGCAATATTGTTATCTCTGTCTTGTTACCCCACAAATCCGGCATTGGATGGAATAAACAAAATACAAAACAATGATGTGGATGATGATTTTACTTGGAGGAAATGTTACATTAAGACCTACAATTTTTTTGTTGCAGATTGTTGCTCTCACAGATGTTCTCTCTCCACCAGTCAGAGGGGCACATTCATGTGAGGGGGCAAAAAATAAAACTTTATTTTCCCCAGGCAGGATTTTAAACAGAGAACGTCAGCAGTGAACAGTGAAAAAAAGGCTGATGTCAAAACTTGTTCTATGAAATGCCACTCAAATGGTCAGAGACCTAAAATGCGGTTTTAAAATCAGAGCAACCATAAAAATATATTAATTTCTCTCCATTGTCACCTTTTTGAATATAAATATATATTTAAATGTAATAAAGCAGAACATGCATCAACCATTTGTAACAGAGTGCCTTAAATAAAGTGTAGATACAGTCACTAGGTAACACCAATAAGCTAAGTTTGACATGATGATATACCGGCAGTAAAAAAGATTAAAAACATCTCAGACAGCATGTGGAAAAAACGCCAAGGATCAAGCCGGAAGTAACTTCCAGGATGTAACAGGCAGCATAGTTTCAAAAAGGCACTTTCTCGATGCAAAGAGCTAAGTCTCCAGTCACGTTGCCCAGAATATAAACAGAAGAGTGGCTGCGGGTCTAAACATTCTTCATCGTTCTCCTCCTCCACATCTAGCAGTGCGAGCAGGGTCACTCTGGAACAGCAGCTGCAGCCATCTCCACTTTGCCGTGCATGTCCTGGTCGATTCTGCAGACAAATACAGTCATTAGTCGTCATTAGAACAGCTGACATAAACAAGGTGGCTACACTGCCCATAAACACACTTTTCAGATAATCACATCATGAAATGTGATCATTACCTTTACACTATTACAAAGAGAATAATTTTTTTTTCTTATCAAAACTATTCCCCAAAGAAATACCTAATTTGGCCTATTTGTATTTAACATATATTAAATTCATTCTAAAATATCATCCATGCACTTTTCAGTGAAAGCACTTAAAATATCTGGGTGGTACAAACCATCAGTATCAGCAGTATTATTATTATTATTATTATGATTATTATTATGAGGTTCTTACCTTGTTTGAATCCTTCTAAGACAAATGCACTTATTTGAACCTCAGTGTGCTACTTAATGACATCAATACGACATCTTTGCAGAGGCTCATTTGTCATATTGAGCATCTTTAATGAGAGAAAATAATTGATTAATTGTTGTCTACCATGTTCTCAGTTTTCTTTGCTAAAACGAGACTAAAATTAATGAGCACTTTTGTGTAGAGGCAAAGACTAAATTCATAACAACTGCTTAAATTAACACTGCACACTTCCTGCTTTTAAATTCATTTATCGCAACTGAAAGCTCATTTTTAAGAGATTTTTTATTCAGATTCAGATATTCATATTTTTTGTTTTTGGTGTTTAATAGTTTGTTTCCAAATGATAGGTAAAATAAATCATAGTTATAATATTGTAAATACATCGACATAAAAAAAAGTTACAAATGTCATCACAGCAGGAAACCAATGGTGTTCAACTTCAGAAATAAAGACAATAGACTAACAATGGCACAGCTCTCAGTGCTGAAAATGTTCACAACTGAAAATCAAATTTAACATGGAAAATCTGGGATTTGGACTGCACTGCACTGCATATATTGTACATAAACTCATTGGACAACAACTATTTACAATCTTTGCATTTTTGAAAACCGGTGAACAATCAACTACAATCCGTGGCCATGTGATGATTACAAGCTTTGTGCTAAAAAACTGCATTTTGCATATTTTGCAAGTTTGTTTTTATTGATTTTGTCTTTTAATTTAAATTCAAATTCAGGACAGTATGTGAAGTCTTTGGCACATTTGTCTTGCAAATCTCTCAATTAACAGATTTATACAAAATAGTCTCTTTGAAAACACTGTGGTTATTGTTTAGTTTAGTTCAACATCCCATCTGCAAATTAACTGAACGCTCACTACTTACCAGTAATGAGCAGAATACTTCTGCGAGCGAAGGCTAACAAAGGTTTGTAGTGATTACTAAACATCAGCAGGGAGTGGGAATGCAGTGAGTCATGCAGAGAGCTGTGAGAGTGGACAGGCCGGGTGTTCGGTGAGGGCGAGTTACTGAGAGGAACCATGTGAGGGACATGGTTACTGTGCAACCACATACCACAGTGACTAAGATGAGCTACTTCCTTGTAGTTGCACCCCATTCAGTAGTAGAGACAAACTTACCCAACATCAACTTCATCAAAATCTAAACCTGGGTTTTAAAAGAAACATGCATTAAGTGCTACTTGATGCCCCAAAAGCAGCAATTCATCTACACCAACTTTGTAAACACGAAAAAAAAAAAAAAACAGATCTCAAGGCCATGAAGGTACATGCCATGTTTTAAACCACACACAGCTGTTATGATTTTGAGGAAATAATTAAAGAAGACATTTAACTTCACGAGATTAACTTCACAGAATTGGCTCAGAAATGGGATTTAGTTGGTTAAATAATCACCAAGCCACCTATTTTTGGAAACCAATCAAACAGCTTCTCAGCCTGCTCTTTTAGGGAACTTGCTAAATCTACTGAGAGGGAAAAAAGTGGGACATTTGGGGAGCAGAGTTGTTGATTTTGGCTAGAGGGTAGCTGCAAATCATCCAACTACAAAAACACGAAACAGACTGAGGTGTATTGGTGCATTTCTGAGAGCCAACGGATTGCCTTGTTAGTTTTGTGAATTGCAAAAAAGAAAAATAAAAAATGCTGAGACTGATCCTGGGTGCAGGTGCATATACCTTTTACGGCTTTTCCTATTTTTTTCGTCGTCAAACCTTAAGAGGGGGCAGGGAAATGACGTTAAGCAAAGGAGAAATACACAGCCAACAGCAACCAAACATCCAAGAGCAAAAAAAACATTTGATGAGTATCTGCGTCTTTTTTAAATGCCACGAGGATACAAGGTCCACCCTCAGGTTAAGCCACATCAAGGAAAAATACAGCATGAGCCATTTCTCAGCATGAGCTCAACAGCAATGCGTAACAGCCGAGGTTAACACTAGAAAATGAGGAGTGTGTTCTTTTTTACAGCAGTACAAAAAGGACAAAATTATCTAGATGCGATTATTTCCAGTCACGCTCATAATTGTTGAAAAGTTCAAAGAGCTCAGACAGTGCATAACCATCATCAAATGTACGTTTTACAAAGGAAAACACTTAGATATTTGCAGTTTGCATCAATAATAACACATACAAGTAAGTACCATGTAAGTAAGACAATCATGCTTGTCGGCAGAGTGTTCATTATTGTGGGAAATGCCTGAATCCTGCCGGGGGCAAACTGGGACAAATATGAAATGTGCAACCAAAAACCACCAACATCTTGGGTTAATCACATTTCTCTTAATTGCATCCATGTCTCTCTCACTTGTGTCTTTTCCTTATATCTTAGCTGTTGAAACATGATGTTTTAAGAGAAATGAGACATCCTTTCCTCTGCACCGCCATGTCAAGTGATGTCCACGACAATTGGCATTTTAACTCGATGGGGAATCAGAAAACAAAAAATATAAAACTTGATGGTGACACACTTGAGTTTAAACTGTTCCCTGTCACTCTGGCATGAGACTCCAGTGATGTTTTAATGTATGAGATCAAACTGATCCATGGCAGCATCAGATCTAAAACTAAGGGGGTGTGTTGGCTGGTAAAAAGATTTCTGTGAAGGCTGCTCTTGCGTGTCCTCGCTCATCACACCTCTGAGCGCAAATGAGAGCTTAGGAAAGGCCTGCAGGATGGCAGGTCAACTTCATATGGCAACAGAACAAGTCTTCTATTATTCAACCCTCAACCAGGAAACACCCTGATAAGTAAATATACTGCATGATGAGTATGCCTACATGCTTACAGTCGATTCAAACACAGAGGTATAAAAAACAAATGTCTGTTATGGCCTTGGAATTATATTAATTAACTTACAGACAGGATTTATTTAGTCTTTTCAAAGGACTTTTGTCTTACTTCAAAAGCTTGAGACGTGCTGATGGGTTTCAATGGAGCACACTTACTGTTTGATACAATCTGGTATGGACACATACTCCATCGGAACCAGCTCTGCAAGGTCTGCCAAGCTGTACACATACTTGATTTTCTGACTGAATTTGGAGCTGTGAAGAGAAGAGGCATGAAGTGTCAGGATCTGAAGGTTAACCGAGAAGATCTATATCTCAATATTCCAATAACCTTACACACTGAAGTTACCTTATGAAAGGTTTTGTGATTGCCAGCAGGGTGCGAATAAACCAAGAAGGATGGACGATTATCAAAGACTTCAAGTTCTTTCTTAACCTGTGCAGAAAGAGTTGCGAGAAGCTGTTGAGCCACACATCGGTTTTTGATATAAATTGTAGAAACTACAACTGAGACTCACCTCCTATCAATCTGCTGATAACACTTTCGGAGCCAGCCGACAGTTGGCATCTTTTTCCGAGAGGTTGCCCCGTTCAAATACACAATCATATAGTTCTCAGCAACCAAGAGCTCCAGTGTGCCGATGACATACCTGCGACAGGAAAATTCCATTAGTGCTGGTTGGAAAATATTTGGCTCGCGAGGCCAGAGGAATTCTAATGAACACTCACTTGAATAAATTGTCCATGATGTATCTGTAATTTGGTTGATTGCTCTCAGGCATAAAGCACACAGCAAACACAATTATGGCATTCAAACCGTCGCCATAGTAACCTGCAGTGAAAAATCAGAGTTTAAAAATGTATGTTTCAGCATCAAAACACTGACACAGGCTGATCAGCTCAAGTCTAAAAAATCTGAAACAGCTTGTTCATCTTGCACAGACATGCTTAAAATGACTGTAGTCCTGAGCGAGTGTGCCACGTTTTACAATGTAATACCACCAACCTCCGTGGCTGATCACCCTCTTGTACGGTTCAATGGCCTTCATGTCAACTCTGTGTTCCTGGTCTCCAATGCGAAAAACCCGCCAGCGTCGACCCTCCTCCCTCTCCTCGGACACTGAGTACTCCTGGACCGACTCCACACCCTTCTGCAGCAGCTCTGTGGTTTTCGGCTTGGGGAGATCGTCTGAAGGAGAAGACTCAGTATGAATATTACATCCCCTGGATGTGAGGGCTGCCTGATGTTATCAAATCAGATCTATTTTGATCAAATCATTTATCAAAGGATCACTTAATAATTCATTATCAAACTTTTCAATCACATGCATTTCGATCAATGAAAATTAACATTACATTTAATTTGGTGCTTATATCTTGACATGCTTTCTCTCTAAATTAACACCAACAATCACAATTAAATTTTAGTCTCTCTGTCATTTTTTTTTTTTTTTTTCCCCCAATGGGGGAAAATTAATTGCACTCATGAACCTCCATCACATCACATTTTAATAAACATTTCTCAGGAAGACATCTGCGCATCATTTGTAGGACGTGTATGACATCAAGCACAGTAGTGAAATGATCATGTGTACTGAACATGCAACAAGCAGAATCGAAAAATAAGTGAAGAGTGCAACCAAATCACAGCAACACGCTTTCTTGAGGATCTCTCTTTGAAAAGCCCATTTCATAAATATATATACACAAATCAAACACATCGATCTGTGTTACTTCTTTAGAAATGTATCCTTAAAATAACTAATGAGATGTTGACCATTTATGAAACCATCAAGAAAAAAGCATTTAGAATCACATAATGCTGCACAAAATTGCTGCTACTGATCCCACCACTGTTTCAATTTTTCCTTGTAATTGTGAGTTCCTATTTCTGCTATTATTTGATTTTACATACTTTGCATGATTCATTTGTAGCATTCCCACTCTACCTCTACTGATGTCTATCCTTGTGCTGTGGCAAAACATTGTTTTCCTACCTGGGGATCAATAAAGACCTATCTTGAGTTATAATGTAAGATTTAAATCATACGATGACAAATGTAAGTCATAAGGAACACATTATGCTTTGATGTTAATATCCAATTACTGTCTAATTTCTTGTGATATCTTGAAAAATATGACAAAAAGCTAAAACAGCAAGTTATGAAATAGCTCCAAAGGCTAGAACTGATAACTGTAGCATTACTCTGCAGATTAAACCACTTCCTCACTGACAAGTTGCTTCTGATTGTTTCCTCAAGATCAAAATTTCAGAGAGAGGAAAAATGACATGCACAAAAAACATCAACTGAAAATGAAGGGTATGAAACATGAAACCTCCCCAGGATTTGTCGAACAACTTAAGAAATAATCTGGACAATAGGGGTTGATTGACTCATGGTTTGGAGGGAAAAAAACGGGGGCTGTCCAGGAGACCTTACCACACGGAAGAGAGAAACCTGTTGCTGGCCTGCTGCCTGTTTCCAGGCACTGAATGGAAACAATTCTTCCAAGTGAAAAAGAGGAAGGCAGCAGTGTGGAAACACAAAAACAACAGAGCACATTTTAACTCCACTCGGGGCAGTCAGCTGCCTACCCATATCTGTAAGATCAAGGAAGGAAAAAGCCAATGGATCAAAGCACCGAGAAATAAAAGTCTGGTCTTATAACACACTTGCTTCACCCAACAAGGCTGAATTTTTTTGAAATTATCTCTGTACCTCCCCACTTTGTCAAGTAAATACAACTTGTAATGTTTGGAACTATGAACAAAACAAACAGGATGATAAGATATGAAGTACTAAATATTACTGTAGCACTGTCATTGCATGATATAAAGTTCCTACCTTCCCATTCAAACTCATTGCTGTTGTCTGAGGGTGTGTCTATGTCATCGAGGTCCAGCTCTGTACTTTCATCGAGCTCATCAGAGAGAAGAGAGCCTTCACTGCGGTCCAGTGTAAGACTGATTTCTGGAGCTGCAAGCTTCTTCTTTGCCTTCTTGCCATGATTCATTGCATAGCCTAGAGTAGATGCCAAATCATCAGTGATTATACTGTTTGAGAGAACAATTAATGGATACGTTCAGATTTTTTTCAGATGCACAGTAAACAAGACTGTTTTCCCTACCAGGGTCTGCCTCTTCAGAGGTTCCTGCAAAAAGCTCATCTTCAAGCTCCTCTTCTTCTGGCAATGGCCTAATATCCAAACAGGAAGTAATCAGGAATTTAGTAGGGTTATTGTCCATGTCACTTTCAAAACACAAACATGTGATACAAAGCTTTGAACCGTGATCCATAAATGATTTAACAACATTATGAGATGATTGACTATACCGTGGAAAGTCCTCATCCTGCCACTCTTCCTTAAGTTCAACTCCTTCCATTCTTAGACGGGCTTCTGTTGTGGCAACTGACTCTTGGCGCTCCAGGCTGGGAAATAAAACATTAAAAAGGTTATGCCATCTTTAATGTTTAGTGATTTGTAATTGCTAAAACTCCCCTTGCACAACAGAGGTATTAAGATCAAGAGCTAGGCTAGGAGAGATTATGCATGACAACCTAAATCCACAAACATAATTGGTATCTGTCAACATTTTGGTTGTGACTTGTACTCAAGGGATAAACTAAGATTCAAAAGTAATTTGTGTTCATTGGTTAATGCATCAGCAACTTAAACCTTAACAGAGTTAGTGGATATGGATAGTGACTGTGATAAAACAGTACTAGACTATACACATGATTAAAACTACACAAAAGCACATGATTATACACTCTGCCAACGAGGTTGGAGGTCTTAATGTTGTCAACAGGCAAGGCTATGTTGAGAAAACGACACATAACCAGAGACAGACCCATCTACGAGCTAATTTATGTAAACAGATGCAAAACTTTTCCATTCATTGTATGTATTTATTTGTCTACACCAGTATTATCTGTTGTAATACTGTAGCTGTTGGCTTTTAAATTCACAGACAACTTTTTCACCAACACTCAAATCAATTATGCCTACTCCTCACTTTTTTCTTATAATGGCCTATCAAAGACATATCAGGATATATTGATATCAGGCTACATGTTGTCTAATATGCGCTTAGTCTGCACAATTAATCAAACATATAATTGCAATATGGACAAGTGCAATATCGATACCCAATCAGTCTTGGTGTTTGTCCCCAAAAATCCAGTATCTATCAGACTGAACAATGTACATGACATGAAAGAAGTAACATGGAATCATATTTACACCTTCAGCCACTTTTTTATTTTCAGGGTGTACCTTAAACTTCCAATTCTTGTGCATTAGAAGGATAACTACCACTATTCATGTGGTGTGATCAACATGGCCTGTTACTTAGCACCTAGCATTACACCAAGTCAGGACATACCAAGCAGTTTGTGCTTCTTAACTATCACAGCGGTTCTGGCCAGCATCGGTTGCATTTTTTCAACAAACAAAATCATTTGACACGCAAAGAAAATAATCATGACAACTTTTTTGTGCCAGCTTCTGGATAGATGAGTCCTGCATGTTTACAAAGAATCTCCTCGAGAGTTTCAGCTCACAACTGGCCACATAATCAGATCACTGGCTTCTTGAATAGCTTACAAGCTTGTGTGAAGGGCTTAGTTTATAAACCATAAGGCTACTTGCTAATGCTGATCATGGTATCTGTATCTTTGAATGTACAGAGCTCCCTTTGATGCATTAATCGTGTACATGACTGTACTTGCGCTCCCAGACACAAACACATTCTGGGAATTCGGTTCTCAACATTTCATAATGTATAAGTTTAGCTGTTTGCTTATGTATAGCACTAATCCCCACATCCCATTTGAAATCCAACTGAGAGAGGTAGAAGTGCCTCAGGAATGTGGTTTCCTGAAAGGGAACCATTGCAGTCAAAGTGCACTGTTTTAATAATTTGAATTGCGGTGCTGAGCTGAGTTGGGCTACAGGAAGTGGTGGAAAGTAATCAAGCTACTTTCTACTTCTACACTACCACATTTAAAGACAAATATTGCACGTTTCACTTTAGTACATCTATCTAACAGCTTTAGTTAGCCCACTCCTTACTTTGTAAATTAAGATTATCAATACAAAATATAAATCAGCTGATAAATACTGATGTATTTAATGGACTGTTGGAATTACTACTGTTATTAGTATTACTATTTGTAAGCAAGTTAAAATCTGTGTACCCTGCTGGCTGCAGATTAGTATTAAAACTGTATATGATCGTAATCTGTCCATATCAAATAAAAAGTGACTGATTTCAGATTTAGTGAAGCCTTTTCAGAGTTCAAATTTCTAAACTGAAATCTGAAATCTGACAAATAGAGAAAATATGTCACCGCCTCATCCTCTCAAACATGTATCAACACAATAGGTATTTCCAGAGAAATAAAATCCTGATATCAGCTCTGTATAAAACAGGATTTGTCGTCTAATGTTTCTCTCCACCTGAAGCCTCTACATACACTGATTTCTTCTCCACATACTTATAATTAATGATGCAGTTTTGTTTGCCAAGAACCAGAGATGAAGATCTGTCTTCTCCTTAATACATTTGACAAAGGTCAGCCATGTGATGCTCTGTGCAAGTGACGTTGCTCAGCTGTCCACAGATGACAGTTACACCTGCACAACATCACAGTCTGAAAACCACCCCTGCAATCATATGCACAGCTTACGAGTTTCCAATGTTGACATAGTTTTGCAGAATTTTCTAGTCCCAGTCCTCGTATTATAATATGATCCTCCTGTTTTGAACCCCAGCTGGATACAGTGAGATGAGACTGCACAGGTATTCCTGTTGCTGTGTCCCTCCTCTCTCTGATATTCACGAAATAAATGTCATACCAGCTTCAGACTAGCTTCTGCTTTACTGGCCAGGCTACAAATACAGGGATGCCAAGAGGTTTGGGAAGGATATTTCCACCTTGTTCGGTATTAATGTCTGTTTGTAGACCAGGCGATGAATTACAAATATGTCTAAACAGTCAGAGTCGACCGATATGGCTTTGCAGGGGTCGATATGATACTGATTTATGAAATCAAGCAGACTGAATACCAATATTTAAACACAAGTACAATTTAGTAAAGTACTGTTCTTAAGTACAATTTTGAGTTACTTTACTTGACTATTTCGATTCTCTGCTACTTTATACTTCCTCTCCACTACATTTATTAGATACATATTAGCAATCAGATACTGGTGGAGTAAGTGAGTGGAGGATCAAGCACTCAAAGCCAAAGTAGATTCTGATACAGATAATCTGACAATATCGGCCCTGATAATCGGCCAGCGTAGATAATCACTCAACCCCTCCTAAAGTGCTATAGGTTTGTCAGCTGTTATGAGGTAGGTTTTGGATCAAATGGGTCACTTTTGCCTGTAAGAGAAGAATTTGAACTTGAGCACAGCAAATCAGCATGATTAGCACTGGCCCTGGCTCTGACCAGGAGATGAATCTCTGGCATGTCAAATAACATTCACACCCAGGGCACTGGAAAACATCCATCTGCCTCAGGTAGTCTGGGAGAACAGCATTCTTGCAGCAGAAAAGATGAAACCACAAAGCAGCTAATGGTTTTATGTTGCCAGCATAAATACAGACCTTCCAATGGGTGCATGTGGCGGCAGGCTCACTGGGGTTGAGCTCCTTGCTCCCGGCTGTTTCTGCTCATTGTCTGGAGTTGTCCTTTCCTGTGGCGTACCTCTTGTTTTGGTTAGACTCTCCTGAAGAGCCTCTTCGCCATTTTCAACTGTGGACGCTGTGCTAGTTTGCAACTCGTCTAATTCCTCCTCGTAGCCTTCTCCGGACACCCCGGACGATGAAGGACTAGATGTATGTCTGTTTCCCAGCTCCTCATGAGTCCTCCTGGGTGTGACAAAATCTGGGCTGCTATTGTTCAAACTCATATCACTTACACCCTTCAGCACCGCTTCGCTCTCTATCACATCCGATGCCATGAGTTTCTCCAGTCGACCTTGTTTTAGAGCAGGTGAAAGAGTCCGACAATGGCACGCTCAAAACCCCGCTTTGCTTATCGGCATATATCAGATAGCCGAATGTGACTTACACAACTTCTTTTAGAAGTTTGTGGCTAGCGTGGTAGCTCCCGTCCGCTATACGGCTAGCCAAGAGGGCTGTTGTTGTTGACAGCTAGCTATGACAACTAACAGCATATCTTATTAGCTTAACGGTGTTAAATGTCACACCGGGTGCACATATAGTCACCTTTCCTAAATGCGTCACAGTGAGAGAACTCGGGAGTACAAAAAGTGCCCTAGCTTTGCATAAGCAACGGTGCGCAGTGATCCTACTTATCAATTTCCTCCCTTCCTTCCTTCCTCCAAGTCAGAATGCTCTCCCGTGGACGTAACAGACTTTGGTCACGCTAGCGTACGGGGCTACAGTTAGCTCACTTAGCCACAGCAAAAGACAAGCTAGTTTTGTACGCTAAACGTCGGCATGAAGCCACAAAATCAACCCGGTTGTCAACTACGACGCAACGTTAGGACAACGGTCCCATTGATTCTTGTAAAGTTTAAAGTCAGTATCCGCTGATTTAACTCGCCGGCTTCTCCTGTAGCGGTTGTTTGCCAACAACGCTAGCTAACTAACTGAAGCGCTCTGTTGTTACTTTTCCTGCTAGCGGCAGCAGGGTGTACTGTGGGGTTGCCAGTTGTGTTACTGCAGGTTTGTATGTCTTTTTCTTCTCCTAAGCCTCAAAATCCACACAAAAATGCACACCAGATTATTTTACATCGCGGTTTTGCTGCGGCTTTTTCACCATGTCAATGATAAGGTTTTCACTGCCTCGTCTCACGATGCAAAAATGTATTTTATCTAGTGATTAATTCCCCTTTCAGTGTCCCACAAGTTGAAACATTCAAACAAAGTTGATAAGGCGCATTTCTCCCCAGCAGTACTATATAACAAACTATGTCATATAACAATAGTTAAAGGCTTTAACATAGGGTTTATGTATGTATTGGTATTACAAAAATATGCGTCTAATGTTTCTGACTGCAATGTGGAAAATCTTCAAACCTGGCACCCCTGCCACTTCTGGCTGCACTGAACTGTTTAGTTGTCAGTGTCCAGCAGAGTTTCAGTGCCCTCTGCTGATGGGGGGAAAATAATATCTCCTCACTGTGTTTCCACATTATCATCAAGACTATTTACATTGCCAGTTGTACATAGTTGGAGGTATGTTACTGAGCAACTAATCAGGCTTACATTCAATCAAGTCATCATTTTTAAAAGTTATTTTACATGGATATTTTCAGCTGTGCTATTATATGCTTTACTTTATTCCAGAGAGAGGTCTTAACTCTGTGCCATTTAAACTAAGTGTCTCTAAGAGACATAAGTTGCGTGAGATCATGGGAGTTGTTGTCCTCATCGTGGTGCTATAGTGACCAGTGCTGATGAAAAATCTATCTGTGACTCAGGCAGAAATGTTTGTGGACAAAGTAATGCTTTAAAACTATATTCGACTTAAATTTAGACTCATTCGCCAACTTCCCTCCTCACTCTGTGTGGCTCCCGTGGAAGCTATAGCAACAGAAGAGCAAATGAAACGCATCACCTCACTTAAGTTGACTATTATAGTGATTATTCTGGGTTGGAACATTGTTGGAAACATTTAGGATAATGTCAGCACACAACTCAACAAAATATATAACATTTCTAGTAAACATTTTAATGCAGTACTGTTACATATTATATCTTTAACAAAAGAGTACAACAATATAACAATATACCACCCAGAAAATGTCTATAATGCATAAGAATTACTTCGACTTTTGATACTTCAAGTGCATTTTTGTCTTCTCGCTGCTTATACTATAACTTTGGTGAAAGAAATATTTGAATGTAGGATTTTGACTTGCAACTGATGATATTTACATTGCAGTATTTGTTCCTTAAGTTCAAGATCTTAGTACTTCTTCCAGCACTGCTCTATTAGTGTTTACTCTAGGCCTACTATTAGTAGAATAATTCTATAAAGGGAAGTCAACAGCCCTTTATACAAAGTTTTAGACTGGGGAACAGTATAATGACTCTATATGACTGTATATTGTTGCAAATGAACAGGCGGGATTAATGAATCTATAATTAACATCTTCATAAGTGTGTGGACTTCCACTGTCATTGTAAGTGTTGCATCTAACCATCTTTCTCTTTTTTTCTCCCCCCCTCTTAGATGATTGTGGATACACATGCTCAGGTATGGTGATTGAATTTAAAGACCATGTAACAATAAGCATGAAAATGTCTTTTAATTGTTCTGTTGCATTTCATATATAATTTCTGTTAATTATACGGAATCCACTTAAAGGATTTTGTTCTCACCAAGTCTTACCATTACACTTAGTGCCTAATCTTTGCCACTAGGTGGAGGCAGATGCTAACGTACACCTGTAGTCTGGGGGATGACTTTATTGATAAAGAGGCTGCTGTAACTTCAACGTGAAAAGAAAACTGGACCAAAGTTTGAGATGTGATGAGAAGAAATTGCTCATTGTAGTTAGAGTGAAAAGAGACAGCTTTTAACTCATTTCCAGATTTGTCTGAATTTTGCAGCAATTTGCTGTTGTGAGTTTTCTTTGTAATTCAGGTAAAACTACATGTCTTTGAAAATAGTATATCATCTCAAATGTTGCAGTCGCGTCTCACAAGAGAACTTATCAGTACATATTTCTGGATGGGAGCGAACGTGTCCGTCTATTTAGTTTTTAAGAGCCTTCTGCAAAACACCCATCCAAACTGCAGGGAGTCACTGCAGCAAATGCACTATAATTTCTCTTTTGGGGATAGTTATAGTAGCTATTTTACTAACAAACCTCATGGTAAAAAAAAAAAAAAAGAAAGAAAAGGCAGCTATAGATCTAACATAATGATGCTGCCTGGTTAATACCTCCTCTGTGTGCAGCGGATCATTCAGTGTAATTTCTAATTAACACGTTGCTATTTACTCTGTTGGATCATTAGGCCTCATCACAAAAGGATAATCCAGTCAAATTGAGAGTTTATGCTTCCCTTCCACCGTCCACCATGGTGCTGTTTGCTAATGAGTCATGTTGCAATTATCTAACAAATTAAGACAAATGTTGTCTATTTAGACAAGATAAATCTACTGAGCCGGGGTATAGCATTAACCCGTATGTAAATTCATTTCAGATTTGTACCCAGAATTTCACAGACAGTTCTAACAATAACACTAGAAATTGGATTAATCATGGGATTTGATATTTTTAAATATCATTTTAGATTTTTAAAGTTTATCCCGAGATCATGTGTCAACATCCAATATAAGATTAAGGAAAAAAGGAAGAATTTTCACAAAAGAATCAGACCAAACTAAAATCTTGTTAAGCCAGAAAGAACCGGTGTGATGTAGTCTTTGTAAAAGGAACAGCATAACATTTGCGTTGCATTGTTCATTACAGCAAAACTGTCTTCGCAATATAAAATTAAGAGTCGGCGAGCAGCTGTTATTGCTCGAACAGTTCCACTCTAGCCTAGCAGTCGTTTTGAACAATAAAAGCCAAGGCACCATTGTCTAATGCCGGATGTGTCTGATTCCTCCCTTTAAAAGTAATACATGAACTCCAGATCTGAGCACAGATGCTGCAGCAGACCTCTCCTTTCATGATGAAAGGCGCACTGAGCATTGGGATCAGAGATGGAAGCTGTAACCTATTTGTGAAGCAGAATCATTAGGACGGTTCTCCAACCAATTTCCATAAGTGGGGTAGCGGGAAGTATTTAGGCTACTCGAAGTATATCACTAATGAGAAAAGACAAAAAGGATTCATGTGCATGTTTTATGCAATCTCTTTCTGGGTGTAGATGAATAATTATTTATGATTGCAAAGCCTAAAAGGGAGGCAAAAAAGATAGCAACTGCAAAGAGACTGGTAAAAAATTTAAAGAGGAAGTTAAATGAATATTTAAGGGAAGATGAAATATTTAATGGAAACAAATGAGGAAAACATTTAAAACGGCATGATAAATAGTAGTGAGTGGCATTAAAATGACCCTCATAATTTGTGCTGTTTGCTGCAGTAGCCAAGAGGTCTCATTCAGACTCGTAATGCTGTGCAACGACGACTCCGACACTTGTTTTTCAACGTGCCACTCATTATGTGAAGACACTGTGTCTGTAACCCAGGGCTGACCTCATAGATGAGAAATATTAGCCTTTGCTTCAGTGTAGTTTGTATTGATGCCACCAGGCAGAAACAATACATGTTTTATTGACCTTCTTCAAGTTGAGGTTAGGGTTCTGGAAAAAAAAATGCTAAAAAAAACACACACACAATGACATAAATTGTGAATATGGTTGCAGTTAATTTCTCAAGAGATGTGCTGCATTAGGGTCACTCATAACGTCAGTGTTTTCTCATCAGATACTCTGATACTGCCAGCATCGAAAGAGGAAAAAAAAGAGTCTGTTGTATGTACCAGCACAGTTCATTTGTTTTCCAAATGCGAAAATAATTAAATCAGCAAACAAATAATTATTCAAGTCAATGAGAACAATTATCTCAAAGACGCCTCTGAGACTTGGATGTGCATACTGAATTGATTAATTATCCTGCTAAAGATAATTGAGTTAGATCTTTGACTGCGTCCTCTCGACATAGTCCTGCCTCCATTATGATCTCAAGAAGAAATCTCATCTCCGCCATCGCCATCATTCAAAACATGTGGTCACTTCCGTTCGTGGTTCATTATGGCGTAATGACATGTGGGACTTTTTAAAGAGCTGTACTTTAATTTTGTAGGTCACCCTTCTGCTCTACTCTACATTATTCCTTGCGATGGGGAACAATCTAAAAACGTCCATGGCCACAAATCAAGGGGCTTCTTGTCTCTCACTTAAATTTCATGAACCTTGGGTTTTACAATATATTCTAATCTTTCTTAAATTACCGTTTAAATTTATTAAAAATGCAGCGGCGTGCTGACCTGCGTTCATCTGTCCAAGTTCAACTTTGTCAGTGTCGCCGTGCCATGCCCTTACTAACCCATGGGCAGACTATTACTTACCTCTGAGCCAGACAGAGATCATTACCTCTGTGAATGATGGCAAGGTAGCCCGAGCCCAACAGCTTTATTTCCCAGCTCAACTCGGCGGACGCCAGCCATCACATCCTGTTAACAATTCCATGGCTCCACCATAAAGATAAGCTCTCTCAATCAGCTCCGTCTGTCTCAATCGCCACTGAAGGGCCATCAGTCATCACTAGCCGGGACGGGGGCCCTCCATATTCACTTGTGATTGACACCATTTAGATGATTCAGTCAGAACCACCGGGCTGTTTATTTCCCCTGCAGACCAGAGACAACAGTGCACTGTGTTTTCTGATTAAAGGGAGTTCATGAAATATTTATCTTATAAGGATATCAGCCCATTCAACTTGATGCAATCGGTCTGTTTCACTCTGAGCAAATATTGGCCCCTTTCATGTGGAATCTTTCAAATGCCGTGATGAATTAAGTCAGAGGCGCTGACATTTTAATCAGAGTGAACATAAGAAGCCAATTGTCACTGTCAGACCACATGAAGGTCATTTCAATTGCGGAGGCTCCGCTCGCCATAACATTTAATGGTTACATCCTAATGATTCGTTTACATGTGAGATCAGGTTGATATTTTATGTACACGCACACATTCTGTTCAAGGCCTTTTATTCCATTAACCTGTCCTGTCTTTATTAGATCCTTTTCTGAGATAATTCCCATACGGCTTAGCCTTTGATAAATATGCTTTTAGGTCTATCTAATTAATGCATTCCGCTGTGATTTTCTTCACTTGTCACCCACTCTTTAACCTCATAGCGGAGGAACAGACTTTTCCTACTCAAATTAAAGGTCCTCTGAGACGCTGTACATGTGTGAGCTAATGATGTAGTGCGCTGTACAACCTGATATCTTATCTTGAGGGCCTTGTTGAAATGTTGTGAGTTGAAATGAATTGCATGACCTCACTGTTATGGAGTGTGGATATATTCCAAGCAAACAAGTTTTCATTTATTGTGTCTGTTCTCAGCTTACAATTCAGAGATTTCATATGGAGGTGTGATCAGAAACGAGTTATTAAGCAGATATTTGCTTTGTAATTAGGTTCTCACAGCGGCTGACACTTGAAGTGGTTATTGCTGTATTACTCTTAGATGAGTTGTGGCAAGAGAAGACTGCAGCTCTTTACGTAAATGTGAATACTAGTGGAAAATAATGCAATCAATCAAACTACATTTAGATTCATATGGGCACAGATGAACAAAGGCTATAGCCTGGTGTTGAGGCAGCGTTTCTGAAGGCACACAGGAGGATATAGGCCTCCACTGTAGCTTCTATTTCCAAATTAATTAAAGCAATTCAGCATTTTTAAATGTTCTATTCCATTTCATTCTTTCGCTGCTCGCATAGTTGCAGTTTCCAGCCATGTGACCGAGGGACCATTTATAGGTATAATGAATGGTTAAAGGTGGCGATCAGCATAGACTCTTCTCCATATTTGTCCAAATTTGCTTAATGAGCCAGCTGTACTCTTAAAGGCTAAATTCACCTAATTTTTGGGTGAACTGTTCTTTACGTTATTACAATACAGTGTGTGTCATATGCTATTTTTATTTAAAAAACACACACCATGCCATTAGTTGAAATAACACTGTAGCATCCCCAGCACTGTTTGATTTATCCAGCTGTTACCTGTTACTGTAAGACGTTTCAAGGATTTGTTGTCTGTTTCTATGGTAACAAGGCCCAGGGTGCCTTGAAAGAAGGGTCTTTACAAATAGTAAACATAGTCTTTATACACTTACAAAGCAAAGGTTGTCAGGGAGAACTGGCTCGCATTCTTGTATGGTCAGTGACGATTAAGACAAATAAACAAGCCTTTATAGAGTTTCGGATCATCCAGAGTAGGCAGGAGGATTCACCATCCTTTTTCTAACCAAACACTGTAGGTAATATTAAATGATATATTCAGTGGCAGCTTTAAGAATCTGTTCTGTATTCAAAGACCATTTGAGTACAAACAGAAGTAACTGTATTGATGGCTGCGCATGTGTTGCAGTATTACACACCACAGTACAGTTACCTCTGTTTGCCTTGTGGGGCCACTGACATGTGCAGTTAATTACCTTGTAAAGTATGAAGTGGATTTATGTAACGGTAGGAATGATGGTCATGATGACCTTTTCCACATCCAAATAGAGGTTAATAATAACCACACACCATTTTACGACTGTCGCTAGGAGGTTCTCAACCAAAACAAAGACAACAAAAGATGTGGTTTGGTGCCACCATGAAATGGCTCAGGATCATGGGACTCTTTTTGACTTCACTGTTAAACAACCACCACAGCTGACAAAATCTATGTGATGTAACTGATATGTGAGGTAAGTTATAACAACAGGCATCCAAATGAAACATACTGTTACCTTGAAAAAATTACGTATTTCTCTGGGTTTGAACATAGTTGGAAACATTTGGGCTAATGTAAGTAACTCAACAAATATAAAACAATGGTCTAATGATCTTTAGGTCTAGTCTAATGCCACATTGGTATTTACATTAAGGTACACAAAAAGTCTGAATAATGATATTTAGTGAGTCTTGAAGGTATACGAAAAGAGTAACTAATTGTTAGGTAATTAGAATTTTATGAGCCTATTGGGTAACTACTCAGATTAAGATAGTAGTAACTAATGATTATGTAATCAGTATTTAGTGAGTCTATTTGGTAACTACTCAGTATCATGTTTCACATTACTTAAAGGTGCACAGTAAGAGTTATTAGTGAATCACTAATTAGTAATTAATGAGTCATTACTTACTTTTGTCCCAATTGGTAGATGTTTTATAGTTAATCGGGGACAGCTCATGAAGAAAGTGGTCAGTATGTCGATTATGAACTAATCATGACTTAATGATTCAATAATTTTGTATATTCCAGTCTGTTCCCTAGTAAATCATCATTATCTACTAAACAGTCCTTGCATCACAGTTATTCAGGAATTACCATTAACAATTCATTAATTATCAAGTCGTTCCTGACTAATTCTTCACTTGCTCCTCAGTAATGACTCACATGTTTGTGTTCCTTATTTTAAGTATTACCCAGAGCGGTTAAATATGATATCATTGAAGGGGGTCTGTTTATGATTTGTTTATGTTTGTTTGTATGGTATCAGCACAGATTGTATCACCACATCCTGTTAAAACTGAAGATATCTTGATTTACAGCATAACTACTGTGTGAATTTGTTCATGTTTTTAGAGTTAGTTTAGAGTCATTTAAGGTAATATTGTAATGCTGGTGATATTCATTGTTACTGTTAAAAATTGAGTTCATGTAGTCCACGTTTGATGTGTGCAGTAACCCAGATCAAGGCACAGCACTATTGATACAATTTCTGTGAATTTCCTCCGGCAGCGGGTTCACTGAGGACATTCATCTCAAAGACCAGCACGCTGCTCACAACTCAGTAAAGAGTTATCATATTATTTTGGCAAAATAAAAATCTGACACTTGACTGAGCTCTCAAACAATCTTTAGTGCATCCATTGTCAAAATGCCAAGGATCTCTCAAAATCAAAGATTGATCAACCCCTCAGCCAACAGGAACCTCTTTGAAGCATCCTTTTAATTTACTGTGTCAGAAAAGCCTACCGGTAACTGTCAGTGCCTGCGTCTCACTCCCAGGGAGTGATGAGAAAAAGTAAAACTTATAATTACTCTTTCTGTCACTTTTTTACGATAAATGTTTAAGTTACCATCCACACAAAACAATAAATAGCTTGCATAAAGGCTGTTATTTCCCCCCACTCAGACTTTGAGCCCTCTTAACAATTTATTCACCATTTCAGCCAAACAGTGTAACTACAAAAATACTTTTCCTTTTCTTTTAAAAAAGATGAAATATTTTCTCTGCTATGTAATTCTCCTCTCTGTATTTCGAGAGATACTGACCTAAAAAGGTTGATCAAAGACTGTTGGAACTCCACAGCCTGCAGCAACCAATAAATTGGTCCATTCGATGTTTTGCACTGACAAATTATTCTCCAGAGTACTAACATTCTTGGTAGCAACTCAATTAGCAAGAGACAGATGTAGCAAGAATTCACATTTATGTTTCATAGACCTTTCAATATTTTATTATTTCAGTGCATGTTGGCATGGGCCCTTTTATGTCACAGAAATGATAACTATTTGCTAATTCTCACATAAAGTGATAGTTGTTTTGGTGCGTGCTGCAGATTTGTGGGGAAACGACGCTCCCTTTAGGCTTTTAACACGATGTTGGAATGGCCTTGAGCGTCCACATGCTTTAAAGTGGCTGTTAAAAGCCAATATTTCACATTGTTGCCGAGGGGAGACTGATCCCGCTCGCTGTCAATGTAAAGAGAAATGTCGACAAAGGAAAGCGGGAAAAAAAATCATACCTACGAGAAAAATCACATATTAATGTAAGCCTTCGTGAAGTTTATATATTTAAACTTTATGAGCTCAGTTCGTTTTTTTAGTCCATGTGACATGATAGTTGTCTTAACTGACTGAAATCCACTCCTTTTGTTGCCGTTATTTTGAGCAAATAGTTGAATGGTTGTTTTTTGATTAATCTCGTAATGGTCTGGTTAGAAAAGACTGTGTTGAAAATGCTCATTAATTAATTGCCTGCTGAAATCACTGTTGTCTTAAAAAAAAAAACAATGATTTGCCATCTACCTGATCTTCTTTGCACAAGGGAATATAGACTGTCATTAATATGCATGGGTCCCTCTTGTCTATGTTTGGGCGTTTGGTATTAACCCTCAGACACGCTTGTGACCTTTTGCACGAAACCATATGGTTAACAGTGAGCGATCTCCCTGCTGTTCAAGCATCATTTACCTCAGAAAGACACAGAATCAGTGAGCTTCACAGCACAACTCAACTAAGATGGGTAAAAGCATTTCAGCATTCGGTTCAGTTCATTGACGGGAAAAAAAACATTCAGATTAAAATGAATTATAGCTTGTTTATATTTTTTATGTATTGAACATTAAATGTGGCTCTTTTTTCATAGTGGACATTAATTCTTCAGTGTGTTTCGCATGTTTACCCGTGGATTACAGAGCATCAACAGTATAAATATATGATTATACTCATGTTTTGAAAATCAAACATTGGGGATTACCACCTTATGTCACAGGAATTTGAATCCAGGTATGACGTACTGAAAATGCGTCTCCATGCACCTACGAATAATGCCAGCATTTCTCTCTAAACACGCCGAGCCTCTTCTTCGCATGTGGCGGCAAGCAACAAAACACATGGTGCTCTCTCTGTTATGCAAATATGAAATGGAACCAGAGCACAATAGCAGCTTTATAGTCTCACTGTACATTTGCTCAGAACATCTGAGAATACCAGGCGGCATAATTAACTGCCAATGAAATGTTCCCTCGAGTCAGTCGTCTGCTTTATTAACAAAGTAATGCAGTTATTTTTAATTGGCCGTTTCATCGTCAACCAAATTAGATAAAATGACATGGGGCGCATTTCTGAAGAATAGGGGTGTTTATTATTGTCTTGCTCACCTTTGTATCTCTAACAACGTATGGTCAAGAGAAATTATATTATATTATGTTTCTTATCAAATGTAAAAAGATTTAGGATGTGGACTAGAAATGTGCAAGCCAGTATTATTTTAGTGTATAACCTGTTTGTGGGCATGCAAACGTGTTATTATGACATGCTGTATATCATGTAAACACAGGTGTTCATTGTGAAGTGTATTATAAAAAAAGAATGTAGGTAACACTTTATAATAACCGTCATTAAAAGATGATACCTTGTTAATAGTTGATAGTGACTGATCTGTTATCAAACAATTAAATGTTTCATAAACCATTTATTAAGCAATTTGAAATATTTATAAACATCAGTTGCAACGTCAAATAATGTTTATAGTCAAATTACACAATTAAACCAATCACAATGGATTGTAAACATCAGGTGTAACTTTTCAATGGACAATTGCTTAATAAATCATTTATAAAGCATTTCATTGTTTGTTTACAGTGGCACTATTTATCACTGACTAATGAAGGTAATTATAAAGTGTTACCAAAATATAGACAAGTTTATTTTTGTCTATGCTGTATTGAGATGTTTATTATACATTTATATCAGAATTCATGTAAATGACATTTTTCAGTATTCTACATGATATTACAAGCATGTATTTGGGCACATTTCATAATAAGAGCATGTAGGAGCAAAAGTGAAAAGACCATGATTAATGTGTTCACCACTTACTATCGTTACTTGCTTGTCTGTGAGAGATTTCAAAGAGATGCTGCTGTATTGGACACATTCTTGTTATGTGTTTTATGTAGTATAACTATCTGTAACTTTGTAAAGTCACTCAGAAATGATGTAGTGTTACAACAGTTGCAGTGCTCATCACAGTTTGAGCCGGAGCTGAAACTGTATAATAATTTGGATCAAAGTAAAAGTAAAAAAAAAAAAAAAAAATCGAAAGCGGGAGGTGCCCTTTGTGGCACCACATGGAAATTTCTCGCAGCATAGCTTGAAGAAGACAACCACGGGGGTTGACGAGCGGTTGTGAGGACATCAAACACTTCTGCCTCCTATTGAAGAAGTACCAGAGATTTTTTTTGGTGAGCGGGCTTGTCTTTTCTGCTGGCAGAGATTACAGAATTGGTGTTGTGCTTAGCAGCGGGGAGGCACCAGTGGAAAACTATACCTGGATGGCTGTCCTAACCACAGACCTCTCCCAGAATGGATCATTAGCATTGTGCCAAAGATGGATGGCAACTTTCTGCACGACTTGCTGGCCGCCAGTGCAAGAGCAGGGCGCAGGCTCTCCTCTGGTCCCTTGGCCTGCCTGCTGACCTGCTCCTGGGTCTTAGTTAACATTCAGGGGGCCCTGACCTGAAAAGCAGGCTTGGCAGCAACACCAAGGTCCCATCCTCCCCAAAGAAATTAGAGGTGGTAATCTTTCAGGAACAACTTGCTAACCTTCCCAGACCATGTAAATGTAATAGATGCAGCTGATTGCTTCTGTTTTGCGGGCCCTCTGTGTCCTCTTGTCACCGGCCGTGGCAGGTCGCGTCCAATTTATGTGCGTTTGACAGCTCAGAGGTGACAAATGATGGCTGGAGCTAAAAGAAGGTTACATTTAAACACAGCACAGGTCAATGGGGTAGTCGGCTGAATGCTAAATCATTGTCAGGGAAACTAATGATACAACATTATAAGACAACAGAGCAGGGGTAAAAGATGAAGTGCAGGATGTCATGCTGATATTATAATCGACCAGTGTCTGTTTCAACCACACATTCATCTTGATTTTGCATAGACATTCACATATACCCGTGACTTCTGAATGGAAACACTGAGGAATCCCACACAAATCGCTATTTATGATGCGGGATCCTTTTGTTTGCAACAAGAATATCACAACATTGCCATTCCTGGATACGTTATCAGAGTGATGCCAGAGAAAAATAACGGCCATTTATAGCCGTATACTATTGGGACTATTCCAGTTCTGCAGTAATTAAAGCACAAAATACACTTTGTTAAGCATTGGAAACAAATATTTAATCCTCTATGTCTAAGATCTGTTACACCTGCTGTAGCAATTTCAAAAACACACAGGAAGTCTGAATAACAAACACAGAAAGAGCCCGGGAACCGAAGCACGAGTTGTGGCATCTTGACAAGTCTTTAAGTAATTCTTACAAGAACAAACACCCCTAGGCTCACTTGCTTCATTGCTTAAGTCAAAACAGAGAGTACATACAGCCACTAGGCTGCCACGGAAATCCAATAAGTAGTGCCCACTCTTTTAATAAAGAAAGTGAAGTGATTAAATGGTCGACACTGAGGAAAATATGAGCTTTTAGGTAGTCTGAGAGGATGTAAACTCATTATGTATCTGCTCATTTGGCTGTCAATAAACATACCAATATCCCCTCATGGATCAATAAACGATTTCTGATTCTGGAAAGATTCTTAATTAATTGGATTTATTGTTTAGATTCATATATTGTTAATCCTTGTGCAATTTTGCTTACATTACATGACAGCACACCACAAATGTATTTCGTATTTGTATGATTTATTTCTTTTTATTACACGGAAAAGACAGTGTGGCAGCTAATAATAACCATTAGTACAACCTAACTCCATGTAGCTGGAGGTTATGTGGACACGGAGTGTCCAGGAAGCTCAAGGACGGCTCACACTCCCAGATTAAACAACATTCACTCTCTGTCAAATGCTTAGCTCCCAAAACTGCCAAGCCAGAGGAAAATGAGCCCCCACACGACCCTCGCTGTGGATGACAGGATAAAACACAAGACAGTTGTGCCTGAAGGAGACCCGGGATAACGAAATAATCTTTAATCTCTGTCCCTTCAAGGCACTTCCAACACCTGTTATTCTTGATGGCATTGTGAGAGAGGGCAGCGCGCAGATTCATTTTAAGCCTGGTAATTATTGCACTAATTATTCACTTCGGTGTGGGGTGATTACCAGTCCTCGTTCAGGTGAATACTCGTCCGCTTGCACACCAGCTGAGGCCAGAGCAGCTCGGTGGAACAGTTGTTCCACTCCTTTTTCCCTTGCAGATATTTGACCTCTTGTCATGTTTGCAATCTGTACTTTGGGAGGGGGAGGGAGAAAAACAGGCAGAAACTTTTAATTGCTCAACAGCAGCAGGAGTGAAAAGCACAGGTTTGGCCATCTGTTCGGCCCACATCATCTCTTTAGCAAAGAAACTTCCCGTTTAAACAGGTTGCTTGCTTTCCACTAGCCAGCGTGATGGATCTATTGGGAGTTGTTGCCATGCCATCCCACGTAATGATGAGACATTATTTCTCTTAAATTAATGAGTACCCATAGTATTTCTCCTCCTTTTCTCCCCCTAATCAATAATTAATGACTCAAGATATATTCTTTTCATTTAATGGGGTGCATTTATAATCACAGCTTGGGGGCTCGAAAGCCTTTAAGACAAATATCTCTGCTCTTTGACTAGATTTAATTCAATTAGTAGAAATACAACATCAAATACTATGCCTCCATTAACAGATCTTTCATGTTAAAAATGAGTATCATGAATATATAATAATATATCTGTGGTCATATGAAAACAATTATTCTCTGGTGCTGTGGAGATGTAAAAAAAAAAAAAAGAAGCTGCATAAGTAATTTCCCTGCATTGTTCAGGTAGTAGTAGATCTGACTGAAATTAAGTCTGGACTGTGACGTTCACATCAACACACACTGTTTTAATATGAATTGGCACCACGTAGAACCCACTTAAATGTGTAGCAAAATGATCGGATGATAAATATAGTATTTAGCCAAAGGATCATTGGCAGTGACAACATTTTACCCTGTAGGTTTTGGTGGGACATGTCTTAGTTCTGGTAGCTAATCATCATGGCCTAAAGAACAAGGTTGGCAATATTCTATATCAGTGTTATTTTCAGTAAATCCCTTAAAAGACTGAAACCACTGGTGTGTTATTTCATCTCCCAATATGTCCCTGTCTGTGGCCCTTTCAATTTTTAAAACAGAACCTGTGAGGCATGAGCACACAAAAAGCTCCAGGCAAACTTCTAGACCTAGACTAATTTGCAAAAATACATGTATTGGTGATGTTTGAATGTGAGACCTTCATCTGGCAAATAGTTTGTAACAATGAGAAGCCATCTTGAAAAGGGAGTGGACAAAAGACAAACATGTCTTTCGGATATGAAAGTAAAGATTATTACTGGAATTACTGGACCTAGAGAGTAAAACTAGCATAGATATACAGTGTTATAGGAATAAAGGTTTCCAAAATCTTTCACAAAAATAACTTAATTCATGTTAAGTGAACACTGAAAGTCCATCAGGCTGAAGTGAAGGAAAAGGAAAATTAAAAAAGAGCTCCAATAGATAAAAACAATTATTTATTTCATAATAAATACCAGGTCTCAAAAAATAGGTCATCAATGTATTAATATAGGAAATAACAATATAGGAAATAACAATAATAAAAACAAATGTCTCCAACCTGTTTATTGAAAGATAAGTGGATGCCTATTTGAGTGGATTCTGTTAACTTGTGTAGATGAACCTAACATGTACCATATATATGTATGTATGTATGTGTGTGTGTGTGTGTGTGTGTGTGTGTGTATATATATATATATTTTTTATATATATATATATATATATATATATATATATATAAACAAGAGCAAAAACCCCTGTCTGTGGGTCTCAGCCAAGATGATTGATTGAACTAAATGTAAAAAAGAAAAAAAAGCATCATGAATATTAACTTAGTTTCACCTACAGATTTGTTTATGACACCAGAATTGAATCAAAATAAACAAAAATGCTAATGATAATAAATGAAGATTTCAGCCATTGCAACAATGAGCTTCATAATTGTGTTTTTAATACATATATGAGGTTTTGGCTGTGGATAGTCCTTGTTTGAATACAGTCATTGTTGCACACAATCTAAGACAGAGATGAAGAGGTTATGTAAAGATTTGGATTTACACTGGTTCCAGGAATTGGAGCATAAAACATCCACAGGTAAAAGAACGTTGCATATGTGGAAGAGAGTGTGACAGCACGAGGAGAGTTTTAGCTAGAGCCCACAACATTTTTCCTTTTTAAAAACACCATAATAATTGACTTAAATCACAGCAAATGACCAACTGATTTCATCCAACAGTTATTTGGATGTTGATTCTGTATGAGGCTTTGACAGTTAAAGAGTTGAGTGTTAGAGATATATCCAGATGACTTTGCATCCAAAAGAATATATTTAAAGCAGATAAATCCCTTCCTGTGATGCAAATACTGCCATCAGAATACTGTGGTATTGTATATGACGTTCAAGCTTAAAGAGAAATGCAGGATATTGTTGTTTAAATTGTTGGTGTATACTCTAAATATCTGTGTATCCCAAAAAACACACAACACATTCACCTATTGCTAACCTTGAAGAAACTTAACAGCAAAGAAATTCATTTTAAAGTTAGAAAAAAAAGCGAAAAGAAATGTAATTCTTTGCCAGGCCTCCGAAAAGGTCATGTTTCACCATCTCTGGAAGCACCGCTGAAATACAAATTCTCTGTAACGCTGTGTCTGCTGATTGCTTTACTCTCTAGGCAATGTCAATTTTGCGAAAGTACTTGCAGATTAAGTCGGCAGGACGTCAAGGGCCCTTGTAGAAGCTGCTGTCTTGTCTTAGCGAAGGGTCCGAAAGCCCTTGTCTATTACCGGAGACACCCCAAGGACAGATGTTTTAGGCTTAGGGGGGTGATGGAGAATAATAGCACATTAGATTCCTAATGTCTCTCGGATGCAGGACTCGGGGGAGACAGAACTCCTGGGTAATCCAAATTCATCTCTCTCTTTCTCTCTCCCTCATTTCCTCCTGTCTTTCTTCTCTTCCTTCGCTCTAACCTGACTTGGGTCCTCGCTGCCTCTTGAGGTGCCGAATCCTAGCCTCGAGCTACAAGCTGCACAGTCCATTCATCAAGCGTGACCCTCTCCGGTGAGGGACGGGACGCTGTGGACTAATGAACCCAGTGCGTAGTGTGAACGTATGTGTGTCATATCTCTGTACACAAGGGGAGGGAATCTTTACTTATTACTGGCGACCACAACACATACAACCCACCTGCATCGCGTTTCAGTACAAAGGGAAGAGTTCACCTCTGTCTGCTGAGCTTGTCCTTGTGACGGCTGTAAATTTATCCCACTGAACACCACAACAAAAGGTTTCAATATCAGTTAACAACAGCGTTTCTGTGTGGAAAAAAAGTACCTGCTGGGGACTCAAGTTTTTGTCATTCGATCTTTCACCAACTTTCCCCCTGCAAGGGCTAGTAGTAAATATATTGCCTTAAAACTAATATGTAATGAACAGCACTGTGGTCGCATTCCCCTCTGGAGCTTTTTATTGCCATACATCATATGTAAAGTGGGGATAAAGGGATTTTCATTTTTTTGTCCCAGCGTGAATGCTCAGTGTACTAAACACATGCTCGTGATATGAAATCCCTGCCCCCCCCCCACTTTATCACCAGCGTGGAGCCCCCACCCCCATCTCCAACCCCAGGCCAAGGGTACACCTTGATGAGTGAAGAGGGAGGCTAATTCAGTCCTCAGGCTTAATTAATCCTATGTCTTATTTGATGAATGACTCCCAAATTGTGCTGTAATAGTGGTATTTTTTTTTTTTTTTTTTTTTTTTGTGGAGGGAGCTCGCAGCTCGCCCGGCGTGTTGACACGAAGCTAGGAGAAAGTCAAAGTCGGGACTTCCGAGAGTCTCGACTTGGGGCTTTGTTTGCAAAGTTGCCGTCCTCTGTGGACAGTTTAAGCCCTGTCCTCTGACGTCAGGCCGGCTGCGGAGAGTGATGGTGCGCTGCAGGGAACATGTGTTTATGGATTTCTCCTCGCTAAGATCACGATAGGAGTCCTGCCGCCTTTGTCTCACGCTGGGTTCGTCAGTTTTGACAAACATGATTTGTTGTCTGTAAATACCCAGAGTGCCCTTCTTTCTGTTTTACATGAATATTTGCCTCAGGGGGGCAACACATTACAATGATAAATCCTATGTTTGACTTTCTAATGAGAGGTGCCTTAACTATTGAAAACCAACAGTTTTTCTTTATAATGGATCTAAGTGTGATACCAAATTGTTCAGTTATTTTAACAAGGTTATAGCTGGATGTATGAGGCACCTGAGGTATGCCATATGTCTGACTTTAAACTAAATATAGAACACTATTGAGCATTTTTACTGTTTATGGGCAGACTCCCAGCGCAACTAATATCAAACATAATTATTGTACACTATTGTTTTTTTACCCCCGTGTTGTAAATGTGCCTTCGTCCATATGACATCAGTCTGCCCACAGATTCAGGTCTCCTGCTTTTGCCCCGTTTAATATGAATCCTTTTGTCACAAAGGCCTCTGCTTTGCGTATGCATTGTCCTAACAGAGGTAGCACTTAAAACTAACGATGTCATAAATTTTTCGGGCTAATGTGGCAGGCGGAAAGGGAGCCTCGGCGGGCGGGGTGAGGGTCTGGTGATTTGAGAGGATGGGATGATGAGATTTGGTGGCCTAGCCCAAGCAATGAACTTGATTAAACTAATCTCATCTCTATCAAAGCATCACTCGGATCCCCCTTGTCCCATTATTCATGGCAATGGGATAATTACAGTGAGATGCACGGGGCCAGACAGACAGCGCTGTGACACAGGCCCTCAGACCCTGGGCTATGCCTCCACTACTATGTGGCCTGTTCATTTTAAACACAGATTAATTATGGTCAATGGGATGGTTCACATCTGTCACTCTTGGTGAGAAAAATGGAAATGATTGCCCTCAAGATGATAGAGGATGTATATTAAGTCATCTGCTGGTTGGCGGTTCAATAGAGATGGATATGATCAGCATTTTAATGTTGACATCAGCACTATAGGAGTGACAGGATAATGTGGAACGAACTGCAGCAGCAGAAGTGATAATATCAATGTTTACAGTCATTGTGCTAGAAAACCCACACACGCTGTCTCTCAAACCAAAGTATACGGAGATAATGACATCTGACTCTAGTGTTTACCAGCTCAGTCATCAGAGTCAAATGTTGGCATTGTACCTCCATGTCACGGATATGTTGAATTTGTATGTTTTAGATGCATCATATCAACATTTCTTCAGCTGGGTGAGACAGCTACCACGTGAGAGACCACTGTCCCAGACTGTGTTTCGACATTTGCAAGTATGAAACCACTGAATGTTACATTAAGACATTAATTTGAGCGTGAAACCGCTGGATATTTTTAGTTTTCTCAAGTGGTTATTTTTGTTTACATTATGTAAAACAGCACGTCCTGCTTTGAAAAGACAAAACATTTTATCATTTTAATTCAATTTCAACCTTTACTTGGAATCATTTTTGACCCCGAGCGTGCAGAATACAGTAATATCCATGTTTATGCTGCTAAAGCTTGCTTCAATATATTAAACAAAAAAATCTGGTGATTCTACTTACAAATATTTTCCTTTTCAAGTAAAATGTTTTTTAATTAATAACACATAAATAATGGAGTAATGCAATATTTATGTAATCAACTCAGAGGTGTTTGTGGTGCAGCGTTAACGCCTACATACTTCAGTGGTTTATACTGTGTGCAATCTTTTCGGGCACTTACACTCGCTTCTGAGTGCCTTTTTTATTTTATTTTATTTTTTATTCATGGAGGCTGTATTCAAATAAAAAAGAAAAAAAACAAGCCAGACCTTTTTCCTTCAGTTCAAAATAAATATAACCTTGCAGCTTAATTGCACAGAGTGTGTTTTAACAGGTTTGTGTCTTTATGTTAACTTTTGTTTTGATGGTTGCGACAAACACATTCATTTTTGTTCAGCAAAGCAGTAAAAGGTGATTTCTGTATGGGCCTGTCGGCTCGTTGGGTTGCCCCAGTGCTCACACACACAGACACACACACACACACACACACACACACACACACACACACACACACACACACACACACACACAATCCCACATACACACCCCAAGGGACTACTGGGGGACAACAGGGAATGAGGAACAGACACGAGCGATAGACACCCAGCCGGCGTAATTATCTCCTGGAGTGGTGTATGTAGTCAGTGAGCTCTGCTCCGCCGCGGTCAGAGCTGTGTGGCCCTCAGTGCTCGTCTGCAGGTTGTTTTTACCACCACAATGATTGGGGCTTCTTCTCACATACGCCCCAAGGATGTTTTTCTCCAGTTCAGCCTTTTCTACTCAGTCCCCCAGGGCTAACATCAAGTCACTGGCAACTGACCATACCACTTGAAACTAACAAGATTATTTGGTTGCACAGCGTACCAGCTTTCATTTCCTGTCTCTTATTTTTTGAAGTGTCTGTTACCTGACACGACATCGTTCTGCTGTTAGAATACAGATCAAACGCTGCTCCGTAAGAAGATGTGACTGTAAACTAAAGGTTTATTATGATATACAGGCCGTGCCCAGATGTGTGCAGACATGTTTATTTTCTTCTTCGGGGGTTTATGTGTTGAATTAAAAGTGCATATTAATTAACACCCCTCTCTTTGTGCAGTAATTCTTTACATTTGGATGTGGTCCAATGCAGTAAACGGGCACTCAGATGCAAATGTTTATTGCTGTGTTGTTTGTAATAGTCACCTTTCATTGAACCAGCATTTTACATGCTCTGACACAACAGTTATAGATTGCAAATGAGGAATATTTTAAGTCTAAATGCAGGAAGTGAAACATGATGGAAAGCTGTACTTTTGATACAGCCGTGGTCTTGTTTGTTCTTATCTTATCTATTACTCAGCACGTATATATATATATATATATATATATATATATATATATATATATATATATATATATATATATATATATATATATATATATATATATATATATATATATATATATATATATATATATATATATATATATATATATATATACGTATATATGCACACATTATACTTATAAAACGGCATGTCTGTGTTTCCCAAAAATGGAAGTTTGGAAAAAGTTCAGGCTCCAGAAAAATGACGAGCTTGTTGATGTTGATCTCTTTAGTTGGAGAATTGCTTTTTCTGACTTTTTCTGATTTTCAGACAAAACAATTCTCCTTCAATCTTTATTTACATTTTTTTTTTACAGCATAAATGATGCTGTAGTCAACAGAGTTGTGGACATACATATGAAAAGACAGCTACAAGGTTCATATTGCACTTCTCGCTTATCTTTGTTAGTGTTTATATAGTCCGCAAGGAACCTCATGTTCATGACTTAAATTCATCTGATATCACTGTTTGATGTTTCCATTTTGAAATGGTGATGAAGAAAATGAGGGAAGCTGGGAAGTTGAGTGGTGAAACTCAATACTCCCTCGCGGTTTTGCAAAACTTTGTGATAGGATTGGTAATAAACTGAAGCTTGACATGAGAGAGTAACAAAAATACTGATGTCAGATGGCTCCAAACATTAGGTGTGTGAGAAATAGGTCACACAACTTCTTCTTTGTTTGTGAAAACTCCATAGATGAGCTGTTGCAGATAAGTGCATGTGTCCTTTCCAACAATACTGAACTCAGTGTTTTACTTATCTAAACAGTAAGTTTATTGTGTTACTATATACCAGAACTGTGACACCTTGGAGAGTGAGTGGAGGGGTATTCAGTTGGTTTCAGTCTGCAGTCTCACAGCCAGATGCCACTAAATCTGACACAGTAGACTTTTAAACATTAATGCATCAATAATGACAATTAAATATATTTATATATGGTGTATATTCATAGAACGCTCTCAAAAGATCCTTTCTGCATAGTATGGAACTTTACTCTTGATACCCGAAGTACATTTTAAGACAATACTTTTGTGTTTGTCCTTCAGTAAAATTTTCATTTTCATTTTGGACACCGGTATTACACCTTTTACTTATTTCACTGCCTCTAAGTTCATATTTATGCTTTTTCACTTACACTAAATCCCAGACAAACCCTCACTGGTCCATCTCTGGCACAAGTACAAGTATAAAGTTTCCAAATTCACATCACATCGTTTCAAAAACAACAACCTCACATGCAGTAGACATTATTTGCTTCACTGAAGACCCTGCATGATGAACACTACTCCAGCTATGACGGCACATATGCTTTTTTGTTTTTTTGTTTTTTTTTTGGGCTGCGTGTGCTTTAGAGATAGATTTTTTACTTGGATCACGTCTTAAGTAAATCAATATGTCTTTCAAGCATGGCCATTAACAGCAGTGTCCTTTCATTCCCTTTTTTCCTCCATCAAACCACACTAATCCTGATTTACACAGTTTAAAACCTTGGCCACATCCCTTACCTTCCAAGGAGATAGGGTAATTAAATTGGTACTTTTTACAAGTCGTACTCAATAAATCTGAATAAATTAACAAGGCATTACTAAGACTGCTACATTAAATTTGCATAGTGTGTTTAATGAATATGCAACTGCAAGTGAAAAGGTCTGCTACTGTGAACTCTTGAAATTAGCATAACTACTTCCAGCGTGTTTCTTAAATAATGCTCTCATTTGCACATCACTGAGTTGGCTAATTCTAACTTCAGTCAGTGTAGCCTCATAATTAAGACTCTTGCTTTAATTTTTAATGAAGTTTATGTTACATCAATCCTGACAGTAATGAGAGGGACATGGAAACAAAAAGGCTGCTAATAATTAAATTCACCAACCAGTTTGAGGCGTAGTAATTCCTGAGGAGAAATTACATGACTAATTATTAATTTGATATTCATACCATTCTGTGAGCATACACACACACATAACGGCCCGTCCTGGTGCCAGTTGTGCTGAAATGCAAAATGCCTTTTTCACTGCCCCCATGACTGTGAGGTCTCACATGGATTTTTAGTGCGCAATTAATCATGTTGACACTCACGATTAAAAGCTTTTTATTGGTGCCGATTTATTAGGCTATATTACCTGAGTTGGTTTAACGCCTGTTGAAGTCTGTCAGTGAGATGGGGACATAAACAGAGTAATGATTGAATAACAGCGCTGATTCGGGTGGGCAGTTCGGAACTGGAGCTGACTTTCAGCACTTTGTTTTAAACCGAGAAAATGTTTTTTAAAACAAGTCCATCGTTCCCTCCTAGACAGGGCTGTTAACTTTCAACATTAAGAACTTTGCTCAAATATTAAAAGACTATTTATGTACAGAATTACATGACTAACAACTTATGGAAAACTTTCTACAACAAGAAGGCAAGACAACAACACCAGTCCAAGAGTATCTCGATGAAGAAACAGAGTTCAGACCTTTATTTTCAGAGGGTCAAGTGCAGTATGTTATTCATCAGAGTAAATAACCAGATTTTGATTGCCTTTTTCTTTTTTACCCTTTTAAATATTTTCATTATCTCCAACCTGTTGTTCCACTTGTCCAGGTTGCAGCGGTACACAGATTTAAAGTACTGGGATCTGAAACTTGACTGTTACCCTGTGCACATTTGAATTTCTACAGTATTGCATTCTACTGCATCTTATATATTTCAAGTTTATATCAAGTTTCATGTCTGTCAGGACATGATACTGTAATATTGTGTGTGTTTGTTAAACCAAAGGAAAAACAAACCCTTTCATTTTGTTGTAAACTATGAGATTTTCTAAGATCTCACAAAAAAAAGCAATTTGGTAATTTCACTGTTAAACAATTTATGATAATTTTGTTACAGTTGGAAATTAGCAAATGGATCAATGTGTGTAATCAGCATTTGTTGATAAAGATCAAAATGCAGAAAATTGTGATGTGATTCATTTTATTTCATAGGAAGGTTTGCATGTTCTCTTCGAAAGTGCGAGTAGAGTCCGTGTAAGATTTTCTCCCTGAATGAGTGAACAGCTGCAGCATGTGAAGGTTGTAGTTCAGTGTCAACAATGGACGATGATGCATTTTGTCACATTCCATAATACCAAACCTACATTAGCATGGAATTAAAATGTTTCATCTCAAAATCAGTCATTTATTTATTGAAATCAGTATACAGAAAAAATATAAATACAGTATATACAGCATCTGCCAGCTGTATGATAACAACAACCTTTCGTAGAGAAAGCAGACACATTTCCACCAGAGCTCTGAATTTAATGTTGATATTAAAACACGAAATCAACATGGAACAAGTTTACTGACTCATTACCATCTGTTACCATCTGAACCCGGTTTAGTCTGTGATTTAGAGACGAAGACAGAAAGACAGAGCAGTTTTTTATTCTCGTCTTTGTGAAACAGAGATAGTTTTGATCAAAATGCTTCTGCATGCAGATCTTCCCATCTTAGTTGTCACGACAACTGGTCGTTCTGCTGAAAGTTAATTATTTGGGATTGTAATAGCTTTGGTTTAGGCAGGGGAACTGAACATTTCCCCAGCTGATAAGACTGCTAATACTCTGTCTGTGCCTACAGTAGCTGTGACCGGGAAGGATTTTTTCCTGGCATGCAGCTTCCACTTGACATTTCATGGGATTCTTTCTCGTGCTTTTTCCATCAGTGCATTGTAATGGCGCAAAACCTCAACTCTAGATTAAACTTGTTTGATAGAAACGTAATTGCATTCGCCTGTGTGTGTGTGTGTGTGCGCTCTGTGTGTATTTCCCATCTATAATTCAAATGCTTTGTCTCGTCTGGAGTACTCGCTCCTGAACAGGTCAGAGTCAACAACATTATTTTCAAGTGTGGACCCTCGAGGGTCTAGTAATCAACATCACAGTTCATCAGCTCTATTACCACTATCCTTCAAAAGAAAGGAATCTTCTCGTATATCGGCTACAACGCGGCTTCAAGAACTCTTAATCAACAGGATTTCAGACACGTAAATACATATTTTTCTCTAGATATTAGCCATGCTTTCCACGGTCCTTGGCCGTCAGCTAGGGGTTGCATCCCCTCACTGACAGTGTCAAAGCAGCGTGGTGGAATATTGATGCCAAGTCGCCACTGTGCCCCGCCGTGTGAGCATACTTTTTATAGAGGCACAAATATTCAAGCCTCACCTTAATTAATATGACAAAAATCCTTCTGCGGGGTTGTTTCCTGTGCCCTTTTGATTAGCCGTGGATTAACAGGACCTTTTTATGTTTTCCTCGCTGCGCCCATGTTTCCAGCGCAGGTTAGCTCCCCTATTACTAAACAAATGAATTAGTGCCTGGAAATGTGTCATGCACATTACCTTTCAGCAGGAGGCACATTGAGCTGGTCAAGCATAAAGGAGCAGCGCGAGGCGTGCCGTGCCACACTGCTTGTTTGCGTTTCTCTTTAAAGCTCTTTGTGATTTACCGTGGGGCTTGTTTATGCTTAGCAATGCAAATCTGGGCCTTACAGCGGCATATATCACACACCAATTAAAATCTATCAATAGAAGTGCCACTTGGTGATTGGTCATTGTGTTAATCCCGCAAAAGGACCCACCACTGCTTTGGTAGGCGGCAGTGCTGTCTTGTAAAATACAAATACTAAGTGACATTAAAACACAGGATGGCGCCTCTTCTCCAGAATAAAAGCCACCTAGGAGATGTAGGTCAGAATTCATCTAATTTGTCTCTCTTTCACTTTGACAGCCGGATGTCCACACACGCAAACTTTTTCTGTTGGCATTTTTTTTTTGTGTAGTCTTTTCATTCCGTTACCTTCCCTGTGGGTGTCACCGGCATCAAGCCGTGTGTTTTTGTTTACGTGTGCGTGGTAAACACTCCTGTATTGTTATTGTGTATTGTGCTGTTTCTGGTCTTTGGCTCTGTTAGCCGATCCTTGGAGACCAGGCATTTCCCCGATGTATAAGATGAAAGACAGAGCAAAATGCCCCTCGTTTGGTCCCAGTTGGTTAAGTGTGTTCTGATCACTGCCAAGGTCTTGGATGAACATGAGCCACACACAAAGGACCGTGCCTTCCAACCACACAGGCTCACAATAAAAAAGGGATTTGCCTCGGTTAGACGTCTTACACGCTAACCCCCAAAGGAGAGACGTGTTGGCGGTGTTGCCGAGGACGAACAACAATGTCAACTTCTCTCTGAACTGATCCCGGAGTTCAAAGCTTCCCCCCCCCCCCACCTCGCTATCCCCACATCCTACAAACTTGTAATTCATTTGTGGCAAACAGTCAGAGCTAAACAGAAAATGATTGTTAATTAATTAAGCAATAATACACAAGAGGGAGTGCTTTACTGTCATTATTGGCATGACCGATACACCTTTGAGTGTAATATTGCAGTCATACAACGGTTACCAACAAAATAGAAGGTATAATCAAAATGTGGGAGTCTGAGTAAGAACTGGAAAACATTTAGACAAGTCAGTTGACCCTTGAGGCGCTGATCACACAGAGATTTTTATGCTACAGGTGCATCCGCTTTAAAAACACTTTGGAAGAGCCTGCTGTGGACAAAACAGCATGTTGCGCCTGTGGAGCAGGGCTGTGTGCACATTCAACCACTATGTGTAATTAACGGCAAAAGCGACCTAACTCCGGAACGTGCGCCAAAAAAACGTGAGTAAACATATTTCAACCTCTGGCTGAAAAGTGCAACACACAGTGCAGGAGTTTTGCCGTGAGGTGTTTTGCAATACTGGAAAACAACAGTTTAGCATAATGTACCATTCTATCAGCCTATAAGGTAATGAATCGTCTAGTGTACTACTCCAGCAAGTAGGCCGACCCGTATTAAAGACCCGACAACAGAGAGACTATTTCTAATCTCTGCCAAGTCAGCCAGCCAACTTTAGCTAACACTAAGGCTGTATAGAGACTGTGAGATTTCAGATCCATGAATACTAACGCAAAACCTACTCAGCTAGCTCAGTCTTATATATACAGTCAAGCCCGAAATTATTCTTACCCTTGGCAAAATTTGACTTAAACTTTTATTCATCCAGCAAGTTTTTTCTTGATTGGAAATGACACAGGCGTCTCTCAGAAGATAATAAGCTAACCGCTAACCATTTTGTCACCACTTTTGCTGTGTGTTTTGGGTTGTTGTCGTGCTGAAATGTCCACTGGTGCCCAAGGCCAAGTTTCTCTGCAGACTGCCTGATGTTGTTGTTACAAATCTTGTTGTATTGCTCTATTTTCATGGTGCCGTTTACTGTGATTACGTTCCCTGGTCCACTGGCTGAAAAACATCTCCAAAGCATTAGGTTCTCACCACCCTGTTTGACAGTGGGGATGGTGTTCTTAGAGTTGAAGGCTTCTCCTTTTTTACGCCAAATGAAGGATGTATCATTGTGACCAAACAATTCCATTTTTGTTTCACCTCTCTCACTGTCTTCCTGGCCAGCACAGGTGTCACTTTTGGCTTTCGACCACGTCCTCTGAGATTTCGCATAATGCGGGACGTCTTGTATTTTTTAATAATACTTTGTACTGTAGCCACTGGAACTTGCAACATTTAGATATGGTCTTATAGCCCTTTCCTGACTTGTGAGCAGCCACGATGCGCAGCCGCAGGTCCTCAGTGAGCTCCTTTGTCTTAGCCATGACTGCCCACAAGCTGACTGCAGAGAGCTGCTGCTTTTCACCTGTTGAGTTGATTAAAACAGCTGTTCCCAGTGAATCAGGGTAATTGGGATGCTTTAGAACAGCCTGGACTATTTGGAATGGTATAGAACTTTGGATATTCCCATAGACTGTGACAGTTTGCAAAGGGTAGGAATAATTTTGGACATGCCACCTTTTGTTCAAATGTAAATAGAAGCTGAGAAATATTTTTTTCCACAATGATGCCTCTTGTACATCGTCTCATTGTCTTCTGGGAGAAGCCTGTGTCATTTCTGGTCAAAAAAAACTTGCTGTAAGTAAGTTTAAGTCAAATTCTCCAGGGGTATGAATACTTTCGGGCTTGACTGTATATACAAATATTTCAATAATTTTTCCATGGACAATCGAATGAACTTCAAATGAAGGCTTTCTCTAAGCAAGCGGCGTTGTGTATCCCTTACTGCACAGGGACGTATTATAATTATATTCATGAAAGAAAGTTGATTTTAAACGACAAAGACCACTTCAGTTCAAGGCAAGTTCCAAAAATGTTTAATTACATGCCAGAGTGATATTTTTAGTGGTGTGCTGTCATGCTGATGTGGTCACTTTCAACCAGATTGTTTTGTCAGAAACCCCAATAATAACCACTTCCCCGCAATGGAAAGGAAAGGTGAAAGGTTAAACCTACAACATTGACCTCAGGAGGATGTGATTTCACTTAAAGTGACCCAAAGTATTGATCCATTTCTGCTCTTCAGTCAATATGTCAAATGTCATCCGGTTGTGTGGTACATCAGTTAAAAAAGACACCCCACCCTTCTGAACTTGGTATTTTCTCTTCCTCATTGTGCAGCTGCACAGATGATCCATCACAAAGCCATCCACCTCATTTTCATCCTCTGTGAAAAGGTAACTCTTTGTGTCTGATTGAACTATGTTAATTCATACTCTTTTCCTGCATAATAGCCCTTTAATCTTCCTGCTTCACGGTGAAAGTTCACTCTTTCCGTCGAGTTTGTTGTTAATATATTATAACCTCACATTGCATTATTCTCTCATTTTCTACAATATATACAGTAAGTGAGAATTTCCATGATTGTAGCTCATGTGGAACCAGTTCATTATACAGTCATACATAGTGTAGCAGTGAAGGGCTCCCGCATTTTCTTCTCAATATTGAAATGGACTCATGTTGTTATTCTGTTTTTTATCCTCTCATCTCTCGCCCCATTTACATTTTTCCCTCTGTCTCACCATCTTGCCGCGCCACTTTCCTCTTGCTCTTTTGCTCCTTCCTCTCCACATCTGTCAGCTGGCTAAGTATCATGTGTAGTTTAACGGGATGATTTGTTGTCTCCGAGTCATCTGTCACCAAAAAAAGAAAAAAGGCTAAATGATGAAATGAGAGCCCGAGCCGCACTGTCTTGTCTGTAATGAATTATGCAGGGAGGGGTCATGGAGGGAGGGAGCGGGGGGCCCTGTGTTTTGGTTACAGTCCACAGCACAAACACGGACCTCAGGTAGTACACTCATCAGTCCTGCTGTTTCTCACCATATGGAGTCAATGAACTGGGACAGCCCTCCCACACACACACACATACACGCACACACACACACACACACACACACACACACACACACACACACACACACACACACACACACACACACACACACACACACACACACACACAGACACTTCACATGCACACACTCACGTGCCTGCAGACACAAATTCATAGTAATACAACAGATAGATGGGTAGATGTGTTTTTTTATATCTATACTGTGCACAAATTGTCACATTGACCCCTTCAAAATAAAATCATAGATAGATAGATAGATAGATAGATAGATAGATAGATGGATAGATGGATAGATAGCATTACACAGTAACTGAAAAAGAGTACAGAGCTTGCCACCATCTGATGGTGACAGAGTGAAACTGCTGCAAACACAGTAAAAAAGTATATCCCACAATTATAATAAAGTAAAATAACATAAACATTTAAATTAATCAAAAATAAAAACGTGAAAATAAAGAAATTATTTTTTTTTAAAAATCCCTTGGTGTCCTGGATTAAAAAAGAGCCTTACTGGTCAACATTTCTTCCCTTCTTCATCTCTTTTTGTGTCTAATTAGAAGAAACCCTTCACAGGCGAATTAAAATCACAAGTTCCAGCCTCTGTATAAATTGAGATATCTGTTACAGATGATGTGCCGTATAATGGATGCCTAATTTATGTAATTAGACCATTAAGCATAATCTGAGCATATGCTGTGAATGCCCTGAGGTCTGGTGCCAGGTACTCCCTCTGATGTCACCCAGACACAACTAACTAATGGAGCGGGCTGCTCTGCCTGCACCATAATCCCACTGTTTGTTAGAATAAATTGAAAATAACATTCAAAATAATCACCATATCGTAGATTTATATTAGTGGTCGTGTTTGCAAATACAGAAATGATTGTGATTTTATTTTTCTGTCTTAAAAAAAATAAATAAATAAATAAATCCTATTCAAGGGGGGCATCGTGATGAAGATGGCCTTTAAGTAGTGTGAGTGTCCCGTCATATAGGCTGCATCTCCCATCGAGGAGGGTGCAGTAAGAGTCCTCTCTGTCTGCTAATTAATTGTCATTCTGCTGAATATTCATACCTTATCATCAGCGCGTCCTTAATTGCACCGTAAAACATCTCTGGGGGGCGGGGGGGGGCTGAAATCACCACGGACTTAATTAGCAGCGCGGGCCTATTGGCTGGGTTGGAGAGTTTTTTCTTCGCAGCAGCAGTGCATGCGCCGCAACGCGGAGGCTGCAGCAGGTATAGATGTGGGGGAAAAAAACCAAAACATATCCCCCTGTTAGTCTGCGGGCCTGGTCACGATAAATCTGCGTGACGGAGAGATCGCAAATCATTGTTTTGTGGTGATTTTCACCCATAATTCGGGAGGGATTATGCGTGTTTGTTAAACCTCGGGCAACGATTTGTCTGCCTGTAAAAAAAACAAAAAAACAAAAAAACAAAAAAAACAAAACAAAACAAAACAAACATGTATTAAAAGGGTCCAAAAAATGTAGACCAACATTCAGAATAATAAAAATAAATTAAAAAAATAAGAATAAAAGTTGTTCTTCCACGTCCAATCATTTTAATTCACTAACTTTAATCTCACTCCCCTCCTGCGTAAAAAAAGCCCCCACATCTTTAAATTCCTCTTAATGGTTCCCTGAAAGCCAGATTTTTCTTTCTCTCCCCCCTCCTCTCTCTCCCTCTCTCCCTCCCTCTCTCCCTCCGCAGGTCTGGGTGGCAGCATATCTCAACTCGAATTCACTGTGACAATATTGTTTGGCTATCATTCGCTGCTTTAGGATGAATGGCATCGATCCTCTTTTAACAACATTTGTTTCCTATTGTGTCGGAGCTGGGGGGGCCGCAGCGGCGGAGGGCAGACGTGTGAAAGTGGCTGTTTGATTCTCTTTTTCATCCCCATGACCTCAGCTTTTGTGTCTCGTCACCCTGGGAATGTCACGCCTCACTACTCTACTTTAAGATGTTTCAGAAAGTGCCCTTTGTTTTCGCTCCTCGTTTTTTTTTTTTTTTTTTGAAAGCTCATACAAAATTGTTCTTGGTTCCCCCCCCTCTCCTGCTATAAAGGATACTTCAGGCCGAGGCACGGTTCACAAGTGCAATGCAATTTGGCTTATCCCAACCTTTGTTCGGGTTTTTCTACAAATGACCAAACATAGTGCAGACTTGATCTACTGCTGCTTGAACTCGGGGAGTTTGGGAGCAGCTAAAAACCCCATTCAGATTCAGAGTCATGGTGGTATTTTCTGTGTGTGCATTCGACGGGGACAAAAGGCCTACCAATATCCCATAACCCTGGAGCTCAAAAAGCCACACCGGTCTGTGTGTGAGAGGAGGAGGTAAAGAAAAGAAGAAAAAAAAAGAAAAGAAAAAGAAAATACTCTTACTGCTCCCGTGTGGCTGGTTAATGTGAGAGTTGCGGGTTAACTTGCAAAGGAGTGAGCTGAGACCATGAAAACAAATAGTTTGGCAAACAGCAAACATTTGCGTAAAAACGGTGCGTAAAATCGCGCGTAAAATCCAAATACCCTGTGTTTAATTTGCTGCGTGCCTTGGTGTGTGTATTATTTTAACAGCTCATGGTAATCACATATAAAAAAACCCAGACAATTACAAAAAACAAAAAAACCCCAAACAAAACAAAACAAAAAACGCGCCGATCTGACTGCTATGCGCAGGGACCATCTGAGTGAGAGCCAGCAGCATGATATGTATTTTTTTGTTATTCCTTTTTTAAAATCAACGAATGAATGAAGGAATGAATGGATAAGCTGGATGTCAGATGATGTTTGGTACTTGGCAGTGTGTTGTCATTATCCGAGATGGGTCGACTGGGCCACTTCCTTTTGGACAAAACCTTTTCAGCTGAACGTTAATGGGAAATGACAGGTGTTAAAAGGCACTCTGCAGGGGAAGAAACCAGCGCGGAGGTTTTTTTTTTTTTTTAAACGTGACTTTTTCCCAGTTTGTATTTTTTCTAGAATTAAAAAGACACCTTTCCACATTTCCTTTTTCATCATTTGTGTTGACTCGGGTGTTTTTCTTTAAAGAGTTTTAAACAGCCGTCATGCAGCAGTGAGGACGCTCTGCTCTCCTCCAGCCTGCTCCTGCTTTCTGGGTGAAGGAAAAAAAAACCTAGCTGCGGTGTCCCCCCGCAATGCGATTCTTTTCGTAATCCGTCAGACTGGTGATGGGGTGCATTGTGGATTTATGGGGGGAAATTAGCATAAATTATGAGCAAATCTGCGTGTGCGTGTGTGTGGTCCCCGGCATTGCAAACCCTCCAAGCGGAAAGGTGGCCCTGGCCAAAAAAAAAAAAAAAAAAAAAAAGGGACTTGAATGGCAATAGCTCAAAATAGGCTTCCCATTTGGTTTTCACATTCATATAATTGACTTATGGATATTTTATACAGTTTCTCGCCACACCATCCTCAAGGGTTTATTTGCATTCCTGAAGTACTTTTTTTGAATCTCCTTTACATAAACACAATGGACCTGATTTCCTCATGAAGTATTTTTTTCTTTTCTGTTGCTGTTTGCATTGTGTTGATGTTTTCAGATCGTCTTGCTTCCTCCGCTCAGCTCAGGGCGAAATTAGCTGAGAGAAAAACTAATAGTCGGGCTCATCAGCAACACTCTGCTCGTGGCTAATTATTTTTTGCATCGCGTCTCGTCAACAATATTATTAAGAGAACAGCGAGGAAGAAAAAGCAAAAAAAAAAAAAAAAAAACCCAAAAAAACAACACGCATTTTTAAATAATCTTAAAAAAAAAAAAATCCAAAAATAAAAGCTTTGCTCATATGTTTAATAAATCCGCGCCAACGCACGTCGGCCTCTTAAAAAACAGAACAAATAGTTATGACTGGATGTCAGTGCATTTACAACACGCCGAATCATCCTCACGTCCATTAACATTATATACTCGCGACTTAACCGCAAAGTCCCGCTGAAGAAGTATTTTTGAAGCGCATACCTTCACACACTGAGTGCCATCGCAGTTCAATTCCGGTTGCCGAGCCTTTTCACCCCTTTTTCTGTCTTCAAATGGAAATGATTTCCATTGGCCCAAGGTGTCCATGTAAATAGGTGTAAATGAAACCAGATTATGCCTTCCCCTCCCAGACCCCCCCCCCCCCCCCCCCCCCCCCCCCCCCCACACACACACACATCCCTCCTCCTCCTCCTCCTCCTCCTCCCGTGGCAATTGTCATGTGATAGCAAAGAGGTGGCACATTAATGGAGCGCCTCTACAGGGGTCTTTTCTGCTCATGTCACCACATAAAACTATCAGATGGTTAGAGGAAGGCCATGGAGGCATCCACTTAGCTCGTCTTATCGGAGGACGCCAGATGAAGTCTATTCAGCTCTGCTAGCGGGACAAGCTGACTTACTTTGCGAGAGAAGACTTTACAGCAGCCGTCGCTCCATAAATGTGCACCGCCCGTCCGCCTGCTCACTGCAGAGGCGCTCCAACCCGGCTGTCGAGCTTTTTTTTTTTCTTTTTTTTTTTTTTGTTTTTGTACGCGCAACGCAACTCCGGTGCTCTGCCCGTACTGAAAACTTTTTCCTCCGCGGTTGGTTTCATGAGGAGCGGCAAGCTTTCGCCTAGGAATTAAGGGAGACTATTTTTTTATTCTTTTTTTTTTTTAAAAAAACTGCTTTTTCTTTTCCTCCCCCACCCCTGAAGACATCGAGGATGCCTCGTCCGGGGAGAAACACGTACAGCGATCAGAAGCCACCTTACTCCTACATCTCCCTCACTGCCATGGCGATCCAGAGCTGCCCCGAGAAGATGCTGCCCCTCAGTGAAATTTACAAGTTCATCATGGATAGGTTCCCCTACTACAGGGAAAACACTCAGCGGTGGCAGAACTCGCTGCGACACAACCTGTCCTTCAACGACTGCTTCATTAAGATCCCCCGGCGCCCAGATCAGCCAGGTAAGGGCAGTTTCTGGGCTCTGCACCCCAGCTGCGGGGACATGTTTGAGAATGGAAGTTTCTTGAGGCGCCGCAAAAGGTTCAAAGTGTTGACTTCGTCCGATCACTTGGCGCCGAGCAAGCAGTCGGATGCTGCGCATTACCTCCAGCAGCAAGCCAAGCTGAGGCTGAGCGCGCTGGCGGCCACCGGCACGCACCTGCCCCAGATGTCAACCTACAACCTCGGAGTGTCTCAGACGTCAACTTTCAAGCACCCGTTCGCCATCGAGAACATCATCGCCCGAGAGTACAAGGTCCCGGGGAGCCTGGCGTTCTCCACCATGCAGTCCATGTCTGCCGGGTACCCGCTCCACAACCAGCTGACGACAGCCTGGCCCCACATGTACAACACCAGCGTGATTGACACGGCGGCCCCCATCTCCATGGCGGGCGGCGACTACAGTGCCTACGGCATGCCCATCAAGTCCCTGTGTCACGGGGGACAGTCCTTACCGGCTATCCCCGTGCCGATCAAGCCCACCCCGACCTCCATGCCCGGTTTCTCGGCGTTACCGCCACACATCCCCGCCTTTCTATCAAACTCTCCACAGTCCCTGAGCCCGACGTCCCCACAGACAGCGACGAGCCAAAGCAGCCCTGCGACCCCGAGCGAGACTCTGACGAGCCCCTCCACACTGCAGTCTGTGGCCGTGCACTGACCGCCTCGACCCTCAGCCGAGCGAACGAACTGCTGGCCGGGCAAAAAACCCCGGGCCCGAACCTTTTACCGAGTCCAAAGTTTCTATTTTCTGTCGTCGGGAAAACTATCAAGGCGAGTTGCAGTTGCATATCGATTTATTTGTGTATATGTGTTGAATGTGTCGCTTTAAAATCGTGTCATAGAAGTCCAGCACAGAATCGCACAGCGAAGTATTTGCTCTTGAAAATATAAATTATTTGATAGTTCTATTTTTCAGTTTATTGTGACATGTGCGTGTTGAACGTGGAGCCACTGAGGGGGGATCCAGGAGGAGGAGGAGGAGGGGGAGGAGGAGGGGGGGGGGGTTGTTTTTGGCACCAACATCAGCTGTGATCCTGAGGTGCTCGTGATTCCTGTGGCAGTTTTTTTCTCTTCAGTCTTGATCGAATAGCAAAACTTTTGCACCGTTCCTGTGTGACCACTGTAATGTCAATGAAATTGCGAGGCAATGGCTCTGTGTTTTTGTTTGCTTCTACTACTGGAATGATGGGTAAGGGGGTTATACCAAATAGGACTAGGATTTAGATTGTGTTCTTACCATCCCTGTACAAAAAAGAAAAAGAAAAAAAAAGAGAAAAGAACAACAAGAACAATGAAAAAGCAAACTGAGTTATGAAAATCTTTTCAGAATGGAAAAGTAGTATTTGTGAGACGTCCTCAAAAATGCAAGATGTGAATATTGCAAATAACTGATACTGAAATGTTGTAAAATGCACTTTTTAGTTTTATGTTTTAGATATCTATTTTCCAGAAAATGTTCTGTGAAGCATTTAATTTAAAAGGCTGTGGTGACCATGTGTATCAGATGCTGTAAATTTGTACTTTTTTTTTTGGTTTTATCTTTTTTTTAGGTAAAGCATGCTTTCTAAAAAAACAAACAAAACATTTGTGTTGTTCCTGTTGTTGTTATTGCTGTTGTTTTGTTTTGTTCTTTTTTGTTTGTTTTATTATTTTTATTTTTGCAAGCATGCGTGCTTTTGAGAAAAAAAAGTGTGCAAACAGTCTGCAATGAATTGAAAAAAAAAGAAAAGAAAAAAAAAGCTGGTCATCGAAATATTTTCTCATTAAAAGTGAAGTAAACAATCAAAAATGTTTCTGAAGATTTAATTTAAGATTGCATTATTATTATTATTATTATTATTATTATTATTATTATTATTATTATTATTATTATTATTATTACATGTCTCAGAATACACATTATTATTGTTATTATTATAATGGCAGAACATCTTTTTCGTTGGATTTCTTTTGATAACAATAATAATAATGATATAATAACAACATAATAATAATACTTTCTTTCTCCTTCTATGCGGACCTGTGTGAGTGTGAGAGTTGCACTGAGGCGGTGGGGAAGAGAAATGAGTCGTGCAGTCGATTAGGATGCAGGGAGCTGCGATGCCTCGGTCACAGCGCAGACAACCGGGCTCATTCATCAAGCTGTAGGCTTAAACACAATTAAGCCCGAAGAATAAACATTTAGAGAAAAAAAGTGCGCACAGTGTCCAATTTAATATCGACACATATTTTTTTTTTCTAAGGAGGGCAGTTGAATAAAGACGTGTCATGTTGATTTTTTCCCCCACCGCATCGCAGGATTTGTATTTTTTTTTTATTCAACAGGTTTATAAACAGGCAGAAAACGCGCGTAAAATACCTTCCTTTTTCCGTTTTTTAAATGAATGGCTTAAATAAAATAAATAAGAAAAAAAAACGCGCTTTATCTGCCTCCCCTATAGAAAGGCTGCAGCCTATTTCGGGGTATTAAACAAATACATTAGAATTCCGTCACTTTATGCAATCGAGTAGATCAAATAAAAGGGGGTCTCGGGCCACTTCATTCCCCCCTCATTCACTTGAATTGAAAGTGCAAAGAATAGCAAACTTAGACTGGGCCACCAATGTAGATTTAGCCTTTTTTCAGCGAGACAAAAAGACTGATTTTTCACAAACACATTGCTGACTGGGGAACTAGGAAACGAGCTGCAAGACCCTTTTGGAATTTAAATCCACCCCTCCCCCCCTGGACTGTTTGGACAACAATGTTAGTTTCTTCTTCTTCTTCTTCTTCTTCTTCTTCTTCTTCTTCTTCTTCTTCTTCTTCTTCCTCTCTTCACCTCCCCTCCTCACTTTGTGCATTTTAATTCTGACTCTGGATGATTCAATGTACTGAAAGTAGAAAGATTAATTTTAATTTCAAAAACCCAGATTCATCTTGTTTTCTGTTATATAAAAAAATCATATATATATATATATATATATATATATATATATATATATATATATATATATATATATATATATATATATATATATATATATATATATATATATATATATATACTGAGCACATTCAAGCAAATGTATTCCAGCAACACGTTGTGCCAACATATAGTGACAATATTTATTACAGCTTTATACTTATAGAGCATCATTTCTCCTATTCACTTTGGATCACAGTGTGGTTACTTCTGTCTTAGTTTTGAATGTATCGCACTGTTATAAGTAAAAATATATATATGGAAAAATATATAGATGGTTGTTTGAAAATAGTTTTCTTGTGAATTACAAGTCATTTATCTGGTGAAGTCCTGTTAAATGTAAAAAAAAAAAAAGAGAGAAAAAAAAGACCAAAAGTTTCCACTTGATGTTTTTTGGAGCAGAGAGAAAACATCCTGCCAGTGATTTAGGATTTATTTACATAGCACATTTCATACAACAGGCATAAGTCAATATGCTTAAAGATACAAAATAAATAAAAAGTAAACACTGCTGACAAAATCAAAGACAATAGAAACATACACAATAGGAAGATATAAAAACAGACATATATAAATCAGCTTGCTCGGGGATGATTTTATGAGGGGTGGTGACTAAAATGTGGCACATAAATGGAATGAAGTCAGTCTAGACAAACACAACCAGGGCATTGTTTGGCTGGCACTCAGTTCCATTACAGTTAAACTAATAACCACCTTTAGCATTTCCTGCACAAAATGTTCAAACAAGCAAATAAAATTTTAACCCCTGAGAGGAAAAAAAAGTGTAAAAGAAAAAAAAAACTGCTGGCACTGAAAAAAAAAAAAAAAAAAAAAAAAAAAAGATGATGTAACAGGTGGGAGGAAAACACATGTCAGACCCTCGCCACACAGGAAACCCATCAGACACCTGACAGTCAAACACACAGCATTCACAATAAAATCACTATTTTCTGACACTTTCAAATCTACTTTTTTTTTTTTTTTGCCTTTACCTCCCTATTCAAATAAAATCTGTTGTTTCTATCATCCTCCACAGCATCCTCAGCAGCATCAGTAAGAACTCGGTTGTATAATCCGACTCTGCGTTGTCCTTGTTCTCCCAACTATGTTCCACTTCAGACAAAGAAGAAGGTCATCTTCGGCAGGGGAGGATGAAATATAGACCGCATGCAGAAAAAAAAAAAAAAAAAACCTCAATGTTGTAGTTTAATTAAAATAATTCATTAAAGTGGAGGCCCAAGGTAATTAGCATGTATAATTTATGATTTGCTTAATGCATGCAGGCAGTGGCCTCCGCAATAAACTCAACTTAACCTCAAGTAGGGAGCTGATACGGACAGGGTGCTGTTATTTACTGTGTGTTTATTGTTTGGATATTTGTCAAAGAGGAAGTGTTTGATATAAACCACCCGGCCGTTATCCTGCCTCCCGCCGCACACAAACAACTTATTTGCTTATGAGTTTATCTTGTGGATTTTATGCTCGCTCAGAGTGGAGGCTGTCAGATTGGAGAGATATTGGGAATTCACCTTTTTTTTTCTCTCTCTGGCATAACATGTGTGTTCACAGTGTTATTCCTTGCTGGTCACCAAAGTGTTGGAGAAAAGAGAGTTGGTGCTGGCTCTTTTTTTTTTTTTTTTTTTTTTTTGAGGCTGACAGAATGAGGACATGGACCAAAACACCACACAGGTATAGCTCTTCTCCTCTCCCACAGCAGACTGTCAGCGCTGACTTTTAAAAGAGGAGGCAAAAATAATCAGTGATAGACAAAAAAACTTGCATTAATTATGCTCGGGGAACGCATCAATCCCTGACAAGGCTTTGACATTTTGAAACATGGCTAGTGGCTATGGTTTATTTATTTATTTTTCCTGCAAGTGCATGTAGTTTTTTTTTTTTTACAAAAACAACAAAGTAAAACCAATATTTTCAGACGGAGCCGTGGACCACGGTAAACACATTTATTTTAGCAGTAAATAGAGCAGCTCGGTGATGGGTGGGAAGGGAGCTGCTGGATGAGGATCCTTATTATCAGGCACTTACTTCTGACCTACCGTGACTCTTTTAACTGCGGCTGCACAAATCACACCCCAGTAAATCTTTCAGATTGTTCAAACAACACACAAGAAACACAAGGATTCGCTCAGAAATCCTTTATTTGACGTCACAAAAAGAACGGTGCATTGTGGGAAGCGACGCCGCCTGGCCTCACGGTGCACATCTTCATTATGAGACTACATGGCGAAATCATCAGTCATAATGTGTGACTCCCAGGCTAAATACATTACATGGCTGTGTCGGAGGGCACAGGGCAGGTATAGTGGGCAGCTGTGGGGGTGGGGGGGTTGGGGAGGCAGGGGGGAGCGCAAGCAGCATTCAAGGCTGGCTCAGCCAAACACCCATGTGTGCATGAAATTAGAGTGTCAACATCTGATTCATGCTGCCGGGTGGTGACTGTGAAACAAATTATGTCAGCGGGTGGCAGCGGCGAAAAATTCCACTGAGCTGCAGCAGACAGTGGCTGCGCGAAGTGGAAGTTACAGCAGGCTGTAGATTTTGAAGAGGTTTCGTAAACTGCGATGAAACTTTTTTAACGCGATAAATCCAAAGGTTTCTCGGGTTCGCATTCGGGCTAGTCACAAAAAAAAAAAAAAAAAGATGATAAAAAAAGTGAGTGAAAATATATTTGGAGGAGTTTTTTTTCCGCTGTGTTCCTGAGCTGCAGACGGTGAAATTTAAGCTCTCTAATGGAAGTGGGTGTCGTAAAGAAGACGTAATGGTCCTAGGAAATGGGGTGGTAATTGTTATTCAAGATAAGGATGCATATTGTCCCAGGTGGGGTGTGTGTGAGGTGCAAATGAAAGAGGTTCCCGCTCTGACATTGTCAGCGGTGAGGAAAAAAACAAGGGTTTTCACGTGCAAGAATTTCACATCCGGGGAAACATTTTTTCCTCAAATGTAATTTTAAGTGGAAACACATCTTGCAAACACCGATCCCTCGCCTGTTGCTCTTGATGTTTTCCTCATTCTGTTTTTGTGGAGTTTTTCCCCAATCCGAACAGTGTCGGAGATATCACAATGTGCCGAAACACACTGTGAAAAAGCCCTTAAAGGCAAAATTTGTGGTTTTCCAACTCATAAAACACACTTGACATTTCTCGACTAACATCTTTGGATGTGTTTTCCTTGGACAGGACAGTGGTTTCACAAGCCGCGACAGCAGAACTGTCATACTTTCCAACATGTGAGGCAACCCGACGCTGTCTCTCTACACATGGATGTCTTGTTGTTGGCTCCTGAGAGTGTGAAAATGTGAGGCAGGTTCAGACAGACAACCAACAGAAAAAAACATCAATCACTCTTCAGGCTCCAGGCCTGTCAACCTCAACCTCACGTCTGCCTCGCATGGACCTCGTCTTAATTTCATTGTTAGAGTGAGTTTAGCAAAAGTTACAATCGGGGAAGGTTTTATGATAGTTTCTAATTCTATTGTGTCAGTTGTTGATTAGTCTGTTTTTGTTGCCTAGTTTTAAAGTGTGCATACTTGTGGAGGGTGTGTTCTGACAGCCCCAGCTGTCGGCTCTGTCCCAGCTTGTCCTGCCGAATAGGTATTTGATCATCACATTTATTTCCTAATTACATAGTCCCACAGCTAGAGTCTGACCAAATGCTTGCTGGTGCAGAGCTTCGGTGTGGGAAGCCGACTAAATACAAACAAACGGCTTTTAATGAAGGCACTTAACAGATTCGACACCGCAATGTTTTCGCTTCTCAAGTGCTTTAGCTGTTAGGTGTGAGAACTGTAACAGATTCTGTGGATTTTAGCAGCCCGCTATTTCCCCTTTTAAATGTGGGACGAAAAGCTAATTCATCACCTTTTTCCTTGGGATCTTATCGTACCCTCTCCAGCCATAAACTAACACTTACGCGGGACTTCAAAGGTGCACGAGATAGCAGAGGTGAGAAAAAGGGGGCCTGCATCCACTTGGGGCCAGTTCCTTCCAGAGATGAGATGGAGCTGATTAGCAGGAGTGTGCAGCGGGGGCCCCGTGGGGCAGCAGCTGGAGGAGCACTCCCCACGGGAGCAGGGAGAGGTGTGAGTTTTGACAGCTCCCGTCTCTCCCCTCTGGATACTTGCGGGGTCAGGGCACCCTCAGCGGGCCCGGGCGCCGCGCTGGATAGGAAGTCGGCAGTAATTGCCATTCAGCCGGTGGGACGGAGGCAAGAGGCAACAATAACCGGCGAAGAGCACACAGCCCGTTTCCTCTTTGTCTTGATGTGTTTGAGGAAGGATGCTACCTCCTCTCCGACGGAACAAAGACGCCATAAAGTTCTCGCCATCAAATGCAATCTTGCAGAAGTTGCGGAGGAAGACGCGTCACCGCTCTGGCGCTGCTGCTGCTCACTCGGAGGCCTCTGCTAACCCCGGAGAAGGCCCCAGATGGCTGATTGTTATTGCATAACAAGGCCGCATTGTTTTGTTAATGTAACTTCATCTGTCTTTGATGTAATCTCATGTTGTCCCGGCCAGTGTGAAAATCCCTATCAAGTGCATGATCCGGCACTACGCTCATTGTGATTGTGATAATCTCCTGCATTGAAATTCCACTTTGTTCCTTTGTTTCTTTGTCAGCGGACACAATGTGGGGTTAATTAGCAGCCACTGGTAGCCTCTGCGTTCCTGGATACTTCATCACAGCTGAAGTGTACTCTTCACTCGGGGCCGCTGGCACTGACAAGACCAAACACACGGCCTGGAGCCAATTGAAAGTAAGCAGAACACAAACGCGGCAGCAACTTAATCCCTTTCAGGCAGAAACACACAGGCCTCAGAACCATCATCTGTAATTGTTTCTACACGTCATTAATTGCTCTTTCCTCTCTCGGAGTGAAAACACACACGAGGGGGTGGGATCGGCTAAACCAGAAAACCTTTTGCAGAACAAGGTTGCGGCGATCGGGTTTGTCGAACATTAAAAGGCTCTAATGTGGTTATTATTTGATTCGGAGGTGTCACAGTGTAATTTTCCTCTTTCTTCTGTGGCGCGGAAGCTCTTCACACTGCATTTATCTGCAATATTGCCCTTCCGCCACTTCAGATCTCCCCATTCCCTGGTGGTCTAATTTATGTTAAGTCACAAACCTCCCCTATGGCTGTTTTGAAATGTTCAGAATGGAGACTGTGTGCTCCAGGTTTATGCCAGCGCCACAATCCCCTGTATAATTGTTCTCTATGGGAAAGCACATCTCAGTGAAACCATCTGCAAGTCCATGGGGCAGTTTCCGAAGAATGAGTGGACTTCTTAGGGGGTTCCACCGCAATCCAGTTTCTCTTGTGAAGCAAGTAATTAATTCAAATCTCAGGAAGTCAATAGCTGCTCGGATCAGAGGCACGTAGCACACAGCTGCTGATACCTCCGAACGCACGGCTTGTCTTCTCAGGAAGTCTCCAAACAAAAAGGTCACAATGGGCGCACACACCCATACATGGCTCAGATAGCGCTCGTTTTTTTTAAACTGTGATTTTTTTTTTTTTGTGTACTCTTATCGTGCGTCGCACACTTCATTAATCCGAATCGCAGCGATGATAGGAGCCACCAATGCTCTTGGGAAATGTGGTTCTTTATGAATGATGTAATATGCCGTCATCAAACAAGCTTTCAAGGCTCTGCGGTTCCTCTAGCTACAATTATTTTATCTAGCGTTGATTCGTTTTTTTCTTGAAATTAATGTGAAAATGTAAAAAAAAAAACAAAAAAAACCTGCCATCGCCATTAAGAAAAACATTGATTTAACTTGGCAGGGTCTTTGTTTCTTGAGACTCCTCTTCACGTGGAGTTGAGGTGCTCCCAAAATGTGGGCAAAGGAGCCCCAAGTTTGCGTGTGGCGTTTTTTTGTGATGATGCGTTCAAAAAGTGGCGTTCCCTCTTATATCACCCCCCTTCCTTTTTTTTGGGTCATTAAATTCATGAGCAACAAGCGCAGAATGATGAAACGTGATGAAAGAGCCATGGCAGCACTTTAAGAATCACAAATGAACATCACGTGGTCGGCAGCTGCATCCATCTTTCTTTTCTAAAGTGGAGCGAGTGAGGGGAGCGAGCCACTTTGAGTCACTTTATTCTTAAAGTTGACCAGCTCTGTGCCACCAAATCTCAGTTTTTGGAGTTAACACCCCCCCCCCCCTTTAATCAAACTGCCGTCTCTCCCAATTGAGAGAGAGAGCAGCAGGAGAGGAAGGCTCGGTGTGTGGGGAGGGAAAGTCTCTGAATCACAGGCAGTAAACTTCTCTCTCCCCTTCTTTCTCGAGACAGGGCAGGGCCGGGCTAAATGCCTCGCTGGGCTGCTCCCTACAGCTCATTGTTACTGGGCCCATGGAGGAAGCCACTGCTGTGCCTCCAGCCTGTCACTGACAACAAGTGTAAATAAGGATCTAAATAACAAACAGAGGAATGCAAGCCTGTGTGTCACAGTGAGCTTCAGCTTTAGCTCCGCGCTGGCCACCTTAATGACTCGGTTAAAGGGAGCGTGCAATGGTCGGCTAATTTCTTTTCTTTTGGCATCATTAGATGGCACTGTAGTGGACAAATGAAAAGCAAGGCCACTGTGTGGGTGTGTGTGTTTGTGTGTGTGTGTGTCACGGCTTTGGCCTTGTGGTTAAGCCCAAAGAGCAAAGAGTTGGACGAGTTTAGAGTAAACAAAATAAAATTTTCTCTTTTTCTGATGTTGCTTCATGATGAACGTTTTTTATGAAAAAATGCTTCAATGCAGAATGATCGACACTCTGCCTGGGCCCTGCAGCAGCGAGTCAATTATAAAACCTTATTTATAATTCCACATGTTGAGTATCTCAAGTAAGTCTGCAGCGTAAAGGTCATGCTAGTTACGACTTGTGTTCAACATGTTTCCAAAAAGCTCTCCTTCTTCAGCGCTTGTTTCTGAAACTTCTTAAATAGTCGCTAATGACGTTGCCCACGAGAGCAAAGTAAACAGTTTTGTTTGCGTACGATTTTTCCGTCTCTGACTAAATCCCCGCAGTGTCACCCGGGTCTCCCTCCACTTGACCTTTGACAGTCATGAGCTCTTCCTTCTCACTTCACGGAGTGTGTGTTGTGTGCAGCCTGATTGAGGGTCCTCGAGCATATCGACGAGTTATGAGTCCGGCTCCTTGTGACACCCTCTCTGGTTTGGACGAGAGCGTTGTGCAGGACTTGGGAAAAGGGCTTGCCCTGCTGGCCACAAATCAGCCAGGAAAGCAAGCTTGTATCTTCAAAGGGCGGGCCCCCCCCCCCACCAACCGTGATTTACAGCCCCCACAGAGACGAAGTTAGGCACGGCCACTGTCTCTGCACCTGGGCCTTTATCAAGCGGCCAGGATGAGCTCTTTGCAGAAGACATTCAAATGTACAAGGAGCAGATTAGGCTGACTCAATCTTCTTTCGGAGAGAGGGAGGAAAAGAAAGAGAACCGGCTGACTTCAAAAAGACCTCCTTCCCTCTGCTGCTTGAATGAGTGAAAGGATTGGGGAATGAAAACAGCCTTGTGTATTCAAAGTGCTAATTCACAACTTATTCCTCTAATACACTCATGAAGCACTTTTAATTGTGTTAGTTCGCATTCCAAAGACATGTTTGTAGCTTTTAATTGGGGGTCTCTTTGAAATCATTCAAATGTATGACTTGTGGGGCCAACTTAAACAGTTCTCATGTGCTTGGCGTGGAGGCTGGCTGGCTTTCATTCCCAGGCCTGGGTGGCACTCAGTGGCCACTAAAGTGTCCCTGAGACCATCTAAATATAATGTTGGCTTGTTTGTCATTTCATCATCATTATAAGTTAATTGTTAAGCTAAGTTACGTATGTTAAGTGATAATTGATGGTGACTAAAACATGTACAATGATGTGTTAATTTAGACCTGTTGATGGGTCCTTTTGTTCTTTAATCTTCCTGTTGTACACGTCAATTTTATAAATGTTTGTTAAAGTAAAGAGCCGATAGAAGAAAAAAAAGTCTGACTGACAAACAAGATGACTTTTATAGAATCAGTGAAGAAAGTCACATTTTTTTCATTTTCATCACTGATCCTTTGCTGTCCAAGAAAACTCTACATTGCATTTTTTGTAAGGAATAAACCAGGGAAGTATGTTTAACTGGATACAAATGTTATCATATTATTACATTTTCTAGCTGACATTTTTAGTATATTATTGTTCCGTTGTAGAGGGTTTTCCCCTTAACTGTAATATCTATGTGATATTTTAATGTATGTGTGAACTGGGAATGATGTGAATGCGTGTGGGTCCCGTATGGGAGGACTACAGCATGTTTCTCTGTCAATCCCCACACATGTCCGCAGCGTTCAATACACTTTGGCAACCTCTGCAGGTCTCAGTTACTTTTTTCAGATAAACTATGGACTTTCTTTCTCCCTGAGTGAATTCTTTCTTAAGCCATTCTGCTTTCCTCTCCTGAATCATCCTTTAATCCAGAGAAAAGGCCCCGAGAACTGGCTGTCATTTAATGCGGCCGCTGCCAGGACTCTTAGCTTAAATAAAGTCAGTGTAGCATGAATCTAATTCTGTGGATGTATGGGCCTGGGACGGTGAATGTTGCGTCTGGAGAGCCAGTCCTCCTCAAAACCCTCCGTGCGAATGCCTGGCGACTGCACGGTTACCCACAGTGAAAGGACCACCCACTTAGGGTTGAGAGGGGATTTGAAGCTTCCCTGCCTGCTCATTCCTTTCCAGTCCCTTTCTGATACTGTTTGCGGCTCATCCAATTGTGCCACTCTCAGCGTTACTCTATAGCTCTCTGAAAGCGAGCTTCAGCTGTCAATCTTCCTTTTCTGATTATATCCGTGTGTATGTTGATACATCTTGAGGGATTTCCTGAAGACCTCGAGTATACTTTATTAGATGCTGTTAATAGTTAAGTTCATAACAAACAGAGGCTCAGCAAATATTGAATTTAGACTCTGGGCTTTTAGTTTTATCCGCACAGAATATACATATGAACAGGGCCGATGCAAAGTCTGTTTGGTGAACCTGATGAAGAAACTGATGTTGTCATAGGGGCCAAATACAGAAGAAGAAATTACTTTGAAACACTTCACATCTGTAATTTTTGCTACTATACCCATACTGGAATGTGATATATGCCCCTGTATCAAGAGTGATGCTGCAATAAATGTTACCTATAAGGCAATATAAGATTATTGCACACATACATCCTTGGACATGTGGAGATATTTGTTAATCACATATATGAAATTCCCATAGTGCAAACTGTCTATGAAAAATGTCTATATGTTGACCATTTTGTTTGTATGATATGCTGCATATATATGTAACAATTTATATATGTAAAGATTTAAATTTATAACAACTATAAAATGCCCATAATACAATTTGCAAATGAACATATATGAAAAATGTTATCATATTGAATTCTTACACAATATGCCGCCATGCGTGTTAACAATAATTAAGGTATGTAAAGTTACAGCTTTATAATATATATGATATATCCAGAATAAATGTTGTACCTGTACATATATAACAATTGTTTATATGTTGACCTTTTTGTTGGTGAATGCTGCAGCCATACATTTTAACATTATATATGTGATTCATATATGAAAATATTTAAATGTATGACATATGTGAAAAACCCATCATAAAAGTTGTATATGTACATATATATGAATTTTATACGGTACTGTATACTGCAACTACACATATATGTGTACATCAATGTGTTTAATTCATATATGTAAAGATATAAAGATATATAAAGATATAAGTTTATGACATATATGAAATACCATTGGTAAGCTGGTAATAGTAATATGTCATATGTATAAATAATTATATGTGTGGCATATATGCCAAAATATATAACTTGCATAATAAACATTCATGTTTGTAATATGTAATAAATATAATATACTTTATGTGGTTTGAACATGTACATATACGGTATTTCATATATGTATATACATCACATTTGCGTATCCGGGGGTTTATCAATTAGTAGGAGTAGGATCATGGGAGCTGCTGTCTTCATTATGAAACAACTACAATCTGACACGAATGAGGCAGAAATATCACACACAAGTTGACGCAAGTTTTATTCACAGTACATTTGGTAACATTCGTTGACTTCCTCACTCTCTGACTCTCTCCCAGGAGTTATAGCTAGGGCGACCAAATGAAGTGCACCGTTACCTTGAATAACAGCATTTGGGATCATGTAAGTAAACAACTCAACACACTGTATAACAAAGATCTAGTTGTTTTTAGACTTTTTAAATATTGCAATGTTATATATGACACATTTAACTCAAATATCATATATGCCTCTTAGAAAAGCTTGTGTAGAAATCTCAATATTTGGTGTTAACTTGCTGTGCAATTTTCTCAATTGCTCCTGCAGTTTGAATTTCAATGCTTTCTCCGCAACGTCCGTGGAGGGCTTCTCCCTCCGCTTTTGCCAGTTCTCTTTGAGGTCTTGTATATTTGGATTTCCCGCTTCACTGCTCCACCCCAACATGTTCATTTCCAACTGCCCATCTCCATTTACAACCTGTTTTTATCAACTTTTTTCACAAAGCACAACAAAACAGAGGGAGGGTAGCCTCGCTGCTTGTGGGGGGCGAACACAGCCAGGAACATTGTCCATGAACTTCTCCTCATCTACATCCCCCAGTGTTATAGACAAACAATCCTTTCCATATGCAGTGGACGGGGTCATGGCGTTAACAGAGGGAGGAATGCTTTGGGGAGAAAATATTGTCCAGCAATGACACAGAAGTAATTTGGGTCTCGCTGAGTGATTTCATCAGGGCCTTTTGTTGCCTCAAAGTGTTTGACCCAGAGGTCCCTGTCAGCCCTGTTGTTAATGGGAGCCGGAGCAGAGTGACAGCCCCAGAAAGTAAAACATTTTACTACTAATAGTGGGCCTCCAGAGGCTTAGGCATAAATATTTAAGCTCTTCTCCCTTGTCCCAAATACTGGGGGGTCTCCATGGTGCATTTATCTATAATGCAAGAAAAAGAGCAAATATATCCGCTAGATGCTTCTTTACCGGCTTGTTGGCACTTTTTTTTTCACCACACCCTCAGAGTTGTTAAATGGAATAAGAGGGTGAGTTAACTAAAAGTTTTTGCAGAAGGACCGTGTGTTGTTTTCAAGCCTCGTCCAGCTTCTTGGGGCCGCAGGACCGCAAATATAAACTCCCGTCATCAATGAGGTCTGAGAAGATTTCCCTAATATAGCCCGGCACGGAGGGGAACGTACCAGGCCCCGGCCTATTTCTCAAAGTAAACTTCATTAAAAAGGCTATGTGGCTTGTGAAGGTGGTCTGACGTGCCTTGAATGATGGTCTCCACAAACAAAGCTGCTACACAAGCCATCGAATTATCTCTGTCAAACTTTGGCGTAATCTGAGCTGATCCTCTTAAAAATATTTAAATGAAAACATTTGCACATCAATGGGCCTCCATGGCAACACTGTGTGTATTCTTCTTCGGGGGTGCCTCTTTAACACTGAGCTTTAGAAAAGCACATCTCCTCTGTTGTGTTGACAAACAACAAAACAAACAATATTAAATGGAGGAGCTGAAGTTTTTCACATCATTGATGGATAGGGGGAGTCTGAAAAGGGCCGAAGGGAACTCGAGTTGAATGAACACTCAAGTTTGAGACGCCGGTAATTATATGATTGGTGCTCGGGGGATGTGTCGTTATACATGGGCTATAAACCGGAGAGCGTTTTGAATAAGATGACCAAGGTTGTGAGAGTGAATCTAACGCAGGACACTGCACAAGTATTCACTGAGCCGCCTCATCAGTACTTTATGGCTGCATATTATTGCTCTCCGTGGTGAGACCTGTGAGGAGCACCTCTCCCCCTAGTGGCAGAAAACAAATCAGCCCCCCGCATGAACTCAGAATCATCTCGGGTCTGACTCCCTTTACCCAAACAGCTCCGGCGCCTCCTGAATACATTACGACACAAACCCGAGCGCTTTCACGGGCTGCAACAAAAATGTGATTATGTTTGTGAAAATAGCAGTGCTTCCGTGGTACTTCCTCTGCATTCTGGGGGAAAAAAAAGGGGGCGATGTATTAATATAGCTCGTGGCTTAATTGGGTTTTTGGATGGTGGATTAATTAATTTGTGGCTAATAGGCACAAACACGAGAAAACAAACTTCTTTACTTTAAGCTCGGGCTGTACATGCATCTAAGTAAGTAATGTAAATTATGCAGATTGTGTTGATTCTTCTGACAAAGAGGTTTTTGCAAGAGGTGCTTTAAAAGATTACTCCTTCCTGGCATTTTATCAATTGTACACTCGCATAAATAAGTTACGCCGCAGATTTGAATTATTAGTCTGCTCTGCTCTAACAAATATTGGGTGATGATTAACGACAGGGGTTGTTTATAAGTGAACTAATATCATCAATTTTACAATACAATAGCATGTAGGCTACATAATGTACCACATATACAAACTGCTACCGATTTCTACAACAACAATACAAATGTAAATCTTTACCGAAGTTGTCAACCTCACACGTTTTTTGCGAGAGTTTCGATGTCGGTTTCAGTATTTAGACTTTCACACGACACAGAACTGGCGTTCTTAGAGCAAATTATACTTTTTCTGGTCTTTGAATCTGCAGTTTCATCTGAAGTTTCTCCCCTGAAGAAACTGGATTTCTGATGCAACACAGAAAAAAAAGACACGGGGTTCGGCTCAGCCTTGTAACTCTGCTGCAATCCATGCCTGCAAACTGATAGCTCACAGAAATAGAGCCCCCCTGGTCCTCGGCATGAAATGTGCTCTAATCAGCAGAACATCAATTAACAGTTGGAAATAAAATGTCACCTTGCCGTTTCAGTGGGGAGGGAGGGTTGGTGGGGAGAGAAGACTTCTCCCCCTCAAGCTTTCATTTGGAAAAGTTTTACATTCTTTCTTATGGTAATTCTCTGATTGCACTGTGCGCCTAATGCCACTTTCATTTACCGGGGGTGTTAATTATGTTTGCAAAGTTTTAGAACTCAACAAAGCAATTAGAGCCAAACTGTTGTAGCAGAAAATGTAATTATTCAAATATGTTTTTTTTTTTTTTTCAGGGTCTGCTGTTAATGTGCGTTTTGTACCAGGAAATGTCAACAGAGATATTGTTTTGACAGGTTAATTGGAAAAGACAGTCAGAAAAATCCAATATGATTTTAAGGGGGATGTTTCCCTAAATACGAGGGTGTTAAACAAACATAGAAACTCAAGCTTTATTTGCTACATCACAAAACACAAGACTAATCCTTGTTTTGTCCAACCAATCGATCATTTTCATTTTCATTTTGTTTGATTTAACACAATTTTCATGTTCATCGATGCAGATGTTTCAGCATGAGGTCACACCACCCCTTTATCCACTTGTGTCTGCAGATTTTGATCCAAAATGATGGGCTTTGGATCCTTTTACTCAAAAAACAAAAAAAAAACAAAAAAAGCAGGATGGATATGACACTATATGCTGAGGTAGGAGTGTGCAGCATATATCAGCCTGAGTCCTGCCTGTGTGATAATTCTCTAAAGTTAAACAGCCATAAAAGGCTTGAGAACTCTGACCTTCACAATCTAACTAAGCAAGAGACGCCAATGATGTGGAACAGACCCATCGCGGCGCTCACATGATGATAAACTACACCCCAGCTTTGCTAAAAAATAACTGTATGTCTTCGATGACATATATAGCGCCAGCATTTCAATACGATCCCAATTTATTTTGCACTAAAATGGTTTATTGTCGGCTATAAAGCATATGCAGCAAGAGGCGGAAGGACGAGGCTGCCTCAGTGCAGCGAGTGTGTCTCAAAGGCATATTGTTCTCTGTGCAGAGCTCAAGAGCACATCTCAGTGATGTGCCTCGGCTCCACGAAGGAGGCCGTAAAAAACTATCAAAACTTATAAACCTTATCATTAGTCTGCCTCTTGTCACTCATCCCTGCTACTTAACTCACAGTTAGCTGTTTTCGTTCGACGACTTTCTACAAACTTGCGAGAAACTTCTATCATGAGTGGGAATTTTGGCACAACAAGAAATAATTTGATCTCATAAGAAGTGTTTTATAACAACTCCCCCCCCACACACACACACACACACGCTAACCGAACCACCACCACACACGCAGACACAAATTCAATGAATTTACAGACATGTACGCTCCCGAGCAGTATTTGTCACTTTGTGTCAAAAAAGTTATCATAGAGAATCAAACGGGGGAAAACAAAAGGTTTCGCTTGTTGTTGAACGTGTCACGATACCGGGTCATTTACAATCCTATAACATATTCAGACACTGAGCAGATAAGCGAGCGATACATCTTTCACCACGCCTGCCCTTCACACTTGTCATAGCAGCACCATAAACAGCATCCATAACAATTGAGCCCACAGAGGGAAAACCTCCAATATGCAGAGGAGCCTGGAGCTAGGGCACACTTTGCAAAAGAAAAAAATGGATATGTTTTTCAAGTCGCTGTGAAAATTCGAAAAACATTGTTTCTTGTGACAAGTGGCGCGTTCTCGGCAGGAACTTTTATTTTTTATTTTTTGCTGCAAACAGCCCTATAATTAATGAATAATGTAGTGTTTAGAGGGAGCGTTCCATTATTTGTATACTTGGTGGAGGGAATCTTTATGCGTATGTAATTAATCATAATTAAGAAGGTTTTGACAAGAGCTTGGGGACAGAGCAGACAAAGCCCTCTTTCTATATTCCCAAGGAGGGCAGGATGAAATGATGGGAGAGCTATGCAGGCAGCTAATGAGATACGTTTCCCAGTTATTGTAGGTCTTGTTGTGATCTTTGGTTTTCCCCCGTGTTCAGGGAGCTCACCGAGGGTTACAACCGCTGGCTGGAGGAGGGAGGACGCACACCTCCTTGTTTCTCTTAACCTCCTCCTTAGATCTATTACAGTGCACTTCACAAGGCTAAGTACCATTTAATTTAGTCGCCCTCCCATATTTATCTTCTGCTCGTGATTTATGGGGTTCGAATCTATGCGCCGGAAATGTAGGGTATCTTTTTACTGTGTCGGTCCACAGATTTTCAGACGACGTTACACAAACAGCCCTTCCTACCTTCCTTCCCTCCCTCCTTTGATTAATGTTACCAAATTATGAATGCGGGTCAAAGTAATTATTTACAAATTATTACAAGTTATTTCTATGTACATTTGTGTTGTTTGCACATTACATCTTTGCACTTGTGGCATATAGACTAACTTTTTTGAACGTATCTATAATTGTTTATCTTCTCATCTTGTCCTTTGTAGTGCTTCCCCCTGATCATTTTGTTTCACACGGTGCTTTTTAGCACAAATTTTAGCATACGACTACACATGTGACTTGTGTGTATGTGACAAACAAACCTCTGAACCCCTGAGAAATAACATACCACACATCTTAGATATATTTTATTCCCTTTCTGAATAGTAAATGAAACCATAAAGTGAAATAATCGAGATGAGCTGAAGGTCTTCAACAGTGAACAAGCATCTTGGTTGATCCGATCATTAGTGGACGGCTCTCAGCGAGTCAGTTCACACCTACAGCGGCATTACAGTGCGTCTCTTGAGTCGCCACTTCTGATCCGATCCTCACTTCACCGCTCTTTATGCAAGTAAACGCGTCAGAGACCAATTGCGTTTGTTGTTTTTAGCTGGAAATCCAACAGCGGGTCTCGTGTGTATTCAATGAGAATCCAGCGTCACCTTTAACTGCAAAACAGCTCTATGTGTCGTCTGTGCAAGCAGCTTAGTACAACCTATATTTGTTGTCAGGCAGCGATCTCTAGCAATCATAGTATTTATAACGGGAGCAAAGGAGGAAGTCAGGAGTCTGCTGCTACTGCGATCTTTTTCATAAAATTAACCAAGAGGTTTTACTGACTAAACGTACCCAAACCTCGACCATTTCAAACTGTTATTAATGTTACAACAAAGACCCAGTATGTCTCTTGTTGGTAACAGATTGTCTAACAGTCATAGATGTCATTCTTGGAACAGTCACCCAATCGTTTTGAGTGTCCGTGGCAATCAACCCATGAAGTCATAGTGTCGCTTTTTTTGTTTCTTTGTGTTGTCAGATTATCAATTTTTGGTTGGCAGAGAACATATGTTTTTCCTTCAGCGTGGCCTAGAATTTGGGTACACACAGCTAAGAGAATGTAGCTCATATGCAGCTCAGATAACCTTATTATTATTCATACGTGTACTTAGACCCGTCCACTTGTGAATGTATCACCCGGGATGCATGTTAATGCTAGGTGTAAACAGGGCGTTATCCACACATGAAACACCAGCAGGCTCTGTTGTACTTACAATTAAAGAGGAGGTGCAAACACACCTTAACAAGTTCTGCAGCTTGAGAGAGAGGGAGACTGATGAGACAGAGGTCGGTGACCTTAACAACGAGGAAAGTTCATGCAGCTTGTCGGCACCTGTGTGTGTTTGACTGGCTGCGTTAAAGGTGTCGGACTGTTTGATCAAAGTCCCGAGACTCTTCAAAGTCCAGAGTGCGAGATGAAGAGGCGCCCGGGTGATGAATGACCTCGTCCCTCAGTCCACCTCTCTAATTTTCCTTTTTGGAAAATGAAATGAGCTCGTCTGTGTCTGCGCTGCTCGTTAATTGCTCCTCACGAGTAGCGTTCGAGAAAGTGGATGACAAAGTGAGCATACCATCTGCAGCAGCTGCTTACCGGAGGCTAATGCCCCGAGAGCACGCATACTGTCCTGACACTGGCATTTCTCACTCCGCGCTGCTCCTGCAGTCAGGAGCAAAAAAAAAAAAAAAAAAAAACACCTCGGGTTGAATAATTTAGCCGGCGATCATCCACAAAGGCAGCCTGAGCGGGGATGGCCTCGAGGCTGCATAGTTTACACATGTTCCATTTCTGTTTGGATGCTGTAAATAAAGACGCGGTTTATGTTCGATGTGAGTGAAAAGATCGGCGAATCGATTACCGGATCCGAGTGGGAGTGCGATGACTGATATTTACTATAAGATCATCATGAGCAGTAAAGAGTGGAGATTTGTTGAGTGATCTGCAGCGCTGTCCCACTTGGCGAAGTGCTGAATTGTGTTTGATTTCATAAATAATTGCAGTCATCAGGGACACACATTGTTTTAGGCTTAACCGTGTTGTTTACCCATGCCACATGTCTGAGGGAGAGACACTGTTGTGGATACACATCGCCCTCAAGGAATCTTACCAAGGGCCCACGGTTGGCAAGTGTATTAAAGGCTTCTCCAGTGTGTGCGCATAAGTGTGTGCCTTTGTGTGTGTTTGTTAGTGTCTGTTGTGTGAGTAAGTGAGGGAGAGAACTTAAAAGGGGGAGAGAAAAACAACATGCATCCAGTAGTTGAGGTATTTAGGCGAAGCTGTAAGCAAACACATCCGTGGCTAATGAGGCCTGGCATATGGAGTGATGATTGGAATTCATCATAGCTCACTGTTGCTGCGGTGCAGGAGTGTTACTCTCCATCACTTAGACAACCACTAAAGACAAGAAGAAGTAACAGAGCTCCTTTTTTTTATATTTTTCTTTTTTTTTTTTACCCCAGTGTTAACAAATTAACCGACACATATGTGGGCCAAAAAAGAAAGTTGAAAAGGAAAGGTGATTGATTGTTCCCCAGCTGCCTTCCTGTCAGCTCGGTTTTCTGTCAGCAGAGGATACATGAAAGATGGAAACCATCAACGCCTCTGGCCCAAATCCCACTTTGCACTCACAAACGTAGAAATTCTTCGAAAATAACAGAAAAGCAAGAACTTTTCCCATCCTCGTGACCCCAAGAGTTTTCAGAATGAGAGGGGCAGAGCAGAAATTTCTTTTGGAAGAGGTGTGGCGCACACTTCCACATGTGTTCATCAGAGCCTTGTGAGGAAGTCTCTGTGGTGGACTGTGTGCGTGTGCTTTTATTTTTTTTGTGCACAGATGCGTACACTTTGCATTTGTGTGTGTGTGTGTGTGTGTGTGCTGCAGAAAGCTGAGAGGTGGAGGAAGTGCAGAGAGCTGATTAAGAATCGGTGTTTAGGCTTCCTCTGCCTGTGTTTCTGAGCTGGAGATGAAAGGCAGCGGAGGTGGAGGTGTGGGTGCAGGTGCTTGAATCTTCATCTGAGTGTCTCCCTGCACAGTGGAGGGACTGCCGTGTCCCTATTATGGGTGAGTGCGGCGAGCTCAATAGTCCCAGTCACCTCTCAAAAAACACAGCGGCGCAGTAAAAGCGGCGTGGTGCCAATTAGGATGAAGCGAGCAAACATATGCCTCCTTCAGAAAAAAAAAAAAAAAAAATCCTGATGAAAGTGCATATTGATGCCATAAATTAGACGAGTACAATAGATTGTTGGGTGTTTGTGTGTAAATGTTTAATTAACCTGCTTGCCTACATCGCTGCTGCGCTTCGCTGCTGAGGAATCAATCTACTTAGCAACCCATTTAACAATACAAGGCCTGCCTTGTATGACACATTCATTGGGGACAGCCGAGCAGTTGTTAATGTCTTCAAATTAACAAAGCCATTAACCCAAGTGATAATGGTCGGTTTTCGTGTGTGTGTGCTGGTTGTCCAAGGACGATAACTCTGAATAAAACCCCGGGACTAATTTTCTTTATGGCTTCAGGTGAGTTATCTGTGTTTTTGATGATCACGGACACGTTTAAATCAGGGTGCTAATGACGTAGGATGTGTTCGAACTCGGGAATAAAACCGCGAAGTGTCGAATAGAAATGTTAGTAATAATCAAAACAGCGTGTGTGAAATGGCTGTTTGTTGTTCAGCCTCGGCTCTCGGTTTTTCACTAATTCAAATATTTATCACGTCGGCGCCTCCATATTCGGCGTGAATGCCGCGGAAACCTTTCGACAAATCTTGATTTTAACACCCATTAAGTTCTTCACGGTTTGTTTCTTTTTTTTTTTTTTTTTTCAAACAGCGCCACATAATAGCGAGCAGTCTGCACCCCTCCCCGCCCCCCCCCCTTTTTTTTTTTTTGCAGAGATCACAGAACACAGAGGGGGCCATGATGACCCCGTCCCAGAGGAGCCTGCTGTTTTGCCTGCAAGGTAAAGAGCTGGGATGCAGAGGAGCTTTTTGATTTAATCACCGTGCTCCGCGGTGCACACTGTGTACTAGGAGGAGATGGCAATTATAACGCCCATGCCGGCCTGCTGTCCTGCCCGTGTGGTGATGTATTCCCCGGGGCGTCACGGGGAGACGGTGGCGGGGGCACCGCAGCCATGAAAGAGAGCAGCATTCCCCCTGCAGACACACCAGGCTTATCACACTAAGAGCCAATGACGAGCCGGATCACTGGGGCGTGCCACACTTAGTTAGTGCCTCCGTTTGAGGAGAATAAACACTTCAAAACAAGGTTGTTTTTTTATGTTTTCTTTCGTCAGTACTTTTCTGCCAATCCAGACAATCCCGGCACCACACTGACCCAGTTTGCCTGCCTGCTTCACAATCGATTTGATTACACAGCTTTGTGTGCGGTGGTTTTCCTTAATCCTCGCATTACCGCCACTCTCACAGTCCAGATTTAAAGCCCCCCTTTGATTGTATTGTTTATACTAAGAGGAGAGGATATGGTATTATGATACAATATTGATATTTCCATAAATAAGTACGAGGTGCCGGCTCTCCCACATACTGCCTCCGTCAGACTTCTTCAACACCGAGAGGAACTAGCTCAACAACTTTTCATATTGGATCAATCCTACAAGGAATATTGTTGTTTATTGGCAAACATCCTGACACATCATCATACACAATGAAGCGGGCATGAATAATTAATACCCCTCTCGTACAAAATATTCACTCGCACTCCAATGGTGTTTACTCCCCTGCAGACATCCATACTGAGGATAACCTCTGCTGTTTAGAGGAGCTCTGCGCCTCACTTCTCCGCCGCCGAATGCTGAGGAGTTACAAGAGAGACGCGGTAACAACATGAAAGCAGCAGGAAATAGATCAGTAAATACACAGCAGCGCTGTTTAAAGAGTGGCTCGGAAAACACTGCGATTGTGTTTTTCCGAAACCAGGAAAAATAGCAGGCAAGAAGAGCCGGCGACTGCAGAGGCAGAGGCTGAAAACCTGTGCACAGGTGAGCTGATAATGGGCTTTAGGACAGATTCAAAACACGTACATGAAGGAAGGTTTGTTTAGCTGAATTTGTTTTATTGATGATAATAATTGCGTTTCTTTCAATCTCCTGAGGCTACATTAGCTAACTTTGCCCTCGTTTGCTGCCTTTGCTCATGTTTGAGCGACGGTTCAACACATCGTTGTTTGGATTGGGCGGATTCACGGCCTCCCGTCCTTCAGGATCCCAAAACTAAATTCACTTTTCAGCCACATGAATTATTCTCCAGACAAACGACCCCTATTGTTATTGCTCTTTCGCTGCATTTCGAGCACATTTCACATTAAAGTTGGTACCTCTGGTTTAAACAAAAAAAACCAACAGACTTACAAGTGAATTTTGTATACCTTGGTGAATGTAACCCAGTTGGGTCCTGTAGACCGTGTGCAGCTGAATATTCAGCCGCTGACTGACTGACTGATGGAAGATGGTGCAGCCCTGGGGAGACGTCTTTGTGGGAGAAATATGACACTCCCCTTGTAACTGTCTCGGAAGTCAATGCTATCACACTGTCAAACTCAGAACTCTCTTCCCCGCATTTCTTTCATTCCCCCCCCCCCACCCCTCCACCCCATCTCTGCATTCGAAATCATTCCCACAGCCTACAGCTATGAGCGCAGACTTTTAGTGCACGTCCGCTCTAGACGGGAAGTGTGGGGGACGGGGCGCATCCTGGGCCACCCTCACCAGGGAAAGTGACAGCCCGGATAATTGGCACTAATCAAGTGACTGCTTGTATTGAGAGAAAAGTCGCTATCTGCGCAGAGGAGAGGAGCTGGGCTGACCCACAGAGGTAGTGCCCAAGGCCCCTCACTCTCCCACAATGGAGTCTGTCAATCTGCAGCGTGTGACAGACTACCAGCGCAGTCCCTCTTTGGTCAATATGCAAAAAAAAAAAAAAAAAAAGGAAAAAAGAAGAAAGTCAGAGATAAAGAAAGAAAGGGGGGGCGGTGGAAGAGGAGCGGGAGGAAGAGAGACGTTTCCTATCTCACATGAAAACTGGGATACTATGGAGCGCATACTACATTATTCTTTTTTATAATTTCTCTCACAGCTATTGCTTTGAATTACAGAGGCCTTTTTTTTTGTCAAGAGCGGAGAAGGAGATGAATCAAAAATTCATCTGAAAGAAGTTCTGCGCGGGGCGAGGCGAATGTACCTCTGGTGGAGCCAACATTTGCAAAAGTTCCATCTCCTTAAGCAATTATTAGCGGTGATAGTTTGACATGTACAAGAGTTGTCAACAACTGACTTTAAACAAAGTACAAAGCAGAAGTAAACAGTGCCTGGGGCAAAATTAACTTGGGGGACTAGCCACCTCATGAATTATAAATGGCTATCTATTACTGCAGTGAGTGGCGCTACCAGGAGGCTCGGCTCATTGGAATAGACTAACCTATTTTCAACACATCTGACAGCGAAAGCACTAAAGAATGCAGTTCGGGGGGGGAAAAAAACGAGGCTGTTATTTAGTAAACGAGTTGTGTAATTTCTAAATTGTACCAAACTAACCATGGAATACCCTCAGGGACTCGTGTCATCTGTTATACACGTTTGGCTGCTAACTGCCATTCACTTGCAAATTAACTCCCCTCGCAGAGCACGTTTTAATCCACCTAATTAGCAAAGTGGCCTATACATAAAAGCCTGTGTTTTATCTTTCTAAATCCGCGCCTCCCCGACGCCGCGTGGAAATAATTGAAATTATGTCAGGCGAGATTATGATCGAGGAAGGGTGATTTTGACAAAACTGGACTTTGACTTCAATCTTGGCCGCCCCCCGACGATCGGCCCTCGCTTCCGCCGCATCTTGGGGGAAAAAAAAGGCAACAGAAAGAACATCCACAGGTACAGAGCGTTTCCTCTTCACATACCTTCGGAGTATTTCCTTTGTCGTAATTCTCACGGTGGAAATGTGCTACGTCTGCTGACCTGAGATGACAAAGAAGAGGGATTTAGAGGAGCTCCCAGACGCGGCTGTTGCAGGAGCCACGAGGAGTGCGGCTGGTCAACATTGATAAAAGACGGCGGCTTGTCCTAACCAGGGACTCGTGCCTAGCTGTGCCTCGTGGGCTCTCTTTCTCTCTCAGAAAAAAGGTGGTGAGACGTCTGGATTGGCACCTCTCTGGGTACACTGCGGAAAAAAAAAACCCACCGGAGGACCGCGAAGCCTGAACTGCTGTGTGTCCCCGCAGAGCAAAGGCGCACACCAAAGGCTTCTTTAGACATGCCGAGGAAATAGATGCTCGATTAAACGGGGCACCTTGGGAAGGATTTTTTTTTTTGGTGGATTGTGGGAGAACGTGTGAGAATGAGTTTCACCCTTTTTTTTTTTTTTTGTCGCATACAGAATCTTTATGAGGACACATCTAGAGGGGAGTCAGTTTCTCCTCCTGTCAGATAAGCAAGAAGACGATGAAGCTGCAGCGGGCGCACACAACTGTGAAGGGTGGGAACACTTTGCCTGACTTTCAGTGCACACACACACACACACACACACACACGAAACTCCTCTCCTATCCCCTTTTTGCAATTTGCGAGTCTTTGCACAGCATGCGCAGCTCTGCCTCATCTTCAAAAAGCCCAGTAAATACAATCTTTCTTACGCCAGTGGAAGTAAGTACATAGCTGAATACAGTAAGGGAAAACAACGCTGTGATCTGGCTCTACAAACACCATGATTGGCAGGTGTATGGCACAAAGTGGGATTCAAGCACGGCTCCGCACATTAATTGTAGCTTGCCGTTAAAAGGTTGTTAACCAATATATATTCAATGCTCCCTTTTTAGACTCAGTTCTGAGGAGTCACTCTTCAAGCATGGCGGCGCCGTGTGAGCTGCAACCCCCGCCAAAGATTCCAGGAGACTTGAAATACCTTTTTTAGTCGGAAGCGTCACGGCGGAACAACATTCCCCCCAGCTGTTTATTGGCAACAAAATAAACTAAAATAACTTCAGTTTGTTTTGAATTGAAAGTCTTCATAAATGAAAATAAACAGCGCTGCAGCTATGTGGCTGCCGAATCCTCTCCCCCATACAAATGAAGGGTGTGTTTACTTTGTGCACTTTGGCACGTCAGCGTTTAATCCTCCCTTATTTGACTTGATTGTTTTCGATAAGGTCCAGAATTATTTAACACCCTGGACACACCGGGGCCCGTCGAGCTTTGTTGTCCCCGGCACCCTCAGTTAGAGGTCTATGCTAATCTGAAGAACACAGGGTCTGGTGGAGGAACTTTGCGAGATGATAAAAGGACGGTGAACACAACACCGCATCGCATTAGCAAGGTGGAGTTACTTCTACTGACTCATAATTGTCCAACATGCCTGGGAGATACACAGATGAGTTCACGGGACACCCAAAAAAAAAAAAAACCTTGCCCTCTTGTTTTGCATAATGCTCAGCTTTGCATGGGAGCAGGGTGGGGGCACGCAGGGAGGGGCAGGTGCCAGTGATCTTCCCAGTGTCTCCAAGTCATTTTGTTTATCATTCAAATGCAAACCTTGTTCCATTATCCATGAGGGAGCGGGAGTAATGTGTTAATGTCCCTTACTCGTGGTCGTCTTTTGGTCCGAGCTGACAGCACGGCACCCGTCCTTGTCACAGATGATGAGAGACAAAAGGCAGACAGAGGGCGGCAAAAAAAAAAAAAACAGGTAATTACTTCATACCTACACGTTCATAAAGGCGACTCCCCTCAGCATTCATATTTCTGTGTATTATAATTAGGCCAACCAGGCCGCGGTCTGGGGAGGCGTTTGAGGACACACAGACTTTGGGACTTTGATTTAAATCTGAGGTGTCAAAGGAGACATGAAGGGGACCTCGGCACTTGCGCCCTGTTTATGCTTGCACGCAGGAAAAAGAGTCTCCCCTTCCTTTCTGCAGCTCTATGTGATTGATTATTTAGTGGGAAAACTCCGCAGCTCTGAAATCAGTGTGAAGCCAGCAAATAAAGTCAAATAACAAGGGAGAGTGCAGGTCTGAGGGAGGGAAAGATCTCAAGATGTTTTTGAAGCGAGTCAGAGTAGCCAAAGGCGAGCAGATCCTCACTCTTTCATATCCCCCCCTTTTTAATATTTCTGCCCCGTTTTAATGATGTGCTTCCTATCCTTGAGTAAAGTTCTTCATAGCCAGTCTTTTTGCCAGAGAGGATTTTTCCTCTTTGAAATAAAATGTAAGTATATATTTAGTCTCCTAGTTTAGAGGCTTGCAGGCCGAGGCAGAAATTCAAATTTGCGCTTTTATGAAAAAGCATATTGACGGTTGTGTGGCTATTGCCAAAATGTTAACAATGCATTAATAAACAGTGTGTGAGCTCAGCGGCGACGCTCTGCTGTGAGGCTTCGGTGTGTAAATTAATCAGAGTCAGGATCAACTTTGTGTGTACACACACACGAGGAGTTTGACTCTGGTTTGTACGACACGGAAACAGACTGAATAAGACAAAGTCTGATAATTGTGAATGTTCAGGTCCGTATTGTACAACAGCATGTGGAAAGAAAGTATTTGTGTGCAGACCAACACCATGAAAAGTCTGTATTCCAGCATTGTGTTCAGTAAAAAAGTGCAGGAGATTGTTCTTGTTGGTTTAATGAGTGCAAACAGAGGTGATTGACAAGTTAAGTATGACGTCACACTGACAAACCTTTGGAACACCATCAAGAATCGGATTGATGTGCTGATTTTCAACAACATTACCTGTTCTGATTAAAAAAAACACAATTCTGATACCAACTTTTAAAAATCATGATACAGATCTTGAGTGCCAGCTACTATAATCTTCATAATCTAAGTACTGACTGACATTCGCATTGTAATACACGCAATCTTCAGTAAAATAGGTACATATGTATTGGACTTGAATGCACATTCACTTACATATTGATATGATACATGAAGCGTATGACTCTGCTTTTGTGTATATTGGTGTATATTTATGTTTGAGGAAGAGTATGCAAGAATACATGTGTTAGTTGATAATCCAGGGTTAGGGTTTGTTTGTTTTGTGTTCCAGGACATGGATAGATGTAATGACCTTCATTAACCATCTTTTTTTTTGATAGTCTGTTGTCATTTTGTTTTACCTGAAACTACGCAAAACTTCTATTCTCAAAGAAGTCTAACTTTTTCCCTGAGCATGAAACAATGATAGAAAAAACGTAAAAGCAGTGCAAAGAAGCAATAAATGTAATGGAAGGAAGTATAGAATAAATACTGGATCAATATGTGTTTGATGGGTTTTGTCGATTATATGCACGCGAACATGTCGATATACGTTTTATGCAGCTTGAAGGATTCATATTGTCAAATGATGTACGCCGAGCAGAACATATATTGATAAGTACATTTTAAAAACTGCATTTAAAATTGTCATTAACAAAAAATAGTCACATTATCATCATCTGTACGTTGACAAGAAAAGACTGGGTACCAATATGTTTTAAAAAGATAAGTTATCTACATAAAATATATATAAGGAACTAAAGACAGATCTACTTTATGGGGACTTTGCATGAAGTAAAATCAAATATTGATGATGAAACAATGAGATCCAAAACAGCAGGCGGCTGTCATTACAACACCTATAAGTGTTAGATATCAAAGCCGTCCTTGTGATACGTCCTACATATCTATAATGAAGGCCTCTCATCACACTGTGTCCGTCTCAATTATCAGCCAGCGCCGCGTGCTTCCAGTCCCGAACCCCGAGGCCGCCTGAATGTACCTGCGTCGTCTCTTTTTTCCTCCTCGACTAAAAAGACACCGGGGCGCACTTCAAAGGACGAGCAGCCGGTAAAGTTGGCGTGTGTGACATTTCTCAGTCTATATTTTTTGAGGCAGGGTTAACGAAGACCCCGGAATACAAAAGATAATGATAAAAAAAGACACACAGTTTATCCGCGGAAGAACTCCTCCATAGGATTTCTGTCTCGCTCTGATCTCACACGATGACTACATCAACATTATAGACTTTTAATCAGATCACACTTCCTGCCAAGATCTCAGTTTATGAGCCTTTCACAAACTGTAACACTGACAGTTATAGCGCGCAGTTTAACGATGAAGGGTTAACAGCATTGTTGGACCTATTGTTCTGTTACAAAATATTAACAACTTTTCCAGCGAAGGCACTGAAAGGGAAATATGTATAGAACAACCCCTCCTCCTCCTCCTCCTCCTCTTCCTCCTCCTGCCTCCTTCTCCTGTCTTAAGGCGGAGATAGCCATTGAAAAAAAGTGCTGGTTCAGTCTCCCTCTGTCTCTGGGCATAGCTTTGATCAGTCCCACCTCAAGACTTATCCTGGAGGGAGCGCTGCACTCCTATTCTCCATGGCTAATCACACTTCCTGTCTTTGTCTTTATGTGCTTTAGACAAGCGTCAGATAGAAGCACAGGAACAGATTTGCCCCGAGAACCTGAAGAATAAAGCCTCTGGTTGTGCTGCGGCTCGTCTTCTCCAGCGGATTTTCCTCATGAATATTTCCACTGTTGTTGGAGTGGTGGATTTCAACCCATTGCCGCTTTAAGAAAAAGTGCTTTTGAGAGAAAGAAAAAAAAAGAAAGAAAAAGAAGCCTTTTGGAGTTCAAGATGCCAGACTGTATGTCACCTGACTGTGGTGGATAGTATATTTTTAGCAAGAGAGATGAAGGCCAGAGGTTAGATCCCCGCTGTACAGTCTGGGATCTTTACTCTGAGCTATCGGCGGCTTGCTAACCAGAACAGACGAGACACAGGTAGTGAAACGGTTAAGAAAATAATTTCACATGCACAGCATATTCTTTGGGCTCAGGCAATATCGCTCTGCTTGCCACCAGTGGCACTTTTCACCAAGAAACTGTGCTTTGTGTATTTCAAGCGAGTACAGAAAAGACCATTTCTGCCAGGAGCCAAAAAGAATGAAAAGAGATAGACAAAAATCCTTCTCTTTCTTTTTCTCGGGGTAGCTGAAGGCTATGAAAACCATCTTGTGTTCTATTTTTGAGCTGATTTCCATATCCATGGCCACCTGAGGGAGGTCAGGCTGCTCCGGCCAACTTTCCTCACGGGGAGACGGTGACAGCGACACAAACCCCGAGCGACAAACCATGCTCCGTCCCTTTTCCAGCACCCACGCCACTCACCGTTCTCCCTGGCACCACCGAGGCGCTCACACAGATAGGGGAGAAGAATCGCCATAAAGAGGCAGAAAACAACAAAACCATTTTTTTTCCCCTTTGACTGCTCTCTCAGTTCTCTTTTCTTCTTCTTCTTCTTCTGCTTCAAAGCCTGCAACTCTCTGCTGCGCCCCAGGGTTAATTAACATGAACCAAACAGTGAATGATCAGAGAGAATGGGAAATCTCCAAAGGTTAAGTGTCACACGGGAAACATGTTGTCAGAAGAAGAAGAAAAGGGCTGGGGTTTTTTTTTCCCTTTCCTGTGCGTTCAAAATCAAATGAGAGGGTAGCGTTGCAGAGGGAAGAAATTTGTAGACACCTTTCCAAAAACTTTGCATTGCTCCCTGTCAGAGCAGGCAGAGCTTCACAGTCTGGCTTCAAACAATATCTGTAATTCCTGTGACATTTTGATGAGCAAAAGAACGCCGCAGTTTTTCTCCAACTCGCCGATCTTTCGATGGATTTACTCCCCATTTTTTTATTTTTTTGGGCGGGGGATAATATGGTCATAATTCGCTTTAGAGAAGTACACACAACACAGCCCCGTAAGCAAAAAAAAAAAAAGCTTGCGGGGAGGAAAAAAACACATCCATCACAAAGCTAATCACTGCTTTTAAAGACCCACTCGTTGAAATTGTGTCTCCTCTTGGTTTTATCCCAGGAGGGAAAAAAAGAAAATGACTTCATGATCCACAGATATCCTGGATAGCATGTCTTGCAGGTGAAACAGTGTGATTTCTCCCTGCAATAATTAACAAAGGCTCCTCTTCTCTCCCTGTGGCTTGTCGCTGACATTTGGTTCATGCTTGAGTGTCTGCCTGGCTGATTTCAATCTCTTGCATGAAGGTGAGGCTGAGTTTGTGTGTGTGTGTGTGTGTGCTTGTGTGTGTGTGTGTGTGCATAAGGGCCAGTGGCCGGTCTGACAAGGACATTGGTGACAGGGCCTGGCTTCAGTAGATGGGATTAAGCATCACGGCAACACGGATTAGGAGACCCTCTCAGTCAATCCAGAACCTCCAACAGGTTAACACTGAAACACGTATGGGCCTCGTCAGTGTGTTTGTGATCTTGCAAAAGTGCATTATGTAAAGGGCCGTATCTCACTTGCTTCTGAACACATATTTTGACAATTTACCACATTTATCACACCGATCTCTATACATTTTGTCTGCAGTGACATTTCGTATTGATTTACGCCGGAACGCCTCAGAATGGTCACCTCACCCGCGGCTGCAACAAGCCTTATTTTACATTATTACATTATGTATGCAGGCTTGAGTATGGATAATGGATGAATCTAAAGCAAAGCAGTTTAATTACCCACCATCATTCTGTCTCACCTTGCTGCAGAGCACACATCTTATTAGCCACGGTGTAAATAAACATTAATATGCCACCCAGATAAAGACTGTCCTCATCCTTGCAGTTCTTCTTGGTATATCATCGCCTTTCGCTTGCAAAGTACACACACCCCAAACTGATCCAGTGGCATGTGCAAACAGCGGAGGAGCTGCTGACGCTGGGGCCACACCATTACAACCACTTCACAGAAAATTATCATTAGTGCATCTGGCTGGAGGCCACGCCGCCCCATCAAAAGATTAAACTGTGCACACACAGTATGCATCCATGCATCCTGTATGATTCTGTAATCTGTGTCAGGTTCTTGATCAGACCGGGCGGATCACAACAATCTTTGCAAGCCTGGTCCTTTGTCAGAGAATTCCCTTTTGCACGTTTTGGCAGACCGGCGACCGGCTGAACAGACACATGGGGTGGGGAGGGGGGGGGGGGGCGTCTCTGAGGGCCGACCGAAGGAGGGGAGACGGTGGATATAGATGGAAAGCGTGTAGGTTAACCAGCCACGGGGTATTCTCCTTCATTCAGCACATGGCAATAGAGAGGAAGCTTCAAGCAAAGAGGAAAGTCAGCATCCAGTCCAGCCCTGAGCATCAAATACTGCTGATCTGATAAACTAGAGAAAAGTCTGCTCGTGTCTTCAGGCGGGCTTTTGAACAAACTGGATTGTGACTGGTATCAGACGTGATTGATTCAATGCACAATTAATAACAAAAGCATCTTTTCCTTCAATGCAAACTGCACCTTATGTGTACATACTGCATCCGGCGGGCTGAACTGGAGCAGCGGAGTGTTCATCACACCCTTCGTAAGAGTCTTTTTGGCTCGTCAAGATGACAGCAGCTGAACTCTTCAAAGAAATAAATTGTGTGGCATGTACACAAAGCTCTTTTATAAACTTCCTGATATGTCTGCGGATGGACTGACTGCAGCCAGAACCCGGGAGGAGACAGGCCTTATTCTGCTCTCTTATGTTGTTTCAATTACCAGTCTACTGTACAAAGGAGGCAGCCTGATGGCATGACGAGTGCACGGCGCTCTTCTCTGTCTCAGTTTGAGCCTCATAAAAGGAAGAGGGGCCTGACGATGCCAGAGGCGGAGGATCCGGCTCCGTGGTCTGAGCTGAGAAACATCAGCAGAGTGCTATTCTTTAGAAGGAGATGTCCTTCAGTGTGGTGCCAACTCTCCCCGGGGCAGCAGCAGCAGCAGCAGCAGCACCAGCATATAAGACACAACCTCTTATTTACCATATACAGGATCTCTGCGTGCCCCTAACGAGCCGGGATATATTCAGCGGCAATCCCATAGATAAAGGCCACAGCTTCTCTCACTGAAGACGCGGTGGTTTTGCTGAATTAAATAATGATAATTAAGAAAATATTAATCAAACTCTCTCTCTCGGCTCCGCCGCTGTGTGCAGGGAGCTGCTCCTCCAGCTTAGCCTGTAGGAGTTCTCATTTAGAGTATGCCTGCGCCCTACAGGGCTGCAGGCGAACACACACACACACACACACACACACACACGCACACACACACACACAAACACACAGATGCACACCATTAAAAGCAGACCTTGGTGGCCTACTACTCTATAATTAAACACCCTTTGGTGCTCTGCAGAAAAAGAAAAAAAAAATCGGAGCCAGGTTCAGATGTGTCAAGAAGGGAGAGGGATGAGAAGAAACATGGAGAAGCGTTCGGTTGTCTAAGTTCTCTTCAATGCAATGAATTAATAAATAGCACAAACTAATACCTTCCCAACGTGCAGTTGGTATGTCTGGCGGGCCGGCAGCAGCTTACACAGCTGTACTGTGAAACTTTAATGCTGCTGGATGCCTGCAGCGCTGCCTGGGCTTTGTCTCTGAGGTGAAGGGGGGGGTGGGCGAGCTTTCCACATGTTCGATCTAACTGGGACAAGCATTAGGAAAAAGGGAAGAGGACGCGTCTGACCTTTTGAAACCTGCCATGGCGGCTGGGAACCTCCACTGTTTCCTTCCTTAGATTATTAAAAACATTTAAATGATCAGAAACCTCCTCTCAAACTCAAATGTTATTAGGTGATTATGTGGTATTATTCGTCACCTCTGAGGCTTCAGAGTGCTTGTCATTTGGCTCTAGTTGTTATGGTAATGCGAGGTATTCCATCTCCTTCCCAGCATGCTCTGTGTTTGACATTCATGGGGTTAAAGTCCTCTGAATGATGAAGTGCCAGCGTTTGGGACAGTAAATTGCATCGTTTCAATTGAGAAGAGAGTTCCCCTTGGGTTTGCTGGAGGTCCCCACGGGCTGGCCTTGAACAGAACAGCATGTTGTACATCCATATAAAAAAAAAAAAAAGGGAAAAATATGGTGGTACTTTCCTCTTTATGATGCAGAGATTAATCTGTCACCATATTCGCACATAAATCTCCCTCCCCTGCTTTGCAAAATACTGTTTTACCTTACTTTACTCTATATTTTATTTTTTTATTGCCTATAAACATAAACCATCACAAAGGGCTAATGTCCTCATCAATATTATCACAAAATGATCATAAATCCAGAGCCTTGTTAAGATCTGAAGCCATTTTCCTCCCCTCAGCTACTCAACCAGCGAAAAATATTAGACAGAAGCATTATTTTATCGGGCAGTTTCTCTCACAATCGCAGATGATCTTCTTCAGCACACCACTTAGTTTTCATTAGATTATTAAGTCTGCGCGCTTCCTCCTCACATCCTTTTTCCTCATCGCTGTGTTCAGCAGAACTGATCTTGCCTTTTGGGGCCATTTTTTTCTTATACTTCAGTGGAAATGCCTTGACAACACTGTGGATGTTATTTCATCCTGAGAGACCACAAACTAAACAGCAGAATCTCACCATGTATAGACGCTTGTTTAGTGGTATGCAAATCATCTTTGCCAGGGGTAAAATTAACATTTTTAATTAAAATATTAGCACCAAACAAACACAGAAAAACACACTAATGATTAAATCATCTTGACGGAACCTCATAGTGGGGAAAAAATGAGGAACGTTTGCTCAATAATTCTTTGAATGAGAAGCTGCCGTGTGGATCGTACGTCAGTGTGTTTCTCATAAAGCTGTGAATTGGGTTCGGTTTTGAATTCAAACAATAAATCTAACTGCACTCATTAAAACTCACAAGCTGCGACACAGTTCTATTTTCATTTCTTGCGCGAATAAAAGATATGTTATCTGTATAGCTTTTTTCACTTGTTTTTTTTCACTCACTTTACTGCTCCCAATACATATTTTTTTTTTTTTTTTAAAAAAGGGTCATCATCAAATGTAAAAACGTAATTTGAGATCAAATATTTCATCACATTCAAACATGTAAGATTTCTGCATTTCTTCAGCAGGTATCAGATATCATGAGGCCCTGAGACACTGGGCAGCTGGGGGCTTCTTATAGTTCCTTTTTATGTTGCTATAGCGCCCTCTAATGGTCGCTTAGCTGAATATCAAGTAAGAACAAACTGGGTGAGGTTCAGGGAATGTGAGAAACAGAACTCCAGCTCTAACAGATGATGAACTTTATTGCTGTTTTTTCGGTATAACAAAAGTAAGCGGTCATACTGATTTGTCATGAATAAAAAAAGATAAATGTTTCTTCTTGAACGCTGCATTCAAATGTTTGTGCAAAAAAAAAAAAAAAAGTCAGATGAGCTTTTGCCACAGAATTTGTTCCAAGTGCGGTTTCTATAACACCTTTCCAGTGAGGCCCTTTTGATTGATCTTTTTACTCCTCTGGTCCACACAGGCTGAGCAGCACCTTCTGGTAGTCTCCCTTGGTGTGTTCCTAACAGAGACAGAGCAGGTTTAGAGGGCCCCGCATGACAGAACAGGCCTTACTGTAAATCACTGACAGGCCAGGGGGCTAAGACTGTGTGAGCCACTTACCAGGATAGTCTTCTGCAGAGACTGTCCAAAGCAGCTCTTGTATTCGGAGCAGATCTTCTTCAGGTCCACCTCGCAGCGGGACACAATAATCCTGGTCACCATCTTCTCTTTGGCTCCTTTACTCTGAGCAGACAAGCACAAAGTCAGCACTTACTCAAGTTGCACACAGTCTAAACTTAACTCCAGCAGCAGCTGATGCAACACTGCTGTAAGATAACTTCTGCCAACTTTGGATTCTGTGTTCCCGCAGCAAAAAAATTGCACTTTCACAAGCAGATGTACGCCTTTCTTCTTAAAAAAAAAAACCAAAACAACAAAAAAAAATAGTCTGGCCCTCAAAATAGCCACTTTTGAACATGAAGAAAGAGAGCAGCGCTGTATAACTACCTTCATGGCTTCATTCAGTCTTTTGGCAAAGTACAGCTGTTTGTTTTCGAAACACTGAACTGGAACAGAAAGAAAAAACAGAACATCCACAATAAAACATCTTGCATTTGACAGATTAATTTCTTCCGCCATTTTGGAAGTAAACATAAAGTATATATAATGTCAATTCTAAGTAACTATTATCATAAATAATGAATTTCCTGACGAAACATTATCTACGTACCGAGCACCAGAAAGGACTTCTGCAGGTCTCCTTTAACTTCCTTCACGATGCTCTCCTGCATGTCGTAGGGGCTGTAACTCTTGTACCTCTGAAACACTAGCAAGCAGACACAAAAATGATTAACTGACTGTTTGATGGCTTGCAAATTATGAAGGCAAATTAAAAATGAACGCACAACAGGGTCTCTCCCATACCTCTTTGCAGGTGGGGTACACTTCTCTCAGACATGATAGAGATCCAGGTCGGCACATCAGTTCCTCTAATTTTTACCCCGGCGTCATAGAGAGCCTGAGTTGAATCAACAAAATATAAATTTGATTACATTTGCATGTTTTTCAGTGAAGTATGACATTGACATTAATTAGACATGATGATAACTGAACTTGTGAAGTAGATCATTTCTTAACATTTAAACAGATTCTATTTCAACAACAAACAACTGAAAAAGGTGCGGCACACCAAAGAAACACAAATGATTATGATGGCAAATTTTAGTCTTTTCTTTATTGAGAACAGTAAAGACGTTCTTTAAAACCTCAGAAATGTTTCACTTGATGTAAAAATATTAACTTTTAAACAGATGGACTTAATCTCCCCCAGACAAAGAGAACACTGGAAACTTACTCTGGCATCTTCATCAATCTTTTCGTAGTCTACAACAGCAGAGGGCTCTGCTCTCTTGGTCTGCACAGATATAAGACATGATCCAGTTCAGTTTTGACTGTGTATGTATTGTTATATAAATCATAAAGACATGCAGTAACAAGACTCACCTGCACCAGAGCCAGGAGCAGCTTAGCAAAGTTCCCAGAGGTGTCACCGGCCACATCTTTGTCCAGTTCCTTCTTGAACACTGTGGGAAATATTTCCAGGTTAATCTCTTAGCTCTCTCTGCATGAACAGAGCAATCATGTGGTTGTTCAAATGTCCGATTCAAAAACATTTAAGACAGGTCTTTGAACGAGCCTAGGTTGTACATTAGCAGACAGCACAACAACCTTATAGGTGAGGCATTGTGCTCTATGATGTGTTTTCAGCCCTTAATGTGAACAAGGTGATTTGGACTCACACTCTTTGTAGACCTTCTTGATCTCCGTCAGCTCATCCTTGCTGCGTGAGCACAAAATCTCAATCAGCGTTTCTTCATCTGTTCCCAAGCCCTGGAAGAGACACAAGCCTTCATTATTTATTTATTTTTACGCATGACACTTTCAGATACACACACTTTACATTTAGATTTGGGTGCAGCAAAAAGCGACTCTGTCTTTTGACCAGTAGAGGGTAGTGTAAGCCTTCAACATAATCCAGGCAGTTTTACCTTGATGCTTCCTCTGATCTCTGAGGCGTCGTACTGGGTCGTGCTCTTCATCAGACCGAGGATCACTGATTCCAGAGAGCCAGACAGTGCTGCCTTCAGGGCTGTGATCATGTCCTAAAAACACAGCCACGCTAACAGTGTTACCCGAATGTACTTAATGTGTCTCTTACTGTCACAGCCACCATATAATCAGAGCCGTGATGAAGTGTGGACTTTCTGTAAAGGGCCTACTGTACCTTCTTTGTCCTTCTCTCATACGCAAAAGCAATTTCTCTCCTTTGTGCGTATGTCCGCTTTGTTATGACGTCGATGATGGTCTGTTCATCCACTCCTAATGTGAGAAAGACAGGGGACATGATAATGTTTCACACGGTCAAACACAAAGTATATTTACATTAACGTATATCTAGTCTTTTCCCAGTACATTTACTGAAGTATTACAATTGAAAGGCACACTTTTTGAATATTTCTTGCATAATTGCATGCTACTTAAGGCTTCTTCTCCACTACATTTCAGAGCGAAATATTGTAGTTTTACTCTTCTTCATTTATTTAATAGCTGTCTTGACTGGTTGCTTTGTAGATGCAGATTATAAAGTAATTCACAATTAGTTTGACACCTGTTAAAGGGCCAAGAAGCCATATTGGAGTAAAGGTAAACATATTTAAAGTATCTGATATGAAACGTACTTAATCAATAGCATGAGAAAATATTAATCATATACATTTACATGTATTATGATGAATACAATGGGTTGACTGATTATCAGGTCTGTTATTCAGCTTTTTTCTGATAATGTGATAATATGTGATATGCAATGTATGTAATGTATGTATGTAAAAATAACTAGCAGCTCAAGTTATCAAAGAAATTACAATGTTGGAGTAAAAATGACAAAATTTGCCTTCAAAATGTCGAGGCTTCCCTCTTGCAGTAAGTGGAAAGTACCTCAAAAATGTATGTAAATGTATTTAGTTACATTCCATCAACTACCACTTGTAGTTCTGTGTTTTGATACATAAGAATAAACCAAACTTATAAAGTATTGTTATGGGTAGTGAGCGGTGGTGCTACCAGCTTGTAAGGCCCTGTAAGAGCATATTAAGAGAGTAAATAACTTTTGTTCTTAATAACAATAAGCAGTAATTATGAGGTTATTGAGGGAAACTCTTGGTCAATGGCCAAGAAGTTGCAGATTACATTCGCAAGATGCTAATGAGCAACTAGTTGATGGTTAAATGTGTTTCCTGATATTACGTGTTCACAAAGTTGCGACTTCATTGAGCCAGTCAACAAGTAGATGAGATTCAACTTTAACAGGAGCACTGTGGGCTTTTAACATTTTAATTATGAGGGCCTACAGATGCTATACTGCAGGCTTGAGGTCATTTAAACATATACACTAGCTTTAATTAGTGTGAAAGCATGAATGAACACATATAAAAGAGTGTCTTCTTGCAGAGTTTTCTTTCTTCAACGCATGACATGGTCACAAGGTACTTTCTCCCTCATAACCTCATTTGTAAAGAGACATCGCTCCACACATTCTTCATTATTACAAAATGGTGGTCTGCTGAAGTGTAGTCTGACTGTTGCCAGTAGCCGGAGCAGAGCTCAGCCAGCACCAAGGCACAGACTTGGAGGAGTTCCCAGCATGGTCAAAAACAGTCTAAGCCAGGATGCTGACTCACAAATACCAGCTACTCATCTGTAGAGGGGAGTTTCAGTTCCAAGCACTGATTTTTTTTCTTTTCTTTTCTTTTTTTTTTTTTTTTTTTGGAGCCAACATGTTCAGTATTGTATCTTGCCTTTAGTCTTGATAGCAGTCTCTATTCTGGCTGCATCTCTGTCGGGGTCAAAGTCCAAAGCGGCTACCACAGTCGGGTATTTGGGCTCACAGCTCTGAGGAATCAAAGGAAATCAGAGTGAGACAAAAACAAACTCATGGCTTTTTAAACCGTTTGGAGTGTAACTTTTGCACATAATGTATGAAAGAAAACAAATACGACATTACCCCGATGTTGAGAGACAGCTGCCCGAGAAACTCTGACACCATAGCCATTTTGACCTTCCTGGAAAAGACGAGAAAACGGTCAACACTACACAATGTCGTAATTGCATCTCATTGTAATCCCATCGCTGACTTCTCTGAGCTGAACCATGCGAGGGGTCATGTTTGTTGTGTCTGAAGATAAAATCGCTTGAGCCACCCGAGGAGACGCCTTCTAACAGAGACGCTTCATTCATTTAAGCTGTTCCTTTTGATACAAATCAAATCACTGCAACATAGCTGTTCCTTTGTTTTCACTGGTTTGTCATATACACATTCATAGTTTCTAGTTAACTGGTTAGATACTACTGTCCGCTGACTCTGTACATTAGTTGTTCAGTCTGGCATACATCCTTAAAAAGCAACCCCCAGAGAGACACACCCTGGAAAATGCTACTGTGCTTCAGTCTGGTGTGATAACTGAGGACATTCACATGCACACAAGAAAACAGGTTAGAGCACATGCTGGAGATCAGGAATTCCTTCTTACTTAAAACAAGGTCAAGTTAAGAAAAACAACAAAACACAAACTAAATGGGAATATTATGGCAATCCTCTGTCATGACTACTGTAAATCTTTTCAAGGTGCAAAAGATTCAGTCCACATTAAAATGTTCAGTGACACTGAACTTACCTAAGTTGGTGAAGTTGAGATGAAGCAGAACACTTAACCAGGCGATGTTAAAGTCAAATGGGTGTGGAGGTTTTTAACTTTTTCTGACATAGAGAAAAGGATTTCCCTCTTCCACCTCCCCTAACTCACGTTCCCTCCCCCTTTCCATGCACTCATAACTCCACCCAACACCACGAGAAATCACTGGGAGCTCCAGCAAAAGGGTGGCTCAGAATTTTAAAGCTTTCTAAGTTTTCCCACACAGATCTTATTTAAAGTCACTGAAGCAGTAAACCTGATCTGATGTCTCATCACCTTCAGGAAGTGAGACGTCTCGTGAAGGTGTATTGCTTCAGTCTCCACTTCACACAGACAATAAACGGTGACAAAGGTGTGCATTATAAACAGTAATTGTACTCCAATATGGATATTTAAACAAAGTTTATTGCTGATTTATTTACACACAAATATACAAAAATGTTTCTGAACAAAATAAAACCATAAACGTATAGATTCTATACTGTAAAAGTGCTTCAACATTAACATTCATATTTAAGGTCACAATATATTTCCATTGTGGAATCGTAGACTTTATCAGTGCTTCACTTTCCTTCACTTTCCTTTGCAGTACTGATCCAGCTCCTCTTCTGACTCACCTAATCTATGATAAGAAATTATATGAAAGACATTATATCAAATCCTTTGACGTATGATTTCAAATGGACTTCTGAATCAGCTTCTTGATATAATTGTTACGCTTAGCTGCACGGTTATTTTTCTTCTTTTTCTTCTTCTTCTTGCCTCCTGCGTTGTTGTTGTTGTGCGGCCCCGCTCTTTGGTTTTTGGACTGAGGTGACCCGTCTGTTGCCGTCTGGTGGGACAAACAGAAGGTAAAAAGGCTGCATGTTTTAATCACTTGGGCTAAATTCAACAAGCATTGTAAGTTACACTCTCAAACAATGAACTTTACTTGTAACTCACTAACATGAGTGGCAGATGTTTTTATTGAGGGTTGTTTTTCTTTGTGGTTTCACAAGTTAGATGTGTTAATGTCTTCGCTCTGTGGAATTTCAGACAGGCATCCAGTGAATGTCTCAGGGTCCACGCCAGTAGAGACTGCTGAGCTTCTGTTGATACTGCTATGCTCTCCATTGTCCCTGTTGTTAGTTTTGGGCTCGTGCAGGCAAATTACACAGCAGTGTGCTGGTTCAGCCTGTCTGATAAGAAAATGGCCATGGGCTTTGCACTTACCACAATAAAACAGGAGACTGCATTTTCATTTATCTTAGTTCTTAGAGATCCCTTTGTGTGTATGTCTCATAAAGGGTGTGGACTTCCGAGGCATTGACCAATAAACACCTACCAATTGTTCCAACAATTTTTTCACCTCATTGCCACCGTTTGTCCGGCCATGACCCGAATGGTCTCGTTTGTCTATTTTTGTCACAGTGCCATCTATCAGAGCATGGGGATATAAATCAAGTGCACACACCTTTGCGAAGGGTTTTAGTGGGAAGGTGCAGGGGACGCGGCCGTGTCTCTGGTGGAAGGGCAGGACCACATCTGGATCAACAGGTATCCAGGGCACGAGGCCCGAAGCTGGGGGCCGTGGGACAGAGCTGTGGACCTGCTGCAGGTTGTAAGCCCCCCGACTCCCTTTCCCATTAGCTGCTTTTAATAGGGTCACAAATGGTTCCGCTGCCTTGTGCGTAATCAGGTACTGTCCTTCCTCTAACCTACAAAACCAAATGAAGTCATCAAGGGTGTGTTAAAGTCAAAAACTGACACAAACGAGGAATGCTGCAGAATTTTGAGCCTCCTGTCAAATGACTGAAATGTAGGTGTGGGTGAACAGGGTCTTAAGAAAGCAGAGGTTGACACATCTATTGTGTGTCGCTGAGTAATCGATTGCGTAACCCTCCAACACAAACATGAAGGCAGCCTGACGTCGGATTTTTTTGCCCCAGGCTCTCAGACCTGAATGTCCAGTCGTTTCATCACCCTGAACAGAGCATGAGCAGATGTGCTCAGACAACTCACCTGTAGATGTTGTCTGACTAAACAATAGAGTTTAAACCCTTGTCAAACCACACTGGTTGGAATTTGTATAGTTTTATATATATAGTTTTATACATAAAACATCAAGGAAATGTTACATTCAATCTAAAAATGTAGCTGTACAGCTCAAAAAGCACAGCTCTCTCTCAGGATATTCTAACAGGAGTGCAGAATGAGGGTATCAGATCGTGTTGAGAGCTCAAATCTAATAATCTACAAATGACATGAAGACAGTGAAAGTCCTCAACAGTTTACCCAGTCAGCTTTTTCAGTAGGTGGTGCAGTATATTCAGTGACTTGGACGGCCTGTGGATGGAAAAGAGACATCACCAAGTTACAGCTCATCTGCTTTGCTAGATTTCTAAAATTTCAACACCACATCTGATGACAAAGCCAGAGGCGACGAAAGCAACCGTTGATGAAAAGGCTCGGATTATTGATAAACTGACTGCAATCTCTAGATGACAATCTCTTAAATAACATAATCACACAGTGGCGATTAGGTTAATCCCAATCATCGACACACATCTGTTGGAACGACACTCACTTGAACTCACAGGAGATGTTCTGTCTCCAGTCGTCAGGCAGCTTTCTCAGCAGAGCTACTTTTGATGTGTGCGCATTGATGTGAGCTGCGGAGACAGAAAGGGAGGGCGAGAGATGCACCGGGAAAAGAACAAGAGCTAATGAGCGTGCACATCAAGAGCTTCACTTCATCATCAATGCCATTCCTAGTGCTTACAAAGTAATTAGTCTGTGATGATTTGCCAGCGTTGTTACAAGCTTGAGTGGGTGGTAAGAAATGCTTGTTGGTCCTGTCTCCTTTTTCCTGCCTCCCACTCCAGCTTGTAATGCCTGCATATTTCAATGGAGCCTTCCTTCAATTATGGACTGCTTTAGGGCCTGTAACCATAGCTATAAATACACAATTGAGGCAATGCCACAAGATAAACCACATGATGAACTACAAACCACTGAACAAAGGAGGAAGTCTTTTGTCAGTTGTTCCTATTGCATAATGCCATTACATTAGAGATAAATCATATTGTTTTGAATAAAGTTTGAACGCCATCATTGTTTTCCCAATGGGTATTCCTTTTCCTATTCTACTGTTAACAACCAACGACACTACAAAATCTTTTGAAACTGAAACATGCTCCTGAAAAAAATCTAGACTCCATGATACAGGGTTACAAAAGCAAAGCTAATTATAGCAGTGACAATGATCATAAAGAAACCGGTATACGGGCTTGTTGTACTCACAGTAACACTGATGACGTCAACTATGCTAACAGACTGGGAAGGTGTATAATTTGCGGGCTATTTTTGCTAAAGGTCTACATAAGACGGTAAAGAATTATGCTCAGTAGATGATGACGAACATTACCAGCCGACAATTCAAAGAACCAAGTACAAAAGGGGGTTGGAGTCTTGAGAGACTTGAGCTACAGGTAAGCAGCACATGCAAGTCAACAAATATGCATTACGGGGAGTTTAACCAAAGTTCAAAACAACATTTAGCTGAGCTCGGCACACTGCATTCTCTGTAATTCCCCACAATCATGTGTGGCTGTAGTTATGGCAACAAAACAAACTCAATCACCACACAGTCACAGCAGGATGGTGAGTCATCTACAGACTATTCCATTGGTTTGTGGGAGGATCTGCCATGTGGACTCGACTAATCCCCATGTGGGAAGGAGAGGAAAGAAATCTCTTTTTTTATCCAGATAAATATTATGATGACTTTTTTCTTTGTAATTATGTTAAAAAATGTAAGACTAAAAGGGAACGTCCACTTTACTATAGAACTAAGAGCAATTTGGCTTTCGATTTTCATTTAATCTAGAAAAGGTGAAAGTGCATGAAGTTTTACCTGTGTATGATACAGTGCTGGAGTGGAGCAATGTCTCAGTCCACAGCTGGCAAGCCTCGCTGCTGCTTAGACACTCAACGCCATAACTCAGTTGGTACTCCAGTTTGGGTAAGACGTGCACTGGCACAAACTATTGGGGCAGAAAACAAAGGACAGTAATAGGACTGTTGCATATACTAATTCTAAGGGTTGCACAGTATGGTATGGTATATCTTTAGACAAAGATGCATACCTGGTTTTGGCTGCTGCTGGCTACTTTTCTGCTATGGGTCAGTGACACAGAGCTGCGCACCATGAGCAGCAAATCTTGCAGACTATAGAGCTTGTAGAGCAGGTTGCCTTCCTCTGGAGCCTCGTAATCTTGTTCATCTTCTGTACCAGCCTGCAGATCTTGTGACAGTATTTCTGCATGAGGAAACAATAAAATACTTAATTCTAATACTAAATAGTAATTCAGCAAATTCACATGACTTAAAACCAAAGAAGTAAAATTGATTTGACGCTAACTTTTGTGCTCTGGAGAAGTCTTGGCCACTGCTGCAGATTCGAGAGGAGCAGCACAGGTCTTCCCATCCTGGTTGTGGTTTCTCTCCAAGTATGAGGACACACAGGGCTTAACCAGGGAAATTGAGTGGGATTGAACCGAGGGTCCCGTACACTGGGTGGATGAGGTGCTCTCCTCAGATATGGTTGAGGATTTGGCTGTGTCACTGGCAGGATTGAACATGGCTGTCTGCATGCGCAGGATCTCACTCAGCTGGTCTCCAGACACCTTTGCTTTTTTGCTTTGTCGCCTCATCCTGGCAACATTTTGAGGGGACAATGACTCTGAAGTTACAGGCACAGATTCAGTAACAGGGGAAAGTGAGGAGTTTGCAGAGCACGATCTGGTTGTAGGTCGTTTAGGTGTTACAGCTGGAGACAAAGAGTCATCAATGACCAGCTTCTCGTCATCTGAGTCTCCTGTAACAGCAACGTCTTCTTCACTTTCCTGAGCAGAGTCCTGTCTCCTTTGTTCTGTTTTTTGCACAATGGTCTCACTCTGAACCGGCTGTGTTGTCTCCTCTGTCATGGGCTCATCCAAATCTGCCACTGAGGTGGCTGTCTCTTCTTGTGAACAGCTTTTAGTGTTTCTTAAACGTGGGGAACTTTTTTCTTTTTTACTTTCAACACATTCAGCCTGCTTCTCCTGGAGCTTCTGCGTCTTGGGGGTTTTAATGGCCGCTGTCTCACCAAATGTCTCGAGGTCAGTGAGGTCCACCTCAAAGTCAAAACTGGTGTCTTCAAAAGAAACAACGTTTCTTTGAGAGCTCTCCTGATAAAGAAACAGAAAACAAACAATTATTGCACTGATGAAACTGCATCATGTACACTATACCACACTGAGGACATCTATTTGTGCGTCAACATACCGGTGAGATTCGCTTCTCATTGGCAGGAAGCTCTGTCATTACATGGAACACATTTTTACTTCCATTCTTCTTGATGGAAAGCTTCAAACTCTCCTCATGGTAGATGTGGCTCCTCTCTCTCACTGTCATCTCAGTCTTCAGCAGAGGTGAATCAATATAAACAGTCTTCTTCTGACCACTGCCTGTAAGTAAAAAAAAATAAAGGAAGTCTGAAACAGTGCCATCATGTGGCCATTCAATATCTGTACAAACTGTCTTAGATTCATTACTGCTACGTACTGTATTTCTTTCACAGACAATATTATTTCAAAAACGGAATCGGATGACTATCTTGCAAAATCTGCTACTGAAACCTATTTTACAGTGAATGTAACAATCTTACGACGGATGTACAGATCCTAATATTCCAAAATGCAATGCTCTATTTAAAAAATAAATAAAGAAATAAAAGAGACATCATTACATTCAAAAACACCAGTCAAGAAGAAATGTACCATTGATGTAGCCAAGAATCTTGCTCGGGTCATGATCTGTCTCTTAGAAAATCTTTGGTTAAAAAAAAAAAAAAAAAAGGTGGGTATCATTTCTGCCAGCCTGAGTTGCTAAATGACACTGCTCACCTTTTCCTGGCCTTGCTTTGACCCAGACAGGCACTTCCCATTGCTCTGCAAAGTCAGGGCCGTGGTTGTTCAGCAGCCTGAACAGAGCATCTCGAGTCAGACACACGTGAGGCTCATAACGAGCGCACAGCTTCTCTGCATTACCGTCACTGCTGATTGTCTGGAGAGAAAAAATGAGACTACGTTAATGCTACAGAACATCTGCTGTATCAAAAAAAAAACACAGGTAACTACACAACTTTCTAAAATTAACTGGACTTTGACAGAACTGCATGTGACCTGGCATCTTTCAGAAACACAATTAGCACTGGTTTTGCTGAGCAAGACATGAACACCCTCTGGTGTCTTTTGTGAAAACTGCAAGAGCTGAAAAGGAGTTACAATAGACCCGCGGTCATGAATCCCATTCTAGCAGTAAAACCTCTTTGTGACTTACTTTATTGGAGTAATTAAAAAAGCGAGACAATTGCTTACAGCGTGCATGTCCTTAGCTTTTTTAGCTGGAGGATTCTCTGATGAAACACTCTGATAATCCGATGCAAGCTGTGCGTCAGCAGGCACTATCTTGTGGTCTGTAATATCCACATTGCCCTGGAGAAATAAAAGGGTACAAATATGGAAACAAAGGAAGTGAATCAAACCCAAAAGGCTGATTCTGCAATACAACAGTACAAGTTGAAAGGTTGAATAGAAAAGTGGACAGTGGTGTTTCTGAACAACTTCAGTACATTAGGGGATAATCCTACACATATGGGAATACAACAGCTCCTTTAAAAGTAAATTACCATGATTAGAAGCTGTTTCTCAAAGGTCAAAGTCAGTCCTGTGTCGAATGTTCCCCCTGTCAAACTAGTCATCTCATGGATCTGGTAGAGCTGCGGAAGTGTCTGAATGCACCCCAAACAGCTCCTGAAGAAATCCTGAAAAAATAAATCAGGGCCGTGTTTTAAGACTTTGAACATACTTCTCACAGCGCCGATGACAGGTGCAATCCCTGTGGCGTCAGTACCTCTGAATATTGCATAGCTCCCTGTGATATGAAGTTGTAGTCGTCAGCGCATATTCTGGCCACATCTTGCAGGTACCTCATGAACTGCATCACTTCACTGTCTACTCGCACCTTTAAACTCTGAAATACAAGAGTGGATTATTTGAATGAGTGATGGAACAAGGAGAAGCAGGATTTAAATATCATGAATGGGGTGAATGTTTGTACCTGTGAGGGATGGTTTCTGTTTTTACTCATCAAAATATCAAGATACATCTTTTGCTCTTTGCTGGACAGGGTCGACAAACAGGGGTAGGGCAGTCTGGGTTCAGGATAGGCAGCATCCGCCTCATTCTCATCCTGCTTTAGCTTTACTCTTGATTTTTTGGCACCCTTACATTCTTCTGAGCCTTCTGCAGGATTGTCTGTGCACGGATCCTCACTATCACAGCTGTCCCACTGGGACCCTTTGCTGCTGATGCAACTGCTGTCTTTAAACTCGCCGGCTCCTTCTGTGGAGGGAGAGCAGGAGGTTTTTGCAGCCCCAACTTCATGCCCCTGTTTTATGTTGGCATTCTCTGCAGGACTTAGGGAATAAGAAAAGAATGGGGAGAAGATAACATGTCAGACAAACAATCGCTAGTTAGCCTTTGAAAAACACAGTAAAGATGCACCTCATCTGATGTTTTACTTAAATCTTTTAGTTATTTAAATACCTTTGTAGAAAGGCCCACAGTTCTCTGATATTTGGTGCAAGAGAATATTTGTCGTAGAGATCTCTGGTGAAGAAAGGACCATCAGGGACTGGAGGGTCCTCCCTTAAATCAAAAGGAGAAAATATAGAATATTAGAGGGTCTGTGTCATACCCAGACATCCATAACTGTTTCTGCACTGTCCTGCTTTTGTTTTGGGATTGGTTAAAACATCTTGTTGCACATTTTAAAAAGAACGCCACTGTAGGGTCGTTCACAATAAATGATAAATGTAGTGGCATTTTCCAAAACACACCAATACTGAGCTAAAATGTGCGTAAAAGTACTTGGTTTGACAAGAATCATGAGCAACTCCATTTCAAACTGTGTCTATAGAGATTAAATTAACCATTCCTTATTTTATATGCGTTTCAGCTAATACAACACAGACAAGGTTCCACATGACATAATATCAGCCATTATATTACCACATACACTGGCACATTGCCTTCCCTGTCAGCTCTTATATCAGGTATTAATGCTTTTCACCTCACCAACCAAACACACAGTCAGCAAATGGCATAATGGCAAGAATAAAGTAAAATGAATAAAATAACACTTTATACTCGATGAGCATCAAATGGGCAAAACAGTACGAGAAATCTTTTTAAATAATCGTTTACGTTTCTTTTCCGGTCTGTATTAAACATTTTCTAGGTACAGCTTGAAAAACGTTTTGACACATAGTTGTTGTTTTTTTTTTTTTTTAACATCGTAATTAATGAATAAATGAATGAATGAATGAATCAATTGATTATTATTATTATTATTATTATCTATAATTTAGTGCCATGTGATGTGAAATCACTTTAAATCTTTCAGTGGGCAATTTTGCATTTATCCAGCTAAGTCTTTGCCATGCATGTTGGTTCCTTCATTTAATTTATTTCAAAAAGCAAATTTATCTTCATGAAATACTGAATTATAACAAAACATTTAACACTACACAATATATGTGCTTTTCACTGCCAACTGTGTTATTTTTTTGCACAAAACATGCGAGTATTTTCCATTTTATTGATCTCTTATTCGTACATTTTGATACTGTTGTATCTGTAATGGAGAAACTGACTCCAAACTCCAAACTTAGACACAACATTGTGAACACCACCACTTCCCGTTAAAGCCTTCAAAATAAAACAAAACGGTATCGTAGCGTTGCTTACTCTAAATTAATTGTTTTCAACACTAACAGCCACGTAATTGCTCAATTAGTCCGTCTTGCTCAGTCCAATCGGTTATATGCATCTGTCAATAGATAACACCAAACGTTTCGTTCGATCAAAAGAAGCACTGTGTTTAGCTAGCGTGCTAAGCTAACTTCCTGCCTTATTGAAATAGCTTGACGGTTAGCTAATGCTAGACTGAGGCATGCTTTACATACAACAGTGGAAGTCCACAAAAAACAGCCGCACAAACCCAGACACACACTGGTGGTAGGTGTCCGGCTAAGCGCACTTTTATCATACAAATAAAGCTCACCAGAGTTAAGTTAGCATGGCTAGGTTAGCCTATCTGTCACAACACAACTCTCTGGCGTGCGACGCTAACTAGCTTGTTTTGCTAACATTAGCCAGCCCAAAGTTAACGAATAAGTTGAATTGCATCAATTGGCACAAAATCTGACGCTACCACAAAACCTTGCAGTGGATTTATTACTCACCAAACCAGCTCCATTGTGGCCAGTACCAAGCGCTCCGCAGGAATGACAGAAACCCCTGTGACTGTAAATAACTGAGTTAGCATTAGCTCGCTAACAAACGTTTGACAGGCGACATTCTTCGTCTGTTGAAATGATGTTGACATTAAAGGCCTTGTGTACATTGCTGCCCCCCAATGGACATTAACTAGATCTGCCTATTTACTGTGTTGATGAATACATATCCATGAAACGGGATGATATTTAAATACGAGTTATAATGATCCCAAATGTTGTCTTTACTTGCTTTGGCAGGGTTTGTAAAATCACATGGCTTCCAGCTCCAGCGCAGACAGTTCTGGATCTCCTGCATTTTCCATATTATGACGTTCATACCCTCATTTTGGCTCAGGCATGGATCCCGGGGTATGTATGTGCACCGGTGTTTTGGTGAGTTACATATTTAAAAAAGATCAAGCCTCAGAATCAAAAGGTTGAAACCTCCCGTTGGTCCTGCTAATAATGGAAATGACGTTTTTTTTTCTTTTCCATTCGGTTAATGATAAACATGTCAACACCTTTTCCAAATATTTTAAGGATCTGACAAATCAACTCAAAACATTCATATGAATGACTCCACAGCTTTGTCAGATTGCAGCTCCCGAAGGCTTCATCACCACGGTCAAGGTGCTACATCGCAAAACTGAGATGACTCATTAATATATATTCCCTGCAGGGAAATTGAGTCATCCATTAAAAATAACAGACCTGTTTCCCAGGAGGTATAGAAACTACAAGGTGTTACAAAGAATCTGCAGAGTTTGTGTGACGAATTGAGGGGAAAATGCTGAAACTGATCTTTAAGAGAGTTCCAGATTTTACTTTTTCTTTAACTCACCACAGATTTCCTTCATACCTATAATTCTGAAATTGGACAGAATTGCCCATGGTCACATATTTTAATCATGCAGTTCAGTCGCATAAATTGTTCGACTGGCTGAGGTTTTGACTGAACTTAACTTGTTACAAGGATAACTGAGTTTACATTGGATTTATGTCCAGACTACTGCAGTGAACTTCTCTGGTTATTGGTTTAACTTAATATGTATGCAGTAATGGGTGTATTTACATCATTATAATATGTCTTAGATAAAAATGTCTTGGACAAGTTTGTTTTCTAGACATATGTTTGTGTGCATGTGGTTAAAATTGTCATGCCTTTGCTTGGATATTCATTGGCAGTCGCGCAGATTTACATGTGAGCAATAAACCAATTGAACTGCTACCACCTCTGATTCAATATTGAATCACTAATCAGGATGGTTAGGCCTGAGCAAATGATTAAATTATTGTCAATTAAAACTGATCCGTTTTAATAACTTTGTTATAAACAGAGTGAGCTGGAGAGGGAGAGATTAGACAACAGAGACAGATAAAGAGTCAGAAAATAAAAGCCCATTACAAGCGGTAAATTTTATTATGGGATAACAGCACATAAAGCACATCTAAAATCGATGTGTCCAATGCACTTTTAATAAAGGTAATATTAAAGGTACAGTTTCTAAGTACAATATAACAACATTCATATTAGAATGAAAAGTATTTAAAAGACAACATTAAATTTCTTATTTTTCTTTACAGCCGTATTTACAAAATGAATCAAAATACTTATTTTCATATTTAAGAATCAGACAAGAAGGAGCAAAACTACGTTTGTGAATAGACTACCTGCTAAAGAGAGTTCAAAAGAGCTGGATAAAAAGGTACATGATCATCTGTCCCCATTTTAACATCAGTAGCAAACGTGTGACTTAGAAATTTGTGACGACCACACACTAGTTTCGGCTTTCCCATAATTTGCACTGCTTTTGCATGAAAGACAAAAAAAACGAAATAGAAAAAGAAAATCAACCCGTGCTCCACCCCACCCTTCGTGTTAGGTTACCCGAAACCGACTTGAGCATACACTGAACACAGAACATTAAAGAAATCCAGATGTGTTGTATGCCTCTTTTACAAACACATACAAATATTTGATATACAATGCATTAGTAAATCTTCCGTTCTCTGTGAATTCAAAAAAAAAGAAAGTTGATATAAAACAAACAGAAAGTGAAGAAGAAATGTGGTTTGCCTGTTTGTTTTTGCCTAATCAAAAAAAACAAAAAACAAAAAAAAAAACAACAAAATGTGCAGGTGAGCTTTTGTGTTATATCATCTGCGAGCATTTATTTGACCATTAAAGATCGACACGGAAAACAAACTTCCCAGCTGTGTGTCTCAAATGAGGTGAGGGGGGTGACATGTACACTCTAGAAACGGACCACCGAGAAAACATTAAAACCCTTTTAAACATCGCGTGTCAACCCACGTGAGGAGAAATGATTAAACATCACATAAAAAGGAGGAATCTGAAAAAACATTTTTGAAGCAATGCGAGAGTGAGAAAAAAATCATCCTCATGTACAAAATACATTGTCACTTCAGTTACACGTCTGGAAGAAACCACAAAAAAAGACAATCAAAAAACCCATGTATGCATCTTGTTACACCGAGAGGCACTCAGTGTGATACGTTGTATATTATTGCAAGCATATTCTCACTGATATTTGCTACAGAGTGGAGAGAGAGAGAGAGAGAGAGAGAGAGAGAGAGAGAGAGAGAGAGAGAGAGAGAGGGAGAGAAAAGGTCAACTTTGTCCTCAAAATGGCAATTTTTCGTTTCATGTACATTTGTAACACTTCTCGTGGTGCAAAAAAAAAAAAAAATATGCCACTGGTCTCAAGAGAGAGAAAAAAAACCTTTTCAGGATAGTCTTAAAATGGGGGAATAACAAAAGCATACCGAGGCTCTGTTTTTAATAATAAAATCCAAGCACCACTTCCCTGCATCAGGTGAAGAACTATGCAGACACAAGAGAGGTAAATATTTAGTATCTTAAAACCTGACAAACTATAGCCTCAGTGAGTGGTTTTTTTTTTTACAATCAAAGAAAAAACACAATACTGCTGTTTCAGTTGGAATATTATCAGATTTTTCTTTTCCGCAAACCAGAAAAAAAGCAACCTTAAATAGTTTGTTAATTAGCAGATACTAGCTTTGCTATAAGTCAGAAGGAAATAAGTGCCTTATCCCGAGACGAGCACACTGATACAGGGTGCTGGCCGGGTACATTTTTAACCACTATCATTTTCATTATCATTATTTATTTATTGAGTCCTAATATCAATAATACATTAATATGCAATGAAATGAACGGACTAATAGGGCGGCCAGGCTTAGGAATCAATACTTTTTGTTCACGAAATTAACTTACCTAGCACCACACGTTAGGGCAACACAAAATAAATGTCAGCACACCCTATTCTCTATCAAACTAATCCTAAAGGAAGGGGAAGCAAACTAGAAACAAGAGTTATCGTACAATATGGTGTAATCGATAAACAGATAAATATTTCCACTGGGTAGGCCTTAGTAGCAGTATTTTCCTCTTACCTATACAGACAGAAATTACAAAGCTACCTTTTTTTTTATACAATGTGATCAATAATAACATTAAATATGGTGGATAAACAGCCGAGAATGAGGGAGAGAGAGAGAGAAAAATAAGATATACAGCATACAGGCCAATGTCAAGTTCTTAGTTCTCCACCCAGGAACAGAACTGGTCAAATATACAGATGGAACATAAAAAAAAAAAAAAAATTGGAAAAAAAAAAATCCACGAAAAAAAAGTTTCAACACAAAATAAAAACCAAAAAAAAAAAGTGATAAATAAGAGGTGTATTTACATGCAGATGTTCAAAGACTATTATGCACAAAAAGAATCAAAAAAATAATACACAGACATATATTATTGCTTGACATTCGATTATGGCTAAAAGTTGCTTCTCGTTTTTTCCTTTTTTTTAAACTATATTCTTAAAACGTAATTTTTTTTTAATCATAAATCCTTATCAGCTGTGCTTTGGAAAATGAGTTCTGTTTTTAAAAAATGTAAATGACTCGACTCATAATTCTGGGTAACACACCGACACTCCGGCACAACTTTCTTTTGTTTTTAAGCGTGACATAACTCCCATCTTCACAATTTTACGGTCAAGAAGACTTCTTTTTTTTCTCACAAATTTTGCACTCCAGAATTCATTTCAGTTCCTCTTCAACCCCCGAACTGATAGAAAGCGATGTTTTTTTGTTTTGTTTTTTCGCGCTGTGAAGCCGGGTCAATGTCGCCTCACAGCCATCGGCAGACCTTTTGAATTGTCGAAGGCATTATGTCATGCTTTTTTAAAAGAAAAAAACCTACACCTATCATGGATGGATCAAGCTCAGCGTCTCCAAAACCATTTTTTTTTTCCCTCCGACAAAATAAAAAACAAACCGAGACCCTCCTCGTCCACATAACCCTGTTCCTCTGTAATTATTAAAGCCTTGTCTGGGGTTTTTATTTTATTCACACACTGTGAGAACAAACACATACACACACGCTCACACACACTATTGCTTTTTTTTTTTATACAAACAGACGACAGAGCAGAGACAGAAGGGACCAGCACATTTTTTTTTTTTTACTGAATACTATACACTGATTGAATAGTACACTTAGCATCAATCCCTTTACTTAAAATTGGGATATATCTCAAGTGAGAATATACAGAAGGACATCACGTTACAGGCCTGTGTGAAGGCGCAGTTTATAGTTTATAGACACAAGAACTCATGTGTTTGATGACCATTGACCTGCTATCCTGCCAACCATACCAGTACATTAAAAGATGAGAACAGAGGGGATGGGGCTTTGTTGTTTTGTATTTTCGTTGTTCTAGGCTGAGAGTTATTAGTTCGAGTCAGCTGAATGAATAAAGTCAATCGAAAAAAAAAAAAGGATGACGACTGCACTGTAGAGACCCGTAATTGTAACACAAGGCGTATTGCTTGATTTCTTTTATGTTGTAGAAACTCGTTACACGCCACCCAACCATTAAGTCTTAAGAAAACAAATTCATGAGAGAAGAGGCGTTCTGGTGGTAAGACCTTAACTATGTGACAACGAAGCTACATTACAACAGCTTAACAAAGAATCAAACCATATATCAGTTGTTTTTTTGTTTTCTTTTTGCAAACAAATAAGACAAATCTCCATCTCGTGTTTCTGAACAGTAAGTGCTGAACTGCGTGTTCAGTATGTGCTGTGCCGCCTCCCTCCCTCCTCCTCCTCCTCTCATCAATTGAGTGCTTTGAAGAGATTTGAAAGATTCACAAAAAAAAGAAAAAGAAAAAAGAAAAAAGGAGCTAATCAAATGCTCTGCAACTGTCCGGAGGGAAAGCGAGCTGCTTCTTCGTTTTTTTTTCGGTCTACCTGTTAACCTCCCTGAGCGTTCACAACCTCATTTTCTCTCCGTTGCTCTCTCTCTCTCTCTCTCTCTCTCTCTCGCCGGGGCCTCCGAGGCCTCTCAAACCTGGATTGTCTAGCAGTTTGTTCCAGACTGGGTTTTTTTTTCTTTTTTTTTTTTTTCTCTTTTGCTGGGAGACTGAGGTTTACTAGTCGTAGAGGGCTTGTGCATATCCAAATAGGATCATAACAGAGATTTATTACTTAGGTACAGCATATCTACTACAACCCAAACACAACAGATTTTAGTATTGCATAAGAATATTTGGTTTTTCTAAGAAAGAGGGTTACCACCTTTTAAAGACCCTGATGACACCGTTTGAAACCAAAACAGATTTTTTTTTTGTATGTGTGTGTGACAGGAATATGCTGTTAAAACTGTGATGGCGTTTAGACTTTTTTTTCTGTTTTTTTTCTTTACAAATGAGATTTTCTTGAACTCGACCGTAGGGGGCGGGGTGGGGGGGGCACAGCGTGGTCTTGGAGGCCCCCTTAAATGTAAAATTCTGAACCACTGCCTTATGAATATATTCAAATGTTAATCTCAACCACTTGTCATGGAACATCCCTGACAAAAAAAAAAAAAAAAAAAAACCTACTAAAAACCTAAATGAGTACAAACAAATGTCCTCTCAAAAGCGCAAAAGAAACTCGTCCCTGAGGGGTGACAGCACGAGGCGGTGACGCCTTGTACAAATTGCACGGCAGAGGAATGATAGTGTGCAAACACAAGAAAAAGAAAGAAAAAGAAACAACTGGATTCTGTGATACGGTTGGTGACAGATGTATTAACATGCTTTGTTGGGTTTCTAAAGGGATATCACTTTTTTTTTCTTCCGTTTTTTTTTCTTTTGCTCATTTTTTTAAAAGATATTTCAAGAAGCCGCTACTGAGATTGCTGGAATGTCTTAGGAATCCGTTCTACGTTATAGACGGGTAGACTGGAAAGCGGAAAGCGACGACTACTGTTTGGCACATCCAGGGTTTTTTTTTGTTTTTTCATCTACCACTTTACTACCACACTGACAAGAAAGACACACTCAACAAAACAGAAACACAACAACAAAGCATTCTGAAAATAGCACTTGTCCTACCATTTTTATGTTTCTCCCCTAATCGTACAAACAACAGCTAGTCTAATTATTGCGGGAATATAGTTAAGTGCTACCTGACATCTTTTTCTCTCCCTCGTTCTCTTTCATGAGTTATTTAACCAAAACATGTTACAAAAATAGAAGCTTTACTACCAGACAAGGCTTTGAATATTCACTTTCCCTTCACTGTTTTTCCTTCTGTGTCCTGTTGTGGCATCGCCGAGGCCGGGGTGAGAAGGCAGATAGAGTCACTCGAAAAACGATCAACTGAAAAGCACTCAAAATATTCCGACGGAGGCTCATGAATGTGCTTTAAGGTTAGACCTCGTGTCTTTGTCAGGCTCGGGCTGTGAACTCGCTTGCTGTATCTTTACCTTCCACTAGATGGAACAATTGGATTACAGTCTGCGTGTGATCTCTCCCAAGTCTGACCTCAGGGCTGCTCAGTGTTGATCTGTTGCGATAACGTCGGATTTTAAGGTTCCTCTTCACACGACACGTGAGGGTTTTTCACAATAAAATTAGTGCGATAGATTTGGACAAAAGGGTCTCAAGGAACGCCGTCCGATCCAAAGATCAAGGAGAGCGGCTCGACTGCAACATGCCGTTACTGTACATGTGCGCACTCGCTGGAAAGGAGTATCAGGGCTACATTTTTGACAGGCGTTTGGCAGGCGAGTTGTTGAGGTAACAGGTGACGGAGCTCCTCTAACCTGCCTTCTCATCTGTGCCTCTTTTGTTCGCCGCCACCCCCCCACTCCCTGGCAGCCACGCCAGCAGTCCCTAACAGACAGCCCTTGCACTTCCAGAACCGGTTTCATCTGCAGCTCCCCAGGACTCGCCTCTGTGACCATGGTTCAACTTGTATTTCTTGTGCACATGCAACACATCACTAGGTAAATATACAAGTCTTAAATTAAAGAAAAGTGTAAATAAAAGTGCCTTATCAATTCAACAATTAAGAATGGTCTAACTACTAATATCATACATGTTATTTAAAATAGATTCTATAAACATTACTTTTTTCTGTATAGTAAGTACTTATGACCATATACCCTGTAGTACATTATAAAACAGGTGGAATGGACCCTTTTCATTGTGTTGGTGCCCTGTGCTTCTCCAGGGCACCTGTCCAGAGAAGGATTAATAGCAGATGGCCTTACATGATTTCACTATGCAACAATGGTGGATGGAGTCTTTGACAGCTAAAATCATTGCGTTTTTCATTAGAATTACCAGAATTCTATGTTTCTTTCTTTTTTTCTCTTTTTTTTTTTTAAACGATTGTCCACAGAGAGGTGCCGATTGCATCACCATGCCGACAGACCCCTCCCTCAAAGTCGCTGTGAGTTTTCATTCCAGGAACTGCATCCAAAAAAGATAACACAAGAGAAAAAAAAGATGGCTGAACTTGACCATAATGTGCGCATTTGTCAGCCATTTGTTTTAGTTTGGGGATAAAGTGTACGAAGCAGCTAGAGATGAGACCATTTTGGAAAAAAAAAATAATACTGATGTGGATTTATCTTCTGGTCAAAGACGTCTTCAGCGGTTTGATTATCAAAAAGTGACTCATTAATCGTGCAATTACAAGCCAGATGCACCGATAAATCATACCAGTGGCGGTGTAATAAATACTTGGGGAAATACGTGGATAAAAATGAAGTGACTCATGAGTTCCGGGTTAGACAATGCGCAAAAGAGGGTCAAGTTCAACCAGACAGAAATTATTTGTCCCCATCTCCTCTTCATGTCCCATGGGGTGTCGGGTCCCACAAGTCTTCCAAAGAGAACTAAATTCAATAAAGTAAACCTTGAGAATCAACTCCCTAAGCCCTCCCCCTCCAATGTAAAAGAAGAAGTTGAACAGCGTGCCATCTGTCCGCTCTGGTTTGTGCAGGGCACCAATAAAGTGTCTCAGATTCCTCCTCCACATTCCCCTACGGTGGGCACACTGGCACCTGGCAGGGCTGCTACCCGTCAACGGGCATGGACTGCTCAAAGTCTGATCCGAACAGCTCCTTGTATAAGGGGGGGAAGTGGGCACGCACAATGTCTGGGTATATTGCTTTGAAAGCTGTAAGCTTCTCTGTATGCCTACTGCACAGCGCTCGCAGTGTCGACACTTTGCATATCAACTGTGGAGAGAGAGGAGACAGGCTGTTTAGATTCACGGGGAAGCAAGGACACGGAGCAATGGTAGTGAAAAACATCCCTCCCTACAGTGTATTCGCGCTCACACAGGGGCAAACAGACTTGTAAATATTGAGACAAGCGCTAAGGCACGAGGAAAAGTTGACACTTCGTATTACGGAGCTGGTACAATTGATAAATTGCCACTCCTCTACTGATAAAAAGGCATTTCATGTGACATTACGAATGCTTCCCCTGAAATCTGCGCTGTGCTCTAAAAATGGTTGATGGCCTGTGGATAAAGATCCTAAAACAGTGGGAGATTACACCGCTACAAGGGTAGAGCATGCTTAGCAGACAGCTACTTTAAGGAATAATGGATGGAGTGTGCACCTTTGTAAGTATACCATCCTCTCTGTGGTTCTTCTGCAGGACGTGCTGGAGCGCCAGCTGGATCTTCTGCTGGAGTTTCTCCACCTTCACCTTCTCCTGGAGCCAGGATCGGTCTGTAAGGCACAAATCACAACTTTTTGCACAAGCTCGCGCAGGCGGCGAAAAAGTCAACTCGGCTCATGCGAAAAAGTAATGACGCAGTGCCACTAATATAAGAAATTAATTGATGGAGGAAAACCAGGAGGGCAACAGCGCTCCTTGTTGTGGTGAATGCGCGTCTGTCTTTTTTTTTTTTTTTTCTCGCTCTGTGCACCGTGAGTGACACCTACCAGCAGACATCAACACAAAGGCGGAGAACAGGGCGATCTCATCCTCAGACAGGTGCATAGAACACAAGTTTTTCCCAAACTCGAAGACGGAGCTGATCAAGTCGTCACAGCCTGCCACAGCAAAGGACACAGAGAGAGGGCTTAGGATGAGGAAGACCAAAGAACAACATTCACTCTTGATCTTTATTGGGAGAGAGGCACATAGGGAGGGGAGAGGAAGGGGAAGGAATGAAAAAGAAGCGGCATGCTGACAGCACATGGGAGCGTCTTAAGCAGAACAGGCAATGCTTTTACTCAGTTTTTGCCTCCCAGACGAGTCACTTTTGGCAGTTGGGTGGTGTTATGCAAGCCAAAATGAGGTCACTATTGAGGCTTTTAGTTAAATCAATTATCGAGGATAGAAAGAGACAGGCGGATGCCACCGCGGCTCGGGAAGCCCATCACTCTGCCTCCCCCGCCGCGGACCCCTCTGCACAGGAAAACACAGGACACTGGGACTTCTTGAAGCTGGGACAGATACACATGCTCGCTCCAATCCACACGCAAACAGGGAGTTGCAGGGAATGGTAAAGTTGCGCCGCGAAACAGAATTCAGCATTTTCACTGCCACTGTGGGACGCATTTACATTTTTATTTATTTATTTTTTTCTTCCGTCAAAAGGCAGTCAGGAAATGCGAGAAAATCCATGGTGGAGAGCCTCACTAATGTCACGGCAGTCAAACACGAATGCTATTTGCTTTTGCCTGAGATGTTTTATGTCAGACTATCAATGATGGTTTTGATAGCGCGCTCCCTAAAGACACTCCGTCTGGCTTTATTTATTCCACAGTTACGGGAGCCATATGCAGCAGAGCCTCACTAACGTCTCTGTTCTACCATAAATAACCGTTGCAGAGACAGCAATGCCAGGTGAGGCAGGGATGAGTGCTCAGAGTTTGCTTCCAGGCCTTCAGCGCCGTGTAGAACAGAACAGCAGACTCTAATTTTGGCTATTACACCGAGGAAAGGAGTAAGACACAGTAAGAAACACACACAAACACGGCGGCATGCAGATTCACACACACATGCAGACTCATTCAACCTACGCTTGCGCACACACACGCACACTCGCCCACCTACCCACACATAAACACACAACCACTCCACTTACCTAATGACTTGAACACATCAGGTCCGGCATACTTTCCATCAAAATAGACTGTGTTGTTTTGCGAGTCAAAGGCACGGCACATTCTGACAAACACAACTTCCAAAGAGCCTGTGGAGACAGACAGGAACAAGATGCTGAATCTGAGCTTTGCTTCTTCTTCTTTTTTTTTTCTTCTTCCCTAACAGTTACACATCAGTCAAGGATGCAAAACACATGATTGTGCTTTGTGCTATTCTCCTACAACACGAGTAACACAACCGCTTTGAAATAAAGAAGGCTGCCGTCAGAGAGGGAAGGGGAAAAAGCAACTCTGCAGATGATAATATCATAGACAGAAGGCTATTCTTCCGTAATGACATGCCAGATAAAAAAAATTGCGCTTCATTCAGTAGTGACAGTGCTTATTCATTCAACCTTTATTTAGCGAGATAGGTAGGGGAATTTTTTTCCATCCTGCAATTTGTACCACGCTGTGGGAGTGGATAAGAGGATCAAGAGAAGCCATTACTGCCTCTGAGGGAGATGCAACTGTTTTAAAATGTCACGTCTGACAAGGGATCTCAGTCTTTATTTCATTATTCATATTGGCTGTGCTAATGTAAATAATACTCAGGGAAAGACCCAGGAGAGGTGTTTGTTTGCTGCATGTGTGGTATGTTTGCATCTGCATGAGCGTTTGTATTTTGCGCCTAAATATAGGTGACAGTGTGAGCGGAGCCATGGCCACATTTTAATATTCTGTAAGTACGTCTTCATGGGAGCGGTTTCGAATAAGTAGACGTCGTCTGTGTCTGGGAAAAGAGAAGGGAAATGGCAGCCCTCGCGATAGGTATTATCTGAGCTCAGGAACACACTGCTTATCTAATGCTGTGTCCATCCCTGCTATGTATGTAATGAATGGAGGAAAATAGAGAGCGACAGAGACAGAGAGAGGAAACAGGCAGGGTGGGGTCTCCTCTCTGTGACACTGTCTGTGCGTGTGAAGAAGAGGGCTTTGTGCAGTCAGGTCAGCTACGCCCTTGTGACAATGCCAGAGGGGGGTGGTGGTGGTGGTAGTGGTGGTGGTGATGGTGGTGGGTGAGTTTGACGGCAGCAGGCCATGTTGACAGGCTGTCATACCTGCTTTCAGCAGCACTATCTGATCATTCTGACACAGCTCCATGAAGCCGTCGATGCGCTTGGCGAACTCCACCACATACTGAATGGCCTCTGTTATTTTGATAGCACACAGCTGCCACATGACTTCCCGGGGCTAAGAACAGATAGGACAGAGAATGGGTTATCGGCTTTAAAACAATGAATTTGATTACTGTAACCGCCGCGGAGGCCAGCGCAGGCTCGGCCCGTGGTCGTTACCTTGCTCTGGTAGCTCTCCACCTCCTCCTGCAGGAAGGCCTGCCAGGTCATCTGCTGCAGCTCCTCCCTCAGGTACTGACATGTCTCCATGTGTGACTTGGAGATGTTCTGGGCCAGGTGCTCTGCAACACAACCAACAATCGTCACAAACCCAGAAGACCGCGGTTGAGATCCGAATGTTACTCGCGAGGCTATGTGAAAGGGAAGACCTCGCTGATGAAATATGCCACAGGAAAGGAAGATTTATTTACTGAGCTTTCAAGAAGGAGGAGAGGCGGATACGCGTGGGCTTTTTTTGACTGGGAAAAGGCTTGTTGACATTTCCTTTAACTGCCTGCAGGAAGCTCATAACTTAAGGTTGAGGCAAAGCCAATCTAGTTATGACACAAATGCATGGAGAGGAGGAGGGGCGCCACGTTACTCACTGAAACAAAGGTCACATTTTCTCTGAGAGAAATATTGAGTATAAGAATTTAAATGGTTTTGAAAACACATCTGTTAAAAGGAGTTCCTAGGCACAGGGGAGCCTAAAAAAATGATTTCCCCAGACGCCTGCCCTGCTGGATCCTGATTGGCCCTAATTAATGGAAACTAATTACAAAAAAGAGGCTCTTTTAATGAGTGTTGGAGATGAGTCTCCAACCTCCTGCTATTTTAAGCAACCTTTGTGTCGTTTGCCCCACGGTTGAGTTGTTCTCCCCCCCTCCTCCATTTTGCTGTCTCTCCTCTTGTCTCCCCCTGCCTCTCTTCTGCTCCTTACCTAGTTCAGCCATGGACACGGTGGGGGAGGTTTCTCCGTTGGTGAAGGAGCAGTAAGGGAAGAAGCCAGAGCCGGGGGCAAAGTCGCAGATGGGCTCCGGCTTGATGCCGTTGATGTCCAGGCCTGACTGGTCAGGAGATGGCTGGATGTCCAGGTAGAAGCTGCTGACCGCCGAGTCTGGTTTGCTGCCATCAGGGGTGTGACCATCCATGTAGCCGCTGAGGTCGTCATGGAGCTCTGTGAGGCCATTGGCTGAGAGGCCATAGCTAGGTGTGAGCGGCTCCGCCTCTCCCGGCTGTTGTTGGTGGTCACGCTGCTGCTGCTGCAGCCTGTGCTTCTGGACCTCGGCGTACAGGCTGTCTCGCTGCTTCTTCGACATGCGGCCAAACTTCACCGCTGTGGTTAGCAAGACAAAAAACATGACACACATCATAAACAAATGTAATTTGTTTGAATATGAAAGCCTCATGAATGAATGGATGTCCCAGTAAATTAACTTACATCTATTGCTATAAAATTCTAAAATTTTAGGCCTTCACTGTTCATCCCATTTTACCCGATGGTATTGAACGTGATGCTGAATATCGATATTCTTGTGTTGAACAGAAAACACTTCATTAGACTGAACAGTATGCAGTGCAGTACTAAACAGTCACAGGATCTATTAAAAGATGACACTGAAACAAAATCTAATCTCCACATTTCAGGAGGGATCAGCAATGACAGAAATCACGATGATAAATGAACATCTTCATGAGCACAGAGGCAGAAGTGGGAAGTGACTAACAGCTTACCGGCCACTCAAACATGAGACAGGATACGCTGCTGCCTCCTGTTTCAAGGTTTCCAGACTAAACATTGGTGCTGAGAATGAGACTCCTTGGCCTGAGTTCTGGGGGCCTGGCAGTATGTCAGCCGGTCACAGTGTGTGTGTATGTGTGTGTTTGTCTACGCACAGTGGAAAGCGAGTGGAGCGTCGCAGAGGAGAGTGCGGGCAGATGGGCTCTGGTGTGTTGAGTGAAGGCGAGAGTCACCTTCGTCTGTCCTGAGTGTGTGTGTGACTCTGTGTGTGTGTGTGTGTGTATGTGCATGTGAGGATGTGTATGGCTACGCAAAGGCACTTATAAGTGCTAATGTACTTCTGTGTTCATTCACATTCATGAATATGCATATACGCGTTTAAGGCAAAGTGGTGTGCGAGAGGACGTGCCGGCCTCTGGCGCTGCATGTATGTTCAGGTTTCCACTTGTCTGTGTGTGCTCTAAGGAAAAAAAAAATAAAAATACTGTAGATCTGCTCTGTTCTGACGTAATCTCCTCAGCTCTGCCCAGTCTGCATCGGCCCAGTCTGGACCAGCCTGGCACAGCAGGAGCCCTACAGCACACATCCCCACCTGTGTGCTCCCATTACTGCATCTCAGCTGCAGCAGCTCTGATGACAACCTCTAACAGCCTCCTATTTCATCAAACCTACTTTCTATCACAGCAACGAATTAGTCCAACAGACAAAGCACTCACCTGCTCCTGGCAGACAATGAACTGTCGTCTTAGCACGCGTTCATGTCACAGTTTTCTTGGAACATGTCTGTCGTGCCTCTCTGAGAATAATGGCTGTCATTATCTGCGTGTTTTCTTTGTGTCCCCACTAAGATTCGATTTACAGCGCCACGTCAGCGTCGGCCCCATGAATACACAACCATATAATAATAATGATGATGAACGGAAAGTAACATGCACAGGTGTGAACAGCTACTCAAAAGTTAGCCGCTAACTAAGCTTGTGCAAAGAGTTGTGTTGACTGTTTTTGAGGTAATAAACCTCAGGCTCATCAGTTTGACTGATTTTCTCTGAAAAGAAAAGAAAAAAAAAAACAGATTTCCACTGCAGAGGCGGAGTTTCTCTGGTTTTTTCCTACCACAAGCTAGATGCTGACGACCGTATGTTTACAGCAAACCATAGCGACCATAGCTCAGAAAATCTTTCCAGTCATAGAAATTAAAGAGGAAAATTAGTAGATGGCACGAGTTGTAATGTAAATCATCTTCCCTCATTCTTCATTCTTAACATACACAGCCAAACTTCTGGATTGTTTGCAATGATAAATAACAAGCTCTATCAACAATAATGTTAATAACTAATATATTGACCCGAAGAGGAACTTCTATCTTTTTATATCTTCCCTCATAAAGAGGTCAAAAAGCTCCAAAGGGCATATGAGCAGAGCAGATTCTTGCCTACACACTGTCTCGAACCTGGACTCCTCACCGCCCCCCCTGCTCACCACACCATCCTGCTGTATCCACCCACCTCCTCCATCAAACACTTACCATCTCGTGACATGCCCACTGCCAGGCACTTCTGCAGCCGGCAGTGCTGGCAGCGGTTGCGGCTGGTGCGGTCGATCAGGCAGTTCTTCTGGCGGGGGCAGGAGTAGGCTGCATTGCTCTGCTGACTCCTCCTGAAGAAGCCCTGCACGGGGAGAGAGAGGGGGCACGGAAAACACCTCGGGTTATCGGACGAAACCGCTGGATCGGTTCATGCCTTCATACTGTTCTAGTGATGACAGAATTCAGCCCTGATTGATCGTGGTTCGCTGTATTCCAAGCGGCGATATTTTTTATTTTTCGTCTGCCAAACAGATGAGATAATAGCGCCACAGCAATGGTATTTTCCCCCGGCTTAAATATGGCATCCAAAGAGCGCTGTATTTCACCAGCGTGTACAGCGGGAGGGTGGTGTGTTTGGGTAGGACTGATAACAGTGGATGGTATTTTTCTTCAGCGGGGTTATTAGTGTTGATTAACGCAGCACTGGCATGTGCAGTGCTAAAGGATTGCGAACGCACACCGACTGGATTCCTCATCCTTTGACTTAATGAATTGATTCCAGCACATCATTAACATGCCCCACTCTACTGCTCCATACACATATGTCTTAATTAGCTGCTCATTGGCTGTTTAATTACAAGAAAACAGCTGACAGCTGCCAAGTTGCTTTATAATGGAAGCCATTATGGAAACAGGCTATAACTGCCAGTGACAAGCAGCACTCTTTAATAATGCTATGATTTATGGTCCAAACTTTTGTGCTCGCACATATCATTAAAGGCCCCTCTGCTTTGGACTAATTAGCAATCATTAAAGATAGATTTCAGCAGTTTATTCTTTAGTGTTTTGATACTTGCAGCGCTTGTGTGAGTGGAGAGGAGCACTGGGAAGAGCAGCTGAAAGAAACCTCTCTCTCTCTCTCTCTCTCTCTCTCTCTCTCTCTCTCTCTCTCTTTCGTACACACACACACACACACACACACACACACACACACACACACACACACACACACACACACACACACATTCAGGAGCAAACAGCAAAGGTGCAGGCTGGCTGAGGAATGCTAATGATGTGCCTGGTGACAAGCACAGGGACAAGAATACACCCTAAGCACAAAATTCCCCTCACTGTGAATGGCTGGTGCATTTGAAACAGTACAAAAGGCGGCTTCAATGGAGGCAACACTGTAGCAAACAGCCAACAATCTGCTATAATTCAAAGCACTCTCCTTTTTGATCATTTTATTTCAAGAAGAGCAGGCTGCAGCAGAAGCAAGGAAAAAAATAAGAAAAGGGAAAAAAAAAAAAAAAAACAGTGAAAAGACATGTCCCTGGGAGGGAGAGGCAGTGCAAGGCAGAGGGATGACTTTGTCCTACTAATTGTGGTGATCTGTGACGTCCTCTGTGGTTCTTGACCACTTTAATGATCATCTTCTGTGTGTTTACACTTTGCAGTGCCGACACCGAATCCATCGTAAAAAGTTCAGCAACATTTTCAAACGTTTTTTCCTCGCAAGCAACTTTTACTTTGCTCCCTCAATTCCCCCCCCCCCCCCCTTCTCAGCTCTCCTGTCCCTCACACACACACACACACACACACACACACACACACACACACACACACACACACACACACGCTACTTCCCATGACACAAACAGGTTTGGTCTCTTGATGCTTACCTTACAGCCTTCACATGTTATCACGCCGTAATGGATGCCTGATGATTTGTCTCCACAGATCTTGCAGGGAATTATTTCGATTTGAGCTGCGGAGAAGAAAAGGAAATAAAAAAAAAAAGAGAAAATCACATTTTTTTTCGCTGTCACGAGTCACTGTACAACACCCTCACCATGGATCCATGTTGGTACATGAAAGCGCACTGTGCTTCTAAAAGCATCTCATCCGGTGGCTTCTGAATCCTCACTTCCACAGAGCATTAGCAGAATATTTACAGAGCGTGGTGTATGTGTGTGCATGTGTGTGTGTGCGAGTGTGTGTATGTGTGTGTGTGTGTGTGTGTGTGAAGCGGAGGAGGCCATTTTAAGTCCTCACAAGCAGCTAATGTAAACATGGTGTCAATTTGCATCCTGAACACAACTTACATATGGACAAACTCGGCTACCCACAAACCCTCACACACCACAGTGGTGCTAATACAAGCTTGTGCAATGACAAAGGCTCATTTAGCCACGCGAGGACACACGTATTCCCTGTCGGAAAACTTGACTTCACGGAGCCTCTTAAAAACTTCAAAACCATAAAAACCTCAGGGGTAAATCCGCCGCGGCCACAGAGAATCATAACGTGCCCACTGTGCTGGATGAAGCGGTGGCAGCGACTGTATGCAGTGGTGGTGGTGGTGGTGTGTGTGTGTGTGTGTGTGTGTGTGGGGGGGGGGGGGGATTTGGCTGTGGTGTTGTGCTGTTGACAGGCGTGTGATTCACCCGCCATAGAGGACAAAGGCACAGAGAGGACAGGCCTCATCCATCGTTGGCCTTCTCTTCAGGAGCGGACCACAGGGCAACACAACAGAACAGACAGAACACACAGACATCAGAGACGCAGAACTCCCAGCTCGTCCCGCTGCTCTCAGCTTTATCACTGCAGCCACTGATGCTACATCCCTCTCCACCTCCACCTCCCCCTCCGTCTTGCCCCCTCTCTCTCTTTCTCCCTCTCTCTGTCGCCCCCCCCCACCCCCCGAGATCGCTATCTCGCAGCCCTCCTCCACATCTCCAACATCTCAGTCCCACTGTCCCAACAGTGCACTGCAGCGCCAGACGAACTCTGCTATCTGATCTAAATCGAGGAAAGATCACCGCGGGATATTTTCTCACGATGTAATGGTTTTCTCCAACCAGCCATGCACTCGGCCAATCAGAGCGCAAGGGGCTATTGCAACACAAGTCTATACCAATTAGGGGAGGAATATTAAGATTTTGCCTTAATAAGAGGCAATAAAAAATTACACTAATTTTAAAAAAAGTGGCGGTACATTCACTATGTCAGAGTGTTACATCAGCCTCTCCCCTCTAGCCAGGCCTAACTGTCTACTATCTAACAATCACTCTCTCTTCCCAAGACTAGAAGCCTCTAATATCCCTCATATACCTTAACAACCAACCTCTTTAAACTAGTTTGATCACATCAAAAGTACTTTTTGCCGGGGTCCAATCCAGAGATCCCTGCCCATTTTAATCATCTGCCTAGGAGCTTGTAATGTGTCATGTGGATAATGTCCTTGTCCCCGAGGCATGCCCGCGAGAGGCCCTTAACACAGAGCCTCTAATCCACTAACCCCGGAGCCACACTCTATTCATTCAGGAATCTGTGTCTGTTCTCCTCGCGCTGCTGGAGTCAACAAGACCGGCCATGTTTACATGGAATTAGCCCACATTTTAGTAAAATGAACAAAAGGGAGTGGTGGAACATGCACAATTAATTCTCCTCCAGACAACACCTCCTGCGATTTGTGATTCTCGCGTACAATGGAGGGCACTGCACCTCGTCGGCCCGGATTAGAGTGAAATCCAGGCAGGAGGCGGGCTCCAACAACCTAACTGAGAGGGTTAATTTATAATTAATCTTTTCCTTACTGTGCACAGTTGCTTGTTATTTCGGTTAGGTCTATCTCTGTATGAGTGCACTCTATTGTTTGTTTTTGTGTTCTCCCTGCATGAGCATTAGCAGTGCAGTGTGTTTCGACTCCTTTAGCATTTTCAGCCTCATTACTTACATAATTTGTTCTGACATGCACTCACAACAACTGAAGCGTGCTGTAATTATGACTAGCTGTGGTTATGGTGAACTAAAGCTTGCAGTGACAGACCCCAGCCATTGGGTGGCAGTACAGGGCTGTGGCTATGGTTGTCTTGCCAAGTTAAGCCAAGCTTCCACCCACCCTATCCAGCCCACAGGCTTTTGGCTCTGAGCTCCAGCCTCTGATAGCTCCAGGCTTAGGCTGCTGCTAGCTTCCCCACCCCCACAGCATAGCTGCGAGATGCCTTCATCTCTCCTGAAGAAGCGGAGCTGGCTGGGCGCTCGCTCAGGCCTGACAGAGGCTGTGCCACATCAGGTGAAAGCAGTGGGAGTAGAGACGCGGGGGTGCCAGGCCGGGCAGGGCATACACATACACAAGCATGCCTCACAAAGCCCTATCTGCAGCGGGAAGGCCCTGAGTGCACACAGCCTCACTAGCTAACACCCTCTCACTCCACCGCTGCACAAGCCCCTGGATGCTCAGTGCACTCAACAGTAAAAAGGGTTTGTCTCTGGACCGGCTGAGGCTGGCTCTGTAGTTTCTCGTATGAGAAAAGACCTCCGTCTGAACATATAGCGATTTCCACACTGGGATAAGCTGCTTTCAAAGCGATGTGGAGAGGAGGGGTCACAGTGACACAGTGGAGACCGAATACTCCATGAAGTCACCTCCACCATCAGCTAGGTCAATATTTGTATATCTGTATGACTGTGCAAGTTGTCCACTTGAGTGACTGGTCATGAGGGCCCCTAAGCTGCACTTCAGACGCTGAGTATGATTTAAACTGAATTCACACAGGAGAGTCAGTCAAACACAAAAGGGCCCGCGCCTATAAGCACTCCCAGTCTGGCAGTCAATATCTATTGACATGAGCTGCGGTGTTAACTGCCTCTTGGTGTGAAACAGGCAGCTGCTGGCTCGCTTGAGCTTGACCAGCACAGTGCCACTGATCCCATTCACCGCGCCTGCCTGCCTGCCTCCCTGCCTGCCCGCCCGCTTCCCTGCCAGCCAGCCCTGCCTGCTCTGTTTACGACATCAAAGCCAGGCACAGTCAGACGGGCAGCCATGCTAAAGCCCATCCCAGCAGCCTGCCGCTCCTCACAGCACTGCGAGATGGCCTCTGCGCGCAGGCCACTTCAAAGACACCTGCAGAGACGCCAAGATTATGTGCGAATCACACTGCAGCACAATCACACCACGCGCATAACCAAAAGGGCTGGACAGCGGCTCAAGACTGATTTCCTGCATGCAGCACTGCAGCCTGGCGTGGGTGTCTTGGACAATGGGCATGGCAGAAAAAGGAGACAGTCAAGCCGAATGCTAAAGCTTGTTCTTTGTCTGTCTGTGGTTGAGCAGTTCAAGGACACTGATTCACCACACTAGCGGGCCCTTTGAGGGGATGACGTGTCACTCAGAGCACATGTACAATAGGGCAGCAAGGCCTCTGCATGTTCACCCAGTGACCTTCACTGTCTTCTTCACAGCCCCGACATCAACCCACCGCTAAAACTACACGATGTTTTCAAAGAGCTGGAAACTGACAGTCAAATGTGAGCACCCAGAACAATTTGCCAAATGCACACGAGCAGCTTACAGGGGCCCTGTCGTAGTTTATCTTATTAGAAGCACTGAGTAGACAGACACTGTCAGACAGACAGGAGACTTCCTCCCTTTTCCACTGCTAGCGTGGTGTTGCTTCATTCACAAGACACTCACATTGCGAAGCTGTAAAATATACATCGAAAAATTAGTGACATATTAATAATCTGTTCGTCAGTATGCAGTGTAAATTCTGTGATTAGTATGCAATGACGAGGAGCTGCTATAGTGGGCGATATTCTTGCCAGTTAAAAGCACACATTTTATTTATTTCCTGGTTAGCATTCTTTTATTCCCGTCATGCGTTTTAGATTTTTTCAACTAAGCACGTCGGTAACGTACATGGAGTAAAATAAGACTGAAAGTCCTACAGGCTTGTGCAAACATGGAAATCACTCGTCAAAATCTCCTGCATGTTCCCACTGAACCCTTGGACTACTGACATAACGCTGAAGGATTAAGATTATCCCTTACATTACAGACCCATACCCAGGCCACCGTCATAATGCCGAGAGCTTAACCCATTACTCGATTGGACCATTAAATCATTTTCTCATGGCCTGATGATTCATGATAGATGTGCGCAGTAAATGACACAATGTACACCGTCCCAAAAGAAAGGATGTGAAGCAGCTGGAGGGGGGGGGGGATGTGTTTGCTTCTCTGTGCATGGTGCTGTCTGAGTGTGTGTGTGTGTGTGCGTAGGTCGTGTTGTGTTGACAGCTGTCAATGACGGAGTGACGCAAGCCAGTGGGCTCATGTCAGAGATTATGTAAGGAACTGGACAGGGCACAGCATTATGAATAGATTAACAGTCCTTTCACCATCCCACAAACCGTGTTAATACACTCCGATTTTATAATATTTTGCAACAAAACCAAAACAAAAGCTTACAAAAGATCACATGCCTTCCTCCCGGGGCAGGTTTTCTTAAAAAACAAAGCGTTCACACATGGTCAACATTCAAACACCAGCGGCACCAAGCTGGCTTGCAAATGTGCACCAAGCACTGCTCCTCCATCATTACGTGCAGCTATTTTCTTTTTTTTTTTTCTTTTTTTTTCCTGCACAAACTTCCCATTTGGCAGTGGAGATCAGCTGTCGGTTGATAAACAGAGTCTTCTCTAAACAGATACCCATGACAGTCAGATCTTGCTGTTGAGAGACGACAGCCTAACAAGAGCTGGAATCAGAATTCTGCCTCTTTTTATCTGCCAGGGCTCTGCTGTCATGTGAAGGCGCGCAACACAATACTTTTTTATTCCCATTTATGCAGCAGAAGAAAGGTTATTTGAATGTCAGCGGCAAAGGACAGTCGTGGCACGGAACACAGGCTGAATAGTATAAATGTGTGATTTGTTTAGGGATCGGAGGCTGCTGGCGTATTACCATAGAGCTGCTCTAATGGCATTTGCTTGGTATGTAGCACTCAAAAAACACACAGAAATTCACCTGCTGACCAAAACTCTATATATCCTCACTTTAAACAGCTCCCATTCAACCTGTAAACACGCTGAAGTCATCAGAAAATACACTGACCAGAGGGATTAGAGCAGGGAAAGACACAATTGACACATTTTGATGTCTCTATGCTGCTTCTTGCTAATTCCCCCCCAATTATTTAGCTGCCTAAGCTGTGATCCCCCTTCACTAGAGACCAGCTACATTTGAAGAGATATTTCCGTTTCAAAAGATGGGCTCTTTAAGCCTTTCCCTATTATTCCTTCATAGCGTCGCGGTGACTTTGCTGAAGCTCAGGTCTGGACCATTGCCCTGGGCTGCTTTTTGGATGAACTCATGCGTACATCTCTGTGTTTGTTTGTGTGTGAGGCCTATTAATATTTCAACACTGCCCAACTCCAGATGCCTGTACAACACAGCAGCGCTTCTCTCTTCATGTCTCTCCCTGTATTTACTTGACTGTTTTATTGAAGTGCATTCTGACACCCTCTATGAGGGGGAGCAGGAGAGGGGAAGATGTATTCCCAAACCGCAACATAAGACATCTCTCTCCATGTCTCTTTCTCCACCGGCGTAACAGTAATTTGGGCACTAATTTATGTGTTGTTGTGGCAAAGATTGACGAGCTTCCTGACTGGGAGTCTGTGCGCCTGCACTCTGGGGGAAACAACAAAAGCCCGGGTTTACCGAGCAGACGAGCACCATGAAGGGTAGCATGTGTGCGGCGCTCCTCTCCCCTCCCTTGTCTGCCCCACCTGAGCTCAAATCTCTCTCCCCCATCGCTCCCCCACCTACTCTGCCCCCCCACCCACCCCTCCGTCTTGTCTGTGACTGCAGTGACAAGTGAAGTTGTGCCTGGGTGCTGGGGACCGGAGGGCACGCCCCTTCTGTGTGTGTGTGCGAGCGTGTGCGTGCGGGCGTACATGTGCGCCGGGAGGGAGAAAGGCTCACACTGTTTACTCTGATGGCAAAATACAATCTGTAGACAGCGCTCACTTATGCATTCTACCAGCCTCTAGTTAGTCATAGAGAGCCGTGAGAGCTGAATAAAAAAAAAAAAAAATTATCTGTGTTGCAAATATTTACATGCTTTGTCTAACTATTTAGATCATTTGGTTTGGGCCCCCGTCATAAATTCAAATGTGATACGTCCTCTACTATCACGGCATGCATTTTTTGGAGGGGAAATGGAAGTTTGTGTGAGTCAGAGTTGCTTGTGCGTTGTTTTTCTTTGCTCATGCGCTGTGCAGCAAGGCATTGGGATGCACCAAAACTCAAAAATCACTGAGGCTGAAATCACACAGGACCGACTGATTGACTGGTGCAGGAGCTGCCGTTTGAATTCTAAGATTTTTCCGCTGAGGCTCGTGCGATGCTTTTGAACCTACACACTGACCACTTGAACTACGCAGGCTGTGGTTAAAGCCTTCGATTGTGCTACAGTGCCTTAGTTAAGCACCTCTCAGCCCCCCAATCTCCCTGCAGGGACGACAGCCTCGTAGGCTCCTTTAGAAAAACACAGGAATATATAAATAATGAATCCTTCAAAAACATCCACTGCAATTACACGCAGAAAACCTTTACATAACAACAAAGAGCCTTGTTCCATTGCACCAGGGAATTTGCTACTGCCACACTGTCCAACTTCCTTCCTCCTATAATTGCTGTATTAGTATGCATTTCTGTAAGACAACCAGGATTCTTGCTGTGGGTTTTTCAATAGGATCTTTCCACTGTCTCACACAAAGAAATCAAAACTTACATCCATTCAACTTCCTGCGTGGTGTTTTTGCCAGAGGGGGGACAGAGTATATGAGCATTTTTTAATTTTTTTTTTTTTTTAGACATTTGCCAAGTGCATTTTTGGATGCCTCAGTTTTTTTTTTGGGGGGGGGGGGGGGTGGATTGGGGATATGAAGGGAAGGAAAAAAGAGGAGGGGAGGCTGGAGGTCCAGTCTCATGCTGCTGCTCAGGGTCAGTGGGTCAGAGGCACGCAGCCAGAACACACATGGAGAACAGGCTGAATAGTTCAGCTGACAGTAATTGTCCCTCTGTGGTCTCCTTAGGAAAACATGTTTCCAGACAACGCAGACTGGCTGCACGGGCCAGATAGTAATCATGATCTTGATTTGCTCCGCCGAAGAGGGGGAGCTCAGCATAAGCCTGCAGTTATGGTGCGAGTCAGTATTTCCACTGGAGCTGACATCAGCACACATGTGTTAATAGATTAAGTGCTGGACTTTGTTCCAAAACATTTGATAATCTGATTTTTGGGAGCAAAAAAAAAAAAAAAGGGGGGGGACACATGAGCGCACACATTGATTAAAAATTTAATATGGAGGATCAACACTTTAGAAGTGTGACAATCAACACTTGTAATAGCTTATTTTTTCAGGTATCATTATAATACTATATAAATAATAATAATAATAATAAATGCCTAGATAATACAAATTATTCTCTGTCTTCAGTTAGCTGCAGCTTCATTATCATGGCTTTCTCTCCTGTCAAAATTAATACAAAATGTTTATCAACTAATAAATTGTGATACATTGTCATAGGTTAAACTACCCTGCAATATATAATTATCATTTTTTAATATGTAATTATTTAACTGGACGCGAGATGACTGATAATCGTATACATATTGGCCCATCAATCCATTCCTAAAAACACCTAATTTTAATGAAATAAAGCATTAATTAAAGAACAGCCAAGATTAAAGGACAAGTTCTCACCATTTGATGACAATTGTTAAACTAAAAGTCAGTTGCCTAAACATGTACAGCTCGTCTACCTTTAGTGAGACCTGGAAAGTTTCACAAACTGTCCACACATCCCTGCCGTTACTCAACAGTTTTTTTTTTTTTACGGCTGGACTGATAAGCACTTTTTACCGCACCTCTGCCATCCTGCATGAAGGTCTTGGGTTTTTCATCAACTGAAAAAGAGCAGGCAAGGACAGGGAAGATGAATGACATCAATGGCCAGCCGATACTTCCAGGGACGTGTGATTGAGACAAATGAGCCTTGTTACATTAGCTGGGATACTGAATCCTGCTGCTCAAAGATCCACGGCTAGATAGAGCTGAAACTAGAGGCACCCAACCTTTCCACAGATCACCGGTGTCATGGGGCCCCAGAAGAAGAGCTTTCTCAGAGAGCCTGCTTCACTGGGCTCGCTCTTTGGACCACTTTTTGTTTTTCTCCTTGTGTGAGCCCTTTTTTTTTTTTTTTAAGTACAGTCACACACTCGGCGCTACTATTTGGCCTTCAGAGATTTTCAAGGCCCTCTCTTCCAGGTGCAGAGAGCAAATTAAAGCGAGACAGAGCCATTATCTAATCCATACATGGTGCCCTTGGCTATTAGTGTCTTAATAAGTGACTGCGAACACTTCCATCATGCATCATTCATCCTCGATGCCACTAAATCTTCAAAATGATTAAAGTGAAATGTTGCCATTCTGACCGAGTAAAATATTTACCAGTGATGAAATTTGCAAGGCATTTTCAAAAATCAATCTGTTTATTTCATTTTGCTCCCGGCAGTATCAGGGCCCAGGATGAGTCCTCTGAGGCGATGAACGTCAGTGGTTTGCGGATGTGTCGGCACACTTTGTCACTAATCATGTCCATCATATATGTTATATTTGATGTGTTTGCAGCAGATTACAGATTATCTGGTAATGAGAGGGTTTTTACAGATCCTGTCTAAAGCCTCTTGAATTTATTTGCTATTTACGATTTAAAATCTGGCTGATTACATCGGCAGTATGAGCTGGACTACGACATCCGATGGAAAACAAATCTTAAAATGCAAATCTAACCTCCAGATCTTGCTGATGAAGAGAGAATCTGTGTTGATCTAGTCTCCCTTCTCATCCAGACTAGTTTTACCTTCTGCTTTCTCTTTTTCCTCACAGTAATACAGTAAATTGCTGCACCACACCGATCTCCATTTTGTTTACATCTGCTTCCCCGTGAGATCACGTGAGAGGGGCAGTGCTCGTTCTGGTATGATAATCTGTGATGTGGAGTCATTTTGAAAAGAAGAGAAAACTGAACTGTGTGCATGTTTAAGATTACAGAGAAGAAAATCTGTGTTCTGAGTTTCAAACCAATTTCAAAATCGGTTGGCATCTCAAAGCTGGAGATGTACTTGGTGTTAAATGAATGGTTCTTGAGATGTGCAAATAACATGTTCACAGACAGCGATTTCTTGCCTTACAGTTTGATAATACGCAGTGGTGGGATGTAATATTGTATTTAATTTGTACTTTACCTATATTGTATTTCCATTTTATGCAGCCTTTTACTTCTACCCCACTACACCTCAGAGGAAAATCTTGTACTACTTATTCCACTACATTTTTCCGACAGTACTATTTATTAGTCACTCTGCACCAATATTTTTACCTTTGATACGTAAATGTGAGAAATGTGGCTGATAATACATATATTTTTTTTATTCAAGTAAGGCTCTGAGTGTAGTGTTTTTGCTTGTAACAGAGTATTTTGACAAAGTGATGTGTGTTTTTTTTTCCCTGAAATTAAAGATCTATATATGTCTTCCACTACTGTGTCTGTTTGAGCTTTGTAAAAACATTGCATCTTCAAGTTTGGTCACGGTAACCTTTTTAAGACAACTGAAGGATTACCTGTTTCTTAATGCTCCTTCTCCTGGGGGTCATCAAACACTTTTACATAACCCCGCAGATTATCCCAGAAATGAACCAAAAACTATTTATATTAGTTCTAAAATGTTGCATGTTATGAAAACAAGTTAACATTGAATTAAGAAACATTTTTTAAAAAATCTCTGCAATCATTTCTGCACACACAGTGGAGGAGCTGCTGAGCAACTCTACAATGGTCCTCCCTCTCTGCCAGTTGCAGCAGACTGTATGAAAGGCATTCCTAGACGACAGGGGTGCACGAGGAGTGTCTACTGCCACACCGAGTTCACAGACTGCTTACAGCATGTGAGGCACATTCCCCCTGCACTGCTGTTTTCACAGTCCTACAAACACTGGCCTGGTTTTGTTTAACATGGCAGGATTAAGCAGCCATGCGCAAAGCATGCTTCCCTCCTTGCACGCTTTGCTTACAGGGGAGGACCTGAGCGCTCGCTGCTACCTTTTGGTGAACCAGCTTCCCTAACTGCCGGTGAATGCACCATGGTGCTCTAATCCCATGCAAATAAACAAGTGCCAAGATTAATGATTGCATAAACACATCCCAAAAGCCCTGGAATAACAATCAGCTCTTCAGCCCAAGCTGCTGCCATGCAAAGGCTCTAGGAGTCAGCTGACAGCCAGTATATCCCTCTTTCCCTTCCTGCTGCCTCATGCCGGCCAGGAATCGTCCCTGCTTTGTTTGCTTCATTAACGACAGGAAGCTGTCAATATTTTCCACATGACAGTGGGTGTTTGTAGCGCTGCACTAGGAGGGAACTTCTAAGCCTGAGCAGGACATAAGGTCCTGCACAGTTCCTCAGCTCTTCACCTCTTCCTCTGCTCATGACATAACGCACGTCTGTATGAGGCCATAATGAAGACAGCATGTTTGGAGGAAAGCGGAGCTCTCAGTGTAGTTCTGATTAGTTTGTCAGCCCTTTTCCTCACTGCGTTTTCTAAAACAATAGCATCTTTGGCTTGTTTTGAGGAAGACAGTCCAGCCGACATTTAGAAGGACATTAGAGGTGTGTGTAGAGCAATAAATCACAACCACAAAAGACCAAACAAGGCCATTAAAATGACATTAGGAGCATGGACCGTCCTCTCATCCCTGTCATCCCTGGTCTGCCACTATAAGAGGAGCTGATTTGTGGTGGGGGGGGGGGCAGTGGAGACAGGGAGAGATAGACAGTGAGAATGAAAGGAGAGGTGGGAGAGAGCAGTGCAGTCCACTAGTCCAGGGCAGGGGAGCGTGGGACGTTCAGATGAAGTGGGAGGCCCCTCTCCAGGAGGTTGCTCCTCAGCATGAAGGCAGAGGCAGCACCCCGCCTAATGAGGGGTGAAGTGGAGCCCCCTGTGGGACCCCCTCAGGCACATTCATTAGGAGATGAAAAAGCGTTTCCCGCGGCAGAGCAAGTGCCTGCCGTGGCTCGGACATGTTTAATTTAGGGCCATATGAAAACACAAGGCCACACCGGCCAGGTCTGCTATTGTTGGTCAGGGGAATCAACAACACGCAGCGCCAGCTAGCCAAGAACCTGACTAACTGACTGTGTGCAGAATTAAATTATATTTTGGGTGTTTTATTTTTTTTTTCCCCCTTGGAAAGGTTTAGGTTTTGATAGCACCTTTTAAGTTCACAACATCCAGATTATTAAAGGTCAAGTGCGCTGATACTTTCCATGCCATGGGTAAGAAGTCTGTTGTAGACGGGTTATTATAGTGAAAATGTGCAGCTTATCACAAGTTTCATTCCCTTCAATGCATTGCATTTTGTTGCATCTTTACGGCTCCAGGCAAAAATAATAGATTCATTTAGCCAGTGGTGGTTTGTGGAAGGGAACCAAGGATTATGGTAATGCAGCACTCAGCGCTGCAAGCAAAATACAGTAAAAGAGAAATTGCTGCAGTAAGAGACACAGGAAGAATATCTGAGAGGTTAATTTATAAGATTGCACAAATCTGCATTCACAAATGCATCTCCAAAATCTCATTTCGCACAAGGTATGCTGTTTATAAAGACAATGGAAGAGATAGTGCTTCTGTCCTTTCACTGTTTAAAGAAGGGCATTTACAGGGTATCACTCTTTAGTGATTCCAATACATGTCCGCTTATCACAGCCGCTTATCCTTGTTCCTGATGAATCCTCACATTTATTAAGGCTGTCTTCTTGCCTTGTTAGATATGTATAACCAATCTCCTGTAATTAGCAACCGCTAACCTTTGGGGTGCTAATCCCCCATGAATTGTGGATTTGTACATCAAAGCCCACTCTCTCCCATATAGCTGGTGCTTGAAATTACACTCGATTTGAAACCTGCAATTATTTGTATAGCATGGATGCAAACAGTCTCCTCTTTTATGTCTCCGCGAATCCCGTGGGTTTGCAGTAAAGGATCCTTAATCCACTCCAGTGGAATCCAAATATAGAGTTAACACTGGCTCCCCCTAAAAATTTAGATGCACAGCCAAGCGCCTGCCGTGCACGTAAAGTGGAGAAAGCTTCCCTCTCTCTCCCCCTCTCCCTCTTTATTTCTTGCATAGTTAAGATTAGATTTCTTTAGTGGCTTAGATGCATCATATAAGAAGCGAGGGGGGGATTGCCCAGGGGCATAACACCGCGATGCCTCACCAGTGGAGCACGGCCACGCTTGCAGTTCTGATCCTGTCCTTTTCACAAGCAATAATTGAAAGTTAATTAAATGATCAATGGTCTTGCCCCTTTGTTTAATGTAATCACATGTCCAGGCCTCTGTCAACAGGGTGAATGCTCTGCTGTTTAGAGTCAGCAGCAATTTGCACTCTCTCCCATTCAAGGCCGGGTTAAATCCATTGTGCAAGGAGGGAGAGATTATAGAGAGGGAAAACAACTGAGATAGCTTCCCACACACACATGGGTTTGTGCGCACGCACGCACACAGACATACACACACATACACACACACAAAACTTGATGCTTTTGCAGAGAGGATGCCTGAAGCATTTATTTTCTTTAATGAGAGACATGAGTCTCACACGTGTCAGTGATGCACAGCATGGGAACAATAGGGTAGGCTTTAATTCCATCAATCTACTGCATTTATCCTTGTATCACATCAATACCTGTCAGTTAAGCTGGATGAGATAAATCACGTCAAGCAGACTGAGTCAGGGCCACACTGAGCTTGGTAAATATGCAGACTTAAAACTCATCTTAAAACTCGGGGTGGGGGGGGTAAATGTGGCTTCACGCAGTCGGTGACAAATTTAGAGCATGGGTCTTAAGCGAGGAAATACAAGAGATTACCTTGTGAGACAACATGACACAAAGATCATCCTTCCTGCACTTACTCAAGTAAGTGATTAAATAGCTATGAATTAACAATGATGTTGTTAGGTATTTAGAGGAAATGCTACACCGTCGCTGTCACCTAAGCCTCCCATGGAAATCTCTGTACTTACCTTACAGTAACAAGGATCCCACAGTAACACTTCTCTTACCGACTTAAATGGGAACCGACACCCCACCTTCTGACACCCGACATGAAATGCGCGCGTAAGTGGGCAAGGTGCTATTGAATGACACGGAAAACTTGACTGTGACAGGCAGAATCGGGATTCGTGCGGCTCATCCTCGATTGCTTGCGCGTTGCGTGTGTCTTAACTTGCAGCATGTGCGGATCTGCCGAAAAATAGCAGGCTGCCGCATCTTCAAAAAGTCGTATGTGCAATAACATCAGATTTATCGTGAGATAAAAAAGTAACATATAAAACACTTTGAGAATTGGCTTTGAGCGATAGCAATAACCCAGCAGGCAGCCAAATCATGATTTATGTACTTTGGCTTGAGAGTGCACGGGGCAGTAATGTATGTGTCTGTGATAGCTGGGCTCCTCGCAGTAGCATAGGAGCGACTCAGAGAGAATACATTTGGTGTAAAATTGCTTCATCTGTTTACAATTCCATTTGGAGTTTATGAGAAAGACAGGCAAACACAGCCTGATATATTGCCCCCGTGTCACGGCATGGCAGGAGCATCCACACAAAGATTCATCTCTCACTTAGAAGCCAAATGATACGTCTAATTTGCTGCGAGCACAGTTATTTTTAACCTCTCCAGCTGTCAGATAATGGAGCTTGACTGTCAGCGCTGGTGTGCGCGAGTGTGTTAAAAGGTTGCAAACTCTTTTCAATTTACCATTCCCTTTGAGTGAATTACAAAATGCACGTTCCCATTAGTTCACCTGATTGACATTGCTTCTTCTTTTATCAAAACCAAAGGGGGGCTTTAAAAGAAGACTCGGCTGAATTAAGATGGAGACTTCCAACGGCAATCTAAATTTGGTTTTCACATGCGTTGTCAATAATTACGACGCCTTGAAAACACCTCAGGAAATCACACGGAAATCATTATTAATTGGACAATGTGATGTCTTTTTATGACTTGCCGAATGATAGAGTCCTTTTGTGTGGCGTGCTACAGTACCATCATTTACGAATGTGCTACATGGCTCACCCCTGTACAATTGTTCCTACATTATTCACTCCCCATTTGGGAAGGTGAGTCACTTGGTTAATAAAAAACAAAAAAAAAACGCAGCGTTTAATCTTGCCAGCTTTTATTTCATTTGGGCATTTCTCCCTGACAAAGGAAAAAAAAATCTAACTGTACCCTACAAAGAGCCCCTTCTTGCCATTAACAGCGGAGCAGCAGCACTGAGGCGCTAATGCAAAGGGCTGGTTACATAAAGCCATTGGAAACTCTTCTTAATCAATGAGCTGGCAGTGGACTGTAGGCCGGTGTCAGTGGTTTGGCTGATGTAATTTAGATGGACACTAATGGATTCCCTGGCCTCTTTTCATCAAACATAGGTGCAAATCATCGCACCTTCATTGTTAATCTACATCAGACGTTTCGAACGAACGGCGCTGGTTGGAACGCGCCAGCGTAATAGGAAAACATTATGTCCTTAAGGCATGAAAAAACTCAAGAGAACATAACAAAGGGCTGGATGTGGGCAGCGGCAGGCATGGACAGGATACTTTCACAGGCTTTACATTGAACACACCCTCGTTGTTGGGCTTTTTCAGCATTGTTCCGAATATGAACGCCCAAAACATGTTTATTTTTGAATTCATAACAAATGTCAGGAGGAAAACAATGGTTTGCCTCACACAGCAATCCCTCTTTCCTACTGTAAATAGTGCTCCAGTGAGTGACTACATTTCCTCTGTCCCAATAACCAGCTGACCTCTGATGTTTGCTAACTCCAGCTTAGCAGCGGGTTATGTAAGAGAAGTGAGGGGGGACATGCAGGGCACTGAGCGCCGCTCACTTGGACCAGGCCAGCAGACGCATGCTACTGCCTGCCTGTGAATATCACCGTTCACTTACAAAAGATATAGTATGCTCTCAGTGGGCGATGACGCTTCACACTGACCAGGTGTGACTTCACCTCTCAGGTAACTCGAGAAACAAACCACGCTCACGGCACAACCCCAGCTGCTCTCAGCCCTGTGCTTACATGACCAGATCAGAGCTCAAGTGAACTGTTATAGAATAGCTCCTGACCTCGGTGTTAAACTATAATCTGCGGTTGTTATTGCCTTTAAATCTCCCTGCAAGGTGTAGCATCGCAGCTAAGAGCTGCTCGCAGTTCGAGAGTAAATAAATTCTGTTGTTCAGCGAGAGAACCTAAGGGCCTGACAAGAAATACTAACCTGTAATACGCCGAAATATCTGGTCTAATAACTCCACGGCAGTGTGTTATTCTCGCGTGAAATTGCAGCTTTATGTCAATCACGCGGAGCCTTGTTATTTGGAGACAGAAATTAAAAAATCATGTGCTGCGCTTGGAAGTTTAAGTGCTCCGAAATAAAAGGGGGATCATCTTTTTTGCCTTCAAAAGATGCGTGCTTATCAAAACAGATTTTTTTGCAAACAGGCTGATGCAGTACAATGCTGTTCTTGCTCAAAAAAACCTGCTGAAAAAGCCTTTGTGTACTCTAACCAAGCACTCACACTTCACGCTGTAGCAGGTGAGCCGCCGCTGTATTGTTAATATGCTTCCATATCGGCAGCGTCTTCCTGCCTCGCTCCGTAGGCTGCTAAGCTTTATGCTCAGGTGCCAACAGCCGTGTTCTTTAAGGGTTACATAAGTAGCAGCTAATGGTGTTGGGTCAGTATTTGGGATCTAATCCTCAGAGGCAATGTGATCCACCGCAACAACTTTCTACATGTTGCCCTTGCCCGGCAGGAAACGCGACACTCCTTATGAATCGAGACAAATGACATACAGTGGTGACTAGCGGGAGGAATGATCTCTCTCTCTCTCTCTCTCTCTCTCTCTGCCTTCTTGACACACTAGATCAATTTCTCTGCCTGTTCCGTTTGGCACGAACATCGCCCCGTTACAAAAGAACACAAGGCTTGGGGAATTTTCTAGAAAACCCGTTGCAATTCTCCTCCATGCTAGTTAGATTACAGAAGAGGTCACAGCGGGGGGACTTCGGAACACAGCTACCAATCAACTGCAACAATTCTCCTGGTGTGTTTGTCAACATTGCTGCCTGGTGTAATTGGCATAATTGTCAGGTTAGCGCTCGGAACAAACTGGGCGTCCTCTTGGCGAGAGCGGGCCGTGTCATTAAAGGGACATGTTTCTGGAGGCGCTCCCGGGGACAGAGAACACGCAAGCATGTTGGAGCGACAGCTCGCCTGATAAAATGGCTGCCTCTTATCTCTACTATGCATATGAAAGGCTTATGCCTTCTCCATGACAGATTCTACGCCTCATCACCACGGGATTTGCCCAGATACACCAGAACAGAAGCTGGGAGAAAAACAATGTATCACATGTATAGCCTCATCTTAACACTGTCAACTGATGTTTGTGTGTGTGCTTGTGTGTGTCCTTGTGTGTGTATCTGTGCTCACTTAAGAAAAAAATGCGAGAGAACATGAAAACACACCAGACCGATCCGGTGCTGGTTTGTTGTGGGTAACAGAATGTGTGTGTGTGTCTCTCTCCTGCACAGTTTAATTCCCAGTTTATTGGCATTACGGTGAACTTGGCAATGCTGGAGCAAGCTTCAATTATCTTGATAATCTGTAGTGAATACTTGATATAATAATGATATAGTATCTATAATTACCATGATGAGGTGGGGTAGAGTGTGCTGCAAAATAATCGTTTGTATCATCACCGCTGGGTAGCATCATTATTAATCTGACAGCACTCATAAAGCGCTTTGTTTGTTTTCTCTGATTGCTCTTTTACTACCAAAATAAACAACTTGGCTCCTTTGAGTTACAGCGGTATAATTTGCTGGAACAGCAAAGGCATTTATCTATAAATTTATTTTCAATTTGAGGTAAGCTGCAGTCATGAAAGCTAAATCACTACCAGGGAGAAGATTATTCTAATTACTAACCAGCTGTCGCACATGCTGCATGAGCACAGGATGTGTCAGAACACAGAGCAACCAGTAATCAGTTTCACAGAATCATTTGAGCACACATTTACATCTCCAACTAAATGTTAAACATGAAATTGTCTTCATCTGTATGGTAATGTGGTAAAACTAAAAGGAGCATATGCTATAACGCGGCGTGACTGAATTTAGAAACACAAATTTTATGGTCAATTTGTGATGCAATCTTAAAAGAAGAGTGTTTATTTGCAGCCGAAATAAACTGTGTGGTATTTGAGTTATTATGAGGGATTTGTTGACCAACTCACTGCGCAGGAACGCGGCTCGTATACTCGCATGAATGTGGGTATATTAAGGAGGGAAAAGTGAGTTCAGAGGTATTCTGTGATTCAGCCACACAGCGAGCTAGCGAGGCAGAGTGGAAGCTTTTTTCTCATGTCATTTTCCGAGCTATATCTGAATTAGACCATAATGCTAGCATGGCTCTGTCCCTGGGGTTTTCTTTGCCATTTGCACTGCTAGCGCTGCAATCCCCCTGACAGGCCTGTTTACGACTGCTCCGCTATCAGAGGGCTGAGCAGAGCCAGGGACGAGCCTTCATTAGAGATTAAAGTGACCGTCACAAAGTCCAAAATCATCACTGCTTCCCACAGCAAGGCGAGACACTGAATGGGCTTAAGCTCATGCATCAACAACAAGCCCATATCAGTGGAATCCTCTGCTTAATACACAAGTTCCTTTAAAATTTCAATGCACATTACCGAATGACATTTAAAGACATTTCTTAAATTGGCTACAATCAATCTTGCTGGCAAAAAGTCTCCTGTTTGTGGCTTCGTTGCCGTACAACAGAGATGCATTTTGGCAAATACCATGCATGACATTCCCTTCTAAAAACGGCAATATTTGAAACAGGGATGTGGGCTTTTCAGCAGCAGACATTTATAACAAGAAAATGTGAACGCACTGCATCATATCGAGATCTGACGTAGTTTTCGTCTTATTAGGGGGATCACACGTGATTTATACCGTCTGCAGCGGTTAGGCCAAGGGGAGCTTCTCGCCTTCAGTCGTACAGCTTATCCATCTCCTGATCCAGAGCCGCTGGACATTATTACAGATAGGAATGAATAATATGAGGCAGAATATTTGCAGCTGGATGGAATTCCTGACCATAACGCTGACCACGACCATTCAAGATGCTTCCCCCTCCCAGGCATTGTGTGCTGTGTACTCATCGGTTTCTCTCCCAGAGCACACACGGGATTCACGGAGAGGAAGATGCTACACTACTTAAACGCCGAGTTATCCATGGGGAAAACTCACTGATGAGTTTAAATTCAGAAATTCTCTGAGTTCTTTTTACACCTACACTGTAGGTGACAAAAAAGCGATGTAACGCATAACAATACTGCCCAGAAATAATGGCAGACGGGGGTTAAACAAAGCAACAAAGCCTTTATACACATTACGCACTCATTCCTCCTTCTATCAGAATTCTTGCTGTAGCTCCAGAACAAAGCAGCTATTCTCAGAGGAACATTAAAGACAGACACCTGTCAATCACAGCCCCTGTGACTCCATATTTCTCGTGTCAGAGGCTGCAGGATGGAGAAATGTGCAATATTCTGATAATATTTCATGCAAACTAATGCAAGTCAGAACACTTCCCTGCTGGCCAGAAGGAGGGGAAATGAGAACAGGTAATTATCGGATTGCCTCAAGGCAAGAAATGATAGAGATTGCAGAGAACGGGGATATTTAGCCCTGCTAATGAAGGCCCATGTTTTGGGAGCACCAGGAAGGGGGAGCAGAGGGATGCTAGGCTTTGGCTCAGCAGGAGGTAGAGCCTGATAAGACCATCTTACATAATGGCCACATCCAGGCCCGGCTCGCTATTTGGACTGAGGCTCCCTGTCCCTTACGTTCTCTCCCGACCACTCAGCATGGCCGGCCAGAGGAGCGTAACATTGCCTGGGTATTCCATTTCCCTAAACATTACCATTTAATATGTTAATCCACATCAAGTAGTAGCATTTACAGTGTTGAGGACTGGGGGTTGGGCTTGCTTACAGATGCACGGGCACAGTGGAATAATGGTTGCGACTGCTGTGGCATGTCAAATCACATACAGTTTCTTACATTAAGCATATCGATACTAATCATATTCACCGAAGAGAGACAAAGACTTGAGTGATTTGTGTAAAGGATCATCCCCCCGCCCACCACTAGGCCCGGTCCATTTAACCCTGTTGAAGGGTTTATGTTTGCCCATCTCAACAGCCTTACTTAAAGTGCTGAAAAATAAAAAGAGATTGCTTATTTTGTATATGCAGCACTTCCCCCGGACGGATATGAAAGTTTAATCATGGCATTAGGATTCACAGGCATTCCCTTGCCAGACCTGCTTGCAGACATCAGAATTGCTAATTTGCTGGTTTGCCCAGGAAGGGCTGGCTGGTGGGTGAGGAGGGGATGAATGGAAACAGGAGTCTGATTTGTCCAGATAACCTTGAACCCCAACGCTCAGCTTCCTGTGGATGTACGCCGCTCAATCAGTCCCTCTTTATCATGTTGATCTGAGCCGCTGTCCAGGGCAGCGGCCGGCGCACTCGCTCTTACCTGACTGCTCGGAGAGTGCGTCATTAGCCAAAATCATTTCCTGCTCGCCTTCCCGCCTGTTCTGACACAGCCATTAACTTCCGCCGAAATGTCATGAATGAATAAATATAGCAAAATAATTGCTTTCAAAAGGCAATCTTGGCCGCGCAGCGAGGTCCCGATCAGATATAAACATTAAGCTAAAACAAAGCCTTTGACAAAAATCACAGTAATTGTGGCTCACTTTCTAATCTGAATAATTAATTCCTATTGCTTGTGATGAGAGTCCACCGGAGGCACAGACATGATAAAGAAGAGAGGTCCTGACAGGGTTATGAGTCAGCAGAGATGTGAAATTCAAATTGGCCAGGCTAAGCAGTTTGGAGCTGATGGTGATTTGAGTAGACTCACTGGTCAGCCCTACAGTACAGTACGAGAGCCCACGGCTGAAAGATGGTGGAGTTACTCATGGGCACAGGTGCTTTATCAGCAGACCACATGTGAGGGGTGAAGCAGGAATAATTGGAAGCTTCATGGAATGATGCGCTGTACTCTCCATGTTACAGTAAATTATCAAATATCTTCATACAAGCTAAGCTTTCCATTCCTATTTTTGCCCAAAATAAACCAAACACGCAACGTGGAAAAAGCCGGTGGAATGGCTGTCGTATGCCGCCCCGACTCCATTGTGAGCGCTGGACTCGTGCTATTAACCAAATTAAAACGGAGATCTATCATTGGCAGGGGGAAGATGAAGCAGCAGGAGCAGAACTCTCACTGTTTTCTGTCACAGCCTCAGCTGTGTGCACACACTCTCCTTGCACGCTGCCATCTTTCACTCAGCCAGGCACTTGCCTCCTCGCCCACTGCGCCCACCAGGCCCGGGCAGCACATGCCACTGCCAAACATCCATTTACTCCCTGCAGGACTCCCGCGCGTCTGAAGTGGGTCTGTCATTGAGACCTGTTTAGATTTTCTGCCGCGCTGTATGCCCAGCGCACAGGTGAATTTGGTCAGCTACACACAAACGCACACACACAATGCACGTAATTAAATGCTTCGTTTAAAATCAGCTTTGATAATTCCTCCGGTAACACCTTGTCAAGCTGACCGGCTAGACTCGATGGAGGGTGGTAATTGCATCCCTGTAGAGAGGCCAGTAGCCTGCAAGGGTATGTGTGGAATGACTGTGCCACACTGGATTCAGCCAGTGAAAGCTGAAAGAAAACACACTCGGTAAGTGTGCATCTGTAAGTCTTTGTGTACTTGTGTGTTCAAAGGTTCAAGCTGTGCGAGCGAACATACAAACATTAATTGGCTAATATATGAGCAGCATGACCCGATGACCAGAGATATGTTCTCTCAACAAAGAATCCCACCTCCAACATCTTAGCCCGGGGGCAGGTTTAATGCTTACCTGCAGATGCTGCCTTTGTCTTTGAAGTGGAGCGATGGATGCAGGAGAACAGATGGAGATGTTGGATGCTTTCAGGAATTATTAATGGCACGCTATGATCCCAAATGACCTTCAGCAAATAGTCTCCCAGCACCGGAGTACACAGGCAGCCCTGCACATCCATATTGTATTTAGACAACACACCTGGGTCAACGGAGAGAAACACCGAGCCATCATTACCACACCTCGAGCTCTAATCTGGTCGGGAAAGTTCGCTTCCGCTTCCGCTCAAAGGCGAATGTGAGAGCATCCAATCACATTAAACAAGATTGTATGTGTCAGGAATAGATTTGAGATTTATGCTGCAAACACACTAATTCCGTGAAGCCCAATTTGTTTCTTTCACAATGGGAACCATACACTGGGATTAATCTGCAGAAAGCCCTCCGTGTAGTTTTAAAAATAAACCTGTCATCATTGGAGGCTTTTGTGGTTGTTCAAGGGACGTACCATTGTGACATCAAATCTATCCCACAAACATACATCAATAGCAGCCATAAAGTATCTGTCGCCTATGGATAGCGTTGAGTTTACAGTACAAACTGAACAATCCCTCGGATGTCTCCACCACCCCTACTTTAAACTTTAATGTGATAGAACTGACCAAAAATGAAAATTAAAAAAACATTATGGAAACGAAGACAAATACGAAAAATAACACCATCCGAATTGTTCGTTTGGATTTACAGTTCTGTGCCAATGGCATGAAATGACTAAATAACTTATCTACAGCAAAAAGATTTAGAGTTTAATATATTTTATGAAGTCTCCAGACAAATGTTACAGCTTCTGAAATCGCGCTGTGCTTTTCAGGACCTTCGCACAATTTGTCCTTTGTGCAAATGCGCACAGTTAGCGCCTGATTTACAGGGCAGCTACCAATTATCCAATCAGTGGCTGACGCTGCCCTCAAGGCACATTTATGTAGTCAGAAAATTAATTCACAATGGTTGCAAATTAGCAAGTAATCAAGCCATCTACACATAGTCATTGGCAGAGTTGTCATGCAGCAGATCGAGCCATTGTTTTTACATTAGAGAAAACCGACATGACCAATATGATGGTCTGCAGATATTATCACAGATATAGCATGTATGTTGTCCGACATGCACCAATATCAAAGCCTTTTTTTTTTTTCTTACAGATTAAGAGGTAATCAGGTAATTTATAAATTATTATATTTCCAGTGAAGCTGACTGTTTCAGTGCACTGATGTCATTCCTCAGTTACAACAAGTGAAATGTTTGAATATCGGCCAACATATCGATATTGGAATTTGAGCAATCATTTTCACCTTGTTGCTGATGTGCAGCGAAACTGTCACTGATTGTCTATTAATAGCCGGGGTTGCTGCTGAAGGTCAGGCGAGCACCTTGCGTGGTAGCATTTAATAGGAGGGCATTACTAATACTGCATTACTTCATGAAGCCATTATGTCAGCTAGCATTACTCGATTACGTTTTTGTGTTTTTAACGGTGCATTTACTAATAGTCATTTGAAATTTAGCATGTTGTAGAGGCATATTAATGTTATTTTCTGGATTGCGTGCATATACATAACAGTAAAATACAAAAAAATGTGTTTGATCAGGTGCCTGGAAAATAATCTGCAGTTCTTGAGGCAAAATAAAAAGGCACACAAATCTTAGCAACTGGCCTCCTGTATTTTAAGTGTTAATTCTTGAGGTTATTTTGAACTGTGAACACAGAGAATAAACCACAACCTCTGACAAGAAGCTGCAGTGCTGCAACATAAGACAGCAAAGTGAATGTTTTACAACTGTGTGAGTTTAATTGGGGGGGGGTTCCTATGGTGAGAGAATTGTGGACTATTAGGATGAGGCAACAACGTCCTGCAATGTTTGTACAGTATATACTTAAAAGGTCCGCAGCCGTCTGTTTCTTAGAGAATAAATACTGTGGTGGTGCGCTCATAAGACATCGCGTGTCTCTTCAAAGAGCTACATCTAAGGGAGGAATTGATCAGACACTTTTTCTCACGCTCGGTAAGAGTAGAAAGGAATAAATTATTTGAACGGTGTCTATCTCCCTCACATACCGCAGTCTCTGATTAATTACCTTAGGGCCCGCTAATGAGAATGTGTAAATGAATACAATGTTAATCTACTATGTGTATACTATGTTTACTCAAGTTTGCTGAGGCTCAAAAAAAAAAAAATAATAAAAAAAAATCCCTTATGTATAAATTATAATAATCCCACATCAAGAGAAAGAAAAAAAAAATCCTTGCTGAGATCAAAGCAGAAAGGCCCGGCGTAATCAGGTGTCAAAAGATAAAAAAAAAACAAAAAAACAACAACATCCTTACCCGCTCAAGTGGGCAAGGTATGTCAAACGTACAGCAATTTTGCTCTGATCATTCTCAATTTGAGGAAAAGCTGCTTTTATCTATCTCCCATCATGCCTTTGATTGTTGGCCCTCTTGCCTTTACTTTAACCACAGTGACAGCTATTATGAGCCCCGAACAAGGAGGCTGGTACAGTAGAGAGGAAAATGTGCAGAGTTGGAATCCGTCTGTGTTTTATGCAACAAAGACAGGTCACTGAAAAAGCAGTCCTGAGCTTTAGATTTGACCCGTGGCAGCAATTCATCCACTTAAAAATGATCAACATGATGATGTATAACTGCAGCATGGAATAAATTATTTGAGGTGAAATAATTGAGTCTCATATGCATGTTTCCTGCTTCATTAAAAAAAAAAAAAAGACATCCCCTCCAAGAAACGCACACAGTCTGGGAGGAGCTTCCCACGCATCACTTCTCAGACGCTGTGGGTTTTTTTCGACTCTCGTGTGGAGCATGTTTGGCGTCTTTCATCACAGCAGCGTAGCACCATAAAAAAAAAAAAAACAACATTTCATTTACACAAGGAAGCAGGGCCGAGACAATGGACATTTGTTTACTGGTGGTACTGTTGGTGTCACATTTGGTGCTCCATTAGCTCGACTGCAGGATCCAAGAACAGTAACATGCCGTACGCACGATGCTTCAAATACAAAATGCACAGGAGCGAATGGCAGCTTTCTTCCACAGTTTATTAGACTGTGTGTATCTGTCACTGAGCCTGTGTACAACCACATAATGCTGCTGGTGATATTTTAGTCTTACCCGGACGGTATGCAGTGTATTGATTGTAGTTTCTCTGGCTAAGAAAACATATATGCATTCGAGCAGTGAGCTGTGAAACTGTGGGTGATGTGTTTGACAGTAGGACGTCATTAGCAGTGGGCTGTACAGCTTTGATAGTAATTGAGAATGCTCTGTTTGGGCAGATTCCTCCTCTGTTGCCCCAAGTTACACATTAAAGGCATTAAAACAGCCATCAGCTCGGTAGGAACACGACTGTCTTCCTCTCCCCTGCAACTATTGACAAAAACAAAACTTAGAGACGACAGCTGCTGATTTGTAACTAAGCGACAGATCCCTGCAAGCAAATAAAGCAGCCGTGCCAGTCTTCTTTGCTAGAAAGCCATTTGTTTCCTTGCAACAGAAATCCACTGAACGCCACGTAAACCCTTGAAAGTTTACACAGGGACACGTTTTCTGGGGAGCTATTTCTTTCAATTTATCTGATGTCTTTGTCCCGTGCATTGGATTCTGGGAGCCGTGAAAATGAGCAAAGAGAGCGCTTTATTAGATCTGGGATGAAGATCCTTTTTTTTTTTTTTTTTTCCCCCAAATTAGGCTCCTGTAAGAAGGTGATCATAAGCACATCCTGAGACTTTGAGCGAGGGTCTCTGCTGATGCTGCTGTTGTCGAGGCTGGACTGGGCTGAGCTGAGCCGAGCAGCCAGGTTGACAAGGACCTGCGCTCAGCACTAGGAAAGCTCTCATCCAGAAACAAGAAGCCCAGGGGAACAAAGACAACAATATGCCAAAGAACCCACTTGAAAACAACAAAACAACCCCAAAAGCCTACAAAAAAGTCAGCGGTGGATGATTGCCAGCTGCACTCCAGATTACCAGGCTCTCTGAGAGTCTTTCAGCAATCGCTGAGAGCTGTAGCATCATCTCCAGCTCCTTAATCAGTTCAGCTGGGGAGGAATGGATCCTGACATGCAAAAGGCTCAGCACGATGGGGAATAAACTCATAATCAGCAATCAGATATTCCACATTGCCGGAGGGGGCGGGGAGCTCATCTCAGATAGGTCAAGGATCTCTCCACAGCCAGTTAACCCCTTTGCTCCGGCTGGGAAACATGCACACACTCATTGTCTAGTGCACGCATTGTTTAGTTGGCTCCGCTGCCTGACTCGCGTGCAAAGGAGCGCATCTTTCTCCTCTTTGTACCAACTGTGTAAATACAGTTTCAAATACAAACACTACTCTGGAGTCACATAAATGGGGCTGGATTTTATTCAAGCACCATGTCCCTGAATAAGCCATGTGCTGCGCCTTTAAACAAAGTTCATTGCCTTGCACATTCGACTTCCTTTCATCTTTGTAATTAGCACTGAAACAGCATTTCTTTTATTTCAAATGAATGCATGTGCATAAAAATCAATCTTAAGCAGACCGTTCTGGCAAGGCTGTTTTTCTTTGTTATTTATGATGTTAAAATTCCTTTCATGCATCTTACTTGGGGTGAGGAGGGCCTAACGCTGCTATCCTTGAGCGTCAGTTTTCTCCGAGGCCTGCGCAGGTTCCTCTGGGAAGATTCAAACGTGCTCGGTTACATTCCGCTGCTTTATGGTGACATGGAACCAGCACTGATCGCGAGCGGGGGACGGTGAAGTTAGAAGGCAACTTCAAAAACTCGGGTATTCACATCTGCTGTCTCTCTTGAAGAGCACCCCCTAGTGCTCAGGAGGATTCACACACATCCTTGTTTGTTCATCAGCGCAAGACTCCAGATCAGATGAGTGTAAATGATGCCATCCTACAAGTAGAGCCCCTAATGGCCTCTGCTGGGACATGTAATCAAACGCCTCACACACTTCTCTCCCTTTTCTAATCAAGCGACGGAGCGCATGTTGTGACGATCTTTGTTATAACGCTGCCTGCTCCCTTGTCTCATCAAAATTCCATGCACCTCTCATTTTTCATTCTTTGATCCCCCGCCGGGGTCCCTAGATGCCGCAGACGCTCTCCCTGGAGCAGAGGGGAGTGTGACTTAGCATGCTGTGACCTCTGACCCTTCCTCGTTCACCGACTACACGGCATACTTTCGCTGCAATTCTGGCAATGCCGTCGCTATTTACAGTGCTTTTTATTCATGCAAATTCCAGAGACTTCCATACGTGCAACCTAGGACATCACTCCCAGCAAAGTTCAAAGAACACGGCCAAACCATATTTCTATAGCACGGTTGCTGAGCGAGCGATACTGGTGACAGCCCTTATCAGCGGCTGTCACTGAGCTCCTTTTTAGTCACCCTAGGTCACATTAACACCAGAAAAGTACTCCACTCTCATGTCACCTCTGCTGGGCTGACACAGGAGGAGGATAAAGGTGATAAACCACCACAAACAATACTCCTCTTCTTGCCTGCTGCCGGCATGCTTGCCTAGCAGGGAGATCTGATTACAACTGAGAAGAGAGCAGCTTGGTGTTTCATGGAAAAGCAGGTCAACTGGAGAGTGCTGTCAGAGCTCGGGAGTCACCGGCCTGACGGAGGAGGAGGAAAAGCTATCCGACGTGCCGGCAAAAGGCGAGGGTTTGTCTCCAGCCGTACGGTAGCGGGGCTTTATCCGCTCCACCATTAAGAAAAGAAAGGAGAGGAGAATTGATGGAAGCGAGACGACTGAGCATACGACTCCAGCGGGAGTCGTATTAGCGATGTCTGGTGTTCCTCTTCACCTTCTACCCCCCCCCCCCCCCCAAAAACCCCCCGCCCCGTCTCCCTTTAGCTCACACACAAGAGACGGAGCTGCCCCACTGCCAACACCTAACTCCTTATGTGTTTCTCTGTCCTCAGTGTTTGAGTCAGACAAAACGCAAAATCAATAATGCTTTTTCTCCCCCATTTCCTCTTTGATGCAACTTCAAAAAGCCAATGGACAGTCCTCCAGAGGCCCACAGAGGGGAAAAAAAACAATGGTACGAAACAAGCTCAGAATGAAAGTACAGGGGAGGAAAAAAAAAAAAATTCACCCTTCACTCTCTTAAAACACTGTTAACTTCTGAGCCCCGAGTGGCAAAGCCTATGAGGGTAAAACAGGGCACGTGAGGCCGAAGACATGTTATTTATTCTCATTATTAATCTTAGTGTTTGACATTTTTTTAAATAATCTGAGCAGAGAAGTTCACCCCGAGAGTTTGCAGAGCTGTATTTTAAATGACCAAAAATTCATTGGAATGCAGAGCAAAGGGTTTCTGTGAACAGCCTTTGTACATATTCTACGGCGGAAGCTACAGGAAGAAAGAGAAAAAAAATGAAAGTAAAAATGTTCTTTAACTCCATGGACTGTGGTATATGATTATCTAAGGAGCGCTGACAGAGGAAGTATTCTATCAGCAGCTAAATGCTGCATGACAGGGAGACACTTCAAAGGATCTATAAGTGACTCCTGAAATACAGAGTGAAAGTAAAGTAGGAAATTACCCTTAAGTTAGAGGCATTTGACTAAGCCCAGCTCGGTGTTTTACCTGACTGGGGAGCCAAATCGAGAACCCTGCATGAACCCAGTGCGGATGTTGCAGAATGAACAAAAATCATCTCATGTAGCCTTGATGGTTATCTCGAGCCGCTGCTGTTTGTTGTACCCCGCTGGGTGATTGGGCTCAGGACAGCAGAGTCATTTAACCTTGCCTGCGATTGGACTAATCTGTCAAAACCACGAGGTGTGACTGACAAGACAAGATGACTGACAAGAGCTGTCTGGCACCCTGGTAATGACTCGGATGGAGTAGCAGATTAATGTTTGTACAGTATAAGAACTCAGACGTGGATACAAAGTGACACATAGTGACAATAAATTCCACAGTTATCAATACGATGGCTGGGAAGATTTCAGTTTAAGATTAAGATTAAGACAGATTAAGAATCTCAGTTTTTATTTATTGTATTTCATGGTATTGTCATTACCATCGTTTAGACTTGCTAGAATTATCAATAAAAAATAATCATATTAAACAACACCAACTATTGGAAATTCAAAAACAAAGAACATCAAATTCATAAGTTTGTGCCCATCACGGGTCTCTTCTTCTCACCTCGCACCTCCCCCTCCCCCCAACTTCTATGGAGCCAAATCAAAAATCCATGCTCTCAATGGGCAGTCAATATCTCATTAACCAGTAGCTCCACACACAGGCAGGCAGCCGGGATGTTCGTCTGAGTGTGCACAGCACAGACTGGCACACCTCGCACACATTAATAACCTGTGGGGACGCCATTCGACTTCCTCAGCCAGCCAAGAGGCAAGAGAGAGGGCTGAAGCACACACACACACACACACACACACACACACACCCAACATTTGGCAGAGTCACTCCTGTTTGTCTTGCCACTTTTTTGACTGCAACATGTAAATGATCCTTAAAAAAATATTTTTTAAATGCTCATTTCAGTTGAGGCGAAACTGAGTTTTGTACTATCAATGTCAAGGTTCTGAACTCACTTAAAGTAAAACAAGTTTAATCACAGACTAAAATAAATGCTTTTTTTAAACATCAGATATAAGACTTCTTAAAATATTCCCTCTTTGTAATTGGGTCTTTTATTTTAAACCCTTGCTGGTGACTTGTGCTATATTTACCTTACCCTTAATCTGTGGCGATTTTTCCTTTGGCTCTTCGTGTCCTCAGTCCCTAACTGGATAATAGCCAATCTTGTTAACCTCTGCTTTAATGTGTGAGAGCCTGCAGCACTTGGTAGTGAGCACTTCAATCGGCCACTGATAGAAAGAGACAAAGACTACTGAATCTACAGCAAATATTTACAGCCTTGTTAACATAGCCTTAAAGCGCCTATCACAAGATATTTGGCTTCACCTTCTCTACGGCCCCAGAACATTTTTCACAGTCTAGTACACACTTGTGCTAAATCACATATTTATGTTCAGTCTGCATGCACTCTCGTGGCTTACTGGGCCATGCTATGAACACTGCCGCTACGTATACCTCGCCACAACAATGCTCTTTTTGAAGGGTTAATTATCTGTACTGTAGATGAGATGCACTTTTTTTTCTTTCTCTCTCTTTTTTTTTTTTTTTTTTACCTTTTTTCTGTTGATCCACACATCAAACAACTGTCTTTAATTATGTAATTGGAATTTTCGTCTTAATTGTGCTGAGTAGGCTGGTTAATTTGCATGGGGTAATGAGAGGGATGTTTCCATTACAGGTAATTAGGTACTTGAGAGGCAGTGGTGTGGTAGAGAGGCTGAATAGAGAGGGAGAGGTGGGAAGTGGAAAGGGGGGGGGGGGCAGGGTAGAAACAAAGCCACAGAGACACATAGAGATGTTTGGTATAATACATTAGCATTATTTTGTAGTTTACAGTATGAAAAAACAATTTTTAAAAAGTCACCAAAAAAAAACCAAACAAAAAAAAAAACAGCACGTGCAGCACGAACAATATTAAAATAACAATAAGGAAGTGGATGCCAAGGCAGCGAGTCATTGTGCTGTTCATCCATTTCACTGACCATTTTCAGGCAGAAATTACCACTGCCGTTTAAATTAGTTTCCAATTATACAGCTTGTTCACATTTTAATTTCATTTCTGACATTGTCACAGTAACCTATCATGGAGGGAGCAGCTCCTATCAAACTGAAAGTAGCAATAAGGGGTAAGACAGGGCTAAAAGAAGACATGAGGACAGGCAGACAGGCAGAAACTGGCTTCTGTATGGGTTAATTGCCGATGACAAACAGAAAATGCCTAAAATTAAATCAGAATTAAATTAATTGATGAAGATGGAAAAAAAATGACACTGGGTGAGGAGGAGAGGGAATATCTCTAAATTAATTTGCAGTGTAAACGGCACACTTTTGGGAAAAAAAAAAAAGGATTTAAAAATGCTGGACAGCAAAAAGACACTCGATTGTGTCCCAAAATGTGAGATCTCATAAAGCTCTTCTTTATGAATTGCATACAAAGGACATTGGGTCAAAGGCCATTTTTCATATGGGTCTCATTGGAAATAAGCGCGCACTCTCTCTCAAATTGACACAGTGTCACCAGTAACTGTGAGTCTCACTTTATATATGAATTCCAAAAAAAGGAAATTAAGGCTGTGCTCAGAGTTACCACTTTCACACAAAGAGGAAGAAGACAGTTAACAGCATAGGTGGCAAACTAATGTGGAAACACTCAAATTCAGATAAGCTGCAAGGGTTCCTATCAGAATGACTAATAATTATCGCAATATATACATTTAGTAATAGCACTTTTAATTATATCTATACATGTTAATATACACAAGTCTTTTAAATATGTTCCACTGCATTTTGAATTGACGGTAAATCTGATTTTTAAAACACACAGATGTAAATGTATTTCTGAACAGGTGGGAAAACCAAAAAAACAGGAAGCATCGCATCAAATGATCATTACTGACATTTTGCGTTCAATCCAGACTGACAGCAGCCTGTGCCTCCTCGTGGTTATTGTGTTTGATTGTTTCATGAGTGCGTGTGAGCACGTATGTTTTAAATCCGGCAGCTCACTTCTCTCTATATGGAAGAAAGAGAGTGTATTCATATGGATGTAAAAACACGATCATGTGCGTGTTTTCTGTGTGTGTGCAAGCATGCATGAGCGAAGTGTGTGCCGGGCTGTCTGAATGCACTCTCGCCGTCTGTCTGCGTGGATGTGTGTATGCGCATGTATGCCTGCATGATGGAGGGGGTGGAAGAGCTTGGATTAAGCATACTAGATCAACATCAGAGCGACTGGGAGGACCCAGTCCTGCTCCCATGGCCACACATGTAAACCCGACTAACCAAAAAATAGGTCAGTGGAACACAACACACTCTCACACACAGACAGATATACACACATGCACCAGTATCAACTCAAAGAATCACAGTTTGCCAGTCGCGCCAGTGCCTTGTCGCCCGTCTGCGACCCACGTTCAACACCGCCACGCACATCTTCCCTCGGAACAGACACGTCCTCTGGACTGGAACAACAGGATTAAGAACGGGGCAGAAAGGAAAAGCGACACTTACCCCCCCCCTTCCCTCCCTATACGACCCTTTGCCCCCCTTCCCTGCATGCTACCTCGTATCTACGCCAAAAAAACTTCTGCTCTGGAGCTCGGGAGCTGCTCTTGTCAGAGACGTAGCCCGTGCAAAGATTACGCCGGCTGTGGTTTCCACAGCACCCCACACAACAGTAGCAGTGAGAGAAACACACACTGAGAATAATTTTTAAAAAAGCAAAGCAAAATATCTTTACAAATTTGTATAGGTTAAAGAATTCTACCTCTGTTTCTGGATTTAAAAAAAAAAAGAGTAAATTCTACTCATGCGTGAAAAGAAATATTAATTCACTTGCATGCATTCAGAACTGTATTACTGTATTTCTCCCTCTCCACCTCCCCTCGCTCGCTCTCTCTCTTTCTCTCTCTCTCTCTCTCTCTGTCACACTCATGCCTTGCAAATGAAATGCAAAGAGTTGGCAGGCTATGAATAGCGGAGCCGTACTTCCCTACTTGTTACTCAGGGTGCAGGATCAGCATGCATTTTGCTCTTACCTTTCATAGCTGAAATCACAAAATACATCATTAAGCTTCGAGTCCATAAGAGAACAACTATCACCAGCGCAAAGCCCTCCACTGCTGTCTCAGCAGCAGCTGGCCAGCACAGCTCTGTCTCTCAGCCTCCGAGCATGACCACACCAGAATCCATGTGACTGTGACATCAGTGTTCATGTCTGACTGCTCCCCACCCACTAGCCTTTGATTGGCACAGCATGCAGCCAGTAGGGGCGCTGAGAGCTCAGGCAGGGAAGCTGGCCCTCTTCCCACTGATTGCAGTCAGAGCCTTGTATACCGGCTTGCTAGACACAGCACACTCGCCGCTATCTTCTGTGGCTTATCTTTATAGTGCATAAGGATAAAGTGAGAACCAGTTTGAGCAGACACCACTTTTTCATGCTCGTGTTCTGCGCCCCTTCTACCCTCTTGGTTTTTTCTATAAAAAATAAAAAAATGGTGCAATGTCAAGGATAAGAAAAAAGAGTCAAAGAGGGGATAAAAGGCTAGATGAGGATGAGAGAGGAAAGGGGGGAGGGGGGTAGCAGAGGAAACAACAGATAGAGAAAGCAACAAAAAAAAGGAGAAGTGGAGAGTCTGGATAAAAAGGGATCTGTAATTTTTCAGTGGCTCAAAGATCGAAGCGCTCCGCTCCTTCTCCTCCTCCCTGTCTGTAGATATGAGTGATCAGTGTGAGGCCAGATGTCTGCGAGCAGCGGTGGGCCCTACACAGAGAGAAGATGAGTGGAGCCTCAGCTTCTTCCCCTGACCTCTCAGAGGACCCGCATGCCCTGCTCTCTCTCTCTCTCTCTCTCTCTCTCTCACTCACACACACACACACACACACACACACACACACACACACACGACAGCTCTCACACACTCTTTCTGACAGGTGAAGAAGGGGAGATAGTGACGGAAGGGTTTGGATGATCCCCTCCACCCCACAGCGACTGGGCGATGAGTTTCTTGCTATCATTTCTCCCTCTCTCCCTCCCGTGCCCCTCGCTCTCGCCCCCTGCTTCCCATTCCAGTCCCTACCTCCCTCTCTCTCTCTCTCCCTCTCTCTGTCTCTCCTCCCCCTCTCCTCGCTCATCCTCTCTCATATGATAATCTGTTCTGACTCCTAACCAGCTGCCTCTCTCTGATACAATATTCTGGTTTTAGTGCAATCCAGCCTTGGCCAATAACCACATTGCATTTGGCTTCTCCATGAATAAGCTGGCGCTCAAATCATCTACAAGACAAACATCATACAGCCTCCGTTTCAGGCTGCAATATCTGATATCTAGGAGTTAAAGGGTGAAAAAAAAAAAAAAAAAGATTTGCATCACCAATATTTTAAATTTGGATATTTTAAAGGTGCATTTGGAATTCTCTACAGTTGTTTAATATTAATACCATGACAGCAGCACTGTATCTTTGCCACGGCACGATGTTCGGCAACAATTTTATACCAACAGCGTGATAGTATGATAGGCTTTTATTATTTATTTATTCCTGTCTCGCACGCAAAATATCTATATCCATCTGATGCCTTCCATTGTGTTCAGTTCATTGAATAAAGGTACCTCGAACCACATATAAAATGGAAATGAGGACTCAGCAACTTGCAACATAAATCTTCCCATGACAATGTTTCATTAGGATCTCTATGATCCATTAGAGACACTAAACACATTAACTCACGTTGTGTCAACACTGGTCTCTTATTGCACACTGTCTAATGAACAAAATATCATTCAGAGGCTGATAGCATCAAATGGAGCGTGCATGGGATACAAACTATGCGCAGACAGGCCCTGGTAAACTATTCAAAACAACGTTATGTCAGAGACGGCACAGTCGTCTCATTTAGATGTTTGGCATCGTCCCACAAGATCTTAAAAGTTCACCAGATGAGTCAGGGCCAGGGCCCACGCAGGAACATGTTTAACTGCCACTATCTGTGGTCGTCTCTCTGAAACTGACTGCAGCCTCATTCTCCCTACAACCAAATGGTGGCTTGACACACTGTGGTGTAACACTGAGCAATGGTTAAGGGAAAAGCAAAACAAAAACGTGATAGCAGGGGTTGAGTCTGCCGGGTGGTTATCCAAGAAAATCTGAGAGGAGGATAACATCCATATTACCATCTGAGCGTCAGGGGAGGGGGTGGAAGGAGGGAATGTTTTGTCTGCTTACAATCTCTATGTGGCAAATAAGTGCAGATCTCAGGTAACTTCCCTACAAGCTAACAACAAACAAATACTGACTACTTCTAAAGATAAAAAGTGAAAACTACAAAATTTTCACCAAATCGTTTTCGGTGCAGAAAGAAAAGCTGCTCGACTCTTTGCATTTAAAGACAAGAACACACAGAACCACAGGTCTCACACGACTTTCACTGTCTTCTAACTTGTCTCATCAGCTCCTACTAAATATTTACGTGGCCTTATGTTTAAAACACATTTTTCTCATACTGCCCATTGCTGCAGTCTCTTTAAGGCTCTCCTCCTGAAAAGCCCAGTCTCCCCTGATTGGTCAGCTCTCACAGGCCCGAGCAGGCATCACTGGATGTCCACATTAGCTCTGCTTTTGTTTTTCGCAACCACCGCACTAGCTGCTTACTACCGACAGTCCTTGTTGTGTTGATCATCACAGAGTAACGTGGTAACTTCCCGGGGACAGAGACGTTGTGACTGACATTTTTTCACAGGAAGCATGAACCACAGCCGTGGTTCAGATCAGGTGGGGGAATTTTGTTGCCGTCATTCCCCATGTCTCTCCCCCTTGATTTCCTGTCACCTCTCCACTGTTGCTATGCAATGAAGCCATAAACTGATAAGATTTGATCAATTTCACATCAGAGGTTAAAAGTTAAAATAAATCACTAGTAAGGATAATACATTTTTTTTATGTCACTTTCCTTTAATTGGACTTTGAGTAACCTTTGATGTACAGTAAGGAAAATGAGTCATCACATAAACTGTAGCCACAAGAACTTGATGTTTTCAATACTGAGAGCACAAGAAGCTCCATTCATCTTCATTTTATTGATCTGGAAGCAAAGCAAGACGCTACAACAGGTGAAGTGTAAAGAAATATATTTTGTCGAAATTTTGGTGAGGTGGCCCTTTAGGAAAAACCTAAACTAATAAAAAAAACTTTGCTATTGTTGTATGCGTTTTGCTTCAAAACAGACATATTGCCTCTGACTGTATATAATTGTCCTTAAAAGCCCAGGCCTCCCCAAGGAGAAATGTTTCCTGCAAAGCTGCTTCATTTGCTCTTCATCACACCCTCCCCTGACTGCTCCTCATTACCAGTGACAGTGTGCCAATACCAATGCTAATACTTGTTCATTAGGGCATTGATCAAGCCACAAAGACACTGATGGTCAAATGTCTTTTAGTATCAATGTGGAGATCACTGATGTGTGACCATCAGTAGAATCATTTTAGCCAATAACGTATTTTTACCCCCGAGTATGGAGCAGAAATCGTGACAGTGTAGTTGACTCCGGCTGCGACTGAGCGGAAACCAGCCACAACACACTAAATTTGAGCATTTAGACGGGCCCGGTCATGTGTTTCGCACTCGTCTTGGATTAATTGAAGCAAACGTATTTACTGTAAACAAGCCCTGTGGAATGGAATTCAATTGAGATGTGGTGCAGAGCATCCACTGGTGCCCCAGGAGGAGAGGAGACGACCAGAGCTGATAATGGCCTCATTAGCAGTCTGTCAGTAGCCATTCCACGCACATACTCACCATGCAGCTGATCCACGTTAACTCTTACAGCTCTGGACTGGCCTAAAAAAAAGAAAAGGAAAAAAAAAAAAACCCTGTCGTCCCGTGCGCTGTTGCACTCTGACCCCAGCTGGATTAACAGTTATGGGCTTCCTCATTTTTTGTTGTGCCGTACTTTAGAGAGTCGATGCTCATTTTCCACCACGGAGCCACCCGGGCGTTTTTGGAACGGCACCACCAGCCTGAAGCGGCGGCGGAATTAACAAGCTTCAACAGGCACTCCATGAAAACAATACAGATCAATTTAATATAGATGCCAAGGAGTGGAGGGCATAATATTAGAACCATAACAGCACCGGCCCACACCACACAATCATAAACCAATTTAGGGCCATTCCAGGCAATTTCCTGGGGGCTTCCACTTGTGGGAAGACTTCAATAAATCACACAGACAACAAAGGGAATATCTATTTCAGTGAAAATAGAGGACACTATTGGGCTATGTCCAGAGAAGTGGGGAGGGTTGCATTTAAAGACAAGTTTAAATAAGAGCAGCGAGAGTTGAAAAAACATACTACATGCCGCCGCTATGTGCTGGTTTTTATCGTATAATGCGTAGCTACAGGAAATGTTGTTAACTCATTACGGCTAACGGATTTTCCACGGAGAAGAACAACGCGTCTAGTCTGGCGAGGTGGCAGCTGTAGGTAAGTCTCGTGTTTTCTTTACAATCTTACGCTGATCAGATGACTGTATATTACAGACTGTATACACTGGCCTTCATCCTTTATATGCACAGCAGCCCCGGGGCCAGCTCAGCACTATTCTCTCTGTCTCAGTCTGTCACTCAATACAAATACACACAAGCACAATATTTATAGAACAGCGGGGTCAAAAGGAAGAGATATGAAAGCGCGTCATTCCTACATAGGTGAAGTGTACACCTGTCAACTGTCATGTAATCAGAATCAACAAGACAGTGCTTATGGTGGAATGGCTGACAAGGCTATAGCCTCTTGTTTTATTGCCACGGTTATTTATAGAGCTAAATTTAAATCGTTTTTACTCGAACAAACACAAAAATAAGAGCCTCTGGTATTTCCAAAATCAATTGAATTGTCAGATGTTTTTGTCGAGTGCTGTGTCACCATGGCAGCAAAGCCAATTTGTCCTGCGTGGACCGACCAAGTTTTTCGCGTTGTTTAAAGCAGACTTCACATTAAATGACCCCCTCGCGGTAATAAGTGGGGTGGTGACAAGAGGCTGTGAACAATACGATGAGCGCTACACTACTTCAATGAAAAACATCAAACGCCCTCAGCTGCTTTTTTCAGTCGCTATTTTGTTTAGTGGCAGTTTAGTCGCTGCTGTTATTTCTCTGCTAGATTTAAACTAAGTGGATTGCCTGGCCATTTCTTTTCTGTCTCTGGGCACTTCAGAGGCAACAAAAGTGTTTACCCGCTGCCCGCCGGAGCCGGATGCTCAATTGATTGATACACCCTCGCAAAAAAAATATACATCCCACAAAGGCTGTCATTTCAAGTGGCCAGAGTGAATCAGTTTATTCATTTGTTTAAACAGATGAGAAAGGGCAGTAGTAAGGAGAAGATCATCAGCACTGCTGGAGTGCTATCACATATCTCAGGGAGCAAATTTTTTCAATAGATCAATAGAAATCAGATCCGACAATGAATTGCACTGCATCTCTTTTGTGCGAAGCCGCCTTTGGGAGCAGAAAAGGAAAGGGATAGGAGGATAGAGAGAGAAGGAGCGAAAGGGAACGAGGAGGGGAGATTATCGCAGGCATGGCAGCCTGTGTGAGAGGCTTAGCCTGGCTAGGCAGGGAGGTGGAACCCTGTGAATTCTAATGAACTGGCAAGACTCCCCCAAAACCAGCTCCATCTCCGTGGCATGAGGACGACAGGAGGGAAAGGAGGAGGTGATTAGGAAGGCGCAGCCCCTCCACGGCAAACCAAACAGAGCAGGTCATTCTCCCTGTGATAATTATGGCTATAACCAGGCATGAGGGATTGGTAATGGACCTGCTTATTCTTCATGCCCTGCAAAGGCGACCACTGAGCCTGTCAAGGGGAAAAGCATGATGATGTGTTTTTTTTTTTTTCTTCCTGTTGGTTGGGTGACTCTGGTAAGACTTGCAGTGGCTGTTGGAAAAGGGCAGCGGGGGAACTTGGCCTTTGAGGGGGAAGTTAACGAATGAACTTCATTATTGAGGAGCATACCAGGGAGACCCCCCGGAGTGTGTGATGTATTACCGAGCGTCAAACTTACACACTCCCCCAACATCACCAATATAGCCCGACATCAGCTCTGGGGGGAGGTAGGCGTGTAAACTAAAATAGTTAACCTTCTGGCTTAAGGCAAGAAGAAAAGAAGAAAACAGAGACACAAAGGGTGATGTACAAGATTTCCGTAGATACATCGGTTTCCAGCCAGAGAAAAACTATTTCAAAACCTCTAAATTATAAAAAAATTTCCACCGCTTTTAACCTGAACAATTTCACCATTATTCCCTCTATTGAAACACCAAAGTGAATAATGAGGCAAAGCCTTTTTCCTCTGACTGCTCGGTGCGGAGACCCTCAGAAGAAAACTGTTTCAGCTTAAACTAACACATATTTAATGTTCTCTCTGTGACTTCAGGTAATGCAGTTGGTCCGGTGAGGCGGTCCACATCAACGCAATGTAGATTACTCTCATTTATTAAAAAGGAGCTCTGTTCAAGCATGAAAGTAACTTTTCCTAAGTTCTATGAGCTTTATAAATACAAGTGACCCACAAGAGGGACTAATGTTTTCCTCAAGATTGAGGGAGATCTTCAGGCTATGCGCGACGTGCACCACTTAGCCTCCCCCCCCTTCCCCTCTTCCACCGGGCCTGGACGGTAGTTTCTCTACAGTGGACGCGACGAAGGAGCTCTTTTACCGAGCGCACTCTCAACACTTTTACTCTTGACTTATGAGGATGCCATGGGTGCAGGGGAGTGATTCATCACTGGGTGTGCTCCTCTTGCACCCTCACACATTAGTAATGTGGTCCGCTGAGGAGGAGTCCTGTCATCAGTCTGTACCTGGACCCTCTGAACAAGGTAGGTCAACAGGAGGCAGCAGCGGCTGGCCCACTTTTAGTCTTTCACAGCACCTTTAAGTTTCCTCCAGCTCCGCCACAGCTGAGCCTGACGGACACACTAAGACCAGCCTGGTCAAGGGGAGACACTGCCTCGGTGCTGGAGCCCGTGCACTCGCTGTATCTGTTGACTCAGTGAAGCTCATCCTCCCAGTGCTCGAGTACAGCGGGCCAAATTAAACGTGATGAGAGGTAAAAAGCAAGGGGGGCGGATAGTATTCTCAGCAGCGCTCACAGATACATCATATTTTCATCATCATCGGGATATGAAAATGCATAATACACACATGGAGCCTGCCTGGAATGCAACGAATAAGAAAAAATCACTTTTTCCTTCTTTACATGTGCCGAACATTCCCACTGAGCATGCAAACATTTGACCTATCAGATGAAGCCCTGGACGCATGTGCCATGTATTACCACTCTTCAGCCAGTCAAATGATTGGCCGTCAGCTCCCCTCATAGAAAAATGGTGTCACTTTGGCGGCGACCGTGAGGACAGCTACCACGACGGGCCGAGAGGTGAGAGGAGAGCTGATATAGGCATTTCAAAATTCATCATCACATCGTAATTGCACTATTGATTATCACAACTCAGTCTTACATTAAAATAATGTAATAGCTACTTTGGTCCACTGAGGAAAATGTAGTACTTTCACAGTTATGTCTCTAAAATTGTGAGCTATTCTTTTCTGCCAATTTGTCTTTATTGTCCTGCACCCATGTCACTAGACTGGCATGTTTATCTCTATTAAGCAAACAAACAGAAAATTATTTCCACAATCATCGTGCAGTTAATGTGTACAATCTCGACATGCACGATGCGTGTTGGAATTGGGACTGATATTGGGAAGATTAGATTGGCTTCAATGTCCAGATCACTTCCTGGAGCAAAATGTCCTTGTGATGGCATATTTCTTCCATTTGATGCAGGATTAAGATGGTGTGTTGTGGGTATCAATTGTATCTTAGACCCATAATAATGAAACAAAGTAGTTTTTGTTCTGTCGACCACTGTAGTATTACACATTTTCATGTAACACTGGGTTAGTTAATGCACATCACACGTTTCCCTCGTGTCGTGCCTAATCCTCATTCAAACTATTACAATGTAAAAGAAAAACAGAAAAAAAAAAACACCAAACAAACAAGAGATGATTCATAGTTTTGGATGGAAAGTTCCCAGACTTATCCATCTGAAACTGCCTGCGGGAATTTCATCACAAGACTCCCTCGTCTTCTGCAACACAGCCGACACAAAATAAGTGGCAAACACATGATCGTCTGTTCTTTCACAAAATACAGAGCCACTTTAAGTCAGCGTAAGCCTTTGACCTTAACATTGCAGGTAATGCACATTTAAATACCTACCTCAGTATTCATGTTTGTCATTTTACTTGTGAAGATTAGGTGTAAAAAGGCTATTTGAAACCAAAACACAGGATTAAGGGATAATGCTGCTCTGTGTCTTGTGAGTCGACCTTGATTCTGTAATCCAGCACAATACTGGAGAACAGCATATTTCTCTCTCTTGTACGTTCAATACTCTCACTGTGGAACTGCTCATTCTGATGTAATGGCAAAAAAAAAAGAAAAAAAAAAAGAAAAACATAATGGCACCACGCTGAAAGAGAATGTAATCTGAATTAAAGGGGACTTCATTGAAATATCTGTGTAACAGAACTGGAAATGGCATTACACTATTTGTAAAAAAGGAAAAACACTAACAGTACCTTTTCACTGATTAGATATTTACAAAAAAAAAAAAGAAAAAAAAAAGGAGGCTGCATGAAAGCGAGAGCTGACAGGAAGAAAGCATGGAGACAGCGGAAAAAACAAACATAAGTGAATTGATTTGAATTACGCCGACCTGCACTTTAATGACCGTGTTGAGAAATGAACTTGATCTTTAGAGTGAACCAACCTGCACTCAGCCGTGGCGCTATTAAGGACCGTGCCACTTAATCAGAGAGGACGCCAATTTAGCAAGGAGCTAACTATGCAGGAGGGACCCTCCGTGGCAGCAAACAGAGCATTGTGTCACCTGACTGGAGCAGGTACGTATACATGCTCTCCTCTCTCTTCTCCCAGTCTGCCTTATTTTCCTGACTCCATATCTCCTTTCCTGTTTTTTTTTTTTTTCCCCTTTTCTTTTCTTCCCCCTGCCGCAGACACAGTAGAATGAAAACCTGCCTTTGATGTCTGGGATCCTATAATGCTGAGCAGTAGAAATCCGCATGCCTGTTATCTGTAGAATCTTAATGATGACGGCTAACTTCACAATGGGTTAACCACAGCTCTCTGTTCTCGCGCTGCACGCCCACAGAAACACAAATTAATAGCAACGGAGGAAAAAAAAAAAAAAACAGCATTTCTCTAATAAAGCAGATTCAACAAAATGTGCACAATGCGATCAGCACAAATGTCAATGTATAATGTCACCGAGTGCTTTTGTGAGCACTTCTGCTTTCTTCTCTGCGGGTGTAACTTTTTTTCCCACCCACAGTTTCTGAACAAAATGACATTATTTGTCGGAACCACATGATACTCACTTCAAACTTATCTAATTGAGTTTCAATAAACATTTGACGCTCGGTATGCAAACAGTCTGGTTTGTTGTGTTTTGTCCCAACACATTTCTCTCTTCTTTGATGCACACTGTGAAGATTATTATTGATTTCGAAACGGTGCTTACAAGATATTTCAAAAGAATTTTATTATAGGGGACATCTCACTCGTTGCATGGTTTATTCAACAACATTCCACTGAATAATTCAGGAATTGAATTATATATGTTAATTTTACTCGCCTTTATTCATGCATGATATTGCATCAGAATTTTCGTTTCCTAAAAAAAAAAAAAAAAAAAATCCATGGAATATTTCTGACAATAGATGTTTTTTTTTAAATCTTTTTTGCTCTGCTTAAGTTTCATATCATTTCTGTCAAAGTGCACTCCAGTGAGAAGTGAAGACGATCGATATCAGTAACATGCTGGTCAGAGTGATAAGCTCCGAGCACGAGAGGACAGTGGATGTATACGGCTGCGACTGAGAGACTTGATGAAGGCACAAGGACATTTAATTATGGCCCCCATCTCAGAGCTCCCCCATCAGCATCAGTCAGGATCATATCTGGAGGAGCTCCATGACCTCCGCCTCTGTCGCCCTCCATGAATCAAACCTTTCATTACATGCTGACACTCTTGTCCTGCGCTGAACGTGTGTACACCATGGGAAAGTGATGAGGCATCGGAATCCTGATGAGTGACGGATAACCTGCGCTTGTGCAAACGCTGGCTTGACTGCGTGCCGCCGGCGAGCGCGAGGCCGCCCGTGCCCTCCCGGCCATGCCAAGTGCTTCGGCTGGCAGACGCCACCATCTCAGCACGGCCCTCGCTCCCTGGCCCCTCTCACCTGAGGTGGCAGACAGCCGGCAGGAGAGAAATCGCCCGCAGCAGATGGGGCCACTTACTTTGGCCGGGCACATCCAAGCATTGTTTCCTTGTCACATGTCACTTACTCTTGTTTTTCTGGTCTGACAACACTTCCAGACAGGGCCTTTCAGTTTTGGGTGAGACACAAAAAGGGAAGGGGTGAGGAAAAGCTGACGTGGCCTCTCTTCTCTGAAAGGGCCGGCACTGAGAGAAGAACCAGATTAAGAGCCAACAAAAGCAGAGCGCCCCCACAAAAAAAGCTGCCTGTGCACCCCTATGGTTTCCCTCAACACTCTCGTCCATATAAAACACCCTGGGCCCCCAAGGAGACGATAAAAAGAAGCGTCCCTACCCATAGAAACGTATGCAAAGAAAGTGCATGTACAAAGGCCATTTGCAATTTTACAAAATGGCAGACATAATGCTTTTACTGAAAAATGAGGGCCTGCCATATTGTGTTGGAGGGGAGAAAGTATGGCAGCCGAGGAAAAATGGAGAAAAATCATGCTGGCCTGGTTTACGACAAATAGATAGCTCTATTGATTTCCCTTTTACAGTGACTGTCCATCCCTCACTGTTGTGATTACACTGACCTATTTCAGAAAAAAAAATAAAAAAATAGCCGTCTATTATAGATTAAACCAAAACGTCCAAAAAGAAAATACTCTTTCTGTGGAACAAACAAATAGAGTAAGATGAAACATAACCTACAGTACAGAGGGAGAAAAAGATTGTGTCAATTTAAGCGTTCAATGTTGCTCTGGGAGAAGAGGAAACAGCGAGTTTCTCGTACCATGCTGAGAATCAAATAACTTTTCCACAGAAGGAGCGGCTGTACTTAGAGGGCCCTGCGTTGTCAATTCTAACCCTAACAAAAAGGCACCAACATTAAAATGATTGCAAATATTGCTCGGCATTTAAACATAATAATGCCACATTTACAAAACTCGGAATAATGTTTGGGGAGAACAACGTATAACATATTGGATAATAATCTAAAGTACTGTATGTGCTTACTGTATTGTATTTCTTACTCTAACACACTACAGCGCTGTTCAGCGTTGTGTGCTTTGTGCTGATGATTCCTCTGCGTCTGTGTGTATTGCTCTGTGTGTGTGTGTGTGTGTGTGTGTGTGTGTGTGTGTGCGTGTGTGTGCGCTCTCGTCCTGCTCCACTATGTCTGTGCTGAGCGTCTCACTAGACTATCTCTCTGCGCGTAGCTCAGGGGACTCTGGCTGGCTGATCTTCATTATCAGCCCTAGCTTAACAATGTACTGGATGCACTTCCCACATGAGTGCAACTAACAAATCCCCACAGAGCTGAATCAAGGCAACAATGTGATGAAATACCTTCAAACAACCACTGAGCATGGAACACTGAGCTATGCAGAGACAACTCACACTCGCCCCGGGCGATTCCACAGGAGTGCGCCTGTTGCCAAGCAAAATTAGACAGCAACTGGGACATATTATTCTCCTAAATTGGCAATGTACAGCCCTATTAAGGGCCATAAATCTCATGTTTGATTAACTGAAAACACCTCAACACACAGAGCCAATGCATTAGCATTCCACAACTCAGATATCCAAGCGGGTGCTGCCTTGTCATTTGCAAGTAAAGCAGATGCTTTACAGAGGTGAAAGCTGTCATTGTGCAGTGTGAACAGAGAGAGCATTATTGGGATTAATAATGCTGTCAGCATACTTCTACAAACATACACCAGACTACCTTTATGAGAGAAATTTCACATGCGCAAAGGCATGAAATCTACAATCTCGGGCTTCATTACTTCGAGAGAGTCTCAATGACTGATGACTAATTTCGCTGCGGCTCCAAACTGTGTCTTTCTGAGGCAGGATGTGCAGAAGAATCCAAATCATCTGGTTCCTTTAAAACAGATTGGCTGTACTATTACTATGTGAGTGCACATCTCTTGACGAGAGAAACTCAATACAAGCCGCTAGCAAATAAATGAAGACGCAGGAGCGAGGCCATGTTTCTCAATCAGTGTAAGGAGTCTGTCACCACAATGGAGATAAATACAGGGTGAAAAATCTGGGAATCTCCTCAACGCATCTGTAAGACTGAAGAGAAGAAGCCTCGACCGTCTGCTTTTCTCTTTTTCCTGGAGTTACATTTGTACTACTGCCTCCCTCTGGCGACTCTATTCCCAGTCTAAACTCACACAGCACATAAAGTACACAGGAATACGGGGGGGTGGCAGAATGACATAAACAACTGTGAGGTATAATATAATCAGATTAATGAACAATGCACAAATGGTGCTTGAAAGTCTCTGGTGATGTTGACATTTACCAGCTTATGTTGCTGCAACAGCCTTCTGTTATTTTGTCAATTTATACTGTATGTTTTGTGTAATTAAATAAGGTGTTAAAAAAAGTAATTACTGACAATTGTTTTAATTGTTGAGTAATAACAACTGTCAATTTTATTTTGATTGGTAAGTTTTTGGCTTATCAAGTGTTGGAAAAAATGGTAAAAACAGGTTAACCGGTGTTCCCTAAATCCCAAGATGTTGTCCTCAAATGTCTTGTTTTGTACACAACCCAAAGATATTCAGTTTACAGTCACTGAGAAGTAAAGAAACCAGAAAATATTCTTATTTAAGAAGCTTTTCAAAACAGTTGGTGTTTAATTCAAACGTTGACCACTAACTGATTATTCATCGCAGCTCTGAAGCTAATGTAAGCCTTTTTCCTGTAACATAGTCTGAACATCGGTCATATAATCAGTTTACTGTACATCTACAGCTGCAAGAGAGAGAGCATTAGCGCTAGGTAATCAGGAGATCTGCTCTGTTAGAGGAAGAGCATCCTGGCTACACGACCTGTGTGTGTGTGTGCGTGCGTGTGTGTGTGTACGTGTTAGCCAGTTCTCTGCTATTCGAGCTGTGAGATGGAGCCCCAGACTGCTGATGGTAGATTAGAGGTGAGACGTCTAATCTCAGTGTAATCAGCTGCTGCATCTGATCCTCCGCTCCACACCATCTCTCTCAACAGGTCCAAACAGAAACTCATCTCACAGCAACACGGCCTTCGCCGAGCTAGGAGCCGCTGATGGCGTGTATCTGATGTCCACCATCTAAGTATATATATATAAAAAATAACTACAGTAAATAAAACCCTGATATTTTTCTGTCATCTCTGTTTGAAACAGGCTGTTTAAAGGATACGCCAACTGCTACTGAAAGTCCACATAACAGAGAATACATAAAACTGTCAAGGGAAATGTACAGGAAAACCACAGCTGACTTCTTGCTGAGAATTACAGCCTTGTGGTAAAAGAAAGTGCTGGCGTGGGGGCCGCCCCTTATGGTGAATGAAGAAAAAAGGGGGAGAGAAGTGAGGGCTCTGCCTCAAGACAGTAAATCTACCTAAGACCTTTATAACAGCCAGAATGAGGAAGAGGACATCACAGTCACTGGCATGATGACATAAGAATCTGTTTTCATCTAGAATACTTCACCTTCTGATGGCTCAATGATTAGTCCAGTCGGGGGGATGGAAGAGGGGAAGTAAAGGAAAAGAAAGATGGGAGAGGAGAGAAGAGTAGAGTAGAGGAGAGGAGAGTAGAGGAGAGGAGGGTAGAGTAGAGGAGAGGAGAGTAGAGGAGAGGAGAGGAGAGGAGAGTAGAGGAGAGGAGAGGAGAGGAGAGGAGAGGAGAGGAGAGGAGAGGAGAGTAGAGGAGAGGAGAGGAGAGGAGAGGAGTCTGCCAGTGAACAGCTGCCCCTGTAATTTATATTGATGAGGGGACAGGCATGGCAGGGAGCTTCCAGCAGTTTGATCACTCAGGCAGAGTGGGGAGTTAGTCAGAGACACGGCCCATCCCTGTGGTCTGAGTTGGACTCGGTAGACCTCCTAAAACACACACACACTCACTTGCACACACATACACACAAGCAAGACTGCCAAGCTCACATTACGAGCGGCGGTGTGGACTGGTGTAGCGGGGAAGCCAATGTTTTCACTCCGAGAACAGAAATAGATCTACAGCCTGACTATAACCATGTAGGGCAGAGCAATCTCCCTCATTATTACTCCAGCAGCCATATAATCACCAGGCTTCTACTTAAAAAAAAAAAGAAGAAGAAGAAGAAGAAGACCCTCCCTCCACATTCTCAATGACCATTAACTGGCCCTTGAACGTCTTCTTGTGCACACAGCTCTGACGAGGTTCTACAGCCGCTTCCTGTCTGTGAGGCACAGCAATCAACGACTTGTTAAGGGGCTTTACTTTGATTTCCTCACGCGGACAAGATTTGAATATTTCTCACTGAAATCAGACAGCGTAGTCCAGTCTCTGCCCAGGGCTTTGAACCCAAGACTCTTAAATCATGCTCTTTGATATGAGCCCCCTTCCGGTGTAGAGGTGCTTAGCGCCGCACTAATTAAGATAGTGGGGCGGTGGATGGTGGGTCAAAGCGTTTCTGTTCTACCTTGAAGAAAACCTGACACAAACACGAACACGCACACACACACACAAAAATTCTATAACCCCTGCAGACAAGCAAATAGCTTAACACACAATCGTGCTGCTGTTTTGACGGGGCTGTTTGAGTAAGGTAGAGCTGTCTAGCTTCGGAGATAATATCCTTTGCCCTGCTGTCTGATGTAAGAAAGAGCCAGGGTGTTTTACAGGGCGAGATGCAGCCTCTCACAATCTGAAGCACTCCGACCGCTCTTACAGAAAAGCCCTCTGGCCGTCCCTCTCCACAAGTTTCATCAGAGTGATCAGAGCGAAAGGATAGCCTTCAGGGCTAGTTTCTTCCATTCACACAGTGGGGTATGAACACACACGCACAGATGTACACACACGCAGACACACTGCAGTACACAGCACAAAAGCGATTTTACATGCCCTTTCGATTGCACTTCACACATGTCAAAATACAGTACAAATCTCTTGGAAATCATTGATTTCTACAGGTTTGACTGTTCATCAATTCTTTATGAGCAGACTAAAATTGAAAAGGCAGTGGTTAGAAAAGGCAAAGCCTGTGTACTATTGTTGTAGTGCACAAAGAAAGGCTTGCATCTCACATGTGAGACATGTGTCACATACTGTGTGTGTATCTTTCAATTTCAGTGATATGATCTGTACTTGAAGAATACAAACTCTTGGTAGTTAATGCAGCCTCAGAGGTTACAAACCACCACACAACACCACATCCGCGTTGTTCAGCTGCAAGGCCTTGCAGAAAACAAAGAAGTGTTTCAGCACACTGTCTCCTTCAACTGTGCATGATTATCAAACAGTCATAAGACTGCATAGCATTTTAATTTCCTCTCTGGGGTTATCATCATATTCACTCCAGAATGGAGATAAACCAAATAGTGAACATGGATGGCAGGGATCTAATTGAAGGTATTGATTTATTACAATGCTGGCAACATTATGTATAGGCACGGATTAAAAACAAGACGATCTTGTCATTTCTGCCGTATATGAGACCTTTTCTCCCACATTACAGCATTACAGCTGTGTGGAATTGTATATTGCAACATGGGTAAAAATCACAGTAATAAAAACTCTGTGTACTCACAGGTATGTGTCTTCTTTGTTACTGAGATACCTGCAAAGACAAAACAAACAAACCATTAAACACATAAACATCAAAAAAACGACTATAAAATACCCAGCACACACATTTATATGGAGTTCTGCTTATACAGTAGCTAACTGATAGTGTTCATCACGATGAAGAGTTTGACCCTGTGGTCCGACAGACTGTCACTGTCCAAGGTCACTGACGTGGCAGGCCCGGGGCAATTATGTGTGTAGGCTGGTGTCTGACCTACGGCCGTGCTACATCAACATCCATGACAAGGTGGCTGAAACTTCATCCTCTGCGGGCAATGAATGAGAAATTATACTAAAACAAACAACATTTGGAATGCTAATGTGTTGTGCAGCCACAGTGATTGGGCCCGAGCACATGAGTAAGCCTGTGGCCCAGAGCGGGATGGGGGCACTTTGACCTCAATATTAGTTAGTTAATCCTTTATTTAAACAAGTTGTCTTACTGAGATCACAGCCTCTTTTTCAAAGGAGCGTGTACAAAAAATGTCCATAAAGGCGCACAACAAAAGTATGATATCTATACAAATTAAATTGAATAAAAATTAAATCAGAATATAAAGAAAACTATTAGATGTAGTGTTAAAAAGATCTAAGTATAATGTCTTTGACACCTGAAATTGAAATTGATGTGATAAACAAATGTGTGCACAATAACATTTGTACACATCACTGTATCGAAAACTAATTTTAGAAACCAACACACAATGGTTGGTAAAAATAACATCATAAGTGTGAACCTTTTGTGTGGAAGGAGAGGCATGCCTATTAACCACAGATCTGTATCTATGCAAAAATACAACTTTCAATATGCTTGATTAGGTATTCACCAGCTTTGTGATGCCGAGCCAAATTCAGAAAGGTTTGTAAAGGTGCATTCTTTCAATTTAAGAACCTTCACTATTTGGACACTGATACCAGTGAAATTCAAATTGGAGATCTTGAAAACAGCATCCATGTTTTCATTACAACGAAAAAAAAACCCAACAACACTTAAATCCAAAGAATCAACAGTATAAATTGCAGTTGTCAGATTAAGGGATGAGCAGTGTGTAATATAACATGGTACCTTTTTGTGTCTATCATTAATTTATTGTGAGAATGAAAGTTGACCCAAACCTTGGATAAGCCGACTGCCCGTGGGACTGTCAAAGCCACGAAGCTGTGACTTGCTGTGACATGGTCCACATGACATGGCTATAATATCACTTGTTTCAAGAAAGGCCTGTAGTAGTGTCCACTAGGGATTTAACATACAGTATTTTAGTATTTCAAGATGGCCGTTTTGAATTCTGATGGTGAATCTGAGCAGCGTGTCACACATGTGGAATATCATAGTGGATACAAAGGCGAGGTCAACCATATCAGTAAACAGTGCTGCTACCACTACTACTACTGCTACTACTGCTACTGCTACTACAACGACAAATAATAATAATAATAATAATAATAATAATAATAATAATAATAATAATAATAATAATAATAATAATCAGCACTGAAACATTGAAGAAAAAGGATCTACATTATTCTCATCTTCCTACAATCTAAACCATCCAGTTTACTGCAAACATCACTCTGAGAGAAAATGTATAGAAGTAGATTAGATTTGATCAGCTATGGAATAGTCATCAGTAATATGTGATTTGTGTATTTGCAAACTGCTTGTCAAACAGTCGCTCGGACTGACCAGTGTGAGTCAGACCTGGCTGAGGCTGAGGCGGAGCTGGGCTGCCAGCGCTCATGCTGCCCTCCCTTGCCCCTTCGGGTGTCAACTCATCGAATGAGCCACTTCAGTTCTTGCTGTGACTCCGGCTGCTTCTCCTGTCTGCAACATTGCTCTAATGCCCCAGGAGCCTGACGCGGACGAGCGCACAGCCAGCCGTGGTCCCCAGCGGCCCGCTGGATGCTCATGCTTTGCAGGGCGATAGCACACTAATAGATCCCACTTGTCATGCGGAAGCAATGGCTAATTTTTCTACAGCTTGCGTTTGAAACTCGGGGGACGGCGAGCCTACATGATTCAATAACTCTCTGTGAAAAAGGCGTCTGGCCGGAGATAACAATGTTTCAGACACGTTTGAGGGGAAACGAGTCAAAGAGCAACGAGGGGGAAAACAAATAAGCCCTTCAGCCTCCTATAGACATACACACAGAAACACATAACTGATATCAACTCCACTGAGCGGAAAGAAGGGAAACAGTCACCTAGGGGCCAGCAGTCTGTGATGGAGCCCTCGCATTGTTCCAGTGCTCAGGGCCAAAAGCTTCCGTTCTGTCCAACTGTGACATTACGCAAGGAGAAAATAAACAGTAATCCAGTCTTAATTCCACACTTCAATCAAATGGCATGGAAGCCAGCAAGAATTGATGGTCCATTAAAGATCCGTGGTGTCAAGAAGCTGCAACACACGGCAGCTGTAAAAGCCTAAATTAAGCAGTTAACTGGCTCTTTGTTTTGGCGGGTGAGACAACTTGTTAGACCACATAAGAAACATGGCTGGTGTGCTCAGTGGGGAGTGAGTGCATCAGAAGGGAAACGGCAAATAAGCAACTTTTTCCTGGCTTTTTGTCAAACCATACGGCAGACACACAAAAACAAACATTCTCGGATGGTTTAAAGGGAGTAGAGACAATTACACTATAGATTAGACTTTCATCTAAATGTTACCATATTTCTTTTTTTTTTTTTTTTCTTACAAAATGTTGCCTGTGTTTGTCTTTTAAAGTGTTAAAAACATGCCTGACCACAGATCTGAAATCTTTGCACAACAACCATTCGCTTTGCAAAATATTTATGACAGAGGAAGTGAAAGAATCACAAGTGTGTGTTAACAGTACATGTATGCTTTCGCCCAAGGTTAGCCACACAGACCACACTGATAACGTTCACAAGCTGAAAGTCAAGACAGATCAATTGTTCTAGCACAGCGAAGGCTCATGTTTCTAAATCTCAGATTTTCAAAGATCAGTGTTGCAGTAATGAAGAATCTTTATTCTATGACTACTACATGTCCAACATAAATTTGACTTGATTAATTATTTTTTGTTATAGTGATTCTGTTACTAAGGTGACTCCTATTGCCTCACTGGTGAGAAAATGCTAAATTCAGATGCGTCACAAAGTCAAGTCTATTTAAGGAGGGATATTTACTGTAAAGGTACTCTGGGGAATTTCCAGTGCAAACAAACACAGTGTTGTTTACTGGACTTTGGAAGTTACCTTCAGGCCAAAAAAAAAAAAAAAAAAAAAATACCCAAAACACTGAATCCACATACTACCCCCTGAAAATGTGCTTAATCATTTTGAAACCTGCTTTGTTTACTCTGTCCAGTATCACCCTCTTCCTCTCCTTTGTTGTCCTCACTGCTAGTTGCTGTGACCTGTAACTGGCGTCAACTGTCAATATGCAATGCCCAATGTGTTCCCAAGTCAACCAGATACTTGCGATACTTGTGGCGTGCGATTGCGTCCTCGTGTGCTGCCAGTGAGAACAGCTACACCAATGTCTCTGCAACACGAGGGGTCAAAAAGCATGTGTGCGTCATTCTTGTGTCTGCGGAATAAGGAGCCCCACCAACCACGGTCAGTCTCCCACCGACTGATTTCCAAACACCTAATAATATGAAAACTCTTATCTAAATCAAAATGTTCTCAGGGGCAGACAGAGAACCAACTCTCTGTTTCACAGCTTTAGCCTGTTGCTATGCAGGTTAGAGGAAGCATAAGGGGCGGGCTAGTGGGCCCACTTCCTCCTCTATGTGTCATTCAGAGCCCTGTGATTGGAGGTGGCAAGGAGAAGGGGCCACAAAGCCAATGGATGAGTCAGACGGTGAGAAAGAAGGAGTTAGCTCTGGGCACTGACATCGGCAATGCCTGCCAGCTCGTGTCTTCTCCACTGGATGGCAGGTTCAGAGGTCAGTGTGGAGGTGAAGCTCTCCTTGGCTGACAAACAGACTGCTAAAAACATGCTTACAACTTGAGGATCGCCTTTTTGTAACGTGCATGTGCTCTGTGGACATTATTCATCGAAGTAATGACAGAAATCAGAGCACAAAGGCAAGCCTGTTGCCTGCATGAAGTATCGGCTGAATTCTTATTTCAGCATTACCATTTGTCACAATGGAAGGAGGGACAGTCACCGTCACCATGTGGTCTTTGATCAGTCATATTTTCCCCTTGCAACGGTAAACAATTCAGCACACGTTCTCAAGAGACTTTGCCTATGCTATAGAGGAAGAGAGACGCTGTGCAGGCGACTGGAGGTTAACCTCCACCACATCTATCTGCAGGGGGGGCACACATCCTGTAAACATGCTACTTAGACAGGAGGAGAGTGAGTGTGGGGTTTGGCAGCCACAGTGCTGCAGCCGACTGTGGAGCACCGTGCCATCGCAGGCGACTCAAAGTGACAGCGCTGTAATGAAGTCTGAGGCGCATGGCAGGCTGTACGTCATAATTTCAGGTTCCTTAAAGCCTGACAGGGAATGATTATCATGGATGGTTATTGTCACCCTGCCTCCCTGGGAGACGAGGCGTGCTCTGGGGTTGTTGCACCGTGACATTCAAAGTTACAGTCTCCTTCATATAATGGAGCTGTCCTCTCAGCGCGCTAATGGGAGCGATCCATTTAACCTGTGCCAGAAACACACAGACGAGGAAGTTCCTAATGCGAGGCCTCTCCCGTGGGGACGTCACACTCCCCCCCTGGCTGCTCCCTTCCTGCTGCTTGATTCATTGACTGGCGCTCCTCACTTATCCTCATTCACTGTTCAGTCTGGGGAGACAGGGAGGCTCGCTTCCTGCCGCCTGCTCCACATGCCACTGCTGCACGCCCGCCGCACACAAGGACACAGCCGGCGCAACAGACCCAGCTGCAGGAAGAGCCAGTGAGGGCCCAGTGTGGGACGGGCTAGACACCTCCTGGAATTACGGGTCAATACCACAGGCCTTGGGAATGCTGGCAGTACACACTCTCTACTGATAATAAGGCTTCTCAGATAGAAAGAAACACCGCGCAATAATGAGAAGGTTTGGTTATTGTCCCGTCTTAATGATGGCAGTTGTGCGGGACTGTTAATTTTAGGCTACTCCTGAGGTTGCTGGCTAATGATGGCGCCAAAGCCATGGTCATCTTAAGAATGATAGATGCAGCGACATTCAGCAGTCCATCTTTTGACTGCTGCCGCCTGCCCGACTGACAAATCGCTGCTACATCCCTGAGAGAAAATAATTAGAAACAATTAATGTGTTTCTCTTCTTAGCCATAACAAAGCTCCACAAGCAGTCTCAATTGATTCGGAAACATGCTGTCCTGTGATTTATGGTGCCGTGTATTCAAGAAATTCAAAACAGAATATCCAGTTGGTGATTTGTTTAGATTAGTCTGCTTTTATTTGTTTTAAGGATATGCCTTAAAGTAATGCAGTGGGTCGGACAGAGTGAAGCAAAGCCGAAATACAAAGCTATGATGCGAGGTTGCTCCTGCGTTAATGCTCATCTCATCAAAAGTCAGACAATAAGATGGATGAGCTGATTCGAGGACCTCTGTGCTGTTCTAACTTTGGCAGTCTTTGTGAAGGCCAAGTTCCATACACAAAGTCATTTAAACAATCCTCCCTTTTGCAGTGACACACTTAGCCTTTATTAGCTATTATACTGCTATAAACTATACATGCAAAAAATTTAATGATTAAAAGAGCACAATGATTCTAATCAGCTGCCCCCTAATATACTAAAACACTTAATCCATGGAGAGGCCAACTCTCTGGGGAGGCTCAAGAGAAAAATGACTTCTCTGTCTCCAGGCGCTGTTATTTCTGGTCATTTCTAATTGGTTTTAACTAAAAGCAACCACTCCGAGACTCCACAGGTTACTTCAATGCATCGCTATGGAATTGTCTGCAAATAGAAGATATACATCCAAATTAGTTTTAGAGGACACCACAATTGTCTTTCAGAAGACGAAAGGAGAAAGGGCAGGAAAAAATAAAAGCATACATGCCTAGTGAGAGAGCTGGAGGATCCCAACAGCGGAGCAATGCTATCAGGGTGACCCTGAGATCATAGAGGCCGCGGCTGACTTGCCGTACCGTGTCACACGCGCCTCACCCCCTACAAATATCTCCCAGGCTTCATGTACAACGCCTCCCCCTGTGCAGTTCTGCATTGCTGGGCCTGCGAGTCTCCAGGTGAGTCCTCAGCGCTGTTTGGTGGCTCGTGAATTATACATTGCAGCAGAGGAATTGACGTGGCCCAGGAGGGCCGAGAAACAGCAGGCATGGCTGGGAGGCAGATTGAAGACTCTGACGGAATTTTAATTGTACCGCAGGGAACGCCGCGATAAGAGCTATTGTTATTGGTAAGACGGTGCCGCGCAGGTTCACTTAGCTGAGAGCTTAAAAAAAATGACAAGATCCAAAAAAAAAAAAAAAAACGACCGGGGTTCTAGTGCAGCACCACCAGCCCTATTGTTAATGACGATTCCGAGGAGCACAGTTCATATCACTATTGTACTAACATTTATCACTGGGCTCTCTCTGTGCTCTGTGTTTATCCGCAACGCGCTCAGAGGACCGGCGAAGGTGAGCTACTGCGAAGGAAGGAAGGAAAAAAAAAACAAAAAAAAAATGTAAACTCAGAAACCAAACAAGGAAGCACTCAACCAGAAACCACTGAGGCATTCCATTCAGTCGTTTTGTTGTGCGATTCAGTGCAGCACTGCAGGTGAAAAGCCAAAATGTTGGCTTTCTGTTGCTCTGATGTTGTTCACTCTGATCCTGGCTCAAGCTGTACTATACAGTAATTCTCCTGTGAGTGCATGCCGGTCCCTCGGGCCAGACGGATGCAGGAAGGCCCCTGGCGCTGGTCAAAGTGAGGCCAGGGGCACAGGCAGGCCTCTGTGTACTCTCGGCTCTGGCGGTTCCCAGCCCAACAGTAATCTCTCAATGATCCAGCCTCAGCCACACATGAAACCCAATAGCCTTTCAGCCCGCACCATAAATAAAGACAAACCACATTCAGCAGACCACCCTGGCTCACTTTACTGTTACTGAGCTGCACCGAACTGCAGTATAAATACGCCGCCACTGGGTGTGTTTACACACATCTATATAGAGGCTTTAGCTACAGCGATGTGAAATGGAGTTGCTGTTTGAGCAGTGTTTATTTCAAGTGGCTTTATTACATAAAAAAACATCAACTACGTGCTTCTGTATTCTGCATACAGAAAGATACGTCACAATTCACATTATTACAGCGCAGTGGTGAGAGGCTGCTCTGCTTCTCTGGTCGACAACATTAATGTTCCCCAGAGAAAACACTTGTGAATTTCTATTCACATTACAATATATTATCTTAGTCCTACACAGGTTAAAATCTAAAGGGGGAATACAATTACCTACAGCTCCTGAGGCTCCTCCAGTTATGCACTTGCTTTTTTTTTCCTTCTTTCTTTCTTTTTTTTTTTTTTACAATAATAGGCTGTAAGAGTATTACAATTGGCCAATGGAGATGTGCCCCCTTGGGCCAACCTATTCAGAGGAGCTTAAATATTCACAATACGCAGCACACTGCAGTTAAATGAGGAGAATCTTAGATGTACAGTTTACTTGGAATGGCTTGTTTTCACTCGTTTTTTTCTCTCTCTCACTCTCTCTCTGTCGTCAGCTTGTACGTGCAGTAGCGAGGGATGATTCACGGGCCGTCTACTTCAGGAAACCACAGCGGTAGGCTGCTATTGCAAAAAGGTACAGTATATGTCATTTTAACAGATGAAGTGTTGCTCAAGATTTGTTTATTCTGCCCCCCTGTCCGTGATCGCAAGAATAGCGGTTCTGAAAAATAGGATGAGAATAGGTGGGTTGATGTGTGCTCTGACAGTTGGTGACAATCTGTTACCAGAGCTGTTCAGGTCTGTCAATAGACTGTGCACACAAGCCTGCTTGTATAATCACCTGGGGGGGATGGACTAGAGCTCTGATGACAAACTAATGTCAGCTAATATCAGCTCTATAAAGGCTGACTCAGAAACATATTGGAACCCTTTCATTACCATCACTCATTCGGTCTCAATTCTCATCCAGTAAAGTACAGTACAGCAGGCACTTGTCTAATGAACAAGGGTCTATGGGGAAGGATCACTCCGTGTGAGTGTGTTGGAAGTCAAGGTCCCACAACAGTGGACTCGTGGCTCTGCTGATAAGGACTTGGCTGTAATTGCTCAAAAGGGAGGGAACTGCAGCCCCATTAGGTCTGGTCTTAGCACTTGCCAATAAGCCAAACTGCCCCTCTGAAGCCTCCCATGTAATGAAAACTTCCTCTGAGATGAATTACATGTCTGTCAATCCACTAATTAATATCATGGACTCGTCTTTTTTGCCTTGCCGCAGTAACGAACGGAGTCAGAGAGAGACGGGGATTGAGGTATTTCTGAGCACTGGAAGACATAAAGGAAGGAAAGGCAGAGGCAAACTAGCAAGCGCGCTGCTACTGTGATTCACTGCAGTCATGGTCGGCACTTAGTGCAGCATCTATTTTTCATGTATTTCATAATTAAAACCTGCGAGTTCTGTAAGCCCTCCATGCTCCATGCAGATCAAAGGTAGTCCTATTAGCAGGGAGTTCATCAGTGGAGCCACTCTTCCATTTCCAGGCAACAGAGCCATGCTTAAAGCACAAATACCCCGTAATTACACACATGTGTGATAACGGGACAGCCACAGAGCTGGACTATGATTAATAGAACACAGATCACAGTTTCCTCCTTCTTTTTCAAAGCTAAAACAACAGAGGACTTTACACACGAGGATAACCCATGTGTAGCAGATAAAGAGGTTGATGAAAGACCGAATACATATTTCACACATCGCCTCTTGTGGTGCAGGTGGAGTGTGCTTCAGTTTGTTGCCTTCTCCCTCCCCGCTGCATTCTCTATGTAAATGTAATCGGAGGATAACACGGGATAAAGCTCTGCAGAGCAGAGACATGATGACTCCTTTCTGCGGGGATGAAGGGGTACAAGCCTACCTCACATGGTGTAATCAACAGAGTGAGTTGTGTTGCGTTATTTATTTGTCCCACTGACTCTGAGGTAACTTGATGCCATGGGGGGTGATGTCTGGATGGATGCTCGGGTTGTGAGAGATTCTTTCCTCCAACAATGTAACTACACAGCTGACTACACAGGAACCGTTCCTGTTCTAAATGTAAAGGTTAAATCATCAAATAATTTCACAAATGTCAAGATTAGAGGAAAGTCGAAAAAATGTGTTGAAGCAGAAGTACCTTTTACCTGCTTTTGTATCCTCCAAATCACCTGCCGTCCTCTCAGAACTGTTTTGCAACACATGTATGATAATAACCCTTAACAGCTGCACATCTGGCTCCTTGCAAGAGTATTATCTTATGATTATATATTGTAGAGTATTACAGTGATTTATTTTTTTTTTTGCTATGCAACAGCCGATGAGGTATTCAAATTTGGTCTGTGCAATATGACGATACAATATACATGTATATATCGTGTGATGATATGTGATGATCAAACATAATATCATTTTCTATAATGCTATATCATTAAGAAATGACACAGATTAGAGTAATTTTGGAGGATGCTGTGCATTCTTCTGTACATCAAGGATGAGACAATGAGAACGAAACTGGGAAGACTGAACCAGACACAGGACAGGGTAATTCTGAACAAAGATAAAGAGATCATACCAAAAAGGGGCTGCTTTTGTCACATGGTTGGGTTGTGTTATAATCATGTACCTATCTGTCAAAGAAAAAGACCATTCTGTGTGATCATTTTAAATAATTTTAGAATAATTTAAAGAAAATGTGCAATATTTGGACACGATTTGTTATCTGGATATGAAACGACCAATCCTGGAATGAGAGATTTTGTTTGAAGCATCAAAGGCTGTAATTCAGATTCAGAGTAAAACTAGCAATAAAACGGGTTCAAAAAAACCCCATTACAAGTAAAAGTTCTGGATTCAAATTTATATTTTAATAAAACATTTAAACCTTTACCTGCAAGATGTATCAAAAGTCAAATATAACTGCGCTGGCATACAGTATTTGAATCAATGTACTTAGTATAAGACAATCAAAATCGAGAAGTAAGATCATGTAGAGTTTTAAAATGTGTGAAATCTCATCTAAAAAAAAAAATCTGCCTACTGTATCTTGCTGCTACAAAGCTTCCTGCTGTCAATAGGGTTATTCTTGTGCCATTGCATAACAATGTCAGAGGAAAGAACTCGTATTGAAGTCATATGAAAGAGGAGCTATAATTAGCCATACTAGCAATTGCACACTCATAGGAACAGCAGTTGAGCTGTTTATGCTTTCTTACTGAAAACATAACAACTCTCCACTCATGAGCCAAGTGAACAGTTGGGAGCCAAACGCCGAACTTCCTGCAGGCTCACGAGGTCAGTTACAGTTCACGGTGCGATTGCCCTACACTAACAACTGGACAAGGTAACAGGAAGGGCTGTTGGTTTATCAAGTAGGAGGAACGCAGTCCTAACATACACTCCTAATGTAACATGATAAAAAAGAAAGGGGGCACATGTCCAGAAGGCACAGCTGGATAACACACCCCACAGCCAAGTCAGGTTACAGCGAGGACAGACAGAGGGCAGGGATATTTGCACTTTTACACACGGGAAACATCCAATCAGCATCAGCAATCAGAACACCGGCCTATGACATAGGCAATTCTAACCTTCCCTGTGGTGTTCAGGAAGGCTTTGTGGAGCATACCCATTCAAGTGAGTGTTTATTTAATCTACATTACGTTATTTCAAATGCATCTGTCAACACTGCGGTGTAGGCGGCCAGACGCATGAGGCATGAGGAGTATGCAGAATACACAAATGGCCCCAGAACAGACAGCCGCAACATATGCACAGACAGCCTGATGATGCTCGCTGCAATAACAGAGTCAAGAGGGGTCCGAGGGTTGAGGCTGGGACTGCGTCTATACCGTAGCCGCAGCCATACATTCTCAGCAATGTGAAAGCTTGCAGCCGTGGCCGGCAGTAATAATTAATAGCATAGTCTATAAGCATTCCATTAGGTGCAAGCAGCTGTCATAAACATCTTAATTAATTTACAAAGCAAGCAACTGGGGAATTATGGCGACGTAAAAATCTGCTTCCCTCTGCCGCTCCATAGCACTGGAACAGATCGGGCTTTTAAATTTTTAAACATGCCTTTCATGTTCTCTAGAGCACTAAAAAGCCTTTGAACAGTCAGCTTGTTAGGAGATGCACCTAGCAGCCCAATACCTACGGGTCGTCTTGCTATTCTTTTCATACAGTGACAAGAGGTTTCGGGCCTCTCTTTGCTGCTCCGGCTTGACTCAAGGAATCTCTCCTCGCTTCCTGTGCGCTTTTGGCCCTCCTTTATATTCTTTTATTCGGTCACAGTGACTCGTGTAGCGTGTTTTTTTTTTCTGTCACTCCATCTGAGCTTTCTCTCTGTAGCCTATAATCTATTTTTTTTTTTAGTTTGATTTTTTTTGGCAAAAACAGCTTTTTTTTTTCTTTTTTTTTTTTTTGTTTTTTACAATTTTCTTTAAGTCACAGCTACAGATTTTTTTTTTTCATCTGAAATGTGACATTTTTGCAGCTGAAGCACAAATAAGGCTTTCGAAAACCTCCCACTGTGCGCCTTATGTAAGAGAGGGACACCCTCCTGAGGATACTGCTCGGTGCAGCTGAGGGAGGGCGGGCGAAAAAGAGCAACGATGCCACTCTCGCAATGCACTGTAATCTGGGCAGTGTAGTGCCAAAGCAAGGGGTCAGAGTGTTGTGGTAAAAACTCTCTTCCTTACCTGCTCTCACTCAGAGAGGGCAAGATTAGACTGGCCACTCCATTATAGGAGAAAGGCTTAAGGGCATTTCCACTTTCAGAGCTAGGATATCAGCAGCTTGTGACACTAAGCAGGGCTGACCCATCATTTTGGAGGGACTTGAGTGGAGGGTTTCAGCTGTCTGCCCAGCAATACAGTTTACAGAGCCCAGGCTACAGTCATTTTTTTTTTTTTTTTTTTTTTTTCTGTCAGAGGTGCCCAGAGACAACAGCACAGGGCCAACACCTCCCCATGTCATTAATATATATTCCCACTATCTGCAATTATGAATCAATTTAACTATGCATAACATCTACAGTATGCCATTTACCAAGCGGGCATTGAATTTTAATGTGCCCATTACTCTCTGATGATAGCCAGGCATCATATCACATCCCTTTTTTCTCACTCCCGGTCTAACCTGTCTCTTCCTCCCCATCTCTCTCCATTTCAGCCCATGCCATATTTGCTTAACCCAGCCAGTGTGACAGCACTCAATGCTAAAGCACTCCCAAGGCAGATGATCAAAGTCAGCAGTCAATTCACATTACAATGCATTGATTTGATGTTTCCTAACCTCCCAGGCCTTTCTCTAATGCTGCCAAGGACCTCCAGGATATTTCACAGCGTACCTCCTTTTTTCCCAGCTTTTCTCTGTCTCCCTCTGTGTGTGTGTGTATGTGTGTGTGTGTGTGTGTGTGTGTGTACAGTGTCTGCAACTAAAAATACGGTTGACAGAGTTGCTTCTCTGGCCACGTTTGCATATGAATCGAGTCTATATTCTGTCTGGTTTAAAAAAGAAAGAACGGATGGCTTTAAAAAAATAACAGGCCAGCAGTGATTCACGCGAGGCCCGACCACTTCAAAACCACCCCGCTTTTACAACGTAATTATTGCCCCTCATTCACCTGCTGTTTCAAATATTGTTTTAGAGTAAATCACTCCCTTGTTCTCATATACCACACTTCGTTTGCTTCTCATCACTTATTCATTTGCAATTCTTTATTGAGTTGGCTTCTATGCTTTAGTGACTGCCATTTCCCTCTGAGGGGATGTTCAGAGCACTTCCATGTTTTATTCAATTATGGAAACCTAATATGGTGGAAAGGTGTGCGTGGTGCTCACTCATAACCATGCATTATTTCACACGTATTTATTCTGCCTCTGTTGTCGGGTGGGCGGCAGCGGCTTGAGCAGGCAGCCTAAACACATGCGTGCCCTTTTGTTCCTGGCCTTGACCCGCAGGGTTAATAAAGGCCACGGACAGAAAGAAAGAAAGAAAGAAAGAAAGGAAGAAAGAAAGACGAACGGTTACCGCATCCATGTGTAACAACTGAATCCGTTGCATCTGTGTTGCTTTTGGAAGGTTATTTAGTTCTGTTTTTTTTTCTTTTTTCTCACTCAGAGGTTGTCAAAATGTGTAAGCATCATGGCCATGGCACAGTGACACACTGACCTACAAGCACAAAGGAGAACTTTGTCTGCCTTATAAAACACACACACACACACACAAACACACACACATACACGGAAAGAGCAAGTGAGAGGAGAAGGAGGGAGAGAGTGTGAAAGAGGGAAAGGAGGAGAGAGAAATACGAACTATTGATTTATGTAAGAGAGGCATTCCTTAAACAGCATTAGTCATCATGGTTGTGTGCAGCAAGCAGGCTCTTTAATTATTCCTCAGAAGCCAGACAAACTCAGCGCGGCGTGAAGAGCGCCTATTGATTTCTGCCTGGCAGATGGGACACACTTACTTATAGCAATTCACAGACCGTGCGGATGATCAGAAAGACAGAGATGGCACTTACCTCCTATTCAATCTACAGAGAAACAACAGAGCAACAGTTAAGACTGGCCATTAGGCAGGTGAGAGGGATTCGAGAGTGGGGTCGGGTCAGACTACAGAAGGTAAGGGGAACCTGTTGTTTCATGCTGACCATATCTGATAGGTGAGCGGCACCTGTTGTGGCATTTCGCAGTGAGAGGTCCCACCAGCAGAGAGCAGGAGGAGGTGAGCTGCATGTTACTGAGCTGAGTGTAAAGAGAGGTACTATGAAGATCATGCAGGGATAGTTGTCTTATTTACGTACAGGGTGGCATGATGGTGCCAAATGCTTCCATCGATAGGTCATATTTTGGGATCTAGTTTAGTATGAAAATGTCAAATGATGATTAGAGCAATTCACAATTAACTGATTAGTTGCTTACTATTCAATTAATCACCAACTATTTTCATAATCGTTTAATTGATTTAAGGCATTTTTACGTCATAAGTACAGTTTAAGTTAACTAGATATCACTGGGCTGTGGATAAAACAGGACTTTTGATAACCTAATGAGACAGTGATATACATTGTTCACAATCTTATAGAAAAATCAACAAACTGATTTGTTGAAATAATAATCAACTGATGAAAATAATTATTTGAGATGCTGAAACTGGTAATTATTTGCTTGTTTTTGCCTAAAAGTGATACACCGATGATCAGAATTGTTGATTCATTTTCATCATTATTGCATAGTCTGAGTCGCTGTTTGGCTGGACATGGCTGGTATGTTTATGTGGGCATGGATGATAGAGGGGGAGAGAGAGAGACAGAGGGAGGGAGAGAGAGAAAGAGAGAGAGAGAGAGAGAGAGAGAGAGAGAGAGAGAGAGAGAGAGAAGGATAGATAAAGACAAAGCTGGAGTGTGCGTCGTCTGCTCAGCGCAGTTACATACGCTAAGTTCTTTGCCCAGAAGACCAGCTTTCAAGAACAAGAATGATAGTTAGAGGACATAATCAGAAAGAACTGCGAGAACAGAACACGTCTAACATTATGGGGTAGGCTGCTTGATAGACCAAATCTCTAGCCGGATATTAAAATGCTCAGATTAAATGTCGAATAATCCATAACAAACACAAAACACACACAGAGAGGTTACGTATAAAAGTCCATCTGTCTTGCCGCTATGTGATTTTTTTTTTCTTTTGTGCCGACTGCTCGTCTTCTGTGAGGTCTGCGCTTTAAAGTGCCACTCTATTGTTATTTTATGAGAAGGGCTGAATGTGGAGCCAGAGCTTCGTCTGAGCTTTGGAGGGAGAAATTCCCCTGCATGGCTACACAATACACAGACAGCACATTTAGAGATGTCAGCCCCCCTAACTAGAGAACAGTCAGTGAGATGAACCCACTAACCCCATGTCTTCACCATGTCTAGCCGGGCTGCTCTGGAAACCCCAGTTAAAAATGCATCTGGTGTAGCTGATGCGTCGGGGGCAGACCATGCTAGGCATGCCAGGCTGGCGAGTAGGCTCGCATGTGCAGCTCACAACCCTGGTTAGTGAAAATGCCACTACTGTATGCCTCATCACCGCTGCTTCCCCCTGCACTTACATAATTTACAGAAGCACAGGGAGGGGAGGACAGCGGGGGGTTGGGTTGGGCGGGGGGGAGGCTGAGCTACGGGAAGCTCACGTCCAATTGCGTTTGGCCATGTGGAGAGACAAATACGGCGGTACGAGGGGAGCTCATGCCACAGCGGGCTTTGATGACTACATGCTGAGACGCCCCTACGACACGCTGATAGACAGTGGAAAGACCCCACCCCTCCTTTGCATCTACGAAGCCAAGCGGAATATGGATGCAACAGGAACAAGGCAGAGAGTCTGAGCACATTAGAGGTGCACTGATCCAAGACCATGGCATGGTTATTTATTAATCAGCTGAGCTTAGCTAACTGCCTGCTTAGATGAACAGCACAAGCGCGTGGCACACTGCAGCATCAGCCCCAAGACAGAAAAAAAAAAAACTGTTGACATAATGCAACTTAAAATGCACACCGCACTCACTTCAGATGAAGCTATCTACTAGTGCAATTTTCTATTTCTGTATTTTTCTCCATGTAGCATGTGCAACTTTCCATTAGTGATCACAGAAAGTGTGAAAATAATACAATCCAACACAGCGAGCAAACAATCCAACGCTTAGCACTGTAAATCCATTTGAGCTTATTTGGCTGCAAAACAAAACATTACTATGTGATCCAAAGTAAATACTGTCAGAGTGTACAGCAAACAAAGAATGTTTGCCCATTTGCACATTATTCATCTCCTAGGGTGAAGTCAGTGATGAGTAACAGCATGGCGATGTTGTCAATAGATACACTAACATACACAAAATCACCCCTTTCATGTTGTACTTTTGGAGTTCACTGGCACCACAACACCGCGCGCTGACAATGTTTTTTGCCAATTTCAACACCTCACAGTTGGGGTGTCAGCACATTGAAATGGTGTTGAGAAACATAGCCCTTTTAACTGAGACGAAACATCTCTCGGAGAGAAAAAAAAAAAAAAAAAGAGGAGAGAAAAACAGAATGGGATGCAATTCTCCAGAGTGTATCCACCTCATGTCTCTTCCACTGTTTTTTTGGCAGGCCGGGTAATACACAGGAAAGCACTGGCACACAACACTCTCTCTACCTGAACACAAAGGGAAACATTTCAGCCTGGAGTTTGGGCTTCAGAGACTAATAGGAGGCTCGCACATCACCACAGGGAAAACGAGCGGTAGGCTCTCCATTGGCTTATACCGTCAATGCAAGCTTTACAGACCGAGGTGTTTTCTGCTAAGTTCTCCATTACTTCGGGAGCCATTTGCAGAGGTGCCACGGAGGAGTGATGGAGGCTTCTGAGAACGTTTGGGGGAACGGGCGGTGAGCGGGAGAGGTAGAAAGTTGATGTGGTCATTACTAGACACTTCCTTTCATCATTTCTGAGACTATCTCGCACACTCTCTCTCATTCTCCCAGACTTCTGCAGCACTGAGCTGAGAGAGCCTAAGCCTCTTGGACAGTTCATTTAGGATAATGCAATGATGAGAGAGGGGGGGAGGGGGGAGCCGCGTGTGTGCACCAAATCATGTCTGATAAGTGTATCTTTTCAAAATGTCTCCTCTGACTCAAACGCATTTCAAGTGAGATGCAAAACACGTCAGCGAAGACAAGAATGATTATTTTCATAACCTGCTGAAACATAAAAAGGCAATCTATAGTGGAGATGTATAATTATTTCATGAATTCAAACAACACAAAAAGGATATTTCAAAGAAATGTTCACATAAAAAAGATGGAACAGAAATTATCTAGGGGCTTTTTTTTCCCTTTCTTCAGACTTCAGAAAAGAGAAATTTATTTCTGCCTTCATCTCTAAATTGGATGCAATTTATTGCCTCTCTAAAGCTCATTTTTCACTGGCTTGCAGGATCCATGGGCCATGGCAGGCAATGCGTATCTGCCCGCCTCCCCTGGCCTCGGGTGCTAATATGTGGAAACTGGCCTGGGGATATGAAGCCCAACCAATGGAAGAGGAGGCAGAGGGACAGAGGAGAGAATCAATCCCTAATCGCTGAGGAGTAGGGAGTAGGAGGGGTGAAGAGGAAGTGAAAGAAAAAAGGAAAAAAAAAAATCAGGGGAGAGAAAAGACAGAAAGCAGTGTGTTTACCAGCAGACATTTGGGTGCTGTCAGCTGACTGCAAGAGCTCTGGGATGTCAGAGAAAGAAAAAGGGAGTTATATAACCAGGCTGTTATAACAGAGGGAGAGAGTGAGGGAGACAGACAGACAGAGACAGAGACAGAGAACGAGAGAGGGACCGGGGAAAAAACATTGCCATTTAAAGTGACAGGGACAACATGATCAAAGCAAAAACAAACACGGTACAAGGTGCTGCCTGCACAGACACCAGACGAGAGGCAGGTGAGTGTCCAATGTGCAGACATCTCTGGTGAGTAGTTAAAAATGCAAAAGCCACACAGATGTGAACACAGGTCAGGGGTTATTGCATCCATCACGTATGCATTATCTTAGCACAGCATGTAAGCAATGCTAGCACCCCGGAGCCACGTGGCTGCCTTGGTCTTGGTCCAGCTCCACGGAAGGGACGTTCAGATAGTCAACTGCAAGCCCCTCCCCCCTAACCGTGCCCACCCACTGACCACCACTAGCTTTGCACTTGAGCTGGGCTCCACCAGTTCGGGTGTGCGTGACTGACTGTAACGTTATGTAGAATCTAAAAAGTCTCATTTGTTGGGGGGGGATGCAAAAGAAGAGCTTAATTTGAGAAATCTGTTTGACACCACACACACGCTGTGCAGCCACACATGAACATTAAATACACTTAGCTCTGGGTGCATTCTGTCCTGTGACCTTGCTGTTCCACACTTCCACAGAGCAATGAATAACTATCGCATTTCTTTGGCTGACAGCTGACACCAAGAGGCCCAGGTGATATACGAGACATGACAAGTGATTCTAATTAAATGTAGAGCTTGTGGATGTAAAGTGGCAGGAAGGGAACAAATCCTGTCCAGGCAGCGAGCGGCAAAGCGGCATGCCTTGCTCCAAACGAGATGAGCCGGGCTGTCAGGGCTGCCTCAGCTGTCCTGTAAACCTGGGCCCCAGCTCCCCAGGGGGACTGACAGGTTTCAGCTGGAGGGGGAGAAGGCACACCGCGAGCCTCCTGCCCTTCCACAACAACAAACACATGACACACAAACAGGCAGTTCTGATGCAAAGCAAAAGCCATGTGGACCATGTGCATTTGTCACACAACAGTGTACTAACAAGGTACAAAGCATGGTCGTCTGTTTCCTGGGCCCAGATGAAGGCTGTCATCTAAGTTCCGGCGGTGACTAAATAAAAAAACAGGCTACGATCACAAAGAATCAATAGATACAGGAAGCAAGACACCTCTGTTGATGCTGCATCCCACTTGTATTTTCACCATGACTGTATTCATCCAGCTCAGGTTGAGAACAAAGGACTAGACATGTTGAGAGTTTTTTTTTTTTTTTTTTTTTTCCACAGACAGCAGGTTCATTTTTTTTTTTTTTTCTTTTTTTCCAGGACAAGGCAGAAGACCCAATGGTACTCAAGGCAAACAAGAGTGTGTCAGTATGTGACACGGGACTGCACTTTACAGAGGACACTCACGGGGGCCCTTCAGCCTCCCAATCAGACCCCCGGAGACAACCCTCACCAAATCAGTTAACCTTTGACCCATCTGGAACAACTTGGATCCCAAGAGTCACGGTCAGCCAGCTGAAAGACAATGTACATCACGCGCTTTCTCGACTGACAGGAGGTGTCATGTCAGTTGGCATCTGTCCACTCTGGAAAATGATGGAACAGTGGTCTATCATGAGCCCATCTAATGCCGGCCAGGAAATACTTCTTTGATAATACAAAGTCACGGCTCAGTGCTTTCTGTTCTCTCCAGTGAAAGCAGGGCCTGACTTGACACATCTGGCTTACAACCTGTCCATTTTTCCACAATAGTGGTATCTCATAACGTCCTCAGCATTGACGCCAATAATGATTTCAACACAAGGCGCGACCAAATATGTGCACTTTGTACAACCTCGATCCCAAGAAAGCTGGGAAGCGGAGTAAAAACTAAAAATCTTTTTGACATATACACAAATGAAAACATAACAGGACAATGTAGTTAACGTCTGACCTCATCAACTTCATTGGTTTCGGTACATGTATGCTTATTCTGAATTTTACGGCAGCACATTTCAAACAAGAGAACAAAAGACTTGAAAGTTGTGGAACGCTCCACAGACACCTGTTGTTCAGAAGTGACAGATTTTATTATATGGGCTCAAGAACACTTCTGCATTCTATTTTTATTTACATTTTACACAGCTTACCAACTTTTTTTTTTTTCAATTGGGGTTGTAAGTAATTAAACTGCTTTCTTAAAGCTATATGCACTTTGCAAAAATAACTTCATCAAGATTCTCATTTTAAATAGCCTATTTCGCTGATGTTATGATATTTACTGTCTGGTAAATAATGTCTAAAGCCATACACCCAAAAAAGGCCTAATATTTACTGGCACTCAGAGTGCTACAGTAAGCTGTATTAACCTTTCTCTCAATAGTATAATAGAACGCTGATTGCTGTAAATGGATTGATGGAACAGGCCTCACGTAGCCACATTATGAAATAATGAGTCAGATCCTCACAAAGCAACACGCCACTCTTTACTCAAACCAGTCGTTGACAAGAGAGTATGGGGTGAGGTTCACCACTTCCTATAACACATTATTGTATAAAGAGGAATACTGCATGAGCTCGGAAACTGTTTTTTGCAAATGTTTCGCAAATTCTGTTTTTAATCATGTTCTACTCAGCAACCCAACTTTGTTTTTAAACCATGGCTGTAGTCTGAAATGTGTTTTCATTTCAGTGATCTATCAATATATGGACACTTTTAAAACCTGTTCCTCTCTCCTGCAGGTTTAAAAAATAGTGATAGTAGTTTTAAGTCCATTCATTGTGTGTGTCTGAGCCACGTCCAGGGAGAAACACCTTCCTAAGGAATTATTAATGTCAATGAAATATATGGAACATATGGAAATGAAACACTCCCAGAATAAAACAAGTGTCTGAAAAGTTATTTAGTTCCATTAGCCTGCATCATGTTGCATCAATCCACCATCGACATTTGTGAAAATCTGAAGCCTAGTCACTATATAAAGAGACCATTGTCCTGGCAGACATTTTGTTATGTCATAGCAGGAAACACACAGGGGTAATTAATGACATTAATGATGGCGACATTCCATTTACATGAGCCAGCTCCAGGGATCTTGTATGAGGCATGCTGGCTCAATGAAAAGGCTTACTGGGACATTTAATGTTAGACACCCATTATTAATGTTATTAGTTACACCTGTGTTCTCCCTACTACAAAAAAGGTCGGGTGTGAATCTACTGACACATAGAAATTTATGGTATTATCAAGTATTGGTGCTTTTAAAGGCATAGCTGAATATTTTTCAGCAAGTAAAACAAAAATTGCTTCAAAATGTGCTGTGAGGTGGATTTTTTTTTTTTAAAACCTTTGGATGGACTCTGGCTAGCAGTTTCCCCTTGTTTCCAGTCTTTATGCTAAGCTACGCTAGTTTTCTTCTGGCTGTAGCTTTATATATTATACTACCAAGTGCAAAAGTGCAATGTTGATCTACTCGTACGTCCGTGTGCGAGGAAGCAGGGTATTTCTAAAAAAAAATGTCACGACAGCTCAATGTGCAGAATTCCAGAGGATTACATAACTGTCAGATAATGTTATACAGAATGAAATGTTGTTGACAAAAAACCCTGACATTAAATGTAAATGCATTTAAATGTCTTTCTGAAGGACTGTATCCCGTGTTTTTGTATAGTCAAGTCGCCCCTTTCATTTGCTACACCTGTCTCCTCCAGACGCTTGTCGTCAGGCCCCAGTCCATTTACTTTCTTTGGCCCTGCAGCAGCCAGACCCTTCAGTTCGCCCCGCCCCCTGTCCAGCCCACAATCCCTCTATTTTGGGTGTCTCACAAAGCCACTGATGTGATTAGAGAGGATGATGATTACAGTTACATAACAGAATCAAATTAATTTGTGGCCCGAACACAGCGGTGGCAGCAGGAAATCACTCAAGCTCTCAAATCTCCCTTTCTCTTGGTCGCTCCTGTGTTCCCTATCTTCACTCAACAAACCCCCTCCCCTCCTCTTCCCGCTGCACCCGCTGTCCCCCCCCCCCACCCTCCTACAACACACAGACACACCCCTCTCTCCTCCCTGCCCCTCCCTCTAGTCAATTAAAGTCACATCGAGGGATTAAAAGGAAGTAGGTCAGTGGAGCATTGCTGGGGGAAAAAAATGCAACAAACCACGTCAGAAGTCACTGTATCGACCTTGTGAAACACAGACCAAAAACTAGTGGCGGCTTGTGATCTCATCCCCGCCTCGACCAATGCTCGGGCTCCTCACAGAAAGCCAGGTTCAAACCCCACGGTGCGCGCTTTGCCCCTCACCTTGATTTCTCAGCAGCTCACAGGAAACCCCCCTGGAGGGCAGCCTAGGGAGCTGGGCTTTGGTGGCGGACACTTGATACCCTCTACAGAATGCTTTGTCTCCAGCCCTCCAAACAGATCCTCTTCAAATGCAGGATTATGGCGGTGCTACAGGCAACGAGAGCCCCATAGCTCCAGTGTGAGCAAACAATGCCAATAGCCACCATGCGAGGCAGAAACAGTGCACATGCTGTGACACTTTTGTATCCCTTTCATACGGTAGATGCACATACAATGCAGGTCTGCTGAGTGAGTTCCTTTCATCCATTCATACTGTACAAGGCAGCTGTCTCAGGTTAATCGCTCACCTTTACCGTTTACAGTCTCTCTATGCATACTGATGGATAAAGGATTAAAAGGGTCACACATACAGTAAACGGCTCCACAACACTGAGATTCATCTTTTACACTCAGCTTGTCCTCATCAGAAACGTGGCTGTATACGGGCAAGCAGCTTATCGCCAACCATTTTCGTGGTGCTTGTTTAACAGCAACCTCTAGCGGCTGTAAAAATCCTCAGGGTATTAAAGGAGGAAGTAAGCTGAAGCAGTATGAAGAGTAGCAATGCCTCTATAGGGAGGAAGACGCGCTTGTTCTTGTCAAGTTTGCAACCAAAAATCCACAGTGACTTATTTTTACTTCACTTTACTTAGTTAGAGGGGCTCTGTGGAGCTTCTGTGTTGTGCTGGAAGCCGGTCGCAAAGTTTACGTTAGACGTCATATTAATATCCACGCACAGTCGCCAGTGGGAAAGCGATGTACCGTAAAGTGCTACAAATGATGAGGTGGAAGCCCTTTAAATTACGCCACATACATAACATAAATTACAAGAAACCCTAACCCTATTTTGACCTACACCTCGATCTTTCCCCAAACCTAAGTGAGTAGATTTCAGTGCCTAAACCCAACCAAATGACCAGCGTAGAACAAATGTGCTGGTGTGTGGTTAAAGATTGTTGGATGTGCAGTTCGACCGATACATCGATTTCCATTCTACTCCAAACCGTACGTAAATCAATCGGTACTGGAGTCGACGTAATCCATCAAAATACACATCAATTCTATATGTATAATGATCAATGTTACACTACTGTTACTTGATAATGCAGTTCTTGCTGAGACTGTATTAAAAAATCTGCTCCATTTAAGCACGTTTTAAGACTGATATACCAGATGGAGACCCATAGGTGCCTGAAACTGTTTAAAACCTCTGGGTTCATTTCCTTTTTTCAGGCTGGATCCCTTTCGTACAATTCGAGCCCGCTCCTTCTTCCTTTCACCCTCTTAAAAATGAGTCTGGAATCTTGGTTGAATGTAGTTTAAACATAAATAATATTCATGTATTCAATTAAACAGCTTCTTATAAATGCCTGTTTACCAAAGGTGAGCAGTAGAGCGTTTTAACAACACGTAAAGCCCAACATAACCTGCCCAAATGTTTCCGTCTGAATGTGGTTATAGAAGCGGTGTGCGCTGTGTGCTGTGCCATGACAGAGCGGCGCCGCTGTCAACATATTGTACTGTATTTGTCCAACCTAATCAGCCTCACATCCACCGCACACTATAGAGGGAGTGAATAATAATGGGAAACAAAGTAACAAGCTTGTCATCTCTGCACATTAGCAAGTGAAAATTATCTTAGCTAGCTCCGCACTCACCAGCTGTGAACAACTTGACAAATAACGCAAAAAAAAGCTTTTTTTTTTCTTTTGTGGTGACAGCGGCGGAGACGAGACGACACCTCTAATCGTTTAGCGACACCGTGTACCGAGATGACAAAGAAGGGGTTTGTGACGCGAAGGGACGCTGCAAGTAATTTGTTTACTTTCTTGATAACAGCCAGATGACACAACGGCAGGATTAATCGGATGGACAGTGACAACGACAAAGAACAATCATGACACGCCACAGTAATCATATTTATATTGCGTTTTAACAGCAATAGCATACATCAGGTCATTTATATTGATGTATGATGATGAAGTATGTTTGAGCATTGAAAGGCTTTAATAGGAAAAATGCACTCCGTGTAAATAAACTGACACGTTATGTTTACTTAATGATACAAGCCTGCATTGATTCATTTAATTTGATCTCTCTTTTTTTGACTCACATTTTTTTTCATTGCCACTTTTAATTTTAGACTCTCCCCACCTCTCGTGCGTGGTCTGTGGGATCCAGTGTTCCATGAAAAAGTCACACTTCATATACATGGATTACGTCATAAAAGCTCACTTTCCTTTATAATATGGGCACACCCATCATATCCTTAACCTATATTTTTGTTGCAGTGAAGGTCTATGTAATAGACATATGGTACAAGAAACACATGACATGGTTTTGATATAAGGCTGCTGCACTGACAGATCTGGTTACCTTTAAGCCACCTGACTGATTTAAATACACAGAGTAGCCTCAACATACATATCGACATCATATATCAGCCACGCTGACGTTGAGCGAGTTGACTAAAGGTGTAGACAGACGAGCTGCGGCCCCACCAAAGTCAGAGGGATTTTCAGCCCATGTCTAATGCTCCCTGATGACCACTAAAGGGCCTCGATGGAGGAAATGAAATAATTCCTTTTGACATCAGATAGTCCGAAAGACTTCCCCAAGCTGAGCTCATAATGCAGCTCTCTTACTGCCGGATCTACTGTTACACTCTCCAGCGTACGTCCGCAGTGCTGCAGCACAACAAAAACATCCTTACTTAAAACATTATCATAAGTGCTTTAGTTTTTTTCACTCTTCTCTAACAAGCATTACTGAGTAACTGCAGTATTGTATAATTATCCCAGATGATGAGGCATGAAGGATCAATACTTTCTCTGACAACCGGTGTTGAGTAAACGGCAGTGTTTTATTTGTGAGCGACCACACTCATTATTTCATAATGTGGATACGTGAGGCCTGTTCCATCGTGCCATTCACAGCAACCATCATTTCAGTATACATTTCAGGGCATTCAGGTTTGTAACACACTGTAACACTGTCTTCGAAAAAAAGAAAAGCACCCCTATACCTTTATTATTTACCAGAGAGTCATACAGTAAATGAAATAAGAATAGAAAAGAAAATAGAAAATAGAAAAGATTTTATTACTGATCACAATAAAAAAACACTCACTATTGAGTTGATTGTGGGTGATCCTCACATGAATGAAATGAAAAAGCTATCTAGCTTGCTGACGCAAAAAATCCATTATTGGTTGCCTTAGATACCTTAAATTACCTAAGCTGGACACCATGGAAGAGGTCATGGCTTGCACATTGTATCCCGCACAAAAATAAGTTAAACAGGATGTTTGAAAATACTATGGATTCCACTCTAAAAAAAACGACAGGGAGATGAGATTACCACCATTTATTTATCTTTCATTTGCACAGGAGGACCTCATGAGTTATGATGACTTATCAAAGATTCTTTTATTGTTTTTCACAAAAAAAAAAAAAAAAAAGAGATGTGCATCTCATCCGGGAGGCAGCAAAAATGTATCTGTAACGTAACTAAGAAAATGGGAAAATCAGATATTAACACACATCTCACCAACAACAAACACACAAAGCCTTCAGCTCGATGAATTTCACTGTATTATAAAAACTATAAAGTTCTTCGTTCTAGTTTATTTTCACACTCACCCATCGTATTTAATGTACACTTTAAATGAAGATGATGTAAATTCAGTGTAATCAAGTGTAACTGCAAAGCTCTCATTCAAACACATTAAAATCAAACATCTTTTTAACTTTTGACCTTTTGAGAAACTTAAATATCATGATGAAGTGAATGACAACAGCCTGAGGATGCGATCTAACAGTCCACTTGTTTGTTGGACCTGTTGACAGGAATGTACCTCGGCACAGAGCCGTCATTAAGGCATCAAAATAAACAGCCAAATAGCCGTACACTGGGAACAATGTAGTAGCTAGATGATTATAGGCTAATCAGCTTCAGATGCAACTGGAGACACTCGCACACTCACTCAACTCCTCTGCCTGCCGCCCTGTGAGATGAAATACTACACAGTTGAAGACATTGATTTCTGATATAAAAAAGTGGTCAAGCCTGCCACATCAACACTACATCAAGGCACAGCCCTGGCAGGGATGTTGGCTCGAGTCCATCTCTACAGACTCCCTCAATAATGAGCATGTTATCGCATCCTGATTTCAATTAGAGCAGGACACAGATCTGGACAGCTGCATGTTCAAGTGTCTGCACCTCAGGATTCCCCCCTCCGTTATCAGATGAGGAGATGACTGAGACAAACCTGATTGGTTCTGTGACAAATTGCCGCGGGTCACGGTTTAAAAACTGACTTGAGAATCCATTTGTTGCGCCTATCACGCCAAGAAATCACGAGATTTGATGATATGAGGATTTTTGATTGGATGAAACGTCGTCGAGGATAACACAAAACTGACGTCTGGGGTTTGCGCGACTTGCTCCTTGTGAGGTTCAAAGGCCCAATGTGCATACAGTGGAATGCATTCACCCCTTTGATGCAAACTAACAAAAAGGCTTTTTAATGCCTCTCTTGTGATAAATAAACAAAGAAGGACGTGGTGTGATCCTCCCTCTGATCAAAATAATTTAGAGCTACTTCATGATGCATCCGTACATTAAAAAAAACAGACTCTGCTCTTTTATCAAAGCATCCTCATCAAGAAAGTTCACATACATTTGAGGTGAAAAATGAATGAATGGCGCCAATACCGCTGGCGCGATTAGCTGATCTGACCCTTTGTAGAAATGGCTGTGACAGTGTGAAATTCCACAGGCTCGTCACTGTGAGGATGAAAGTCTAAGAAAAGCAAGGGATGAAATCTGCATCCCCGAAAGAGCCTGCTGCTCTAATCTTTTGCATTGTGAAGGAAAAAGACGAGTGAGTCAGATTTACGTCACTATTTGTTTGCTCTTTTTTTTTTCCACCCACAAATGCCTCTTCCTGCTTCCTCCTTTCAGACTTGCCTTTAGGAGATGAATCGTTTTTACCAGTTTAGTTCCTCATTTAAATGAAGTGGGCGGGATGTGGGGAGGGTATTTTAATCACTTATATAAATATTTGCATTCACATGGGCTGACCCTTGGAATAGTCTATTACTTCATCTCTTTCACCCGCTGGCCCCCACCTCCCATCCAGACACGCTTATTTACCTCTTCTGCTCACCCATTCAATAAGACTCCAACCAGCCTAGAGACATTAGCATAGCCACACAGCTCCACAGACCAGACGGCTACGCAGCTTTGTTCTCCGCTTTGTTCTGAGGGGACAAATAAAAGCCTGCTATGTGAGACTAGGAGCAGAGGAGGAGAGGGGGGTTGGACCACTGGGGAGACTGGCAAGTCCTCTGTTTCTACCCTCTAATGCTTTGACAGGGAGTAATAAATTGATCATAGCGCTGGGCACGATGCTGACCTTGAGATTTCCCCTTAAAGAAGTAGCCGGGGCAGCGGAAAGAGACGGCGGTGGTCATCATCCGGCTACAACGTGTGAGTGATTTACTGGGAAGACTCAACGATAGTGATCTGGGATGGATCTCAGAAGAGACAGGGCTCCTGCATCTTTAATTGTTCGGAGGAACAGAGCCTCATCACAATTATAGAGCATTCAGGAAGCCTCCAAACTCATTTAGCTCTCCTCATCTGGGAACAGGAATCCACTAAACACAAATTCCTCTTCTGCAGCCTGCGGCAAAAAGCCTTCTTTTTTTTTTTAAAAAGATTAATAAGATAAGAGATTTAAGAATATCCAAAAGACAGAGGAAAAGACTCATTGTTGAAAATGAAACATCTCAACGTGTCAGCATGTACAGAAGGGGGAAGAGAGATGCAAAAAAAAAGAAAAGCTTGACAACGCTGTTATTGTCCATTTCATTACTTTAATTAAAAACTAAGAAAGCTCTAAAAATATACATTTTTTTTCACTGTAAAAAAAAAAAACACTCTCGTTATGTCTGGTCTTTTAGTCTGCTCATTGTCTGCTCGTCTGCAGCGATCACACAGGGACAGCGGGTGAAACACGAGCTCATGAGAGGAAAAACATGCACAAGGCAATACACCTAACATTCATTATAAGTATTCTCATATCTCCATGCACTCGTAATCTACTTCCCCTTTCGGTGCACAAGGTAAATTATAACCATAATTGAAACATTGCACATGCACAAATGTGAGTTCTCTCATCCATAAGGAGACGGCGGAGCAGGAGATGCATTAAAAAACAAACAAACTAATCAAGTCGACGCTGCGCGACACTCGTCAAAGATAAACACAGAAACAATTTGTACAGGTAAAAAAAAAAAAAAAAGAAGAAAACAAAAAGGAGGTGATGTTGCTGGAATGGCTATGGGCTTGTACGCACAATGTCTAAAGAGACCTTTAGAGTTTGAAGAGTCATATTCTTTCTCATCTTAATGGAAATATGGCGGCATACATCGCAGCCATTGTGATGGATGTCCCTGGGCTCTGCGGTAAGTGCACTCTGATTCCTCGCATGGCCCTCAGCGAGGTTCAGCATCACAGGATGAAGCCCGGAGTGATGGAAAGGTGTGACCAGGTGTCTCTCTCTCTCCCTCTCTCTCACGCATGCACAGACACACACACACACACACACACACACAAACACACGGGCACAACTCTATATTTTACTCCTTCAAGCAACCCTCGTCGAAGCTTTCAAAGGCCATGGGAGCGAATAAATATTTGAGGTAAAGTAAGCACGCTGTTCCTTAACCTCTGACAGTGTACATTTTTAATGGTGCCACAGAACAGCCCACCACTTTATTGTTCCTCTACAGTGTTTACAAGGGAAGACAGATCGTCACTTTTCACCATTTTATGACATGTTATAGACCAAACAACCGATCGATCATCTGAGAAAATAATTAAAAATAATCATTAGTCGCAGCTTCACATGTGACATGATCTGCCGTCTTTCAGAAGTGTGATTTTGTCACTGAGAATCATTGCAGATTTTTGTTTTTTAATTGAAGTTCAGGAAAAATGCCACCAATTTGCACCTGTAGAGGGCATTGTGATGCATGTAAGGAGCGGCGCCCCTGCTATGGTGCCTCGTGAAGCCACTGAAGAAAACACAGACACGGCACAACTGTCACCACAGCGCGACTCTCCCTCCGCGTAATCACATCGCCCCGATCACGGCTCTATAGTCATCACGGTCACATGAGAGACGGGGGGAAAAAGACGTGACATAATTTCCTCCATTTCGGCACATCTGTTCCACATCTGACAGCCATCCAGACAGATTTAGCGAGGGTTTTCTGCCCCTGCTGTGGAGATTGTAAACAGGCCATTCAGCTTGTGTTGTTAACTCAAACAAGATGTGAGGCCTCGGGCCAAGTCTGAGCGCAACCTGGAGCTTTCTGATTGCGCTGGACTCGGGACAGATTCGGCCCCCGTTGCCGAATGTCAGCCTAAGCCACAACACCTGGTCTGAGATCAGCGAGGGAGCGCGGAGGAAAGGTGTGGGCCCCGAGAAGAGGGGTCTGTCTGCTGTAAGCCAGGGCTGCTGAGCAGATAACTCAGTTGTGTAACACTGCCCACTTCAACACTAGCCTTAATAAGGAGAGAGCCTTTCAATTCGCCTCACAATGATGAGCTGTAAAGGAGAGAGTGAGAGAAGAAAAGCGGGGGGCTGCAGGAATCCCATTTGTATTTTCGAGATGAGCTCTCCCCGACAAAGGTGTCGCTCGTAAGTATCACTGCGTAATGTGGCTAATCTCACACCGAAGATATTGTAAACGGCTGCTTAAGACCTCTCATTCATCTGCTGCACTGCTGGCACTCATACATTTGATCAGCATCATTTAGCACGTAAACATGCTGCCGGTGACAGGTATCAGAGCTGCCTCTCTAATCATACACATACCTCAGCGCCGTGGCATGTCCTCATCTATCTCCTTCTCCTCAGAGGCAGCGCAGCCTCCCAATCAGAATGGATAATACCCTGTGGACCAACTACCGTGGTCCAAGCAGACAGAGAAACACGCGGCAGCTAAAAAGAAAAGACAGCCCCGGCCCATTTAGCATTGGCGTGTTGACACTAATGGACACACGGACTACACCCTCATGTTTGAGAATAAGGATATTATGCAGACATCCGGCTATCCCTTCGCTTTCCTCCCTAAGGCATAAGGTGGCGGGGGAACAATTGGTTTCATGGGTGCTGTGGGGTATCATTCGGTAAGGTCTCCCTGTCTCTGCCTCTACTTTGTGAGCCGGAGCTGGTGGAGTTTAAGAGGAAGGGGTATTATCTCAGACTCTTGCCAGCCCAGTGCACTCTTTGGGATAATGTTCTTATTGGGCGTGATCCTCCGACTGCAGAAGTCATGCTGTCTTTACTCAGAAAAGCAGAGGGGGGACTGGAGGTGGGTGGCTGGCTTCGCCCCAACAGATTTAAAAAAGAAAAAAAAAATAAATAAATAAAGTTTCGGTTACACTTGCTTGAACCCACATGTTTGCAGAAAATTAGAGAATAAGTAATAACAAGGAAGAGGGCCTCGTATTGCCAAAAATTGCTCTGCAAAGAAAGAAAGGCAAGCAAGAAAAGGACATTTTTAATTTATCAGATCTCCCAAAATACTGATCTGAACCTGAAATTTGATGTTGTTTTACAAACCCACTTTCGCTCGTTCTTTGCCAGGTGAAAAATACACCTCGAGGATTTCTTCGCCAGCAGTCTTTGTGCACCTGTTTGACTGCGCTCCTGCTCAACAAACAAACCACTCAGGAGGTCATGCGGGCCGAAGAGAGAACACTTCATCTATTCTCTACACGGAAAGCTTTGAAGACATTTTTTCAGTTGTAACTATAAGCTATGTCAATATTTGACTCAGACCTTGACAGGATGTTCTTGGGAAGCCAGAGGGATATACAGTACCATAAGTACATTATAACGCAGGAATGCAATAACAGTCCGCGTGTCTAATAACGCTGTATGGGCATACTGTAGACGCAGGTTCGACCTCAGCAGACCAGAACTGGATCGGAGGTCGGTGCCACGATTGTCTCCGAGCTCGCGGAATTAAACAGAGCATTATGTTAGCGTCTGCCCTCCAGCATCACATCAGAGAGCCTTTTGAAGAATAAATAAACAAATCTACGAGGCTTCAGGTGACAACACAGCGTACTGGCAGCTCCTCAGCATCTGATAAGGTCCATCTCCTTGCCCGTGGCTCGCGATCGGAGAGATCAATTTCAATCTGGAGACGTGATAAAGAGAGTTGACAATGCGCCCCTGCAGCTGTAAATACACAATGTCATGTCTGAAAATAACTGATGAGAAATGATCTGAGCTCAAAATGTGCATTGATTCCATTGCCTCTGCCTCGTCCCATTCCAATAATTTCAGCTATCAGTTCTGTCCCCTGTGCAACTCCAAAAAAAAAAAGGTTAAAAAAAATAAATAAAAAAAAATCAACAGCAGAGCACCAGCCTCGACTGCATAAAAAGATCTGCCTTCCTGCTAACGTCTGAATAAAAGATATTGTGTTACAGTCCAGTGTAGTTTCCCCGGTTAGCTAATCAAAACAATACAGTGTTATTTCATACAACAAATGTGTTCTTTATTAACCAACAGACATTCTAGTCAGACCGCGCCGCTCGCCAGACGGAGGTGATTGTGTTATCTGCGAGGCCGGCTGTGCAACTCTCCACTGGGCTCCTGCAGCTTGAGGATTGTCCCTTACCTCTCCACTACCCCAAGCACTGCTTCTCCCCTGCACTCTAATTGCCTCCATTACTGTATCTGCAGTCAGATAAAATGCTAATTTCACAGCACATTAATTTCTCCAGGCTGAACAATAAGCAACACAAAGCCCAGGCCGCCTGTCTTTGCCTGGGCAAGCACGTCTGTAGCGCTGGGCTCCTTCCCAATGGTAGAGGAGTGAGAGCACCATTATGCACAGGTCAATGAAATGAAGGAAAAATCCATCGATTCTACATTTGAAAAGAAAACACAGGAGAAGGGCTGGGGCAGGGTGATTTATCAGTCTCAGACGGAGTCTGGCAGTCGGGCCTGGAAAATGCTGAGGAGAAATGCTCCATCCTCATTGGCCTGTTTCGGCCAAGCCATAATACAGTAACATCTGTCTGTGAATAGATATAACTCTTCAACCTTGACCTGTTAGCAGACTTTCTGAAATGGGATCGGAGCTGTAAAGATAAAAAACCTGCAGGTTAACTACAAATGATCTGTTGTTGACATTTTGTGGAACTGTATCTCTGATCTACTTAAGCTTTATGGGGTGATTTCGCTGATTTTATATCCATCATTTTCCCCCTCTGGAGTTCATCGATCATCCCCATTTCTCTTGCTCAGAAGCACCCGTCTGTGTACATCAACCTAATGTTCTCATATTATATGCATGGCTTGATTCCTCCCTCCAGCATCCCCAACTGTCTCTGGATTAGCAACTCCACACCCCACTTCACAAATCAAAACGTTTAACATAATAGCTCCCATCCTCTAATGGCTACACAACACACTTCATTTATTCAGCCACAGTTTTTAATAAGTCATTATCAAATTCAGCTTAATTCTATTCAGCCCTTCAGGATAGCGAGAACAGTGAGGAAAAGTGCTGTTAACCCTATGCAAAAATTGCGTTTTGTTTGTGTGCGCATGCGTGTGCGTGTTTCTGCCGGGGGCAGAGTGAATCCTGACCCAGGGACAGTCTCCCTTTTCTGGGAGAGGCAGATTTCAGCCCTGGAGTCAGGCTGGCCTCGTCTCTCACCGATAAGCCCTCCACATGAAGAGCACTGGAGGGTTACTACAGGGTGCACCAACATAAACAAGTCACATCAAGTCACAATTCAACTCTGTGATATTACAGTATTTTAATAAAGGCTGCTGGAATTGTTACGTGTTACAGCCCCGCCCCATGGCAGACTGCAGACAAAACAGGTGACTGATGCAACTGAAATAAACTTAATTTTTATTCCCTACAGCAGGAGCCAAACTGAGGTCAGTCTGTCAAAAAAAATAAATAAATAAAAATGCACAGCTTCATTTCTTGCTGAAATGATCTTAACTCTCTCTGTTAGGTAGGCTGTTATTTGGCAGCTGAACCGGCTAATAAACAAAACGAATGAACTGATGGGCTGAAATAAAAAATAAGCCTCTCGCTCATCAGGTTGGGATCATGGTTGACCTACGCTAAGCCAAATACAGGGTCATATTCCGCTTGCTTGAACAATTTTGTGATGCATATTTCCAAATCTAAACAAAGATGGCATTGATATCAAACAGAGTCGCAGCTGAGGAAACGGGGTAAAAATGTATTTCATGATTTAGCAGATGGAATGTTTTTTCATCCAGATGGTTAATTGTGATTCTGAGAATACTGTCAGAATAATATCACTGGCTAATCACCATTCACAGAAATCAATGGTTAATGCGCTAATATGTGAGAGACACAAACTGAGGCTAAGTGTCAACTACCCAGCAAAGCAACGTGATTTCATCCACCTTTTAAATTATTGCATCTTTCAATGTGTTACCTTGAAAAGCAGCTGTAATTGCAATTTTCATAATAATAATATTTTTTCAAAACAGTGCATCAAACGATGCTCATAGAGATAATTACCACCCAAATCTGCAGCTTCCCTCAGCGTTACTGAATGGTGAATGGACTGTATTCATATAGAGCTTTTATATTCTAGCACTCTACAACACATGCCACATTCACACACACAATCATGCACTGATGGCAGAGGTTGGCGTGCGAGCTGCTGACCTGCTCATCAGCAGCGACACAGTGCCACAGGTACAGTTTGGGTTTACTCTCCTCACTCTCATAGCGTCCTTTTCAGTGGCAGTGGGTGGCTGTTTTCAGAGAAAAAAAGCTCTAGCAGTCCACTGGATGCTATCTGCTCAGCAAACTGCAGACAGACACAGTTAGCAGAGGAAAACTGTGGAACATTTAGCAGCTAAAGAGCTGGAGATTTCTCTGACGAGTTGGTAGAGACAGAAAACTGAGCTAAGAGAGAGTGAATATGGGCTCCATCAATCAGGTCGTTTGCTAACACCGTTTGCTAAAAAAGTTCGCTGTGTCAACTTGAGAGGTGATGATGTGTCACTGTTGTGTTTGACATCAACTCCCAAATAAGACCTGACATAAGACGAAAATGCTTGAATTAAGTTTTCTTGGTTGATCCCAATACACCAGTTTTTGTAAGGCCAACCTTTGCTGGACACTGGTTTCTAGCGACACATCTCAGTGTGATCTGACGCTAAGGATTGGGGGAGCTGTGTACAGATATTTTTGAGTAAGAGTTTTGGACTATGTGGATCAAATGTGTTTGAACTGAAAGTGGCACTGTGAAGTTTTGCTTTGGCTGGTGTTAGTCCATGGTCTCTTATGAAAGAAGAAAAAGAGGAGTAAGAAACGTGTCAGGCCTGAACACCAGCAAGGAAGTTAAACAAACTTCTTCAAATAAATTATTTACTCATGATTCATTCACCCATCGACTACTGAAACTACACCATGCCATTGGACATATCATAGTATCCAATGTATGTATGGGCACATATGTTATTTATTTGTACACGAATGGTTAGACAACATCGCATTAATCCTGTTTTCAAACGTCTGGAACCGGCCTGAAGAAGCTTCATGGTTTTTTTTCACTGCCTGTACATGATTTTTTGCACAGTTTCCCATAATATATAAACTATAAATCCCAATAGTGGCTACTGTGCCAAGAAGCTCAATTTAATCACTTAAAAATGATTTTAGCAGCTTTACAGAAAACATAATATTATACATAAATCATAGTGGTTTGAATAAGATGGCCAAACAAAAAGTAAACCACTGTTCATCATGATGCTCTTATAATAATGAGCACATATATGTTATGTTATGATATAATGATGTTGTAGTTCTTTTGTATACAGTGTATGCAGCATGCAGCTTGGTGGCTGAGACCACTCAAATCCCTCAGTGCTGAATGTAAACCTGAGCAGTGTTACGGTTATAAACATTCTTCCGTAACAATTTCTAAATGTTTACACAACTGCAGCATGCACACAACTGGAATGGAACCGAATATCTATTAAAACACAGGCAGCTAGTGAAAGGCTTAAGTGTGGCAGACCGAGTTACATCATAGTCGGGCTGCGATTAACCCCCTGTTTTCTGAGGCCTGTTCTGGCAAGGCTGCGTGGTTCCTCCTGTTTCCATTCAAACACTCTGAGTGCTGTGGAAGTGTTGACAGACTGAGCACGCCTGCACTGGCTGGCTGGCTGGCTGGATGGCTGGATGGCTAGGGACTGGGTGGGGTGAAGAAAAGAGAGGCTGCTGGAGGAAAAAGGAAAGAGGATAGGAGGACGGGGCCACAAGCTGCACAAGGGACGATGAACAGACAAGCTCTGCTAACTCTGCATCTCAGTATGCATCAGCAGGCACAATGCTAACAGCTTAGAAAGATATCAATCAGATGGTGTTTATCAAAGTGTGTGGAGGACTGCTGATAGATAGATAGAGAGGTGTCTCTGCTGGAGAAATCACTCGGTGGATGTTTGAGAAGCAGTGGCAGGTGGGATGCTATGATGCCTGCCTCCCCCTCCCCTAATTAAACCATTACTGCAGGGCGTGGAGACTTGGAGGGGATTACATAATGCACTCCGATGTGCCGGAATGGGCCAGTCCCGGTGGACAGCAGGCAGTGAGAAAGACAGACAGAGAAAGAGTAGAGGAGAGAGGCATTTGAGGCATTTGAGATTAAGTCCCTTTCATCTTCAACCAGACTCATATTTCCTAAAGTTAAGTACTAGATGAAGACTGTGCGATTACTCTCTCCCTCTTCGTCTCTCTCTCTCTCTTTCTTTCATTCTCTCTTTCACACACTTTTGCGCACACACACACACACACTCGCACTCACTCACTCACACTCTCTCTCGGTCTTCTCTCTTCTGCCATTTTTTTTTTTTCGTGGAGGACTCACGAAATGTGCATTCAAATGCCTCTGGAAGACTCAGGCTCCCAATCCCCAGTGCTAAATACAGGAATTTCTAAGAATCACAGTTCAAAAAGGAGACACTTAGCTATGTGCTCTCACATTTCACGAGAGAACCAGAGTCAATGGCCACGCTAGCGTGTTTATAGTGGATGCTTCAACACGGAGTGGACCATCTGAAATGTTTCAGCAAATGCTACAGTAATGCCTAGCCTAACAAAAAAGGTTATATGCAACTATCCTAGCAGTTACTTCATGAAATTAAAGGGACAGTTCACACCAAAATCAAAAGTCTGTTTTGTTTCCTGTGTATGCCTGACATCACTTGTGATATTCCCACATTTCTTTGGTCTCTCGACCAAGAACATAATGTTTTCCCCTGTGTCCATTTTGTGAATGGTTGGTTGGTTGGTTTGTCAATAGAATTACACAAAAAAAGCTGAACGGATTGCTACAAAACTTGGATGGTCGATGGGTCCCTGCCCAGAACAGACCCCATTAACTTTTGGTATGGATCACTCTCTTCAACATTATGAGATTCAGCCATTTTCAACATTTTAGTTAATTTCTTCGGGAATAATGCATGAAAAAAAAATGTAATTCTTGAATTTGAAATTGGATAAGGCTTGATTGAATTAACAGGGAATGTTGGGCCGTGGCTGAGGTATGCACTCTAATGAATGCCATTAAGCCTGCCAAACTCTGCTTCTGGTGCTAAAGGGCCAAACTGCAAGCTAAGGTTACCGCTCAGCTGAAGACGGTACAATCACAGAATCCAGACAGAAAGCAGACATCATTTCCCAATTTTTGTCCAAACACGGGCTGACAGGTTCCATCGGGTACAGATATACAGGATATCCATGCCACGGCATTAATGTTGACAATCCATGTGCTTCTCATCCATGAGAGGCTTCCCTCTGCGGGGCGATAAGGCAGTCGGGTGTGATTCGGTAGAAAGATAACAGTTCCTATGTGAAACTGCTCCGCAAGATCTGTGGCTTATCTTGTGTAATCGTGTGATGATTTGTGGAAATAGATATTGCTGTTTAGTTTGTCAAATGTATTTCTTTGTAGCTTTAAGCACCCCAAGCAGAGTCCCACTCAGTTTGAATATATTCAAGAGAAAGCAGACGACTGCATGGCTCATACCTCCAAAACTTGGCAACTAACACGAAAAAAACAATCTAAATGGGTCAAAAAAATATGTATTTTTTGATTTTGGGATGATCTTTCCCTCTAAAACAAACACATGGAAATTAAGTGTTTGAATGTCACAAGTGGAGTCTGGTATCCACCGGGAAATGATTACACTAATGTAATCGAAAAAGGGGAAAAAACAAGACGAGATGGAAAAAATGTGTTGTGGCGAGAGGAAATAAAGGCATGTGCTTGTATTTAAGGAAGCATTTTGCTGCACTGAACCAAGCAGACGTACGTGACTCTAACACAGTCGTTCAAACGTTCTCCATACTGAGTAAAACGCTTTTGTTTCTTCCCACATGGGTCATAAGTCACGCTACAGGTTTCACCTGAAAAAGAAGCTTTCTTGCAACAACACTGTTCCCTAAACGGTGCATTCCGCTTTCAAGCGCTTCTTCTGAGAGAACGCCGATCGCTCCGCATCACCATTCACAGTTTTAACATCCGGATAAACTCTGCTAGGAAGTTGTAAAAACAAAACAGCCATGCTCAGACAGGTCACATGAGCAGAAGGTAGATGGATGTATTATTCTAAATCTCACATGTGATGGAATTGTCTCAGCCAGATACGAGGCAGGGGAGTAAATCACTATGATTGCTCACAAACAGCCTGATTCAGCCGAGATACGCTCAGGTTGGGGAGCTATCACTCAAGCCCCGAGAGACAGAACACTCAAATCCGCTCTCTCTGAGCCCTCTCCATGTCAAGTGGATGGCGGGGGGATATCATGACATGAAAAATGTCTATTCTCTGGCTCCAATCACACAGGCTCTCAAATGATTAAGGCATTGTGGCAATCAAGCAAATTCCTGGTTCTGTGTTTGTGTGAGAAAGGGAGAGATCTCCACCAGGGCAGGGCTTCTCCACTCAGCAGTGTTTGCTGAAATAAATCCTGCATCTCCAGTGGTGCCAGACAGCAGACGCTGCCTTTGCCAGCTGTCTGCCATGCCGCTCTGCTCCATTCTACTCGCCGTTTGCTGCCGTGACTGCTGTCCGACGCTCAGCACTCAGCCCCTTGTTTTCGTAACAATTCCGGCACGGACGGCTGGCACAGCTGTTCTGTGGTTCCCCACGGCCTTTTAAAAAAGGCAATAAATCAATCTAGGCACTCAATACAGGCGGGAAATTGACCAATTAGAGTGGCCCAAGATGCTTATGTTCAGGCGGACGATTTTACAAATTGGCTATCTATTTATACCAACACAGGCACTCCACAAGAAAAATTCACTGGCTGCAGTCAGTGCATTAACGTTTTATTTTTTCCTTTTTCTTTTTTTCTTCTCAGGCAATAGACACCACATCTTAGTATTCTGAGGCCCTGCTGCTTAATCACACATCCCTCATTCAACACAGCCTTTGTATTGCTACTACGTTCCCTTCTAACTCCCACTGTTTCTATTAGCAACACAAAGAAAAGATGTGATCAAACATGAAACGGTGTCATTTCGTGTTTGTTTTCATACTTTGCGTGCAAAAATAAAATGGTCTCGCGCGGACCCTTTTAGCAGCGAGGCCTTGTTAGTGTGTACATTGAAAGCCGGGTAAGTGCTGCCGAGCAACTGCTTGAATGGCGCGTAAGACTAACAGGCAATCATTCATCTGGGCTAGAGAATGGACAGGGGCACATAATGCTGCGGGATGGTACGGCGATATGTCACTTGCTGCATCTTTTAACTGTGCAATAATATAACTCATCATCTGCATCCATTCATTCAAGCCTTAAACTGCACGATGTTAAATGAAACACATAACGTGTCTCCTTTTTGTTTATGATCACGATTAACTTTATTTTTCTCGCTTCAACGGCATCATTATGTTTCACCATTATTGGATCATCTTTTGAGCGACAGGCCTGTTGCCTGTCCGACGCCTTTCTTTCCCCTTAAAAAGAAAATGAACTCGATTAGGAGCTACAGGTGCGCCGGCATCTGTTTGCAATCTGTCTGTATGCTGGCACTTTTTTTTTTTCCTGCTCTACCTAAAAAAGCGTCCAGACTGAGCATGGCGGTGAAGCCTTTGTTGTGTGATTATCAATCTCTAGGTAACAATCAAATAACAGGCTGCCTGCACCTGTACGGCTATATCCCCATATGCCGCTCTCATAACACTATAAGTTAGCATTCATCCCCACAGCCGGGCTGATGCAACGCTCAGGCTAAATCATGCACAAGATCCAGAAACGAGCCACAATGGTGGTTTTGTAGAGCCGCTGGCTAAACGTGGCGAAGCCTAATTAGTGCTACTCTGTAACAAAGTCCACTGACTACGTTCTGAAGAATGCCATGAGCACAAGCAGCAGTCCCTTATGTTATGCTAAGTAGAACTCCTGAGCATCATTATCATTCACAGTCTACTTGCCTGCAGACTCATTTATGCTTACATGTCACTTTCCCTCCATACAGTCTAATCAGCTGATTAACACACACACACACGCACACACACAGCGAAGGCTTTAAAGGTTACTGTCCTTTTCTGAGTACTTAATCTAGATAACCGTGTGTAGCGGGGGGGTTTATCTATGTTAAAAATAAACAGGAAATGAAAACAAATAGGCCCGCGCTGTTATTCTCCGCCATTCTTTCTCCAAAAAAGGATGGCCTGTGGCTCTTTCGCTGCAGCAAGAGAGAAAAACACCACTGCTTATGCTATGACTCAAATCTCCTCTGCTTAGCACGACTCATGAGCCAGTCATTTGTGACTTTCATTCTTTGCTGTGACCGCCTGTGCCATTCACAACTGGGTTCAAAGGTTACATTTGTTCTCAACTATTTTATCACTTAAAAAAAAGAGGAGGATTGGCTTAGCTGCGTTTTTAGCATATTGTAGCGGGGTTCAAACACTTCCATTTTGATGCTATCAATTACCCTCTTTATTCCTCAATTCCAACCCCTTAAATATTAATATGACTCCATAATGAGGCTGAGTGGTCGGAATCACTCACTGTCCCTCAAGGCAGCTTCGCAGTGGACGAGTGCACAGACCTCGCTTGATGAATAAAACCATCCCATTAAGCTACACTTCACCACTCGTACATGCCTCTGTGGAAATTTTGTCTTCCTCTTTGTCGCAGGAGCAAAATAAAAAGGCTCCATGCTCAGTCTGCAGGTGCCTCCTCTAATAACTACATTCTTCACCTGGTGTCTTCGAGCAGCACGCTGCCAGGTTAGATTTAATAAATAGTAATGGGTTTATGTGGGTGCATATGTGTATTTATGTGCGTATATCTGCATGTGTTTATGTGTGATGAGAGGCACAATCAGGCAAGAAGAAAATCTAAACAAAAACTCACAGCCATCTTAAACAATTACCCCCGCAAAATATTTCCCCCTTTCTTCTTTGAGCTCCTCGATGGGCTTGACAAACTGTTTTTCATGCTTCCAAATGAACTGCATGATAAATTCTATGGGGTCAATGGTTTACAGGCGAAGGAGGACCTTTCAATTACTGCCTGATGAGGCCTGAAAAGAGACAGTCCTCAGCGGAGTGCACAGAATGAGAAATGAGACGCTTAAGATCACTGAAATTGTTACATTTCAAAAAGCAATTTTCTTAAATTGCTGAACAAGTTACTAAAATCAGACACCCAATTAGGATCTGATTTTTGAGAGTGGAATTAAAGGAGTGGCTCGACTATCAGCACTGTCTGGGGTACAGGCAACCGTTGCTCATCCGCACAGCGAGGCTTTTATGTGTAGGACCCCATATCATGCAACTCACACAATCTAATTAGCTCCTCTCGAATGGAGGAACACTCATTTTGAAATGTAGCTAAAAAACGGCACAAGATAACTTGCTGCTGCTGTTATTGTCGCATTTATCGACAGATCCTCCCTTTCATGTGTCATTTGAAAATGAGTAGCCATGCTACTGAATCATCACTATTTAGACAGTTAGCTAATACACTGTGAAATGAGCAGCACTTCACCATCACAGAGCAAAATAAATCATGCTCTGAATAGAGCCTTTTGACAAGAGCGTTTATTATTTCTATAATACTAGCAGCTTGATACTTCGTGTAAGAGTGTATTAGGAAATGATCCTCTCTTGGAACTGCACTGACCTTTTCACTGAGCAACTTAACATAATATCCTTTCAGAAAAATTAAGTGACAGCAGATTCTGCTGCACACTTGCAAATGCTATGGTTACATAAAGCCCTTCCTTATGCGAATGCATGCACATGCATACATGTACACTCCGAGGCATACAGACAAACCGAGACATGCGGATTCACCCAGACACACAAACACACACACATACACACACGAGCGCGAGCAGAGACGAGGCAACCAGTGAACCATGAAACATCTTCATCCATCTCTGTTCCCATGGCAACAAGTGAAATCATATTCCTTTTACAACTTTGTTCTCCACTCAAAAATGTAACCATCTGCTAAAAACATATAGTCACGCAGAAAAGTTATGTGATGAATATTTCAGGGGGGGCTCTGCTAGCGGCTGCAGGCATTATGGTCCCTGGCCAACGTCTTCCTTCCAGGCAGAAAACAGCCACATCCTCCCCCACTGTGGATGATGCTGAGGGGGACGTCCTTCTCTAGGAGAGCCCTGGCTGCTCGCACTCCTGTACGGCTATAATTCTTCCACCAGAACGCCACAGAATTATAGCTGACCCGCTCCTTTTTTTCCCCTTTTTGAGCCAAAGACAATTTGTATCGCGGTGTATAACTATATATAGTTTCAGGTTCATCTTCCTCTGGGGTGTGTTTTTGTTACCACATACACTTGGACTTTGTGTTCTTGTGTGTGATCACTAACATTTGATATTGACATCTAAAGATGATTTTCAAACATAAGACTGCACATCTGCTTTTTCTGAAATTCAGTTTTGCAATATTAAGTCATCATCTAAGTGAATGAAACAGCTTTATTAAATAAAAAGCTGTAGCGGTGATTTTGAAAATCAGCATTTGTTGTTTTTTTTTGTTTTTGTTTGTCTGTGTGGTTTGTTTGTGTGCAGGATGGGGGCCTCCTCATAAGTTTCTCTTTTGTTTGTGTGCTCAAGAATTTTTTCAAAAAAATGTATGACTTGCTACTTTAATGGATGAAAAAGAAAAATGTGATCTTAAAACAGTTCCCCCTGCAACTATTGTCATTTATTCGCTGTGTTCACTCAGTCTGTCTCTCACAAAAGCTAATTGACAATCATGCCATCCGGTTGTGAACATTTTTACAGCTGAGCAGTCTTGATGATGCATATTTTACACAAGCGTAATCAAAGAAAAAAGTCTCCATCTTCATCTGTACTAATTGGAAGCATGAAGTTACTTTCAGTCATCCTCTGAACCATGAAATTATCTTTTCTTTGCGGTTAAAGACAATGATTTAATAACGTTTTTGTTTTTTATTAGAATCTTTACAGCATGTGACGATGTTCTGTGGCCCACAATAGGCTGTCAAACAGGTACATGTACTGACAGTGTAATCACTCTTTTTTCTGTTATCCACCAGTTTCCTCGTAACAAAAAATAAAAAGCAGTGATTCATTAAAACTAGTTGTTAGAGGGGTGACCGACAGTAAAATGCACAGTGGCGATTACTGCAGAGTAATTATGAGCCTGACCAGCATCCTGAAACACAAAATCGCTGCTACTCATGGCCTATTAGCCATTAGCATGCTGTGCTAATAACTGTTGGATATTAATAAACTGTTATTTGACATTAACACAACATGTTTAGTATGTTAACATGCACACAGTAAGCCAGGTAATATATAGCATTTCAAAAACATAAGCATGATATTCTGTCTTCCTGTTTTAATTGCATCAGTTGTGTCACATATTAACGTCTCCAGGATAAAATAACGCACGTGATTTCAATTTTCATCCAATCCATAAGAACTAAGAATAAAATGTGATAAATTACAGATTAAATGTAATTTGCACTCTTATATTTCTTTATCAATTCTTACACATATACTTGAAGTGTACTTATTTAGTTTTTTTTCTTATCACCATTAAAGCTGCATGTATCTTTTTTTGCCCATTTTTTGCACATGTTCACTTAAAAAAAATACATTTTCAAGACATAGTATTATGATCTAATGAGGTTTTTTTGTAGTTAACACCTACGTTACGTCTGACAAACAGTTACAGACGATGGATTTGAATTTATAACAGTGGTGCTGCACTCAATCTGTGGGGGCGCCATATTGCACAAAATGCCAGTTTCTACATGATGTTACTTTAAATGTATGTATCCGAATGATACAGTTTTAATCATCATATAGTCAATATACTAGATTGTAGCACTGAAAATAACATACTGGAGTTACATGTGTGGCTTAGCAAGCCTATGTTAGCAAGTAAGCAAGTACAGCTGAGGTTGACAGGAATGTGGTCATTCGTTTTACATACAAATGCTGTAGTTAGTGGTGAACTAGTGAAAAAAAATGTACAAACACTGAATGAAAAACGGTTAATTGAGTTGGATAAGGTTAACAAGAAAAACACGTTTAATTGTCACATCACATCAATGTCTTTATCAAAATCTATTTACATTTAAGAGGAGATTACACTATTACAATTCGCTTAAATCAGTTGTGTTTATCTTTTATTTGAGCGAGATTTCTTCTCAAGATGGAACTTTAAAATCGGACAGTTTTCACATTTTGTTAAATTTTGTTTGCACATTTTGTTTGTCCCTCGCTTCGTCAGTAATTTTTAGTCATGTGGTTTTACATCCGTGTGAGCTAGCTTTTTTTCTTTTTACAAAAATGAAGTTAATTGAAACACATTTCAAAGTGCAAAGGGCCCCCTATTGATGGCGATGCTATACAGCAGTGAACACGCTTCAGACAACACAGCTCAGACCGCTCTCACTCCCCGTCTGGACCAGTGCCAGAGGAGCTTCACATGGGTTGAAACCCCATTGTGTACCAGTGGGTTCGCTCCTCGTGCAATACATCACGGGAGGACAGGACACTGCCGAGGAATAAAAGGGACAACTGAACCGGTATATTAAGTACAACAGCATCCAATCCATAAAAGTCAGCATTAATAGCCGTGGCTGGCCATTTAATATTTCATCTACAATGAGGCCAATTTGGAAGAGTTGAAATGAGCTGCTGGAAAGATGCCCATTTTTTAGCAGTGTGTCACAAGACACAGCCGCATTATTTATTCCCCCCTCTGCCCCCTTCACCTGCCAGAATTAATGACTCACAAAAAAGCTAATTATCCGGTTTAATCTGGATTATAATGTATGTTCTCCTGACCAACAGCAACAGTTTGCGGAGCATATGTAGCGAGTCTGTGGCGTTCGGCTGACCTCGTGTCGAACATTACTCTGGAGGACTGACACTCTACCCACCAGATGGGGGGGAAGACCGAGCTCGCTGCGTTCAGGAAGAGTTAAGAGTCTGGCTAAAACAACTCCCATCAACACCAACGGCCAACACATCTGTTTCATCCTGCGGTCACACTTGAATTCCACTCATTTTTATCCCGCCGCTTGTCGGTTGTCTGGGAGCGACTTTCAACACGACTGACCCGACCCGAGAAGCAGCATGCGGTCCGGAGGAAATGTTTGTCTTATTTTTCTTTGAGTGTAATAAGACCTTCAAGTTCAACCACAGACATGTAACGAGCACTGTTGTAAATGTCTGAGGCTTGTTTTTTTTTTTCTTTTTTTTTTTTTTCTTTCTGTCTTTGTATTTTGGAGAGTTGGAATTCTTTTAAAACACTGTAACCTAACACAAACTCACACCCTTTTAAAAACCCCATCCAGCCGGACTAAAAATAAAAATTTTAAAAAATCGTAGCGCTTTGTCTGGTGATTTCATAACTTCACAGCAGAGCTTTCATAAAGGAAAAGTCTGCCAGAAAAAAAGATGGTAGTATTAAAACAAGTTTAATCCACCTGTTTTGGGTGCACCACCTGTTGAGTCACTATCAGTTGCTCAAAAACGTTTAAAAACATGTGTAAATGTATTTTTTGAGACATGAAAGTGATCAAGAGAGCTGTCTAGTTGCGTTTTAACAGTGACATCTTCTCGTATCTCTAGTAGTAACACTGACACCTGCTGGGAGAGGAGTGACTCCTGGCTAAGTCTGAGGACAGGTAGAGGAACCACCAGCACCTGAGGGGAGCCGTCCACCAAAAGCAACGTTATGCCGTGTGGAGGAGTGTTTCCCGCCTGGAGGTGATATACATATTTCCCCTCTTGCATCTACTTTGTCTTGAAAGTGTCTAAACTAATGGCATCACAAATTCATGCACTCGGTGTAGACAACAGACTGTAGTGGGGTGGGGGTTGTGGTAAGCGGTGGGCGCGAGGATTTCAGCTTAAATACAAATACTATATCTATCCTTCCCTTGTTGACTGCATCCCCAGGCTTAGAGACAACTTAAAGTAAATCTTACCCCTTCCCTCCACCCCTTTACCACTGCTCTGGAGAGTGGAGGTGGCAGTGGGGGGAGGAATAAATCATTTGGCACTTGAGGCCCCATGAGGAGACCAACTTTGCCTGTAAAATAATCACAAATACAAGTGAAAATGTTCCATTTTGAACAGCATGCCTCCTAATGTAAAAGTGGCAGGTGGCATATTTCAAGTGGGCTTTGATTGATCCCCAGCTGTTTGTAAAATTGTCTGTCGTCACAGAATTCAGGTCAGAGTGATAAGCATTGTGGGCACTCCCTCTGGGAATGCTGTTCACATGTTCTCATTCAGCCGTCTGTGTGGTACACGGGTGCGCCGAGGCAGCGGCAGGCCGGCGCTGCAGCACCGAGCGAGTGCGGAGTGATGAGGGGGGAGAAAAAAAAAGTTTAAAAAAGAAAATCATATTTTAACCCTTTAAATGTTTAAAAATGACACATTATTGCACTTCTTGGAAAGATTTTCTTTCTTGTTAAACAGCCAGCGTCCTCCCAAGCAATCAGTCTCAAAAGGCAAGATATTATGTGTGAAACTATAAAAATTACAAGTCAGCTCCGGCTACACCAGTATGAAAGAGCAGATATGATTCTCTCCAAAATTAGTGGTGCTATGGAGATAACCTGAGGAGAAAGAGATGCTGCCATGAAAAGCATTTTAAAACAAAGTAACATTAGAAAAGATGGCAGCTGTAATTTTTTTCAGCATTGCTTCTTTTTTTTTTTTTTTTTTTTTTTATGCCAACCTGGCGAATAATCAAAGCCTCCAACAAAAGAGGGTGTGTGTGTGTGTGTGTTGGGGGGGGGAGAAAAATGAAATAAAAACTACATGAGCAGTCATACATTTCTAATGGGACTCTTTTAATCTTGCAAGGGAGACTTTCAATAGTGAATTAGTCTTTTTTGTGTTCCTTTAATGCTTCCAAGAGAAATATATGCAAATCTCTGGCTAATGCTAACAGCAGTGACAAAGGAGCCAGCTCTTCCTCTGCTACACTGTGTTACCCAGCCGGCAGTGCAGCAGTGGCCGGAATAATGCCTCCAGATTCCAACAAGGCCTGCTGGATCAAAACCAGTAATGAACACATATGGATGCTCTCTGCTAGAAAGATGTCTATCTTCCAGCAGCCAGCACCTTGGTCAGGGCTTCCTGTGCGTGTTTTTTTAAGCCTCACCAGGCTATGATTTTAACCACTGGTGCTACTGGACAGAGCAGACATCTCCATCTTCTTTTTTTCCTCCCCCATTTAAAAAAAAAAAAAAAAAAATATCTGCATCTTTGGAGCGTTCGAAAGTCTCTGCGGCTCCATTACAGTAAAAGTGAATTGTCAAGAAGTGACAGGCGGCTTAGCTTTAAAGAAAAAAATGAGAAAATGTGAATTTTAACGTAAAATAAACATACAGATTCAAACAATGTGATATGAAACAATCACAAAGGTTGGAGAAGGTGAAGTTGGCTGAACTCTCGTCTTTAACCTGTAGCTGTTGCTATTATAATTATTGATAAATTGATAAATGCATCTCTACACGATGCTTGATGACACGCAATCAAAACGCATTGATGTCGGCGCTTGAAATCCATCTATTTTCATTTTGAGGGCCTGCCTGGCAAAGTCTAAACGTGGTTAACTAGTAGAGGCAGAGTTAATCCTTTTATCTAGATCCCTGCTGCAGGGGATCCCAAACACACTCTGATTAAAAAAGGAAACGTGGGCAATGAACAGTTTAAGAATCATGGGCCCTAAACAGATAAAGGCGGAACATCTTGTTGCTATGGCAGTGCATATGGAATGACTGGCGACAGTTCTCTCCCCCATCTAATATATTCACATTATTTATGAAATATTTTATAAGTAGCATAGCAAATGCTAAATATAAATCCCAGGGAGATGCACTGTGCCTTTCCAGCTGCAGTTGTGGAATGCCAGTGCCCGTGTAACACAGCTTCTTCTTTGGAAAGGCTGGGTGTTTGTTCACAAGACACACCGCTTTTGATTCTCCCATCCTCCTATTCTTCAATAAGTTTTTCTTTTTTAAGAAAAAGAAAAGAGAGGAGAAGGGGAAAAAAAAGAAAAACCTCGATCTTTTTTACATTGGCAGATAGACACCATGAACAAAAGAGACAATTTGATCTGCTCATGTGGGAAATCAGATTCCCGTCTGAGATTTATCCAGTGCACTCCAGGATTCAAGTGAAGTATCGGCCAAAAAAAAAAAAAAAAAAAAAAAAGGAAAAAAGAAAACTGAAGGAAATGTACGATATCATATGGAATATGTAGCCCGGAGAAGAAATAGAACTGTTTTAAATATACATACAATTATTTTTCTTTAACGGCAGATAAAAAAATATCTACAGAAGCGGAGAACAGATTTTTAAGGCACACTGTGTGAGACAGTCAGACAGATGCGAACCAGACATCCAGAGCACAGGACATGTTACCCCCCCTTCCTCCTCCTCCTCCTCCTCCTCCTCCTCCTCTGTATGCTGTGACAGAGCAGGACAACTGCACCGCTATTTCTCCTGTCAATACTCTCCTAGCATCCATTTTCACCTGGCTGACACCTTTTACTGGTCAAGGGATGAATAAATCACACTTAGTGTACTCCCCTGGTAGTTTGACTAAAAAAAGGATATCAACATGAAGGAGGACTGCAGTGTTTTCCTGTCATCGCTGCCCCTGAGGTACGGTGAAAAATTACCGCTGATAAAATATCATTTTTCAAAGAGCCTTATTGCTCTTTTAATCTATCCGCCACAATGGATGGCTTCTGGGATGTGTTTCATTTCATCTGAACACAAACAATCTTTCAAAGGGCTTAATAACAGTTACACAAATGAGAGTCATTAATTACCTGCTAATGGAATAATAGATGTGCCATCTAGTCGCGGCACTACAACAGGAAAAGGTGTGGGGCTTAGAGGAAAAAAAAAAAAAAATTATCTAGGACTCCACTTGTCTTTGAGCTTCATTAGTGCTCCAACACAAGCGCCATAATGCAAATACAGGCACAAAAATATGCTGATCATATTCTCTCTGATTCTGGTGATCTGTTTACATAATGATAGAAAAATTCACAAGTGGGAATCACTCCAGTTGCATAGAAAGGGCAAGGTAAAGAAATAATGCAAAATGTGCTGCGCTCTGAACTTTTTACTGCGTCGATCCCTGAGAAATCTTTTATGGTTGTTTTTGTTTTTCCTCCGTTTTTTTTTATTTTATTTTATTTTTTTTTTATGTGTTCTGTGGAATTCCGAACCCCCTAAAACGCAATCGCAGTTTGATTGCATTCTAAGAAATAATCTAAATAAATTAAGTCTCCTCGCAAATTACACCAAGTGCGTGCCACTTCTGCTTTCGAGACGACAACAAACTCTTTTTTTTTTTTCCGACTGAGGGGAAGACTTTCACTCCGGATTATCAAATCGGGTCTGACTGATGTGACACACTTGCACTCAAAAATCGCATTAATCTTCTTGGGGGAATCAAAAACTAACACGCAGGTATTTTTCATCCTAACCTTACTGATAAAACTAACAAATAGAGATGGATTTAAGGGGCAGAAAAGAGTAGTTAATGGATGATGAATTAGAGACGGGGGGGAAACATCATAAATTCTGACAACGGGCTGTTGTCTGCTGGATGATAAACAGCGCTGTTGGATGGAATCTGCCTCTCTGTGTATCTCTCAGACGCCGGCTGCCACTTTATCTCCTCCATCCTGCTAGATTACACCTCCAGGGTTCAGGTGGGAATCAATCATTGCTATTATTACCTGAAGTCACGAGATGCATCTATCACCACTAAGGTTACCATAACCTCAATATTAACAGAGGAAAAGCCCCTCTAATAAACAGCAGAAAGGATGGGCTGGCTGGTGGGATTTCATCTTCCTTTCACTTTTAATAAGGCACTCAGAGGAATAAAGATTACAGGCCATATTTAGCATGCAGAACAAATCAGGCTCTTCCAGGCTCTTCCTCTCCTCCACTTCTCATTCTGGTTAGTCATTAAGACTGAGGAGGAGGAGGGAGGCAGGGAGGGAGGAAAGAGGGGGGGTTCTAGTGTGGAGAGGCGTTTCCTGGTTCAGCAGTCATGCTGCCACGCTTTCTGTTCTCCTACTGCCTGCAGCTGCTGTCAATAAGACTTTTCTAAGGCCCAATTTGTGTAAACTTAGTAATGAGTCTCAGTCGCCTGGTTAGACCACTGGCACTCTCAGGCCCTCCGTAGTGCCCCACCAGACAGATCCAGTGGTGGAAGAGTGGTTAAAGTCCTGGGGACACAACCCTGTTAATGTTCATCCCCTTTCATAAGCCACCATTACACAATGGTGTCTCTGTAAAACAAGATGCAGAAAGGAGAGTGAGCATCAGGGCAAAAATGGCTAAGCTTCTTTGAGGATTAATGGAATTTAGTCAAGTAGGAGTCTGTGAGTGCATTAGAGCAGCTGACATGGGGTCATGGCACCGCCGAGTGTTTTCACACGGCACCCCTGACATGAATCATTCATCGCCATTCAAATGAATATCATCAGCCGAATGAAATATCATTAACCGCCGCTAAAGTCATTCCATAATAATATACCTCCAATTAAACTATGATCAGAGCATCAAGCCTGATAATAGATTCATACCAATTAAGTTAGAAATATATTCAAAGGACTTTTCACTTTGAAACCGGTCTTGTTATTCCCCTCGACATCCAACAACAGCACTCATTACAGTGGCTCCAAAACCAGAAATGGAGAGACCATGTAAATATTTAAAACCCTCACAAATATATAAATATTCATTCCAGAATGATTTGATGCGCTAAATAAATAATCCCTTGTTAAATAAATGACACCCTAAATAAAACTTTAAAAACAGGATCTGGGGAAATGAAGATGAGATGAATCAGAGGGGAGGATTCTGGAAAGAGAGGGGGGAAAGGGGGGGAAATGTCAGCTATCACTCCACCCTATTTGAATTCCTAATGGCAGCCATGCAAACGAGCCTGGCTAATTAAAGCCCGGCAACCAATTAGACGAGCTTTAGCTGAACCTTTCGGGGAGGTACTGAGGCTGAGCCACCGAGGGGGGAAGTCTGTTTGGGAGGTGGAGCTATGGAGTCAACTGAAAATATTTTGCCACTTTTATTTTGAAACGTGCTAAAACACAGGGTTTTTTTTTTAATTTTCCCTCCAGCCTCTTAGATCAATATACTGTAGGCCTTTTCTCTGTGTGCCAAGCGCGGCGGTATGCAGGATGTGCAGGAAGGAGGTAGGTAGGGAAGGGGACATAAATAAACCAAATGTGAGAAAACCTCAACTGTTTTTCTTCTCTGATACCGATCGTCCAACTTTTGATTACGAGCCAGTTGTGAATAATCTTAGGAGTATTATTCATTAAGCTCTAACATCACAGACGCCCTCAATGAAGCGTGATATCACATGACTGTTATCGCTTAACTTTCCATGTTCCCATCATGCGTCCTCGAATTATTACTGTTCTATTGCCTCGTCCCCGAGCCTGACCTCCTCTGATAGATGTCTGGTCCTACAGGCCCCCGTTCTCCCCGCACGGTGGAGGAGACATAATCTTGGGTGTCGACTGGCCTATTCTGCTTCCCATTTGACTGCCTCTTCCAGCCTTCTGGCTCTCTGGAGGGCCGGGCCTTTATGCCGTCCTATCACACACTGGGCTGCAGGAACAGCGCTTTTGTGATGGCTGTGATTAGTCTTTTGTGTTCCCAGGTAGAATTAAGATGAAATTCTACAGGCAGTCATTGTGTTCCTATCTTCAGGACACTCAAAGAAATATGTTGGGTTTTGAAGGGGTGAAATGAAGCCCGCAGGGCCTTGGCAGACCTTGCTCTGTGGGGAAATACACAGTGGAAACACAATGGGAACAATCTTGTCCTTCAGTTTCCTTTTGTGCTCTGCTGAACCTTAGTCAGTGCTGCCCATTTACTGTAGCCTTCTTTTTAACAGAACAGTATTGTCTCACTCCAGTCTGCCTTTCCCTTTTTTGCTAGCTTCTGAGACAGACCCAAAGGCTGATGAGATGACAGCCGCGACTTTGCCAGAGTCTGGGAGACCCTCAGGGTTTATTACCCACATTCCTCCAAGTGTTGGGTATGCAAATAAAGTTTGGGATGGCGGCTTTCAGATGTGATAATTATGGATTTATTTGTAAGCTGTCACTTCCCTTAATGCTCAGGGACATCAAAATAAGTTCAAATGCAACCATCAGAGAGGATCACATTTGTTAGTGTACCAGAGATTCAAACAACATGTGATTCTCATGACACCAAAGGTCTGTCAATAACCACTCATTTAGACAGCAGTGTGCTTTGGAGACCTCCGCTGCATGCCGTCCCGCTCAAAATGTCTGGTAGAAAATATTTACATTTTCTCATTCGGTTAGATATTCAAAACATCAAGGCGCTTTTTATCTGCGGGTAACGCACAAACAAAGACGGAGCGCAAATTTTTATTGCCACCTCATCCCCCTGAAACAGACTGGAGCTGTGTACAACTGTTTCAATCAAACCACTGATTAAAAAAAAAACAAAACACAGAAGCAGCTTTGTTAGACTCGCACACCATCGAGCTAGTTGGCTTCATGTTGCAGCAGTCCTCCCAGTAAATATCCTTACCCTTTAACATCTGGAGGTTACATCAGCAAGATTCTTGACAGGAGGACATGAATGAACAAACATGTAAACGGGATCAAAACCTTTAAATATAGGCTATAACTATTCAGGGCCTGCCAGATCTCTGAGAGAGACAACAAAGTGCCTCCCAACGAATCGCTCATCTATTGTCTTGCGTCGAGTGATGCCTAATGGGGCAAGCGTAGGTGAGGGTTTCCAGCTGCTCTTCCAGCAGGAGAGGGAAGGAGCACCGTGCCTACCCGAGAATCAGCCTGGCTGCCAGGGCCGCCTCACATCACAGACACTCTGATGGAAGAAAATGGCTAAGCCCAGAGAGTGCTATCTCTTTCCAGCTCAATTCTCAAACATTGGTCTGTCGGCCTCTAGGAGAGTTCTCTGTCATTGTATAAGTGCACATTAAGGCCTGATAAAAACTATGGAATCCAGCCATCCGTCTTGATTTGCCGGCGTTGGGGAGCGGGGAGCACGAGCACAGAATACCTGCCACTCAGTGGAAGAATACTGCAACTGTAGGCGTTGGGCTTTAGACAAAGACTGTCACCTACCCACATGTGTGCTGCTGTTTACAAATCAGTGAATCAGACGGATAAGATTGTTGTCTTTCGAAGAATTATTGCCTGTTAATACCATTTTGAGAGGATGTGCAGGGATGAAACTGAGGATGAAAATTGAAAATCTTCTCATTCCATTGTCAGAAATAAAAACATGTATTATGTGTTAATGACTTCATGTGAGTGTCACTACAAGAGATGTGGACTCATGTCAACCTGTTTTTATTACTTGCAACTTGACTGAACAGAAAATAAATGACTTGATATGAGACAGAGTCTCAGACTTGTGACTTGACATGGTGACTTGATTGTATTGTCGGTGCTCGTTTTATGTTTTTAGTTCAGTTGATTAGGTTTTGTTGATCTGGCTGTAAGGATTTCACTTTTTGATAGAGAAGAGTGGAGTCACGATATATGATTTTTTACTACAAGGCTATCATGGCTGAACAAATTCACGGTCGCGACATTATCGCGATATCTCTGAAAATTTGATCTTCTTTTTTTTTAAAATGCCATCAATTAAATCTATCTTTAGCTTTGTTTACTGTCTACTTAATTTCTTTTGGAGAATTAATTACCCTCAAAATACGAGTGTACCACAACTGCAAACTAACTGCTGGAAAAATGTACTAAAAGAACAATTATGAGTGAAAAGGCAACCAGACGAACTCATAAACTGATGCTACAAGTGGCCTTACATATTCGAGGCATTATTCACACAATATTACTGTACGTGTAGTATTCACACATTATCAATATTTCTTTTTTTAAGGTCATGGTTATCGTGAACATCACAATACACCCCTATTCGAACAGTAATTAAGAAATAATTAAGCTTTCATAAATTTGTTATTTGTTTGTTCACATTTCACTGAGTAATTGAATAATTATCATCCTATTAGAAATGTATAATTATAACAAGTTAGATACAATGGCCAGTAATAAAATTATTGGTTATATACAGGGTATAATACCTTTTCTTTTGTCTTCATACAGACTGGATTCTGCAGTATCCACGGGGGGAAACAGTAACTTGACTTGGGGCTTGACTTGCCTAAACAAAGGACTCGACTTGACACAACCTGCGATGTGACTTGACTTGACCTGCCCAGGGAAACATTATTTGGGACTTGCTTGAGACTCGGACCAAATGACTTGGGTCACATTTCCGGTGACTACTGAGAAAACAGGGCCAAAAAAAAAAAAAAAAAAAAACTCTGGTGGTTGAGTTCTTCCTTCAGACGATCACTCACGGTACTCTGAGAGTTGCCCACTTACCGTGTTTGTCATTTTGCCTTCAGAATGACAGAAAATACATTTCACATTTAAACATAAACGGTATTAAAACGGTCCTGCTGCAGCTAAAACAGGAAAAAAAAAAAAATCAACCATCACCGTGCGAACATATCAAGCAAAATAGCTCTCCTGTTGTTGCACAGCGTGTAGTTGATGTGTTTCAAACAGCAGCGGTTTAATTAACAGTTTGATGGGAGGTTTGGTGACTGCACTTACCTTTAAAACGTGTGTGGATGATCAGATGAAGACGGCGCGCCAGAGGGAACACGGCAACCGTAAAAAGAGAGAGAGATACACACGATTAATATATATAAATGTCTTTTTCTGGACACCCTAACAGTTGTGACAGCTTGGATAAAAAAAACAATCTTTTTCAAATTACGTGTTAAATAAATCAAAATGTTCTGTATGGGAGGGGGGTAAAAAAAATGCTGTGAATGGCATTAAAATTACACAGTTAACACGTTGCAATAAATCAAATGAAAAAGCTCACGGAGGACAAGCGCCTGCCTTGTAGACAAAGACCTTAAAACACGTCTGTATTAGCCCCTCTGCTGGTTGCTATCAGGAAGTCGGAAGATAAACGATGCACAAAATTCATCCTCTTATTACAGCGCAGTCTGCTCACTGCAAACTAAATTAAATGTAATGATAAGAATCAGTGCAATGACAAACCGAGGTTAAATACTGTACCCTACTGGCAAATACGTGTCTTATACTGATAAATAGAGCCAGTTCCCAGAGTCTGTCTCTCTGTCGGTCTCTTGGTCTCTCTCTGTTCCTCTAGCTCTCTCTTTCACACACGAGCACGCCACGCACGCACACACACACGCACAAACACACAAAGACAAACACAGATAGATAGAACTCACACACTCGTGCACACACACTGAGACTGTGGCTCTCTGGGGGCTGTTTCGCAGTGGTGCTGGGCTGCCTCAGAGCACATTCTATCACCAGCGCAAGATAGCATCTGATGACTCGCGCGATGTAATTGAAGTGTAGATTACTATCTCTCATGTGCTTGCCAGATCAAAATAATAAAAATGCAGGGAGGGAGAGATAGAGAGTGGAACGTGAGCGGGCTACTCCGCTGTGGCAGAGTCGTACATGCCTTTCCACTGCTGGAGACAGACAGAAAACCTCACCACACTTCTCAGGAGGACGTTATGCCACTTAGAAAATTGAATCTGCTCCCCCCCCCCACCTCTCCTAAACTGCACTGTGGATGAGTGTATGACAGGCCGGGACACGTTCCCCCCATACAAACTGACGCAGAAGCCCGAGTGTTGGGAGATGGGGAAGTGTTGGAGGACATGGGTGTCACTGTGAGCTGACTGACAGCTGTGACAGCGGCGAGATGTCAGGAGTGGGCTTTACAGGAGTCGAGCAGTTCAAGGACGGCAAAAAAGCGTGGCAACTTCCAGACGCGCGATGACTGATTCCGCGGATGGTCATCTTTACCGTTCGGGGGCACGTGGACAAAAACAAACAGCAGAAATGTTAAGAGGGTAAGTAACGATTGAAGATAAACAGCAGCCAGTGTGATAACCTGGTGCACGGGCGAGGAAGAATCTTAAATCTCAGCTCAGCTGAAATAAAGAGGGGATCAATGAGAGGAAATCTGAGGGGAGCGATGGAAGAAGGTGGAGGGAGATGAGAGACCGAGAGGGGGGGAAAAAAAAAGGAAGCAAGAGGAAGCAAGAGAAACAGAGCAGGCAGAGAGCAGGAGACCGAAAGGAGAGAGCGCACACGAAATGAGAAAATGATCAGGTTCACAAGAAGCGAGGCCACCAAATTTGTCGTTGTGTAGTAGAACCCCTCATTACTGCACCTCATGGGCACTCGGCGTGGCCTTTGAAGTGCTTTGAGGTACATCATCCCATGAAACGAGCATAGTTAATCCACTTGTTAATCAAGTGTGCTCATGAGCTTATGTCTGAAGTGGCTCTTTCTCCTCGGAAGACTCAAAGCGTTCAAAGGAGAAAATTGTGGCGGGGTGAAAAGAGACGAGGTATCGAAAATTTCAGACAAAATCCGTGTGCAGCCGTGTCAAAACAGGCACAATATCCCTGATCTGTTGCGCAATTCTGCTCTGCAACAAGCCCCGACTTCTAGACAGCTGTTGTGGTCGGATTTCTTTAAAAGCCATCATAATCTTGAGTCTATCTCAACTATGCTAAATGACTCCTTTGCATATTTTTCTCGGTCATGTTTGTTTTGATAAATGAGAGATGCTTATCTCAAATAGACAAGTGTTTTCACTCCAGCCCTCCTATCTGAAATGTTAGGGAGGCGATTGGGAAGGGTGGAGGCTGGCTTCTCATGCCTGTCTTCCCCATCCATTCCTGATGAATGGCTTGTCTTCCTTTCTCTCCACAGCAAACAGGAAACAGACAGAAGTGAGAGAGGGATGGCTGCCTCTCCCTCACTCCCGCTCTCTCTCTACCGAAGCCTGTGGGCCGCTCTGAGGCACAGCCACGGAGGCCTGGCGCTGCCTCCCCCTGCTGCGCCAACAAGTCTCCTTTTCACTTCAATTAATGAGCCATAAATAACCCAATGAAGGTGTCAACAAAGAGCACCATTTATCATGGCTTTCACCGGCTCCACTTCATGTGACGAGGAAAGCTCATTCCCAGCCTCACAGCTCGACCCAAACAAAGACAATGCAAAAAGAGAGAGATTTATTCCTGGACGAGCGCTCCAGCCTAGAATTCATCTTGCGCGGGGACTCTCACAGGTGCAGTGATTTGACAAATATGCCGGGAACAGTGGGCCCGTGCCTTTGTTAGATTTCCACAGTCAGACCAGCAATAAATTTGGTTAAGAGTGGGGGGACAACACTCTCACTAAGCTCCCAAGAGGCTGCCAGGGAGCCCATGTTAAAGACACTTCTTTCTGTCTCAGTCTACTTCGGGGCTGTGGATCACAAAAGGGCTGCTTCGGGTCTCCCGAAAAGAAAAAAAAAGAAAAAAGAAGTGAATACAAATGAATGAGAAAATCTGTTGAAAATGCCGGCCTGGTCTGAGCAGCAGGAAGAATTGCTTTATCAGGGTGTCCCATAAATGTCACTTTGAGTCAACAATGAGGGTAAAAAAAAAAAAAAAAAAGAAGATACAGCACTGAATCATAGACCCTCCTCTAAACCACACGGCTCCTAGAATCATGCAGCAGAGCAGAGGTACAGTACTATAGTGAAGTGCTTCGGAGAAAAGACGAAAACTCCCTGAATAATATATGACAGCTTGGGTTTTTGAATCCGACATTAAAAGTGATGACGTGAGTACAAACTCAGCGCCGCTTCATCTTGGATCCACGAATCAAAACCCAAGGCATAAAAGTAAACAGTAAATAGTCCATCTTCACAGTGCGAGCATTTACAGCGTAAAGAAAAATAATATTAACAACAACGGGCAGGAGCTTTGGAAAAATGCATCTGAACGTGAGCATTTTCCGCCTTACAGCTAAGCCAGAACTCGTGTCTATACGATCCTGCTAAACCAATTAATGGTTCCTGTTAACCCACTCGTTTTTTTTTGGGGGGGGGGGGGGATTGTCTTTTCTATATAATACAGCAAGATGTCCCCATATCCACCGCGCAGCCCACACATGTGCTCCGACAAAGACTAGCAGATTGTCACTTGAATCTGGGGCTCCTCTCGCACCACAAACACTCACTTCAACTCATGGATTCTGCACAATACGGAGGAGAGCGGTGCAAGTCTTTGTCTGGCTGTGGAGTGAATCCCCGATCTGAACGCCTCCACATGCCAGACACTTTGATGGTGCCTGATACACGGCTTCATAAAATAAACCAGCGAGTGCAGCAGGCGATGCTGAGACTATTCAGACGAGGGGCGAAGAGGTAAAGGGAACAAAATCAAATCCATTACAGCAAAAGGGGATATTAAGTGCTGTTATCACAGAAAAACATAGCATTTTGTACAATTTTTCCGAGTCACCCCTAGTGATATAAATGTCCAGCAACCATAATCAGTCTGGGTTACAGACACGGCCAGAAAGCCACGATAAATGACATTTCCCAAAATCACGCTGACATTTTCTCTTATCAAGCAGCAGGCACTGGCATGGTGAGAGCAGGCTTGTCAGTCAGAGGCAGACAGGCCTCACACCTTATCACAAGGGCACTCAGCCTCTCTGGAGCTAATGCTGAGGCTGGGGATGGAGTTTAGAGATGTGGCTAAGGGGCAAAGACCGATACTGAAGCCGGATGTGGTGCCAGGCACCCCCCAAAAGAAATGAACCAGCGCAGGTGCACCAGGTCTCGACTCTCCGGGTGCATTTAGAATGTAGCTGGACTTCATACGGAGCCCCGTGTGGGAAAAACACTGCTGTACTCGTGCTTTGGTTGGAGCTGACTTTAAAGCAGCGGATGCAGATAAGGCTGATGCTACAGCACGACTCTTTCCATCCTCTTCCCCCCTCCCCTCTCCTCGCCACCACTGCCGCCGCCGCCGCCGCTGCTGCTGCTCTTCCAGTCAGCCTCCCTCGGAAGCAGACACAGAGCGGAAAATTAAATATTTAAGGTTGATAATGACGCTCTTCATTAACATGTGATTCTGAATAAAAAGTGGAATACATAAATAAAGAAATAATAGAATGCCTATAAGCGGACATGTTGAATGAATTTCGGTGGCGATAAAAGGGAGCGAGCGAGAGGGATTTCTTGGTCGGGGAGAAAATGATTGAGGCAAAGGGGAAGAGATCAGAAAGAAATGACAGTCTGGGGGGAAAAAAATGAACATATAGTGTGCATTACTGATTGTCATGGTTTTTCTGTTAACTCCATTTAGATTATTTTTGCCTCTGAATTCATTTTCATAGCGTGGCCCAGCTTGTTGTGGCCTCACGTTTTTTTTAAAAAAAAAAAAAAAAATCATATATTTTCCTTTACCATTCCTTCATTTTCTGATTCCAGATGGTACATTTCTTGCAGTCAAACTACGACCGGACTTCCGACTCTGTAGCAGCAGCTGGCTAAGCCTCACAACAACTGTCACCGAGACACCTCTCTACTGACAACAGGCAGGCACCTAACACAACACAACGCGGGAGGAAAAAAAAACCAAAAAAACAACACAAGAAGATATTCTCTCTTTCAATCGAAGGTGCTCAGACTGCAGTCAGCGGTCCGACCGGTTCACGGGGGAACAGACTCGAGGGACAAGTTGTGTTTCTCCGTGTGACGAGGGATTTCGGTTGGAGATGGCTGTCTGAGGCTGCATTGTGGCAGTGAGACAATAAAAAGTGGGGGAGAGAGCCTCTATCCCTGGCAGCACATGTTTGAGTCAGAGCAGTTAGATCCTGCTAAGCCTCAGTGACTCACGGCGCAGCTCGCGGTGCGAATCATCAGCTGTGTTTCTCTGGTGTGTAGGAGCCTTTCAAAGTCAGAAGCATTACTTCAGGAACGCAGGGTTAAAATCTGCATGAAATGAAAGACTAAAGCGAGCAAAGAGCAGTGTTTATGAGAGGAGCGCACGAAAAAAAAAACACATGATGTTATGAGGAGAATTTCCACAGATGAATGCCATTTGGAGGTTTTTTTTCCTGTTGCCGAACAGCGCTGGGATCGCGGCTCATAGTTAACTGTATGCAGGAGGGTGATGGATGGGTTAACAGGGTATAAATTATATAACAGCGGGGCAAACGCAATACACTCATTAGATTCCAATGCTTTTATTTTCCCCAGGAGTAGCTACAGTAATTGATGTCTCGCTCTTCTGTCTGTTTGTTTTAGCCTGACAGAATCAGTGAGATAATTCACACTCAGCTGCCACACTGGCACTAAATACAAAGCAACAGTGTTTTCCCCGGCTGCATGGAATAAAAGACGACTATGGAGAAAAGTAATTTAGGATATGATGATGAAGCACGCACTCAGAGCAGATAGAGGTCAAACTAGGGGGATTTTTTATTTTTTCGGCGGTGAAAAATGTCCCGTGACACGGAGCGCACGGACCTTTCGGCTGCGTGAGTGCGTATGGTAAAATATGTAATAACATTTGTGCGACCGAATAACCCCCCTCCTTTTTTTTACGGCCACTGTGAGAGGGGAAAAAAAAAAAAAAGACAAGAACAAACAAACACAAGTGGGTGAAACTATCTGCGGACTTCCTGTCTGAACCGGGTCACACAGAATACATGTGTAATGAAGCCAAATTCCAGCGGATTGTGTTTCTGTAATGACCTACTGTTCTGCAGCTACAGGCCCAGTTATGGTAAGGCTTACACACAGGAACATAATTATTTGTTTACTCCCGGCCCTCTCCAGAGTCTCCGGAGTTATCACCGTGTTTATGCTCCCTTTTGTGCAACAGTGACTTCACTGCTGATGTCGTCTCTCGCAGACGACGACACACAAGAAGAAATTATTTATAACAATGTGTGTGCGTGAGCGTGTCTGTGTGTGTGTCCATGGCCGGCCCCTGCGCATCTGAAATGGAATTCAAACGCTCCGATCATTGCCTTCTCCAATAACAGCCTCTGACAACTGGACTTAAAGAATCTAAACAGTAGAGTTTCTTTCTGTCAAATAATTGTAAATAACAGGATACACAAGCCATTTTACATAAAAAAAATTCAATGGGATGCTCATAATAATACACTGACTCATAAATAACTAATAAAAATGACATGGTGTAAGCAGTTTTAATGCCTGGTTCTACAATGTCAAAGTGAATCTTAGCTCCCTCTTGTAAGCATCTAAGCAGTGTAAACTGATATATGCTCTAATGAAAGGAGTCTTGTAATTAATGTGAGTGGAATAAAAGGTCTGCTGCTCGGGTTCGGACAACGGATCCCTTTCGTCAAAGTAAATGCACAGCTCATGCCCCTCAGCTACAATATTTCACTCTCCCAAATCTTCGCCTCAACTCGTGTCCCTGTTTTTGGAGCTAGAGGTCAAGTTGGGGGTCAGGCAGCGTGTGTGATTGGCCGGCGCAGAACTGGATATATCTGACACTGATCAGCGGGTCACCAGTCATGGCCGGTCGCGATGAAAACCAGCCGATTCCAGACCCTTGCTGGTCGATCGGTGCATCCTTACTAAACAGGGCTGTCACGATAATGGGCGATTTATCGTACAACTTATCAATACATTCGTCTTAGACTTTGCTTTTTTTTCATGTTTTATTAATTGTTATGGTTGTGTAGCATTAGTTTCTTCATGATTTATTTATTTAGTACATTAACATATATTATTCATAGTCCAATTCCAATGTGTGACTATTAAGAAATCAAGGTTCATTGTTCTTTGAAAGGGTGTACTTGCATTATGATGCTATCATATTATCATTAAATCAGTGATGGGGTGCAACGATTTAGATTTTAAATTGAAAATTGATCATAACAAGCTTTCAATTGCGATCATCGAAATTAAAACCAGGATCAGTAATCCTCCCTGTACATTGTTTTTTCTCCACCTGTTAGCACATCTGATGGAATATAAACAAAATACTCAAGGTACAGTTAGCTTGCTAGTAGCCTACAAAGATGCTCAACAGACCGGTATCAAATGTACGTCCAACTGCATCGGAGATGATGTGTTTTTCTTTTTCAGTAATCCTTTATTGATTTCTTTTGGAACAGGATTCACTCGGGACAGTTTTGAGAAAACAAACTTTTTCAACAACACGTTTTCTTTCTTTTGTGGGTTATTGTTGAACCCCGGAAGGACAGTGTTTTCGGTTGAACTCCACCAGGATAAAGTTAAAGTATCTTTTTAAGGAGGATAAAGAATGCAAGTCAAACATCAAATCGTGGCATTTGAATCAAAAGTCAAATGGAATGGTGAATTTATGGCTGTGGCAGCCCTGAGCAGTTGCATAAAGTGGTCTTAAAAACAATATCATTCATCGCAATATATCGTCCAGCAAAAAGTTGACATCATGACAGCCCTGACGTTAAATTAAAGAAATGTCAACTTGGATGTATTTAACTCATCAAGCATTTAATTAGTGGACAAATACGTACTAGATAAAGAGGACTGAATTAAAAAGTAAACAACGCTCTCAGTTATAATGGACAGTTTGAGAATACTTGTTTGCTTTTATGCCACTAAATCTTGCAGCACAGCTCTCGGCCGTTATCTTTTGTTTTCCCATCGGTGGTCTTTAATTCACTCTCTTCGGTGAAGTCATCATCTTGGATAGACCAAACATGACAACACAACAACAGAAAGGAGTTCTTCATATTGTTCACAAGCATATGGGCTGCCATCTCTCTTTACAATCTTCAAGGAAGTTGCCTCTGACAGTCTATTACAGAGACAGGGGCTACTCCAAACCCCCAGCCTGCACGCGGGGGAATCGGCTTGGGACGTTGGTCCTGTTTATTTCCCTCTGACATTCTTTCTTCATTATGTAGTGTGCTGTGTGCCTGCAGCCAGTCAGCTGGCTCCCTGTCCACTCTCTTAAGTCTTCAAGTGGGACAGCACTATTGAGCAGTTTTGGAAAAAAAAAAAAAAAAAAATGTAATTGGGACCATACCGAAGAGCGGGACGAGACATAAACAAGGCTGATCAGACATGATCACGTCAAAGAGGTTACATTACTGTGGCAGAATCACTAACAGAAAAAGTTGACATTTTCTATTAAGAGCACACAAAAAACACATGGCGACGATGCTTCTATGCGAGGAGGAGCGCCCATTAATAGAAATAAAAAGAGAAAAGTATATATATATATATATATATATATATATATATATATATATATATATATATATATATATATATATATATATATATATATATATATAGAGAGAGAAAAAAAAGTAGTAATGCGTCCCATTTGACATTCATTTTTCAGGGGAGATATCTGACGCCCAGCACGCTCGCTGTGATCAATATCTAATCTGGGGAAATAAATTGCCCCTGTTTGTCTTTCATCTTTGAGGAAATGTATAAGCATTCTGACAACACCGTGGAAGCATTAATCAAATAATGAAATAATGGTTCGGGAGGGGAAAAAAGAAGCATGCTGTAGCCTGCTATGATATTCACTGTGACCTAGCGCTGTTGACATCTTTGCATCTCGTATCACATCTTGTTACTTCAGTGCAGTCGGTTGGGGGGTGGCGGGTGGGTTGGGGGGCTTCAGCAGAGATCATCTCCTCTCTTTGTCAGAAAGCAAAGCGATGAATTGGATATCTAAGAAAAGGTATCAGTCCCCTGTGTACACTGTGAATAATACACTGTAACATGCATGGATGTCATACACTTGTGCTTCTGACCTTCCTCTATTTGACAGTAAAGAACTCTTTTTTTTTTTTCTTTCCTCCATTTATTCTCAGCCCTTGTCTTTGCAATTACCATGTTCCAATCTTGCCTTGTCCCCACAGTCACCCGCAATACCCAGAAGGATCGGCAGTCTTTCTTCTGGTGCAGCAATTACCGCCCCTATCTCTTTGAAACAAAAAAGTTTGGTGTAGGATATTAGAAAATGTCAAATTCAGGTTATATTTCACTTAAGTCCAAAGGCGATGCGGTGTGCTCTCAGGAAACACTATTTTCACAGCCTCTGCATTATGCATGAACCTGGAGGTCCATCATTATTTTTCTAGAGGAGGCATCGGAGAACTGTTTGCTATCAGCAACGGGGGGAATACAAACACCGGGTATCGACATTCATACAAGCATGTCGTGGCCAATCAAATTCAGCGGCTCAATCAGCAAATGAAAGGTGACTGACTCGAACGCGTTTGACTTTTTTTTTAGCACGACTTTATTAAAGTATCACTTTTTGAGAGTTGAGTCGAATAGTTCCTCCTGCACTGATATGCATGAACTGTGGCCTCTTATCACAATCCTGCAGGACAGACTAATCACATTCCAGTCTTTCACCTGCATGCCTGACATGCTTTGCTAGAGCTCATGATGAACCTTCCCAGGCAGGCATGACACCACTCTGTCACCGATGGTGCCAGACTTTCATCTGTAGAGAGAAATACTGCCACTGCTAGTTCTACTACTACTATCACTACTGTCACAACCAGCGGTAATTATTCTAATAATAATAATACTAAGTTTCCCCCATCACAAAATGTATATAAACATTTTTGTTTTGGCTGTCACACCATGTACTTAAATTAAAAGCTCAGGAAGTCAATCTGAAAATGAAACACTAAGTAAACAGGGACAGTAGTGTTTAAACAAACATACTGAAATAGCATATGGGACTTTTTAAAACACATCGCTAAAACCCCCTTCGCCGTCCCCATGGCGATGCATTTTTAATCGGCACGTTAACGCGATAATTTCAACACTTTCAAAAAGATCTGAGAGCAAAAAAAAAAAAAGAGCGGCTCGACAATTCTAATAATTGGTGTTTGTGTGTGTGCTGATACACTAAATCTCCACATTTGTTGATTTCTTGTGTCAATTTCTCTTCACCTACCACTGTTTTTCACCCCACTATGCTTTAATTTAATACTTTCTCGCCTTCCTGTAATTTCTGTAATTATATTGCATAATATTCTCCACCAGACTGGTAATTTCCTCTCAAAGGAAGAGCAGCTGGGCAGTGATATGGTTTATATTTTGTATCTCTCGGATACCATAGTGTTAGGTCAGCCCTTCCTCCTGTCCAAATGACTGTGCTGTTTGTGAACAAGTGGGAAGACGGGAATGCTGTGGCCAAGCTGCCTCTATTTACTGCTTTAACGCCACTTTCTCCTCCGTAAAATACGAGGCATTTTGCTTTTTTTTTCCATTTTTTAAAAATGATTTTTAACTCACATCTTTTATTTATGTGTTTATTCTAAATGCGCCTACTTGTGTCTAATAGTTTATCTTTAGACTATCCACACAGTTTTTTTGGCTGCTACTTCCATGGTAGCTCACGCTCTCTGCACAACATTGTGTTTCCACCTGGAATGAAACGTGATATATATATATATATATATATATATATATATATATATATATATATATATATATATATATATATATATATATATATATATATATATATATACAATATACACACAATATACACACAAAGTTTTGCTTGCTTCCTTACTTTTGCCCCAAACAACCTATTTAGAAAAAAAGATGGATGGATTTTAAGATTTTTTCTAATTACATAAAGAGATATTATGATATTAAATTTCATTTAACACCCTCCTTAATTCATGTTTAGATTTCTGAGATCTATTTTATTGCCTAAGAAAGTTATTTCAACCCTTTTTAGGAGTGTATTTATACATCCTCTACTGTTCAGAATCAAATATCAATGTTCCCAATATATGTTTTAAAACTCAGAGAACATGTTCATAATATGAGGCTCAAAAAAGGTGCAAAGTTGAATGTTCATCTGCCATAGGTTCAATGTTTTGAATATCTGACACCAAACAAATATAGTGTAATTGACTTTCTTTAACAGGGTGTGTGCTATCTCATTATGGCTTCATTTCTTTTTTAGCAGCATCACATCAAAGCAGGAGTTGCATCCGTTTTTCAGTGCAGAGAGGTGGATTTCAGATTCTCCGCATCACATATGAGACCTATCTACATATATAATGTACACATGCATGTATGAGGAATCTATAATTTTAATGAATTTCCAAAGAAGGTAACTTTGCTCGGGGCTTTTTTTTTATGCTCTCGCCACATTTCTACCCTCGTGAAAAAAAAAAAATATATATGTCGAAAAAGTCAACCGAAAGTTGAAGCCAAAACTTCTGATGGTATTTCAGACCGAAAAAAAAAAAAAGAAAAAAAAACCTGAGTCTGCTCAGCGACTCCAGCCGTACGAGTTTCACTGTGGTGAATGGTGGTATGTGTGGCCTGATGGAAAAGTGGAAAAGTCTGGTGATGTAACACCCTCTGAGGCCGACTGCTCCACACCCTGTTCCTGTGTCTACTGCCACTGCGACCTTCCATGAGGCTTCTTTTCCTCTCTGTTAGACAGTTGTGTTTGCAAACCCTGACCAAGCAGTAGCACAGCATCACAGATTCTTTGACAAAATGCACATTTTTCTTTCTCCCGGCTGCGTACGCAACGACTTCCATTTCATTAAAAAAGCTTCCTTGATGATGTCACTCCTCGAACTGAAATCCGACCGTGCTCGGAAAGAAACTGTTGATGAAGTGTTATGAAAAGGAATAAAGCTGTGTAACAAAAATGACTTTGGCAAACAGTCCACGGACATCTGTTTTCTACTAGTTTAGCAACTTTATACTTGTTCGGGCTTAGTAGGGCCAAGTTAAGAGCTGCAGTTGCTATAGAAACAAAACAGGATGGACAGTATTGTCGGTGGTGGAAGGTCTGGGATGAACAGGCTTTCATTGTGTTCTCTGGTTGGAGATTTGAGGGAGTTTTAACTAAAACAGTAATATCCTGTTTTGGCGGTAGCATGGCTTGTTTAACCTTTAACCCATCACGTAATTTGTCAGTAGGAAAATGAACAACATCCCACCCGCCGACTCCCACTTTGGGACAGGGCGGATGAACCTGAAAACAAAAAAAAACAAAAAAAAAAAAACGTCTCCTAGCCAAGAGAATTGCCGCCCAAAGTCAAGGTTGACTGACAGATGGCAGTGCTCCACTTTGAGCCTCATCATTTTAAGTGCAATCATGCAAAAAAAAAAAAGAAACAACAGTATTCCCTCAAAGGAGTGCTGTCAAAAAAAAAACGAAACAACGGAGACAGGTTTGCTCATTTTTCCCCTCAAGTTGGATTCCACACAACAATAAGAACGTCTTTAAAAAAAAAAAGTCACATTCAATCCAGAGGTAGCAACTCAGCGGAGTGAAAAACAAAGCCTCCTTATTACCTGACCTCCGAGATGAGACGTATACTTTACCATTAGTGAACGCACATTCAATTACACAGGCTGGAAAGAGCTCCGGGGTGCCGCATGGGTGAAGAGAGCCAGACAAGACAGAAATTAAGCTCGTTACAGACTGATTTTCAACTTCACTTAATTCAGTCTTCCTTTACGGATCCCTCTCATACCCCGGCGTTTTTTTTTTTTTCCCTTCTCTCCCCCCGCCACCCCTCGCTCCTCAACATGGAAGCAGGATTTACATATTGCAGGTAAACTGGGGAATAAAGAATGCAGCTCCAATTAAACCTCTAGGGAGCTAATTAGTTACAATTAAGTTTCTGCTTCACTTGTTGTGTGGGATTATTTGGTAAACACCTACAGAATGTTGAAAGAATCTTGGCCTTTTCCCTGAACTTGAGAAAACGCTTTATTCATCTGGCGGAAACTTAGCCTTTGCGGGAGATTTTTTTTATCACATTAATTAATCTGTGAGGATCCTGCGGTGAGTTATTGACATCAAAGTTGATAGAGACATGTTGGAGGAGCAGACTGTTCACACCTCTGCTTTCTGAAGGAGTCTCCGAGCTAAACGAGGCGCGTCATCCGACACAAAGTGTGGTCAGCGTTATTATCAAAGAGGGTGAAGGAGTCGCCGTGCAGCCGAGGCCCTGCTTTGAGTTAATTGCACGCTGACTTCATTAACCTTGATGCTCGGTATTAAGCACCACTTCCACACTCCCCTCATTATGCCAGAGCCAACAAATAACACTGACGGAGATAACGGAAGCTTTTGTGCCCGGCTCGCTGCTCAGTTCAACTGATCCCAACGAGCAAAGAGCAATGTCACATAACATTAAACAACAACGGCTAAGGCATTTCACCTGCCTCTGCAGACTAGCCGGCAGCCAGTCATAGGTGTGTTCAGTGCCTTTGTCCTGTCATCACATATCACCATTTGTTTGTGCATTACAAGGTTCCACGCGACATGTCCCTTTCTGTTACGCTGCCCACCGAGTGACAGACAGAGTTTCAGCTGGCCTGTCAAAGACTCCCATATGCATCTGAGATAAACAACGGTGGAGCCTTGTATTATAAAACAAAGCAGGGTGGGTGCGTTGGTGGCGGCCTGTTGTTTGAAGTGCCAATGAGACAATGAGATACGTTCCAGGAAATCCAGTCGGAGTAACAGCTTAATGCGTTTGAAGGCTTATCAGATTGCACAACCCTGCACGAGAGCTGCAGCAAACAATTATCCTGGTTTATCTAATTCATCTACTGATCACTAGTGGTCAGTTACTTGTTTAGTCTATACAATGTGAAGATTTATTGTAAAAAAAAAAAAAATATATCCCTCACAGTATCCTAAGTGAGCAGTCTCAAACTCAGACTGATAACTATTAAAAATGACAATGCATCAAATCCTGACATCAAATAAGACATAACCAGCAAGCGTTTGACATTCACGCTCGAAAAAAATGATTGAAACAATGAATCAACAATATTTGGCATCGCTGCACCGTTTGTACCACTCTCAGGGATTATGTTTACAACACTATTATATCTTCTCGTCACAACAATTTCAAGATAAAATCTACCCATTACATTAGAAATTAATCTACCAGGCATGTGCATGTATGCGACTGGCGAGGGCTGTGCTTAGCTGGATTGTGCTAGGTTAATTTTTTTCTGCCAGGCAATCCCAGCACTGTTGTGCCAGGGGCCCACTCCCTCAGTGCGACTCAAATGAATGAGATGGCTGCGTTTTTTTCCATGCGGGGCGACATTCAGTCCTGGGGCGACATTCAGTCCTACGGCTACTCAGGCTAGTTAGCGTTAGCTGTGTTTGTGTCATGGGTCAAAATGTGGAGGAATGCACGGACATGCTCGGTGCTTGATCAACAACATCTGTCCCACGTCTGGTTTGCTGACTGCGCCGCTGCTGAATTTAAACAAAAATTAAACTATTTGGTTCGAAAAGGATGGACAGCAATATAATTATCTTTATTCAACTTTGACACTTTTGGTTTTGAGTTTATTGACTTATTACTGTCACTCTTTATTTATATCCCTGCTACTGTCTACTCCATATATATAACACGATACTGTGTGCATGTTGTTGTGTCCTGGAAGAGGGATTTCCCAACAATCTAAAGAGTTTTTGTTTTTCCCCCGTTTGAACTGAGGGACTAAAGAAGAAAGAAGGCAAATACGAGATTCTGGGCTACATAAATAATGAATGCACTGACTTTATTTGAGGTGAATTAAATTCAAGGGACAACTAAATAAATAAAATAAACAGTTACGCATGTTTTCAGAATCAGTGTCCCCGTCACTTTGGAAAAATCCCGAGTAGATGCTGTCAACGGTTTTCACTGGAACTCTCTCTCTCTTCCAAAGCAACAGTCCCAGTGAAAACGGTTCACAGTGAGGTCAGAGATATTTTTTTTCTGTAAAGAAATGTTGCCGTTGAATTTTATACCATTTCATTTTTTATTTTTGCAAGCTGCAAGCACCACAAATAAAAATCCGACTCGCTTTGATTGAGTTGGGGACGAGATCTCAAAGACAAAACACCAACACGATCTCTCTGGATACTATTAAAGGTGGGTGAGAATACATGTTTTTTAATTTGGGGGAACCGACCCAAGATTTAAGATCCGCTGATAGAGTTTAAAACATCACCTTAATAAGAACTGAGCTTAACAAGCAGCACATTACTGATCCTCTTTGCAGGTGGTGCAGGAGTTTTTTTTAAAAGAGTCAGTCTGTGAGCTACATGCCTAAGTTGACATTGGCATTCAGCACGCTACCAATTCAAAGTGTTTCATATTATGGCAGAGGGGGAAATGGCACCTGCTGGGCAAACACACCATATATTGTAATGTAGCTTAGCAGCACTTGCCCAGCTCGTTGCACTACAAAGCAGTCCATCAAAGTGAGATCTGAGAGGGAGAGAGAAGAAGATCATGACTCTTTTCACACCTTGTCAGACTGACTCGCCTCCGCCAGTCGCAGACCGGCCGGTGGTTTTTCCGTCTGCACTGGAGGAGAGTCTCCAAGCAGAGCAGAGCCCAGAAAACACACCACAGGCAGCTGGACAGTTATAGTCAGAGCCCGTTTTAATATAGGGGCGTGTGTGAACAGCGGACATGAGGGAGGGGGGGTCTGCTTCCAACTTCTTGACCGAAAATAAACACAAATTCACGACTGTTTTTTTTTTCGCGTGTCATATACAATACCGTGCCTTTGTTTCATTCATAAGGTCATTTCAGGTGTGCTGTACATGTTCTGTAGGGTACTTTGTGTATTGTGTGCATTTGTGCGTGTTGAAGTAAACATGAGATGCACAGAATGCACAGTCTGACTTTAACAAGTGTAATTATCTATATTTAAGTGCATTCATTTCACAGAGCAGAACAGGATTCTGTGCAAAGGAGGATAAGAATCTGTCCCCTGAACTCAGAAACAATTGGAGATGACTTTGAAAAAGTCCAAAAAAAAAAAAAAAAAAAAAAGTCAGTGCCAACCTACAGTCACATTTGGCTTTTCGCTGGGCTTGGAAAGGGTTTGCAATAAAGCTAAAGGAGGGTAATTTCCATATTAATGACTTGTTTGATGAAGCTCATTTAAATGATAAAAAATGTTGTGGAAAAGGCTCTCGTTTCCTCTTAATGAAGGAAGTCGCGGTTCCTCGTATAGTTTGATGAGTTTTTCAAAGAGCTACATCCCCTCGCTGTAGAGCGGGGAAACATCGATGTTATATGATTATTGTCATATGAGACCGTGCATCGTCTTAGATTTTGGGTACCGACATATCGTGATATGGCATTTAATTTCCTGGACCAACAACACTGTTCATGTACTAGTCATTATATCCAGATTACTGATGGCTATGCATGAAAGATCTTATCGTGAAAGTACCAATAATCATCCCGACGCACAGCAATATGGGATGGCCCATGTTAATATCAATCAATATCAATATCAAGGTATTTTGGTCAAAATTATTGTGACACTGATTTCGTCGCCCAGTCTGAGAATTCATGAAGTGCTTTCGAGTAGGATTCAAAATATCAAGACATAAAGGGGATCACTATATAGCAAAACATCTTATTATCTTAAGGCCATGCTGCTCTGTCCTTTGTCACTGTTTGGCATGTTTAAATAGAGATGTTCAACTAAAGATATGTTGAGGAATGGGGAGATTGAAAAAAAAAAAGGGACACACAAAATGAAATCTAATACATACCCTATCATAAACATTAACTTTGCAGAACTTGGGACTGTCTATTTTTAGTGTAGTGTTGATGTACTGGACTCTAAACTTTGTTGAGAGCATTCCTTTTATCATGTTCACTGCTGCTCACTTTCTCATCAGTCATCCATAAAAAAGGTAGATTTTGTTAGTATGAGTTAAGACATCAAACTCATGCCGCCGGCCGCTGGAGAAAACGTACACACAATGTAAAATGTCCTCCACAACAGGCAGATTATGAGCCATACTGAGCACTCCCGCTGAGCATGGCCTCATAAATGTCACAGGAAAAAGCTTTGCCACATGCCAAGGCACTCGTCTCCATTAACACCGCGCCAGGGGGAGACTTACTTAGACTGACAGGCGGCAACAATACTGAAAACTCTCCCGACTGTGAGAAGAGAGACACAAAATGAAGAGAAGTGAGAAAAATGAGTTTGGAACTTTCATTGTCCTACGCCTTCCCTCCGCACAGATGCGCAGCTGAGCCAGTGCAGCTGGCCGACTGACAAATGGGAAAAAATAGTCCAATTTGAGCTGGTCGTTAGCAGTCGGAGCGCAGCATTCCAGATAAATGAGCGGCTGCCTCAGGTATGGCAGGAGATCTTCCTGAAGCATTCCTGGGAGACCGGTCCGTACCACTGCAACCCCTTAGCCATGCCTTCGATCCGACAGGCCCGACACTACAGCAGAGGTGACCTTGCAGTGCCGCTCCTGCCGGGCTTCTTATTTTTACACTCCCCCCCTCACAGCCCCCTCTCCTCCCTTGGCCTGCACTTTTTTTTTTCTTTTTTTTTTTCTAATCCCCACTTAAAGAGGCAGTGTGGCGGTTTTTATATCATTAACTTCCACTTCCCACTACTATTTGTCTACAGACAGAGGCAGCCATCGAGAGAGAGAGAGAAGCGAGTGAGGGAGCAGCGGCAGCGTTCGTCTGGGCCGCATCCAGGGTGGAGGGTGGAGGCAGAGCCAACTCCATTAAAAGTGTCTATGAGGGGTTGAGCTGAGTCAAACACTTACTACGGATGTTTGGACTCTGACCCTCCCCTTGTTGACGCTGTGTAAGTCTCTCGCTGCAAGTGTTTGTGTGCGCGCGCCTGTGTGTGTGTGTGTGTGTGCGTTTGTGTATGTCTCAGTGTGCCAGCGTTTGCCACTGTGCCTAAGTATATATGTTTCAGTGCCAGCTGCCAGAGCGAGGCCACTTCTCTCTGCACACCCACTGTGGCCTGTGGGACCGTAATCTTTGTCAATGCCACGCTGGTTACATTTCGCAAGAGCCCTGAACGGAGTGGGCCAAACAAACACAGACATGGTTGATTCCACTTGTTTTTCACTCTATTTTCAGGACGCAGCTAGTGAAAAAACCCCGATCCAGAGGCAGTGTTTAGACATTACCAGATTAGAAAATGAATCAGTAGCCAATTTAGAAAGAAGTGGTCGGATGCCCTCGATGAACCGTCTGCGGAAGAAGAGAAGTGAGGGAGGCCAAAACAACGAGACGCGTCAAAGAAGTATGGCTTTTCCACTTTCCACATTTTTTTTTTTTTTTTTTCACATCACAAGACAATTTATGTCCTGATACAGTAATTTGCCTCTTACATTTACTGGATCAGCACATTACTCATTCTTGGCTTTGGTTAAAACAAAAAGCCCTCATTCTCAGCGGATACTAATACAAACCAACGTATGCCTCTCATCAGCCCTCTCCACACTTCACACAACCACTTCCTGACAGCTTCTTCATTGAATAAATCATGAGTATTGATTAACATGCATACAACCGTCTGCACAGGCACATTCTGAGGTTTGTTTCTTCAGTGCCAAGCTCATTTAACATGGGCTCCTCCATGTGAGTAATTGTGAGCGCGCTTCCAGCCATTTTTCCAACCCCCCCTTCCTTCATACGAAAAAAGAAAATCCCACAGCTATTTCTCCTGCAGAAATTAGTGAATTGTGATGAGATGAACTGAATCAATTATTGCCTTCAGGTCAGAACCTATTAAAGCATTTTCCCCCTGTTGCCAGCAATTATCTGTTCTGATGTACGCAATCTAATTTTTTTCAGCGCTCAAACAGTGTGACACACCTTGTGATTGTAATTATCTATTAGTATTCATTGTTCTTTTTCTTTAAAAAAATCATAAGTGTTCCGCATTAAAGCCCGACTGGACAACGATCACGTGAATCGATGCATTGGCGGGAAATCTCTAGCAGATATTCTCAACGCGCCAGGCTTCCTAACAGAGACATATTGCGAATCGTCTTTGCTAAAGCTTTAATTTGCGAGAAACAGAGGAGAAGCAATGCAATTATCTTTTTTATTAAAAATACATTGTACCAAAAAAAAAAAAAAAAATGTTAAATATTTAATTCGGTGTGTTTTATTAAGCTCAGCCAAGAAGATTCACAACACTGACATCTTGTCGACAAAATGAACAGTAAATGTTGAAAGTGGGAAAGCATTTTAATTTGACTTACTTAACCTCCACACAGCCATGTGATCAGTGCACAAGACAAATGTGATTTTAACAGGAGGAGAGGAGAGGAGAGGAGAGGAGAGGAGAGGAGAGGAGAGGAGAGGAGAGGAGAGACTTCAAATGTCATAATTTGGAAAAAGGGATCCCAGAGACAAGCTGCGCTCTGGGACTTGTTCAATCACCTCAGTGCTACAGTGAGTATGTAGATCCCCCCCCTCGCCCCCCTCAGAGATCCATAGGTGTCTCTGGTCATCCCAGCCAGTTCCTCCCTCTAACCAACAAATGAGCCACCACTCTGTCAGACGGACACGCTCATTATAAATGAGGACGTACATTTTTGAGAGGGTGTATGAGGCAGGAACACCAGGACTCCCCTCCCACTCTGTCCGTCCCTCTCTCTCTCTCTTTTCGCCTCGTGGAAAGCTGAAGACCAGTAGAGGAGGGTGAAAGCATCTGGATCATGACCTTTCCTCAGGCGCGCTGAGACAAATTAAAGCCAGACATCTGATGAGAGGAGACTGAGGAGACCTTCCAAGCTGCTCCAAGAGCTGCCTCAACGCTTCCACACTTTCAAGTCACTGCACATAGACCAGGTTACATTGTCCAGCTATTTCGCTATTTTTTGTTTTGTTTTGTTTTTTAAAGCTGCAGGCCTGCGCTGCATCTCACTGTTTTTCACCAACAGACCACGGGGATCACTGCGAGGATCACAACCACGTTATTATATTTCACGATGTTTATATAATAAAAAGGAGGTCTGAACTTTAAATCACACTGTCAAAAAGACAACACACAGAAATGCGACTCTAAGAAAGCACATCCTTTCTGCTAGCTCCCAATGACACAGCAAACGCTGTGAAGACTCAGAGGCAGAGTCCAAACACACAACAGACTACCTCAGCTATGGAACTAATTGTTTCCATTTCAAAGCCGATTAGCAGCCTCAGGGAAACTCTGACAGTTGGACACCACAGAACCAAACATCCAGGAAGAGGAGCTGTGGCTCAGGCTCAAGCTGATCACCCAGCACATCTGCTTCTCAGCACTCTGGCATAGACAGAGACTCAATTAGCATCATGGTCCACCTCAGTCGAGACTGAAAGAAGCTACACATTACGGACTGGCTAGACTAAATAAAGCGATCTCCCTGAGGTCTAAATGGAAAAGGACTTGTGGAAAGTCCTTTTTTTCTCACTGTCTTAATTGCTGAGGAAAACCAAGAGACAGAGAGGCTATTGCTTAATACATACAAGTGCGGAGATTGGCTTGACTTAGATGTAATTAACCGTGGATTCAGAGCCGGCGAGAGGACTCTGCACAGTAACAGAGCATGCAGATTTCGATGTGCAATTTTCAGTTGAATATTGAGCTCAGTGCAAAATGAGTTGGGCTGATGAAACATCCAGGAAAAGTTTTGGAAATGTGTTAATGTTATTGTGATGGGTTTGAATTACTCACGGCTCTCCGAAGCCTTTCAACTCATAATGGACTACTAATGATGAGAAGTCTGACGGTGAACTTTGTTTCGCTTATGGTTTTTACGATACTGATACCAGCATCAGAAATGCTGCTGATACCGCCTAAAAACCTGGATTCTGTAGCGGGGAGTACACAAGTCTTTACAGCAATCCTATACCACTGAATTCATTTATTTGAAACAGAACGCTGCTACTTCCCAGGAGCATCTTGTACACCTGTATGCAACCTTTTAAGACTTTGTACAGCTTAATTTAAGTAGCCAATATTCATAAATGTCAAGCATTTTCATAAAATAAAATACATTTAAGGTTATTAGTATATAGTCGTTAAAAGTAATGTATAAATAATGTATACAGGTGTAAACAATTTTTTTAGGGTTAGGGTTAGCAGATATATCTGATCGATTCGATGAGGTTTCAGTATCATAATCGGTATAAGGAAGGGAGAAAATTGTATTAATACATCTCTAGTTTCACTTAATTTGCATGAAATGTAGATATATCTCCACTGGAATGACTCAAAATACACTGTATATGGAAGGTTGAATAAAGCTACACACTTGCTCAAAGAACCAAATACTTCCTATGTTGCACGGACGACATCGCAAAATCAAGCGCTAAAAAGTGAAATTGTTAATAGGAATAGAGTGCCACAGTCCTTAAAAACGCTGACAAGAGTTAGCATTTTTGCACTTCACATTCCTTCATGTTGAAGTCCATGGGGTTTTTGATCAGAAGTGAAAGAGAGTTTCATGTTTTGCTCTATGACATAAAATATGTCAAAAAATACCCGACAGGTGAATTTAAAAAGCTGTCACGTGTCTTAAAAAGGGTGGTTGCTAACAAGTGGCTGAAAGAGTCCACAGCACAGACGTTGTCGAGGACATTAAACGTCATCGCACTGAACATGGAGACTCATCTACTCACCACTGTGATCCAAAATCAAATAGGAAAGTCCAATAGGGGTTTTTTGTCAAAGGAACCAGGGCTATGCTAACTTCCAGGTTATGCCACACCCCTGCAGCACTATCTATATTGGAAAAAGTTAACTCTGCCAGGATTGATCTATCACAGGGTATAAACTATATTGTTTGTGGATACACAAAGGAATAAATGTAAACACTTTCTTACCTGAGGTGCAGAAGAAGGAGGCCACCATCCATGGGACAGCAACATAGGGAGAGAAAAGACAACATCTCTAATTAGGCAAGTCGGGCTCCATTTTTTACCTTTTTTTTCTTTTCTTTTTTTTTTCTTTTTCAAATAAACAGGATTTATGGCTTCAGTTTAAATTTCTTTAATCACACCTGAACTGACGCCAGTTCTGCCGCCAGAACAAAACAAAAGACTCAAGTAGCGTGGGATCACGGGAGTTGCCGTCTTTGTTACACGACCACCACCGCTGATGAAAATCTGTCTACGTGACTCAAGCGAAAAAACGTGCACGGACAAAAGGAATGTTCAAGTCATTTCACGTTCTCCGGCGTCCTTCCTTGCCCTCCGACTCGCAAGTTAAAGCAACCAATTGAAAAAACACACCCTTACCTTTAACAAAATCAAGGATTTTCCCTGGGTTTGGATATTGTTGGGTTAATGTAAATACCCTACTCAGCAAAACATGCAACAAACGTATAGTCGTTGCTCATCATTTCAACACAGAAATTGTACATATGATGTCTTTAAGGATCATGAAATGTAAACAAATCTATGGAACAAAATCTGCTACAGTGTTGCGTCCATCAAAATGTGTCTGGAGCAAATAGGGATAGGGATAATTAAAACCCTCTTGTCACACAGGGGAAAGATGGAAAGATTTAAATTAAACCACAGCTTTCATACGTCTCAAGTACACCCTATAGACACAGGCCCTTCTCCCTGACAAGCTCAAGAAAACGTATATACAGCTTGTAAGACATAAACACTCCCCTGGAAGCCTCTTTGCCTCCCTCCATATCCATAAATCTATACAGACAATCACAGTGGCAGGTTAACACATTGGAGTGAAAGTCAATGTGGGGAATAACACTATTGTTTGAAGTACAGATTACGCGATGAGGGCAGTTGTTACACTAAAGTAAGGTTTGTAAAGCTGTAATGGAGGGGTTTGTCTCTGCAGGAGAGCCTTCAGCCAGGACTGAATACTGATGCGTCTGACTGATTGCCACGTCTGTGGGATCTAATTTGAAAGGTGGACAGTGATGAATGTCTTTCCTCCACTTACTGGCCGTCTGATGTATTATGCATCCCCATCTGATCAGAGAGGCTGATGAGGCGCGGGGAGATGAGGGGTGTCCATGTCCGACGCACCCTGACATTGGTTATATAAATGACTGCACCTCCACGCCTTTCATTTCCCAGCTCACAGGTCACGGGAGGAGCTAATAGGGCCATCGTTAATAGGGGATGACTGACTTCAGCTGGGGCCGCCCGTGCATTTTGATGGGCTACACATTTGACAAAGTCTCTTAACTCAGTGGCTGAACCATGCTCCCCTGTCAGCCCCGAGTCTAATTGTCAGAGACACAAACGTGGGCAGCAGCCTGAGGATAGTGCTATCGGCTGCCCGGCCGCCACTGTGATCATCTGTCTGTGTACATCTTGGCTCTGCATGAGGAAAGGTGTGCTTACTTCAGTTGTTTGGCAGACAGACGCGCAGGAAAAAGGGCCCTTATTGTTACAGCCTGTCAGTGACAAAACCCATGATTTAAGACTATTGCTTTGATCCGTGGCTATCGGAGAGCGTATTGTGCGGCTGACACGTTGCCAGCTGTTTAAGTGAAGGAGTGAAACCCTTCTATTAGCCTGTAGGAAAAAGGCTGAGCGCCGTACCATGTTTTGTTCTCTCCCCAGGAAAAACAGCATTGGTAATTGTGCCTCTGCTGTGGGAGCGGAGTAGGCTCATTCTTTGTTTAAGTGTCCGCCAGGAGAGCACTCTCTGACACAACCAGGGCTCCTGAGCGCCCATCATCTGCACATTTTAATGTGCTGAAGCAATATTAACCGCAGCGGCAAATAAAGAAGCCCCGGCCCAGGCGGGCACGACGTGGGCCCTAACGAGTTTATGGCTGCCCTAATTGAGCCATTTTCACATCAGCTGCTGGTTTTTTGTCAGATCAGGAACTACTCTCCCACTCCCAGCTGTGATTTTCTCTCCAACAGTCAGCTCACGGCCCCCATATCAACCCTGCACAACGGAAGGTCACCCGTTGGTGCAGATAAACCCATTCAGAGAGGCCCACACACTGACATACCCCAAGGAGGGTTTGTAATGGAGAAAACATCTCCTGGAAATACAAAACAGGATGCATGAGCGTTCCTCACCGCTGATAAGACAGAGCACTCGTGTAAAAGTTGACAGTGATAAAGAGCTGCGAGAGAGAGAGCGACTCCATCCGATGGCACATCCTCACTTTCAGCCATTATCTGAATTTTGAGTTTAACCATGGCGCTCATTTGTATAAATCCGTATGCTGATTATGCGGCAAACAGCAGTGTTTACCAGCCAGAGAGCAAAGGAAGCCATCTTTAATTCATTAGAAAAACACACTTCGCAGGAAGACTTTCAGTGGAGGCTTTACATTACCCAGGCTCTTTTAATACACGCTCAGTATGCAGAGGACGCCTATGTTAAAGCAGTGGATAATAGGTGAAAAAGGCTGGGGTGAAATTCAGTCCTCCTCCAATGAGCCATTAATTAGTGCTGAAGGAGGTGAACGACGTGTTCAAAAGCTGAGGATTCTTCATTAGTCATCCCGCGGCTGCACACTAGTCATACAGACACACAATTAGCCCTCCCACCCCGCCAACAGCAGCAGCCTTCCCTCTGCGGAGAGAGCCATAGGGTGGCACGGGCACACGATGAAGGTAATGTCCACTCTGTCCGTACACAGTGTCGGTGTCAGCATTACTTCCCCCGTCACCCTCCTCTGTCACACAACCGCTTTGATTTCAAATACATGTGTCCCATTATGGCATATCTGGCCGTTATAATTAGACGACGGGAGCAGATTTCATGAGGAGACACTGCATGTGATCTAATTAGCATTGTATTAAAGCGCTAAATCAAAGTTGTAGCGCATGTGCTTTTGTTTCAGAGTTCTTTCATCTTTGGGGGATTGTTGTAAAGATTGTTCGTGTCATTAATCTCTCTTCGAGATGCTAAATGAGCCGGAATATTAAGTACATGATTGACATGCTGTAGGCCAACTGGATTTTGTACACATGGTTTTTGAAGATTTATTGTAATCTTTCAGGGGAATTGTACGTTTTCTTAGTATCAAGTGGGAGCAGCGCTCTACAGTTTTGTTTTGTTTTTTGTTTTTTTTAAGCAATGATGGATGAGACGGATAATATATCCACAACAAAGGTCCTTTGAGCAACTATTTACCGCAAAAATGTCCGAGCTCTTGGTGTGTACAGCTTAACATCTGCTGACCATTTTGTTGACATTACAATCTCTTATTTACAGGCAGAATGGTTCATTCTGCAGACAATTTATTACAGAAACAAACACTCTTCTATTATATCAGCGTGGGTGTTTTTCCTCTGGCCACTCGGAAATAAATGACTGGCTGCATTCTACCTTGGCAGGCATAATGCTTTTGTCTGCAACATGTACCTAGGGATGAAAATGTTGTCTAATGACAAACCATGGTAACGTTTTAACAAGTAAACAAGTAAATACAGTCCAGCATCAACCAAAGTTAGCATTAGTCTTCCAGATTCAAGTTGTTAAAAGTTTTGATACTACTGATAGATATATTCTTTTACAATGATGTTTAAACAGGATTCTAAACCAAAGGGTGCACAAAAATTACAAACGCATTGGTATGGGTCCACTGACTAATAAGCTTGTGACAACCCGGTACACCAGGCTCTTCACACGGAAACACACTAATGATTTGTACAGCACTTTATTCATTTACTGCTAATGCAAATGTCACATTTCCTACTGCTGCAGCTTCACATTAAAAGCATCTTACTGGTGAAACAAGAGTTGGTTTTAATAAAAAATGGCAAGTTACCACTATTTTTCATTAAAAATGCATATACGGCGCAAAACAACAGTAATTTTTGTCATTTGTTGACATCCAAGTTTTAAATATGTCATGGAGTAGTTCTTTCTGTTCAGCCTGTGGTGTTGTTTCCAATAATGGAAAAAGAAGGAGTTGTTACATGAAGAGCTGCAGGTGACAAGTTGCACACTTCCAGCTTCACAGTGAGATAACCAACTCCTTTACCCTCATTAAGAATTAATGAAAGAAAGAATCAGACTTATTATAAAAGTGTTCCTGCAGGAGAAACACATTTTAAGGCTCATTGCAATTACCCTCATTGTCTTCTTATCACTCCTTTGTATTTATGTAAATCGCACATGAGGTCAGAGATTTAATATAATAATGTTACAACTGTGCAAAACACTATGCCCAGCGTCTCCTTCAGTACTATTCATTTTCAGTTGTGATACCACGGTAAGACTGATTATAGTGATAACTGTGGACACAAAATTGTCATACAATTTCATCTCTAGCTGTCTCCAAATGTTCCCTTTAAACACCACAAATTATGAGCAACAACAACAACAAAAAAGACACAAGTAAAGCAGGTTCGTAGTGAAGATCGCCCTTTGATTGCAAACTTCAGAAGGCTCCACTCTGGACAAGTGTGGCCGCTGCAGAGACAAGAGCAGCATCGTGGTGGAGAGGAAGGGGAGGAAGAGGCTGTTCTGCTGGCAAAGCGACAGGCTTCACTGTGCTGAGCATATTCTTCCATGCAAATGCAAAACACATGCATGTGCACACACCAGCAGACTCACTCATAAACAGGCTCCCGTCACTGATAGCCCTACAACATATCTATCTTTTTTTGTGCGCGCGTGTGTGTGTGCTTCCTGTCGTGATACGCTGATAAGTGGCAAAGAGACCAAACAGTGAAAAGTAAGAAAACAACAGCGATATAGTCATTTAAAGGGAGTCTATTTTGAGTCAGGGACAGCTTCTCTCTCCGTTACTGAATTAATCAAATCCAAAGGACATCATCTTCAAACTCGACATCCCCCTAAAGGCGAGCGTCTCATTCTGTATGCAGCTGAGGAAGCTTCACAACATCCTAAAAATACAGCGCTCCTGGAAGAGAGGTGCTCTACCAGTCTGAAGGGAAGCATGAAGAACTAGCAGGCCCATGGGAATAGACATTGTGATTAGATGCAAAAACTCTGCTTTCATAAACAGCATTAGTTCTTGTTAGACATCCCACCCCTCCCACAGATGCAAGCCCTCTCTGTTTTGCAAGCAGGGAGAAGGCATTATTGTTTTATTTGCATTTTCGTTTTTCCCGAGCTCTTTACCCCCACATGTTAAACACTGCTGGGCGAAAGCTGTTGCTGTCAGACAGGTGTTTGGACCGAATGCTCGGTCCGTGTTTGTCATCTGCTGGTCCCCCCTCTCTGGTAACGAGGAGCCATCTGAATGGTTTTTTTTTCTTTTTCTTTTTTTTCTCCCCCTTTTACCCACTGCCTCTTTGAACTAATCAATTTGCTCCAGGCTATTGCTCTCCTGTGATCGTATAATATGAGTCCAATAAAGAGGCCTAATGCGGCGCTTGGACAGGGCATCAGTTTATTTTGCTGTTTCATCATCAATGTTAGCTTGTTGTATTAGAAAAAGAAAATTAAAGACAGTGATGAGATGCTTCTCATCTCTTAATTTGTAACCGCATGAATGGCTTAATTTACTGAATGCACAATCACATCGTGTCCTCATTGTTCTGCCGTTTACATAATGAAAGCACAGATTATATATTTTGCAATAAAAGTGGTGTGATGATATCTCATTATCATATTATGGGTATTTCACTTAGAATCTGTTTAGGTCTGTTAGAAGTTGCATGCGACGTATTTTCAATTTGCTCATCAATAATCAATGTCAGGCAATGTAAAAGTTGTTTTCTCACGTTGAGTAAGGGCTGCAGTTGCAATGAATACCAATGATATGACTAGAAAGGTAATAGCAGCAGACAATTTTGCTTCCCATCACTCAGTGTCAGTGCCAGTTATCAACAAATTTGTCTTGTCACTCTCTGGACCCCATTACTCTACTGCCTAAATTCAAGAAAATATATAATTTCAGAAGCAAAGTGACACTCTCCGAAACTCTAATAACAAAGGAAACACGACTGTCCTGCTCTGCCATGGTTATAGTTTATCCACATAAAAATTCTGTAATTAATTCTTCATTCATTAATTAAACTCCCACTCTTCATTGCATTCTGAGCCAATGCTGCATGCTTTAGCCACCCATTCAGTTCAGCATTCAGTGTTAGCAGACGGCTACAGATTTGAACTAGCGGCGCCGTCCAGCGCATGCTTCCATTCGGACTACAATGACGGTCCGGAGGGATTTTCTGATCCACGCTCCTTTCCGGCTGGCCATTCCAACTTTCCTCGAGCAGAGGAAAAAGCACCGACATCAACCCAAAATAAAATCTATAGGACGAGGACTCATGGACGGGGCCAGTGAGGGGGTAAACTCCAAAGCTTAAACTTATGGGTGCATGCGCTGGATTGACTGGTGCCATCTCTGTGTAATTACCTAGTTCTTCATCCAAGGCAGCTGTCCACAGAACAAGCAACACAGGCTACACTTAGCACCGAAATATTACCTTCTGCCTTAATTTTACATCCCTCCAGTGGAGCAGAAGCCTGATGTTAAGCAAAAGAAATGTGTGCATGTATGAGTGCATAAAATCAGGTGGATGGAAACACACTTGGAGGCTCTGCTATTTTTCGAGTTTGAAGACAAGAAAAAATGAGGATTACTGTGTTATATATATACGTATAGAGAGAGAGAGAAAGAGAGAGACACTTTTTCACATGAACTTTAAAAGTCATGTGGAAGAAATTATATATGAATGCTACTTCATATAGTGTTCCATCTTTCTTGAACTTTGGTCAGCTGAAGTTACAGCACAATATCAATTTGTAAGAAGCGTGAAAAATGTCTTTCATTTATACGCACAGGCCGGACCCTTTGGGCTATATCCATTCTGTCTCAAGAGACAGTTCATAACTGGACTGAGAAAAAAACCTTAGCGCTGTTTCAAAACAGCCAGAAGGAGGACATGTTCAATTCCATAATCTATTTTGATTACAATGTCTTTTTATCTAACTTTAACAGCCATTTAAACAAATACTGCTCTGCGCTTTCACATTTAGGCAGCTGTATCCGTCTAATGCATTTTGAATGTTCGTAAAAACTCATCTGTGTAGCCCGCAGTCAAGACATCGACTGTCTTTTGCTTTACTAACATTTTTTATTTGTACATAAAAACTATCAATTTGTGATAAACGATTGCTAGTTAAAGGGGTTACTATTACTATAAGTTTGAAATAAATTAAAGTGAGCATCACCTTCAGGTAAAAATGTAATTTTGTGTTTATTTTAGATGTCATTAGCAGCAGAAGTTTGCGTCATTAACTCAGGACAACAGCCAGGAGCAAGCAGGATATAGGAGTATAATTTAAGGTTGAGCTGATTTAAAAATGTCAAACCTTTTTGATATGAGGCTTAATACCGGACTGGACCGGTAATGCCGAAAAAATGCGACATGTTACTCAGCTGCTCCCAAGAGGAATATAGTGTGCATAATGACAGCGACAACAGCAGCACTACAGTCCATCATGTCAACTGTGACGCATCGTATTTTTATTTTTCACAATAATTCAACTTAACTTTCCTCAATCTAAAGTTTAACATTTAAATGGTAAATAAAATTAGACTTCAGCTGAGTGATACTCGAGGAAAAATTTTGACATTTTTAAAGCAATAAACGATTGTAGATTTCACTTTTCATGTGTGCCGAGTGTCTTTGACCCACATTCAGCCAATTAAAATGTCTTTAGAAAGAAGTGTAAATCGCACAATAATGATCATTACTAATAATAATTGAGGTGTAGCTCATGTTTCAGGTACAACTCAATAAACTGGTGGTGTTTTGTTATATTACTGTGTTGTTAATGAAGTTTAAAAAGGGGAATAAAACTGGTGGCACATGCATCGTCTGAAACTGTGGGTGTGAAGCTGCGGGGGCTCTCCTGCTCGGCAGGTTGATAATATTGGCCAGAGCAATCAGCCCGTTCCGAACAGGCACAGGACAGATTTCAAAAAGACCTCTAAGGGTGATTGAAGTGTCAAGTGAACATGAATATTTCAGTGTTGTAGGTTGTTAAATTCTTCCGTCCAGTTTCTGAGACCAAATTAAAAGCTCTCACATTACAGAGGCATGCCTCCGCTCTAAATGACAGACTTCACTACACACAGAGACGCCGAAAACTTCTCCGACACTTTCGTCGGTTTATTGTCCAACAGTTTCACGGCAGACGCCTCCTAGATGTGAAGTAAATGGTTGCGTGTCACATCGCTGCCAGTGACTGTAAAATCCTTTTGTTCGTCACTATTGTGAGGCTTCTGTGGGATATGGATGAAGCCATTTTGTGAGCATAGTTCTTGTAAAATGAAGTGTATATAAAGTAATAACATGCAGGAGGGTCTCCTCTCTGCACCATGAATGAGTCGCTCCTGCCGTGGGGAGTTGGTGACATGATTGTGATTGGACGAGACACAGAGAATCCAGATCAAAGCAATCTCTAGTGTTTTGGCCCCCAGCGCAGTGTAGAGCAGGCCCACACACACACACGCATGCACACACACACACACACACACACATACCATACTGTATACAGAGAAGTATGTACACACACATGTGCACACAATCTTCCACTACCACTGAAACACTACCTTTCCACTCTCACACATGTACGCTCACACTTGGTGTCACACATTTATGCACTCTGCCTCACAAATTCAGTCTCTATCTCTCCTGACACATTCACACATATACAGCCGACACTCTAATGCACTCAGTGGCTGTAGACTGTTGATTTGGATGAGTAAGCTGCAAGAGCGGACGGACACTACCGTGTTTTTGCAAAGCACACGATATTTAAATGTCTTTGAATTTAATTATTTTTTTTTGAGTTTGAGTTTTTGTGTCGTCAAAGAAGCATTTTAATAGAATTTACATGTCTATCATCATTCAGCCTGACTTCACAGGATTTTAAGAGTTTTTTTTATCATTTTAGTACACTGCATGTCTTATTTGCAGCACAATATTTCATGTACATTCATTTCAATCTGCAGAATGTAAATATGCAAACCACAGCTTCTCTTATTTTTTAGAATTGCAACAATAAGATCTAGTCACTATTACCAACACTACAAGATCATTTCTGCTGTAAAGGGTTTTTTTTATATACATATATGTATAGAGGCTGATAATATAATGCATAATGGATCATTAATCTGCTGGTCTTTTGGTTTGGCATTTAGATTTACATTTACATTTTTAGCATGATTGGCCTAAAGCTACCATATGCATTACAACTTGCTGCCAACTGACCCCATGAAATGACCAAAAGCTGTCTACATTAAAATAGCATGTCTTAAACTGATGAAAGATGCATAATGCAAATATCATGTCATAGTCACCAGAGCTGGGCAATATGTTGTTGCGTAAAGTGTTGATGTTCCTGGTTTTAAAAGCTGCGTTACAGTACAGTGATCATTCCAGACTGTTCTTCTCATTGTACTTCCCCTTTCCCTTACCCTCTTAATTATCATATCCACATTAGTGATGATTATTCATCAAAAATGTCATTGTGGTAACGAAAAATAGTCATTTTATTCAGAACATTGATACTGATATAAAAGTATTTGGTCAGAATTATTGTGATATTTAAGGTTGTCACCAAGTCCTAGCATTTATGACGTGCTTTTAATGACATCAAGTTACACTGTATATAATGTATCGCATTATTGCCTAAAATTACCACAACATTTTTCTAAGGCCATATCACCCAGCCCTAATATTCACCTTGTGTTCACCTCTCTCTATCCTCTAATTTTAGTTAGTTTCCCACCAGCATTACTGCCTGCAGTTACTTTTTGCACATGCACAAAAGAAGAAGAAAATCATTAAAACACCAATTTTAAAAGGCAACGAATCAAAACTACTGGACTTCTGTGAGGTCACTGTCTTCTGTTTTGAAGTTTGATGTTTGGTGTTTACTTTTCACACATCCTTTATTGTTGATGTGGTGCTTCGTGCGGTTTCCCCGGTGCCTCTCATGTCGTTGCTTCTCAGATGTCTGGTGTGACTGAGGAGCTGAGGTGATGATGAGGAAGCGCGCAGCCCGTGGCACGCCACAGTCGCACACACTTAGCACACTGCGGTTTTAGCGCTCCTTCCTTCCTCTTCACTTAAACGGACCATTAGGAATATAAATACAATTATTTGACAAATATATTTAGCGCGGTGGGTAATGATCTCACTGTGGCGAGCTGCCATGGTACATAAACGCCACATCACAGTTTGCGAGTAACATCATCAGATGTAAGTGTGCCCTGGTGTGCATGTAAACAGTCTTTGTCTCGTCTGCACACACGCCGCCATTGTGTCGCATTTGTTGTGAATACACTGATGCAAATTAACGTTGTCTCTCTGTCTCATTTTTTTTTTTTTTTTGAACACACAGGCATGCACACAAACACAAACACTGATCCACTCATTGGCTGTGGAGTGTGGGTCTGCCTGCTGAGGGGCGGGATAAAAACCTGGAGCTGAATGGGAGGATGTAGTGCTTTCTATGTGACCTTGCTGGTGACATCAGGACAGTGTGTGTGTGTGTGTGTGTGTCTGTGTGTGTGTGTAGGCAAGGAAGAGACAGACAGCTTCAGACTGACACACACACACTCACACATACGTATGCACTGAAATGAAATAAGAGCAGAGCGTGGTTACAAGAGTCTCAGTCTTATTTCATACTTTCCAGTGGTAAGAGTTAAATTGACATTTTCTGTTCCCGCCATCCCATAAATGGAAGCCTCCGTTTAATTGCTTTCATATGGTTAATCCAAATTAAGCATGGCCACAAAATAAGATATTCCATTTCATTTGGATAGCTGATGATTCCAACAAATCTGTCTTTTCCTTTCTCTGTGTGCTCGCTATACCAAGGCACTTCTGAGTGAATAACTTCAAACCTTGGAAAAGACCCAATTTTGGGCAAAACTGTTTGCACAAGACAATCCTCTATATTTGCCATGGCATGAATGCTGAATACAGCAGTATTGAAGTGTTATAGTGGCTTAGAGAAAGTACATTTCGGTCGGAAAAAGTTGCCTAATTGAACCAGATACTCTATTGTGCAACATTCACGTTCTTTCTGTAAAACCAACAGAGCAGAAATGAATGTGTGAAACAGGCGAAAGAATGACAGAATTATCTTCATGTCATAATTCATGCGGCTCTTTATGCCTGCTGATTTATCTCAGCAGTGGTCGGATACATTTCCTCCTTCATAATCAGTGATGAAGAGGGAATTAGAGCCACGTTCATTAAAATCAAACAGTTTCTTTATTCTAGTCCTACTGCTGTGCGCTTTGTTTGAGATTACAGAAAAAAAAAAATGTAAAGATATTCTAGAAAAAAAAAAGTGTAGAGATGTTCTGGAGAATTACTGCGACGGTGTACTTTTATCCCATTTCGGTTATTTTTAACTTGAATTTTCCCTAATTGTCAGCCTTGCGAGGCCGTATCAAGTGGTCACATTTTGATCATTGTGCTGCTTTGCTTTTTACCACTAAAGGAAAGTGAACGCTGGAAAAACTGGGAGCCAGATGTTGGAGTAGCTGAAGACAGGACAGACTATAGTTCACAGATATTTGCAGGGCCTGTCTTTAGTTCCAAGCTATAATCTATTAGTATTAGTTCTGCTGTCAGTTCTGTCTTCACGGGCAAAAAAGGGGACCTTTTTTCTCCTCACAGAGGACTCGCACTGTCACACAGGGAGTGTTACCACTCCTCAAAAGAGGGACAGGGCCTTAAAGTCGGAAAGTACTACCTCCCCCCCTCCCTCCCTGCCTCCCTCGCCTCTTTTTCTCCCAGCTTCACACTTGATTCCCACAGGCTTCCATTGATTCATGTGCTACAGTGTTGATGGAGAGCAAACAGATATCCCCTTCTTCAGTGTACTAAAGTCTGCATTGCCTTTTTAACCTGTCTGCTGATAGAATTTGCTGGTTTTGAGTCCGAGGCATACTTGCTGATAAAATAGAAAGGCATCCCCCCCCTCGTATTCCACAGAAACTGCTTCATTCCAACCATAAAATCAGCCCTGTGAGCACAAACATTCAGCCAGTATTTACATTTGTGGTGGAGTGTCGGGTTGAATGAGAACAGGGTGGTAGGGGTAGAGAGGTTCGCTCCCATTTTCTGCGGACGACTGGAGACACATCATGTATCTTTACCAAACAACTCTGGTTTGCTGGATTGTTGAGTCGTCTGCACGTCATTCTACTGTCTCGCTGCGAGAGGGATTTGTGTGCAGACAAGTAGAAGAGAAAGAAAGCAAGCCAGTCTCAGGGTGACTCAGTTTACAAGTTCACGTCAGGACACTCTTCAACAGCTGGCTCTACGGGAGTTCTTGTGCAATTATCAACAGCAACAGCAGGGAAATCGGAGAAGGGGCCAAGCTTTATGTCATCCAATGGGAGAGCGCTACAGCCAATTCCAGTGTCTAAAATTCAAGATGAAGTGCACATGAAGTGACCATTCACTTGACCAAAGATCTGGTGCTGCTGACTCAGCTGGTGATAAAACATCTTTCAGGGACCGTTCAAAAATCCCCAGAATTACACATGTGGTGGGCTACTTTGATGAACAGTTTCCACGGTATCTTGAAAATTACCAAACAGTTACACCTTTAAAACCGATAAGCGTAATTGCCTCACATTAGCTCGTCGCAGATTGAGACAATGCAGCACAAACTTTGGTGGGTTCTCCGCTCTTATCTAAGCGGGGCTGCGCAGTGGAGTAACAGCAGCTGAAAGCCATCTGCTGTGGAGGAAGAACTGGCTGCCTTAACAAGTAGGCAAACTGTCAGAGAGGATTAATGCTCTACCTTAAACCTGAGTTAATAATAAATGGGCTGTTTACTTGTTCAAGGGGGAGGCCATAGATAACAGCACTCAAAACCCCTCCTCTTACTGCCAAAAAGATAAATTCTGGTTAAGTGGGGACCTGCCTGCATTGTGGCCTCCAGTTCCCCAATCATTATGAACAAAACAAGAGTTTTACTCTCACTTACTAATGGAAAAGGTCAGATTGCGTGCATGTGCACACCACATTCTGCAGAACCTTTGGGATATTCCGTTCGCTGTCATTAATTCTCCAGACTGGACCATCTCAAAACGTGAAGTACATCACATTTTCTTTTCGCATTACAGACAGGGATTGCATTTTGCATTTTGCATTTTGCGATTATGATAGATTCATCACATGTGACCACCGGCACTGCACTCAGCACCGTCAACCCCCCCCCCCACACCCCCCCAATGACGGGTTTTCAACAGAACGCTGAAGGCGGCTTCAAAACTGGCGACGTGCATCACCTTCTTAGCTGCTGATGCATGCAAGAAAATTGTGGGAAAGAAACCCCTGAGAAGGAGTCAAAGAAATGTCTTCTTCTCTCCCCCTCTCTCCTTCGCTCCTAGAGGGCTGTATTAGCCCACGGTGGGGATTTAACTAATGAGCCTAGCTGCTCTCCACTGAGGGCATCCCAAGACAGCCTTTCTCCTACAATTGGTTCCAAAGGGTTTAAATGCGCTGGTCGCTGCAAAGCTCCACTCTGTCCAGGAGATTATACGGTAATAAAATAGATTGAGGAGATGTGGTCGAGGGGTAACTTTTCACATTATTTGCTGTTATGATGATTGCTGAGCATACAAAAGCTTAAGTCAATACATTTGATCGCCGAGGAAATCTTACACCTGCGTATCTAATTTCTATCACCGATTCAGATGTACCATGAAAACAAACAGGCCACAACAAAAATTTCACCGAGTCTCAAAGTGCTGTATACTTTATATTAAGTGAGATGGAAGGCGTAAGAAAGTGAAGTTAATATTCGCCTGTGCTGAAAAGAAGTGCAGTGCTCATTGTTGGACTGAAATTGTACTCTTCCTGCCCAAAGTCCTTTACTACCATGTGTGGTCACTTCTTGGAGCTACAGCTGCTGGACTGCAGTGCCGCATATAACCAGTGCCTCATTTCCTGGCTGCTAGATTCTGGCTCTACTGACTCAACTAAAAAAAAAAAAAAAACTCAGTAGCTTCAGCACCCCCCTAAAACCATGAATTAATTATTGCTAGTTGTAATTTTCTTGCTACTGTGTGTGTTGTGAGTAATTCTGGGGATCTTCGCTGCACTGTGAAGCTATTATTAAAGGTGCAGTAATTAAATTTTTTTTTTTTTTGGGGGGGGGGGGCATTTGGGGACAGCAGACCAAGATGTAAACATATAACCAATTTAAAAAAAAAGTTGATATAGCAAGCACTTGAGCAGAAATAAAACGATGATTTACACCTCCAGCAAACACGCATTGGCATCAGCACTCATTTGGAGTTTTCTGTCCACAGACAAACAATCAGCTCCTTTCAGCAATGTTTTGGTCTCCACTAACTTGTGGGAAATATCCAGCTAGTCGTATCTTAGTCTTTCTCTTATTTGGTGCTGGACAGGTAGCACACAGAGAGTTTTTCAGAGCTCAGGGCTTTACATACATTCACTTATCTGTTGCGGCCTACCACAATATCAACATTGGCCAACACATATTGATTTTGAGCATTCAGAGCTGCCAGCCTTCTCGCTCTATCCATCTCTCATACCCAGGACAAAGCGTTTCCCACTCATAAACTTTACTTGGGCCAAGCACCCATTTATGGAAGCAAAAGTATATTAGTGTTTTCAATCACATTTTTAGAATTTCTCATTTATATTTTTTCTTAAGTACACTCGGCAACCCATTTTAGCATTTATTTTTTCATCTGCTTGAGAGAATGATGTCATCTATGATCAATTAACTAGTGGACAGCCCTCCATACGTTCCTGTACCATGCGCCTTTTATTTGTTTTTGCAGAAAACAACTGCTGGCTGCGACTAGAAAGGAGTCTGTTGAGAGTGGCGAGAGTTCACCAGAATAGTTAAGTTTTGAGCTGTAAAACCAAAACGATGGGCTGAAAGATGCTAAAATGCTCCACGGAGCTGAAGGGAACTGCAAAGATTGTCGATAATTGTTCGTGACCACGGGCGACCATTTTCACTTTGGAAGTTATCCTTTAATCCACTGCCTAGATAAAAATATTGAATAATGTAACTTTTTCAAATAAATTCAGAGGGCTATGAGTGACATCACAGACACTACACCCATATTTTTATACAGCCTATGATGTCATCCCACTTCTGAACTTGCTGGCTACTGGCAGGCAGAAGGCTTTGTCTCTTGATGTGGCGATCCCACATCTGCGGCATTACAGAAGCCTTTGGAAAATGACTCAGCATCGCCATTTCCATGCAGTGACGTCCGTTTTGACGTGATTTAAGTGATTTTCAAAGACAGCCCAATTAGGATTTGTTTTAACTGGATCTCATAACAGTGGGCAAAGGAGCACGCAACAACCCTTCCAGGTGCAGTGCAAGTTGTCATCTCACTGCAAAAACGGACTTACGGTGTTTAGGGATGATCCAACAGTTTGCGAGGGTTGAAACTGCAAGGCGGCAGTAACAACGGTTGGCACATAACAAATGAACAAGTGTCAGACTATTGTCAGTATCACATTTATGCGAACACACAGCTACAGCGAGTTGTGAATTGAGTTATTTTGTGAGATAAATGCCCGAAAGCTGTTGAGTGTGATACCATTTGTCTGCCATTGTAAACACTCATACAATGCTGCGCTGCACCTCATCTCTATCCTGAGTGGCACCGGTGCACTCTGCATGCTGGGGGTGACCAACGCAGATGAGCAACGCTCTGAATATCTGAACAGGAATTCTGACAGAGCTCAGAAAATATTTCACAAATGTGAACATGATGTTGGTTCACACACGGCAAGGATATGATGTCAGGTTGTTAAACTACACCCATATGGTCCTGTAATTGTATAATAACACTTAGTATCCTGCACATGATTCCTGAGATCAAATGAAAGATATTTTTGCCCAGGCATCAGTCTTGGCAGAGTTCCATTCATTCAGAAGGATCTATTTCAATCTTGTGTCCAATGTGCAAACAAAACCTGCCATAATCCTGACTGTGGCGCGCGTGTGTGTAAGGATTGGATTCTCTTGACTGTTCCTGTAACATGAACAGCTGACAAAGAGCTTATCACGGAGGATTAACTACTGCTTTTCAAGGTGTTTTTCCACATCAAAACTGTAATTTTTGGCACTTCACCAAAGGGCACGGGTGTGGCACGCAGCAAAAATCGCTCTCAAAATCCCCCGTGATGGTCGAGCCTTTAGACAAGCCCAACATGACAACTTGTCTAGCAGCAAGCAAGGTAAGCGCTTACAATGAGCACAGGGTAGATGAAAACTGACACCCACCCTGATTACTCTGCGTACACAAAGCCAGAGAATACATTACCCAGAGGAAACAGAAACGAAGGCCTCTGATTGTAAGGACAGATGTGAATTCATCTACAATTTATCCATCATCGCTGTACAATCACAGCTGACTTTAACAAAGCTCAACTGTAACGTGGGTGTGTCCCTCAGCAAAGACGTCTATTCAATAGCCGCTGCCTTTGTTTTCATGGCAACCAATAATAAATAAACCTTGGAAACTGACTCACTCTTCGCAAGCTCTGAGCTTGAGTTACTCAACCCCGTGATTGGGGTGATAGCTCAGAAAAACCAAACCGAAGTGTTTAGGCTGTCTTCTCAGCAAACTAGAAACAAGGGAGTAGAATCCCTTTTCTCAAACCTGGTATCGTTTTCCCGACGAAGTCAGCAAAGGGGCATCTCCTCACTTTCCCCGGCTCCTCTTCCGCCCATTAGGCATCCAAGGGACGCTCATTTGCAACACTGGAACGACGCCGTGAATATCACCCTCAACTGCAAATTCTCAGAGGTCTTTGTGGCGGTATAAATCATTAAGACAGATACTCCTCAGAGATGCCATGGTGGTCATATACCTCTTGCGCCCCAAAACGCATTTGATTTCATTTGTTCTGTGCTCTGTCTTTGGCAAACTGCATAACAAGCCAGGTGATGTTAAATTTAACACCTTGTCGAGATCATTTGCATTAATTTCAGCTAATTTACACACTGTGGCAGGAGCTGCAAAAAATGAGCATTCGGGGGGTGTTTGGCCAGGGACGGTAAATCAGATTAAGTGATACATATTGTATCCTTTGAGTCGTTTACAATTCAAAGATTGATGAACAAACGCAGTAAATTCAGTCTAATTCGGATGCTTATAGGTGAGCCTTCCATCTGCGGCAGATACAGTGATGTGCTATATGGAGGATGCTCATTGTGAGGGAACCATTGTTCTACTGCTAATCCTGGCTCAGCTTCTCAACCAACCAGCACTGGAGGCTTAAATGCAGCAGCCCTTTTAATTCTCCACTTTGTGCTGCCGTTGTTGTGCTCTCCTCGTAAATAACACCAACAGGCTCAACAAACGGGCCTGCGATGGAAAACGAACCGTGTCTGTAGAAATACATTGTGACTTGCAAATTAAGTTTCTCCTTTTTTGTGTGTGTGTGTTTGGAGCGGGTCTCGACGTCTGCGAGGAGATGTGCGGTGGCAGAGATACGACTCTGGTGTCGACGAGCACATCAAAGACGGGGCCTATGAGAGGTCTGCTTTACCTTTGAACATAGAATAGGATTGGAGGCTGCGCCAGCTCTCTGCAGGCGAGGCTCAGGCTGATCAGAGGCTGCCCAGCGCAGCAAATGCAGCAGCAGTGGGCACAAACACTCGCACTATAGTCAGTTTCAAAGGAGCCCTCTACCCACCACTGATAGCCTACACACAGAGTGAGCGCGAGCTTCGCCGCTGAGGGAAACGGAGATTGTGTGCCAAAGCACAACACCCTGCAGAGCTGAGGCGGTGTCATAAGGAACAAAGTTACTGATTCAACAGTCTCTCGCATAGTTCCTCCTTAATACTGCATTTCCCACTACGCCAAGCCAGCGTGAGGAGGAGAAAAAAAAAAAAAAAAAAAAAAGACAAGCGCATACTTGAATGCTGTCTCTCAGAGGGGAGGTTCAGAGTGTCCACAACATTGTTCAGAAAAAACAAATCACGCGCGCACCTTCGTGACTGTACCGACCGACGGGGATCAGACGGCGGAGATGAACACAGCTTGCTCCCTCTGACCTGTTCCCAGGGATTGATTCAATTAAAAATTAGCTTTATGTTTTTTTCTTTCAATCCTTCTTCCACTTCTTCAGCACAAAATATTAATTACATGAATCATAGTTCACAGTCTCTCAGTTAATTGTTCAGCAGTAGAGCATTTCACAGGGCCGCAGCTGAAGCCTGGGAGATGAAAACAGGATGGAGATGGGGGGTTTTCGGGGAAAGGGGGGAGGGGACACTAATGCTTTCCCACTGTCACTGGACTGTAAAACGCAGATGGGACCCCGTCATGTGACGCTTCCTCAACAGAGACAGCCACCTTCACAACGACTGGAAAGTTCGCATCTATTCTTAATTATTACTATTCATGTCAGCAACTTATGTTTGTGCTACCCTGCCTTGCCCGCTCTGAGCGGCATGTCGCCGGTACTGAACTAATACTTAACTGCATTTAGCAGTGCATTAAATGTTACTGAACTCCTCCCTCCTCCTAAAGCTCTGATTTTATTCTCAGTAACAGGATAAAAAGCCCTAATCATGGTGGATTCTCTCGTCACTTCTGAGCAACGTGATTGTTTTAAAAACCATTTGGCAAATTATCTCACAAAAATGCGCGTGGGCAGAAAAGTGTTTATGTGCACCAACCATTATCAGGTTAAGGAGAAGAAAGCCATGAGCTGGCGGTTTGCTTGCTTTGTAATCTCTACCCCCATATCTTTGTAACAAATTTAGTGTGGACTCCACAGCTTACACAAAAAAAGGACCTTATTCTGGCAGTAGCTCGCCAATTAGACAGATAATTATGCAAATGTAGCCTTTACTTAGTCAGCGAGTGGGCAGCGGCAGCAGCCAGCGCTTTCTACAGGGCAAAGGCGACCACCGCACTCTCACAGGAGAGTCTCTAGTTGAGCAACACACTCATGATCGAGCCTCCCTTTCATTTACACACACACACGCACACACACTTCACCTTTAATTATCAGAAACAGGAAGCTTACACGCCGAAGTCAATGACCACAGGGAGAAAAAGAGACACCCCTGCTGACTGTGCATGAACAACATTTGAACGCTACAACACTGTAACGGTGTACTGAATCAGTAATGGCCGCTTTCCAGAACTGATAAGGCAAATTTTATTCCCCTAATGTATGCCATTACTCGTGTCAGTTTATCAACAGCAGACCGCTTGTCATGATTCAAACAAATGAGGTCGGGAAAACAAAGGCGGAATTGCAAAGTGACAAAAGTGCCAATGCAGTTTTGGTATGAAAGCAGCCTCATTAGTATTGGATGTATCGCCTTTTTAAGGCGCCTGCCAGAGTGAGCGGTTCTAGAAGCGTACTGAGCCATTCAAGATGCACACCACAACAAAATGCTAATGGAAGACACAAAGCACTGTGCTGACAGGATTTCGATACGGGGATTGTTAACAGTCAGAGAGAGAGAGAGAAGGCTGGATGCCCGAGTGCTCTAATCCCACCTGCCTCTCTCTACACTGGGGGGGGAAGACGAAAGCAGCCCCCGGGAAGTTCAATATCTGCATCTGCTTGACCACATCTCAGCCGCCTCGATGAGAAGCAGTGTCTCTGTGGCTAGATGAAGCGGCATGGCTCGAAGGAGCGCAGGATTAGGCCAGACTCTCCAGGCAGACCCCACAGCTCTTCACTGAAACATTCATAAGGTTGCCAGCATGGAGGCACAGAGACAGAGGCCGGCGTGTGATCCATGGGCAGAGGCCCCTGCGTGAACTGGACCTCCAGCTGCTCCTTAACCAGGGTGAGTGTGACAAGCCCTCTCACATTGCCCATCAGCCACCGGCTGCGGGGCTCTGCTGGGACTCTGCTGGGCTCTGCAGGTACTGGCCACTAACCAGGTCCCTCCTCGGAAGGTCTGGTAGCCACGCTGAGGTGCTCTTTAAGCTGAGAGGACTCACACTCTGGAGGCGGAGGTTGGGGCTTTTCTTTGCTACACATGTGTTTGTTCCTTGGTGACTAACAGAGGGCTGCTTGTGCCTGCGGAAAAGACACGGCGAAGCTGACATGTTTAGATTGGAGAGCAGTCAGGCCTGTCTACATAGTCGCAGTGAAGCGACAAAGGGCTGCTACAGAGCTAATACTGACAGAGGAAACAGCGCTGACTGCAAGGACCAGGATGTTTTCATACTGTAGCTAGGTGCTCATGGATACTGTCAGGATAACAGAAAGGTCAAACACTAACAGTAACTTGGCAGTGACGCTAATTGTTCCTGAACTCAAACCAAACCCTTTTTCCCAGCCTGCAGACTATTGATTCTTCTCCATCAACGTCTCTATCAGCGGCTTAACTGGCAATCGCTTATTAAACAATTTGTAGGATGCCAAATCATTCCCTCCACACATTTCCACACTTTACCTGACCTTGTTGAATAGATGTGCCAGACGTGTGTCAGTTACAGCAACATGAGTCATTTCCACCTCCTCACCAACAGCCAGCTCGCGAACGTCTACCACCGAAAATCTTGGCTTTGTTTTCCTTTATTCATTATTGCAATCCCTCTTTTTCAGAGGAGGCATCACAAAGCAGCGGGCAAAAAAGGCATGTCTGGACCCAAACTGTGTGAAAATTTGAAAAACCCATATGTACAGAGAAGAGAAAGGAAACAACCCTGCAGCAGCTCAAACTAATGTTAGGGTCTGGTGATACGCAATGAAAAGCGTATCCAAAGGGCTGCAAGTAATGATCGTTTTGTATTATTGATTGATCGTTTAGTCTATAAAATGTCACATAAATTGTTAAACTGCTCATCACAACCTCCCCAAGAGCCCGAAGTGACATCTTCAAACTGCTTCTTTTTTTCCAACCAACAATCCAAAACCCATAAATGTCAAATAAAGGCAGAAAATACTTATATTTAAGTAGAAAATGACTTAAACGATCAATCAGCTGTCAAAATAGTTTGTAACTCATTCTCTTCTAACTAATCAATTAATCAATTAATCACTGCAGCTTAAATTTAAGAGCAGGACGGATTTAAAGTGATTTTTCTACCATCGTCTTCATCTCTTAACACAGAAAACATACGGACAAACATTTGATAATGAAAATAATTATTTTGCAGGCAAATTACGCACATTCTAACAATTAAATCTACTCAAAAAACACTGACGAATCACTTTTTAAACATGAATTTGATCGCATGTAGTAGAAATATATACAGCAGACATGTACAGTTCTGTGACACCAGTATAGTCTAACAGCGACCTCAGAGCAGAGGTGCCTGATAGAGCAGAGCACCCACCGAGGTGTGAAAAAAAAATCACAGCGTCTCCATTACCTTGCCACTACCGCTCGGCATGACAATCACAGCAATACAGACGTAAAGTTGGGCTGTGTTAATTTGAGCACTACATATCCACAGGCAATCTGCAGAAAGACACCAATTACACAGAATTTTAAAGTGTCTAATTGAGGCCCTTCAGTCTGAATATGTTATTGCCAGTTCTGATTCAAGGATGAAGACAACATGCTCAGCTGCAGCCTGCTGCTTACTCTTCAAGGGAAATGTGGTGTTAATAGGATGGATGCTCAGCCTTTGGTTCAGCGTCCTCCTACTGAACCAGCACGCCACAGGGTGATAATCCTTATTTTGTTGCACTGGCTTATTACAATGCTAGCAGTAAATTTTGCATTTAACCACAGGCCCTTGCTGCTTGATAGAGAGAGAGAGAGAGAGAGAGAGAGAGAGAGAGCAACCCTCTGGAGGAAGTGTCAAGTCTACAGCACATCATGAAACGGCCTATTACGGCGTTAGGAAAACTTTTAAAGTGCAAAAAAAAAAAAAATCACAGTTGAAAAAAAACGAAGTGAGGAGAGCTGCAGAATGTTCTAACTTCAGACATAAATGATCCTCATCATCCTCCATTCTGATGTTAAATTACACCTAAAATAAAAGATGTATGCGCGTAAAGCCCAAATTAAAAGACAGACTGAACTGAGAGACACGCGGCTGTGATGAATGTGTAGATTTCTGGAACTTGAATCAAATCTAAATTGGAGCGCTGATGAACTCGGCTGGCCTTTAATTCCACTTTCTCTGCGCCGCGAATGCAAAGCTTTGTCCACAGACCCGAGCACGGGTCACACTGATTTCCATGACTCTAACTCCAAAAACAGCCACCAGACTCTCATTAGGAACCCCATGTTGGAGAACATGAATAATGCAGCGCACTTAGAACACTGGCCAGCGTCTGTACATTCACCAGTGTGTTTGATCTTGTCAAGTTTAGCTCACATTTCTGCATTTATTCTGTGGCGTTTAACTAAGCAAGTTCCCCCGAATGCACACAAGGGTGTCGCAGGCAGTCACTGGTATTTGATGGGTATAAATATGGGAACGTTTGAAGATTAACCCAAAAGACTAATGCCGCCGTAACACTTGCAACGGGTAGATCAGCTAATGAGAAGCCAGCCCTGGTCTTTGGCATCATAAACATTTTACCAAATGTATTCCAAAGCCCCCTGGAAAGGCATCTTGAGAGTTCTTCCCCTTATGTACTGTACTTCATCTCATTACTAGAAGGAGTCAAAACATCGGAAAGGAACTTTGAAGCTCGGAGCTCCTCTGCGAACCAGAAGGCACAGAGGTGAGAGTGGGCATATTAAAAAAAAAAAAAAAAATGAAAATAAAAACTCTAAATAGACCTCCCGGTCCACCCACTGAGGTGATACAAAATACAAAATAAACTGGGAGTAAACACCCAACAAGTGTGAGAAAGGAGAAACTTAGAGTCTAAGATGTTTCAGCAATCCATTTATCATGTTTGTGTCTAAAGTAGGGCTGCAAATAACACTTTATTTTCATTCAAGTGAAATACAATCAATCCCAGTTTCCAAAGTGATGTCTTTAACTGTTTTGTCAGTCCAAAAGCTACACATATCCAGTTTAATACAATGTCAAACAGAGAAAAGCAGGGAATCCTCTTATTTGAGAGGCTGAAAACAGTGAGAAAAAAAAGACAAATACACAAAAAATGAGCAAATAATCAAAATAATCACAATCAAAATAGTTGGCAATTATTTTTCTGTTAATCTACAAATTGATTAGTTGGCTTATCCCTGCAGCTCCCATCTAAATGGGGGGAAAAAAATCAAACTTGAACTTGAACAAAACTGAGTCATGGTTTGCTTTTATGTAACTGTTCCCTGCATGTTAAGCCATGCAAGAAGCCAGAGCATAATTAAAGACACACCTCCCTGTCAAACAGTCTACTCAGAAATGTGCTTTACGTCTGCGTTGTCCAATATAAAACTCAAGAGCAGACTAAAGAGATACACTCTGACCATCATTTAACAGTTCAATGGTTCATTCCAGGAAAAAAAAATTGCGTTGAAAAGTTAATAAGTGAAGAACGGTTACATCTGAGACATTTAAGGGGGAGAAAAAGGGGCAATTTCAAGTGTATCATCCCAGGGAAAGTCCTCTGAATTTCAGCACAAATGGACCTCGGAGGAATGTAGGAAACTGATGGCAGTTAATACGAAGCCATCATGTTACAAGCCCGACGGTTTGAAAAGACTTGAGCAAAAAAAAAAAGGGGGGGAAATAGGCATGTCAAGCTTAGCTTTATTGAAGGTCAGAGTAGCCTACTTGCAGTGTGGGCAATCTTCCCCTTAAGTCATTTAGCTTTAATTTCCACATCTGATATCACAAAACGTGCTCCCTGTAAGAGGGATAAGCTTAGCATTGGCCAGAGCTAAAAATAATAAGTCTTAGATGTTAAGAGACCAAGGTTTGTTCTCCCAAGTCATTAGCTGAGATAGCCGCTATACTGACTTTTATTCCCTGAGTGGAGCGCAGGAGGAATGGTGCACTGCCCGCTCTCGCCTTCAAAGTCATTCCAAAGAGTTTGGTCTCCTGGAAATAAAGCAAGATTCTCCAAGAAATGCGATCCCAAAAATAAAACGATACAAAAGGGTTTCTAACGTGATCGAGGTCTCCTCCTCTCGTTCGGGCACGACGCCGAAATAATGCCGTTACAAGTTGCTTATTTAAGTCACCGAGTCAGAACCTATCAAGTCAATTTAAAACGATGATTATCCGAGTACACCCCCCCCACACACACACTGATGGATGACAAGCTGCATCAGCGGCACAAAGATAAGAGCGTCTTCAATTCACACTGGGGAGATAATATCAATGCCCCTGTGAAAGCAGAGCCGAGAAAGTTCAGCGGAATTGCCAAGCGCTCGTCGAAGAACTCAATTACAGTAAACAAGAATGGTTAATTTGTTGCCAGCAGATAATCAAACCGGATTAAGCTGATAAAAACTGATTTTAAGGTGCCGTGGCAGTGAATGTGGCGCGCGAGCCAAAAACCTTCCCAGTTTGTTAAGTCAGCCGGCTCCTCCCTTAAAGCAACACATTGGGATATTTGATACACACAGTCACTCATCCTGCCCCTTTTGACAGCGGTGAAGGTAGAAAGTTGGGGGCTATAAAAATGATATACATGACAACGGCATTTCATCATGTGTTGTACCAGCTCCCAGATACTCGCTGTTAGCTCAGGACCCAGAGGAGCTTCTGTATCTCCATGATAAACTCATCTGGCATGATTTATTAACTAGTGAATCACACTCTACTCTCGCTCCGTAACGCACACACACACACACACACACACACACACACACACACACACACACACACACACACACACACACACACACACACACACACAAACTACTCCACAACTTCTCTGGAACAGTAAGCCTTTCCACAGGGACAGTCAAAGTCATTAGCACCTCCAAACTTTTCTCCATGCTAATTTTTGCTTTGATATACTGGGTAGCTCATTTAAACATAGTTCAGAAACAGTGCCCTGATGTTTTAAAACTTTTTTCACAACCAATACGACTTCTTATCACTCAGAAGTCACTTTAGTAATGATTCTGGGGGAAAAAAAAAACCCCATCTCTCAAGTTCCACAGTCTAAAAAAATCATGACTCGTTTCACTTTCAAGCTCGCCCGTCTCTTCTGCGGAGTCCGCCCCTCATCACTGCCATGCTCTACTCTGGCCAAAATGACCTTGTGGAGGTTAGGCTAAGGCAGCTGTCTTATCACATCGGCCCTACACTGGTCTCAAGCGGTCCGTCGAGTGCACTGCTGGCACCAGACTGCACAAAGAATGCTGGCATCATTTCATTCTTTGAGCCTCCATCTGCCACGACTCTGACCAAGGGGCTACTTCTTATTTTAGACCATCTATTCACATCCCCACGTCCGTGTCCGCTCATACGGACCCCCACCGGCCCATCAACCCCCGTCCCATTTACCCCTCACATCCACTCTTCAAACGCAAAAAAAAAAAAAAACTTGGGCTCCCAAGGCGGAGCGGGGCTGAACTCTATGAAGTAGACTGGAAACATCCGTGTCCTTTCCCAAACTTTGTCAGGTGAAGGGTAGTGGTTCTGCTCTAATGGACAGAGGAGCAGCTTTGCCCTCACACTTACACAGCACTTTAAAAAGGAAATCCCCACGCAGCCGGCACAAAAGCGACGCTCAGACACGCTGATCACTCTGTAATGAGCACAAGATGTCATTTCAATCGCAAAAAAAAAAAACATCTGTGCAATTCATTTTAGTGAATCAGTTCTTCTGTTTTCCTCGTTGCTTTTGTATACAGATTGCTTTACTACAATATCACTGATGAACAGTCGAGCGTCTTAAATATTCACAGACTGTCTCACACACAGCACAGTTCAGCTTCGATATTTTTACACCATAAGAGAGCTAAAATTGTGACGGAGAGATCCGACTTCCTTTTCTTAGTATAATTTGCACTTACTTACACTTGATCATTGCTCTGGTCACCATCAACACTCACGCAGAACATAGATGTTTCATCAAAGCAACAGAAAATGTTTTCAAACGTTTGACTCAATTGCATTTAAATGTAAAGCCCATCATGATAACACACAGACTCATAAACAACTTATTATATTTCTTGATAAGAGTGATTCGCCAACAGCCTGTCTTTAAACAAGTGTGTGTTTGGAAAGATCACCGAAGTGCAAAAGAAAAGTGCACAGATACATCTGGCTGCAAGCGACCAGCTTGCCAATGGCAGTTTTTATTTATTTATTTATTTTCCCAGGTTGAATATAGTGAAAGCAACTTAACTTAACAACTGGACTCGGGCTGAAAAGTTCTGGCCACTGCTTGCATTCAGCTACTGGTGAGTGGCGTTAAGGTTGGCATTTAGTAGTTTTATACTCATCCAGAGACAGTTTGTATGGCTATGTAAGAAGCAGCAATGACATGAAAGAATGTCAGTGAAAAAAGAAACATTATGTAAAACAGCCACACATTAAAAGTCTTCAAACTCCTCATTTCAATAACAGAAAAAACATTTTGATCCTAAAACTAAAATGTTAAAAGAAAAAAGTGTAACTTTTTTTTTTTCCTCCTGGACTTTCTTATAAAGAAAAAGGTCATCACTTGTTATGAAATCACACATTCTATCTTCACACGTTTTTCAGCCTCAGCACACATACACACTTATAAAACCAGCACATGTGGTGTCGGCTGTGTTCGGGAAATGCATCACATTTTCATGACTACTGTAGCTGCCTTGACACACACCAGGCTGGAGACCGCAATATCTGCAATGATGGATGGCCTTCATATTATAAGATATCAAAGTAACCCCAAAAGAAATACATTCTAAGTGACATCTATGTATTAGCAAGGGGGAATGGTTGCACATAATTGACTTCATATGCGGCTAGAGTGAGATCTGGCATGCAGCTGACAGCTCTGTGGAGATAGTAAAATTTTACACTACACAGGCTCTCTGCTGAGGAGGATGACGGACTCCAAGGGCAAAATATTTTGGTAAACGGACTTGGTGTGTTTTAAATTCACACTGAGCCTTTTTTTTCCCCCACAGGCTTATCGAGTATATCTACAAAAGGACCAGAGAAAATGAGTTAAAAGTATGTTTTTTTTCTTAGTTGTTACACAAAACCACATACACGAGAGTCAGTCATATGAAATAAAAGTTGTAATAACGACCCCGCACCCTCTTACAAGTGTGCACTCCGACATTGTTGCTTCTTTTAACCACCTTGTTGGCTGGGCTGGTGCATGCAAACTCAGAGCCAAGTCAAGGAGTGCGAGATTGCCAAAGAAATGTCTGGCAGTAAAAAAATATTTCTCTCCTGCTGGATGAATCTCCACGGTAGAGAAGTACACCTGAGGCCACTACTGTACCAGAACAGTTGACTTTGAGGGTTTTTTTTTCTTGTGTTTGTAGTCTCTCAGGTGGGACCAAATTAACTGTAATCATACCCAACTTCTAAATTAATACGCCCCTGAAAGCAGAAGTGACATGAAAACTCAGCCTTCCCTCACCGGAAAAACCTGCAGTGTACCGTAGGTCGTCAGTGCAGTCAGCTTAGTGTGACCCATATTTACGTTTATTGTTTGGCCACTGACCTCTAGCGGCCGTGGTAACTATGAGTGGAGCAAAGGAGGAATTCAGGTGATGCAAATTTAAGAGAAGCACAAGTCTGCACAAGGAGGAGGATGGACCAACAAGCAGAGGAATTTCACCAAGGAAACCAATGATCAACAGTGAGTTATTTTAACTTTTGTAATGTACTTAAAGTATCTTTTACAGTCACTTTTACATAACTAATATAGTTTACTTACTCAAACCCTAACCCTAAACCTTACCAAGCTGAGGCCATTTCCCCTGTTACCGGTTCCTGAACGCTACTTTTTTTCGATATCAATTTTATCAAATCCATGTGAACAAAAGATTAAATTAGCCAGATACAAAGTGAGCCCTGTCCCTGGACGTAAACTAATGCTTTTCCTGCTTTTCCTCCAGACAGCCAATCACCAGCAATATTAGATCTCTGCACGACAGGCATACTGCATGCTTGATGGCTCACTGACGCTGATGAGTTTAACTCATTTGTTACCGTAAGTTTGGTACCGAATGGCAAGAACCTTTTCGGGGCAATTCGTGTAGTTGCCATATGAGTATCAAAGTTCAGCCCTGACCTGATCAGTAGTTAAAGTAAGACGACGCGTAGTAAAAAGTTTTTCTTCATTTCCTGCAATAACCGCGAAAAAGTATGAAGTTCGGTATGTAGCTCAACTCTATCTTTAGCTTTTAAAACAAAGGGATTCTTGGACAAAGCCATGTCGAGCAGCTGTCCGGCTTGTTGCTTGAGTACTAAAATGTAGTTCACTCGAAAAAAAAACAAAAAACTCTGCATTTTTTTTGTCCATCCACTTCCTGAACTTTTGGCTTTGGAGCTTTTGTTCCTCGTGTCCCTTGGCTGCACTGTGCTTGCACGTCGTCTATTCTCCGGCAGTTAGAGAAGACAGGACTTTGGTGAATCTGAATTGTTCTGTGTTTTTAGGATTACTCCCCAGCGTGTGCATCACAGCCCCACACCGTTAGTTTGGAATTTAAAGGAGTGCAGATTAATAAATCATAATCCCGAACTCAGCACTCCTCAGTCACCTTTTTTGTTGCATCTAACGCCCCCAATTCCCGGCAGGCCGGGCACAGAAAAGGCGTGTAAAAGATCTGCGCTGCTCGGGAGAAGGGAAACAAACAGGTGGTGTAAGCCTCGGCGGGCCCTGCATCTCCGCGAGAAGCCTCCCTGACTCTGTCCTATCAAAGCAGGTTGTGAGACCTTGCTGCAGTTCCCTGGTAGTCCCTTGCTATGCACACTTAGCGGCCTCTGGGAAAAGCACTCCAGGTGCTCATTGACTTGCATGAAGGCTGACTTTAGTTCTCACGCTGGTGCATTGGAAAGACTGATGAGCTGCTATTGATCTCTGGCAGGAGATGCTTTTTCTCATGTACAAAGAAGATTATATAATAAGTAATAGCAAGAGAAGGATTTCACCAATTATCTTCGCTGGTTATTATTCTAGTAAGACTAAAAAATATCATTAGCAGAGGCATTCGGCATCCCGCTCACCGCCGACCCTTGTTAACGCTACCAGCGGTGGAAAAGCATGTGAATCAGCCTGATACAGCGAGCACAGAGTTGGGGGGGGAAAGTAGACTGCCATTACCCATGAGTGCTGCAAGATGCCCAGCGTAAGTGAGATGCCGTTTGCTTTCAAGGACACTTAGGATCCCAAGGTACTTGTTGAAGAGGAGGAATATTATTAACCCCAGTGGCACGGCCTTCCATTTCTTCATATATTTCACCGGCAGAACCGTCAAACCATTATATTACAGTGTTTCTTTGAATGGTGAAAGCTAATTTGACTTGGGGAAAATTGTTCCGCGTAAGGTCAAAACAATGCCACAACAATGGCGGAAATGGGGCATTTTAAAAATAACTAGACAGGGGAGGAAACTTCAGCAACACAAGCTGTTCTTTTTTTTCTAGGCCAGTGTGCACCAGCTTGCCATGACTAGACACTTGTCTAAGTTAAAAAAAAGGGGGGTGGGGGGAAGTAACATACTTTTACTTTAGAGAAAAGCCCGATGAGAGCTGATAGATGTACAACTTGCTTTTAGATTTTCGGCTTCGACGTTCACTTTGGGAAACTTTGTAAAAGACCTTGAAAATTCTCAGATGATGAATTTGTCTCCCTCGCAAACCAATTTAAGCTACGGGAGCAGATCTCGTTGGCGAGGCCGGAGATGTGGGAGTAACAATAGCAGTGTCTGAAATGACCTTTTTGACTCATTAAGAAGTGCTGATAAACTAAACAGGACACTGCAGCGTTCGTTACACCTCACAGTACGCGAAAGTACAGGTGACAAACACACACATGTTCTTGGAGCCTGGGTGCCGGGGGGCTAAAGATGTAGAGTGCAACCTCATGGACCGAATGGCAGAAGAAGAGAACAGGTCATTCTATCACAAAGTTCACGTGTGTTTTTCCTGTGGAACATATGAATATGCACCGAAAACACAATGAGATCCAGCCACAAAAGATTTTTAAAAAGTATTTTATGTCCAAGTGGAGTTTTTTTGACTGTAAGGGGGGCACAACAGGAACCACTAGCCAAAATCCACCAAGGTTAATCTTCTGGGGACTTTAAATATCCACAGGAAAATCTACAGCAGTTTGGCCAGGATTTATTTTGGAATGGCAGTGGCACAGGAAAAAAGGTCATACAAAGACAAGTTCCTCTGGGGAGTATGACACTGTTCAGATTTGCTCATGCTAATCTGCCCTTTCCGTTTTTGAGACATGCTACGTACTGTACAAGCGGATATTTTGACCAGAGGGTGGTGGTAAAGTAAAAGCCAGAGGTCACCACAGTGAACCATGAATGTGTTCCCCAGAGGACGGCACGAGGGTGTGACAGTTTTCCTTTGTACAACTGCAAATGTGGATCTGACGCTGCGGCTCCGATATCATTCTCTGGAGAAAACAAAAGCAACCACTTTTTACATTAGTAAGACGATAGCTTTGATATCTTTGAGCTTACGCCGGTACCGATGTGCGTGTTGAAGGGAATCTTCTAACATTCCTTCGGTTCAAGGGAAGGTTTCTACCTGATGGCTGTGACAGTCTGTCGCTTGCAGTGAAGCCATCACTCTTCAAGATGTCGTGGATAAGATGTTGACATGAATATGCTGCCAAATGAAAGGTCAAGGATCATCAAAATCAATGGTAATCACTCTCTGTGGACTTCAAACATACGCAACACTTAATTGCAATCCTCCCAGCAGTTGTCAAGAGATTATGCTATCTCGAGATTTCAGTGAATCAACAGGCTAATGGACATCAGTATACAGAAAACTGGGTTCCAAGAAACTGTAAAACATTGCGCCTCTGTAGCTTTTTCACTACATTGACAGGTGTTTAATTCAACCACATTTGAGGGATCGCCGCAAAAACGCATTTATATCACCAGATATAATGATTTGGACTTCTTACTCCCTAATATCTGTATCTGCATAGACCTAAAAAAAAATCCACTGTCAGTTGGTCTCTACGTTAAAGAGGAAACCCACCAGTTTTACAAATCAAAGTCTGTTTATAGGTACCAGCTCAAAAAATTCAATTTAGTCCTGCCTAGAGTAGTGTTAGAAAGAAGTGAACCTAGCACATCACTACAGCCCACTCTATATGTCTATTCTAGGCGGGTGTCTCAATAGACTCAGGTGTGTTTTTGTCTAATGACAAAATCAACATGACGTTTTTATTTTAATTGTAGAAAGCATCGGTCTGTGTCGGCTAAAAACACGAAGCTGCTGGCTGAAAGTTCTGTCCACTGCTTTATGCCAATAAGAAATGAGAGATGACAGGTTAGCGACCCTGATGTATTTCACCGAATGGGATGTCAAACAGTCAAGTGCCTCTAGTTTTCACTCACATTTGCAGCTTAGAGCCCAGGCTGTCACTGAGGACAAAGGTGCATGGCAGTAGGAGCAAGTGGACAAAACACATGAAGTGCAGGAAAGAAAGGACGGAGCGCATTAAAATATTTAAAGACCGGCCATGATCCCAATCGCTACGACCGGCTCAGGGCCATCCCTTGTGAACATCTCAAAACAAAATACGCCACAAGTAACCCATTAAAATGTTATCGTCTCACAGAAGTTACCAGTCAGTGTATTGGAGCATCATTACTGATTTATCCACCAAACACACATTTTTACCAGCCATTTGGCTCTTGGCAGCTGTTCAGTTCAGACCTGGAGTGAGATGACTGTGGAAGAGAGAAATTCTGCAGAAACTCTGGCTGAGCAGGTGCGCTCTTACTCTTGTCTTTTCTGTATAGGACATGGCAGTATGACAATATTCTGTCTACCATCCTTAGTGACACAAGACTCTGGAGCTCCCCTATAATTAACCCTGGCTGGGCTCCAGCCCAGGTAGTGCAGGAGAGAAGGCCCACTGACTGCCAGCATGTCTGGCAGACACCATCCATTCCCCAAACCTGGAGATGATCCTGCACAGGAGACACTTTGACACTCTCTACCGCATACACGGTGGACTCAGCAGAGCTTCAGCCAACAAACCCATCTGTGGAACTCATTATTAGATCACTGCTAAAGACTCAAGCAAGACCCTCCGCACTGAAACTCAGTTCTGCAGGTATTTCGAAGCTGCCCATATTCAATTAGATCTGATTTCTTTGTCCCTTATAATTCACATTTCTGAATGTGGAGCTGATGAGACACATTTGTGTTGCTTCATGAACACGGGAGGCTGCTTTCTTTGTTTTAAATGGTACTGAGTAAATGTAAATATCACCATAAAAATATTCTCCATGTAGGATGAAGAAACATGAATATGTTAATGGTGTATAGCCTGTAGACTTCCATCTGCACACTGTACATGAAGCATGGAAGCATTCAGGAGTGCTGAGCATTATTGTGCATCAGCATTTCCTAAAAGGGCCCATAAGAGCTCAACATTCGAGGTATCATCTCAGTCGTTGTTGGATAAAGAGAATCCATAAGCCCCTCATTGTTTGCAGTTTGACCAGGTGCTTGGCACATAAAACCCCCACATTCATCTGCCAAAAACTGCTGGCTCGCACACAAGACTGCAAACATCTCCCCTTGCTCGCTGCTCTGAAAATAATTTTTTCAAGAAACTGCACTCTGCATGGAAACACAAACAGTTTATGTTCAGATATCACTTTTAAAAAAGGGATGAAACTAAAATAAACATTTATCTTCGCTGTGGATGTAACGTAATGGTTTGGCAACAATGAAACATTAACTTTCTCCGCTTATCTGTCTTTTGTCATCATCTGTTACTCACTTCCAGTTAATGAAATGCATATCATCACACATAAATCAAACTAATCATACATGCCATATTCTGTAATGCTCCACTACAAGATTGCAATATAGTTTCCCTTTTTTTCCCCTGCTGCCTTGTGATGAATATGAACCTGAGGTTAACCTGTTCCTCACAAAGACCAGAAATCAATTAATATTTCATTTGTCTGCAAATTAAATATTGAGAAAACAGGAGGGCTTTTCATAAAGTGTCTGCAAGTTCTTTTTTATTAGATTAATTTGAGGGTTTTGCGCCACATCCCCTTCCCGTTTTGGCTGCACTTTTCTTTCAAAATGATTGATTCATGAATGGATGACTGCACAGGCCCCGTGTGCGATTCAGTGTTTCTTTCATGCTGCTAACACAATCTGCCTTTAAATATGTTCTCGTATAATATTTGATGAATCCAACACGATCAGAATGGACAAGTTTTATAATTCAGACACGGATGGTATCAAACATCGAACTGAACCTTCATGTTGAAACTTGGTGCACAGTCACATCGGGTGTGAGCATGATGCCTTTTGTTTTTTGTTTGTTTCTTGTTACTGGACCTATTAAATACAAGTCACACTTGCTGTAATTTAACATCATTAAATCCTCAATTTGAGTTGTCACTTAATAACGGACAATGCTTTTTTTTTATTTTTTTATACGTGAATAGGATCCAGGGAGCAAGTATGACACTAATTACTCCGCACAAACTCGGGAGTCAAGCAAGGGATAAACATAAGCTACATCTTGGCATGCATAACCATGCTGCCTCACTCTCACTCACAAGCAGCTCACGACGTCTGACGGTTTTGATGTACTTCAGTCAGCCTGATATTTCACTTGTTTGGACAACCTGCTCTGGTTTCATCATGTGAACGTCTACAATCACACAAAATAACCCCAGCAGTCACATCCAGGGATCGCAGACTCTTGCTCGTCGTTTGAATCCTTGCCGACGAGCCTGTGCAGAGAATTTAACAGCATTTTAATTACTGGAAAACAGGATATTCATTTCATCTGTGCTGAACTCGTGCCTTGTTGACAATTTTTAAGTTTCATTTTGAATCCTGCACAAAGGCAGGGGACCGTCTGATGGGCTGCTAAACAATCAAAAAGCCAGAAAATGATGCTTGTTAAGCTTCAACATGTTGAGCATATCCAGCTGGCAGCCCATCATTACACAAAATCAGACTTTCTGGCAACATCCTCTCTCAAAGATTTAATGTGATTTTCATCTCCTGATACTTAAATCTTCATATCTAAATTTAACCATCAAGACATAATGGAAATATTAAAAATATTATATATATATATATAATTGGGAGATACCAGATATGTCATCGATTGCATCAATGTATTTTCACGTGGTTTGAAATGAAAATGTAATTTCCCTTTTTTTTTCCCCATTAAATACAGAGCGGCATAAATCATTTTATGGAATAGATGGTTGAACCTGGGTTGTCGTTAAGGGTCAAACAATATCCAAATGTATGACACAGGTTGAAACCACCCAGTGCTCCGCAAATCAGCTGGGCACAAAATACCCTTCTGTTCCCACTGTCACCTCCTGGTACCTTCACGCTTTGTGGGTATATCTGGGAGGGGAGGGGGGGGAGGCAGGGGAGAGCCAGGAACCACGGCTGAGGCCGAGGAGCCTGGATAAATTAGCCAAACCACTTAGGTGATTTCAACTAAAATTAGCAGTGCTGCCTGTGGGCTTCATCAATTCTGAACTTGCTCAAACTCTGACAAGCATGGGGGAACTTTCTCCCCCTGGCCCCACTATCTAGGAGCCCCCTCTGTCTGGCTCTCTCGCTTTCCTCCTTACACCCCATCCTCTGCTTTTCCCTCTACATTTTACTACAGAGAGCTCCAATTAGGGCTCTCAACCACTTTACATGACCACAACTGTACCGTCCTGACATCCCAAGATCATCATTTTCCTTTGTTTTTCTTACTCCATTCCGAGGCGAGAGTCGTCTTTCAATTTCGGGAGCATTTCTAAAGATTTGCTCCAGAACGCTTTAAGCGAGACAGTTATGGAATTATCAAAAATTACACCATTTCATTTCGAAAGCACAAACAAATGGTGTTAGTGCTTCAGAACCGTGCGGTGACTCATTTTCGAGGGTCATACTCAGCATCCAGTTCCACAGTCACAGGTGCTCGTAGTGTCTGTTGACACACAACAATGCGGCAGCTGAGGAACCACATGATGCAAACTGGGTGCTACACAGTGAGCTGGAAAGTCGTAACACAAATATCACCAACACGGCAGCAGGGATTTCGCTTTCTTTGTACTTTCAGTAGATGATGCACATATCTGACACGTGAAACTGCAGAACAATTAGAGAGTGACAGAGGAATCATTTGTTAGAATTAAACATTTTGTCCTGCATATGCAACACAAATAGATAATTTCCTTTATAATCTGATGACATATGTGCAACATTTATCTGCACCTGCCTCCTCCTGGCACCAGGTTCTCTCTCCTGGCCAAATTGCCAGTCTACCTAAACTGACAGGTGGCCACCCTGAAACGAAAAATTTGCAACACATTTTGTATTTAGTCGGTGTCAATTGTCTCTCTGGAACCCAACTCCAGAACACTCCAATGACACAAGCTGTATTATAAACAGAAGTTTGTTACACGCGCGACGCCTGAACTTTACTAAAAGCAACCGTGAATCCTGAATGCTATTACGGTGTGAACAAAATGTTGAAAAAAAAAAAAGGTTTATCCACACAGCAACAGCATCCGTTCAGCCCGGGTGATCACAACAGCCCCACGCTTGGTTTGGGGAACATTTCTGCATCCACATTTGTTTATGAAATCAACCACACACATTTTTAAGGTGATTTTTATTAGCGTAATTAATTAATTGCTCACAGTAGTTCAAGCTGCAGGGGTGAACAGCACTTTTCATTGCTAATCAGACAGCAACTCATCAGCAGCCAGGCGGCATGTGTGCTCAAACAGAGCACGGAGGCATGAAAACCCAAACACATGTGAGCGCACACCACGTTCACACAGCGATTAAAACAAAAATGACAACATTTAAAACTATACTGCCATGGCTCGCCGAGACGTCCAATCAGACATGTAAACATGCATGAAATGGTGACGGATCACATTTGCTGCTCGAGTGGCTCCCCGAGCCCACGGAGCCCGGCCAGACGAAGACAAAGACATTTCATAGGAGGAAATGCTCGGCTCGAACCAGCCAAGCAGACTAAATTGACCTATTCCTTAATCGCTTTTAATGAAGGCAACGTGAGCCCTGAGTGCCGCCGAGACCTCAAGCTCTGGCGCTGCCCGCGCACACTGCCGCAAAACTGGGTGCCACAGAAAAAAAACAAAGCCGAGCAGCTGATTTTTAATTCTAAACTGTGAATTCCAAATCATCTCTCCCAGAGATTACCTTTCCCCCAGCAGACTCTCTCTAATTTGTTCAATTAATGGGAATAGTGTTCCAATTAAAATGTCATATCCAAATGAATTTAATTTGAGATGAAACTGCCTGTGACAACTGCTTGCTGAGAGATCTGTGACAACGGAAATGAATAAAGCAGTTATATTAACATCCATCAATCCATTTTCAACTTTTTTTTTTTTTTGTCCTCATCAGGGTCGTTTTCTTATTAGATACCTCCAGATCATGTTCAGAAATAAAATACCTGGTCATTACATTGATAGACCCTATCTTATTTTCCTGTCATGCTCTCATTAGATGGACTGCTTTATCAGTATGATAAAAAAAAATTTTGACCTGACCAGCTCTTGTCTCCATTCATCCTGACCCGTTTGATGAGACTGTTTTGAAAGCGCCCACCAAGAGGCAGCGCGGAGATACCACTGAGACACAGAGGTCAGATCACATTAAACTATCTGATCGCACCGCTGTACAACACCACACCTTTTTTTTTCCCGCTTGCCATTATGCAACTGCTAACATCTGTTACTTCTTCATCATGTGCAGCCTAATAAAGCTGCAACATTATACGTCGACTTTCCGAACGGGAGCTCAAATTTACATCAGCACAAAGCCGAGTACGACGGACCGTTTGAGCATTTAACGACCTAATAAAACATCACGAGGATAAAGGTTCCAACATGCAAATTGGATGACTTTCTCACTCTCCCAGGTGAAATCATTTATTTGCTCACATGTTAACACGAATTCATTTGGCTCCAACCTCCATTTTCTATCGGGCCAGCGCAGGTAAAAATGTATGCAGACAAATGTTCTCGGCTCTTCTGGGAACGTCTGGCGGAGGACATTTCTCTGGGAATATGCGAACATTCTTTATTCGACGTAACAGCTCTTGAAAACCTATTGTTTTGGGTTGACAAGGTGCTCCACGGAAGCACGTCAGCTCTTATATCAAATTCGCCATTTCTGACCTTCACCCTAGTTTCAAGTGTTGGCGGGGGGGGCAGGGAGCGAGAGGGATATAGAGAGAGAGTGAAGACAGGAGAAGTTATAGAGAGGAGACTTCCAAGGACGACTCCAACTTGCTAATGGAGTCTCCAGAAGCTGGTAGCGAAAGAGGAGGGCAGCGGGACCAGCGGCTCCCTCTTGGTTCAAAAGACAGGGCAGTGGTCAAGGGTAGCAGTGAGATAAGCAACACATCGACTCACATCCAACGACCATCAAATGCGTCAAGGTCTGAATAAAAACTTCTCTTTCAACGCTGCGGCTGGTTTCTTCTCCTCTTAAGGTAAATGCTCTTGTCTCCCCTCTTGGTTTGTGTATACTTCTGAACTATACAGGACTAACAGCCTGTGAAAAAGTATGCAAACTGTCAGGGGGCCCAATTTCAAACACAGCTGCTTATTTTGTTATTACAGACCTCCCAGTTCTAGGTTGTGTTAAGAATACGTCTCCTTAAGACCGCTGCTGGAGTCCTTGTTGTGCAGCTGAGCAATAAAAATACCTTTTCTGAAATAAAACATTAACAAGGGGGGATTTAATTGTCCCCGCTTCCTTTCATAGTGCATGTTGGCACGCGGTTGCGTGAACTGGTATCAGATGTAAAGAAGCTCAGTGACATTTATGTTTAGTACGCGCGCTCACACATATTTTATTAGCCGTCGCATTTTCTATACTCGCTTGTTCACTTTACACGAAGCCGCGGCCACACTATTCCGTATCAGAGGAAACACAATTAAGCAAAAAGACAAATCTCTTTCGCCCTTTTGTTATTTCTGACAAAGTGCTGAAAATGTCGCCGTCGCAACACTTTCTCCATATGCCTCCAGACATCATCAAAAGACTATTTTTACTTTTTTATTGGTAAATCGTCAACTTTTATTTGAAAGTAAAACAAATGACAGACGTTTCAGCCCCTTGGCGCACCATCATGTGGGCAGGACAGCAAAGCCAGGCAAGCCTGACGAATGCCCAGCCAAGGCAAGCTGGAGGGAAGTAAAAGACACCCCTCAAACGGGCCCGTCGGCTTTCAAAGAAGCAGCCATTAGCGAGCGCTCATCAAGCGGGAGCAGGGGCCCGTCCATTCCCCTGGTGAAGCGGAGCAAACGGCAGGCCACAATGATTCTACGGGGGGGAGGGAGGGAGGCGGAGGGCTACAGAGATGAGCCCTGGACCCAGTGGTGTTTCCGAGCGGAGTCAAGCCGCACGTCCCAGGCACACTCAATTCCCAGCCCAACTGTCACTGCTGGCACTCAATTCAGCCCCTTCAAGCACATAATCTGTGCTCGTATGGCTGTTAAACACCACACACTCCAGTCCTTCACTCATCCCGTGCCATGGTATTGTTGTGTCTGCCGCCTTTCTTTCTATTATTGAGCCATTAAAGGATTTGGGAAGAGAACCATTTCTCAGCATATGGTATCTTGATCAGCGACAAGGCAACTTAAGGACAATAGATTCCTTGCACATTTATAAACTGATCTCTCTTTTTTTTCTAGCAGGGGTAGTAACACAGGAAATTTCACTAGATGTATATCTGTAGTCTGCTTTGGAGCGCGCTGTAACGGCCGCAATCATTTCCTCATTGGTTCATGCAGGGAGGTGCTGGGCCGAGCTGCGTGCAAGCGCTATCACCGGGAACAGGTGAGAGAGCCGACTGAGATTCTCGCAAGTTGGAGGGAGAATCATTGCATTAATCTCGGTGAGCACAGTGGGGTCTAAGGTGGCACGGTGCCACGCCGGAGATTCCCCACTTACAGCCATCTCTCCCGATGACAGAGCGATAATGTCACATGGGTCCAGGTGAGCGAAAAATGGCAGCCCGCTTGATGCTCAGCCGGCCGCTTTAATTGGCTAAAACAAAGTAATTTGAGAGCGGTATGGGGGGCACGAGGGGGTAAATGATGGGACAGAAGGTCATAGCTTCTCTTTTACTCTGCTGTGTGCCATCCACCAACACTCCCAGCATGTGCTACAGTTAATATTGAGATCTATTATACACTAGCCTTTCACCATCTGCTTCACACACTGGGAACCTGTGCTGCACACCTTGTTATTGAATTAAAAAAAAATGGAAATTTGTTTTGCTGCACTGTATGTCTGTTTGAGGATGCAGCAGCAGACTTTGATTTCGTGGGGATCACAAGATGCTCAGATGTTACTGACTGTTGCTAAATCATAACAAATGATGTAATGGCATCAAAAGAGCTTTTAAAGCGCAAAGAGCAAAGAGTGTTTTCTAAAACTGCCCTCTGTATCCATATGGTGCAGTCAGAACAGGGAACAAGCCTGCATGATGCCAGTACGCTGACTACACTTCAAACTGTATTAGAGCTGCAACCAATGATTATTTCCACTATCAGTTAAGTACTTTGACAATAAATGTCAAAAAATATTAACATTCTCCAGAAGCCTAAAGGTGATGTCTTCATATTGCTTGTCCTGTCCAACAAACAGTCCAAAACATTTGGATAAACAATGTTCAGTAGTAACAAAGCATTAACTCTGCTATAGTTTGGTATTTTGCTTAATAAATGACTGAATTTATTAATCATCAAAATGTTTAAAAACAATTATTTTGTGCCAACTGACAAATCTATCAATCACGAGGGAAAGATATATTAAAAATGTCCGTACAGCTGCGATATCAACCATCCTACAAACCTCATAATACTCAGTGGTTCTTTAGAGAGAAATGCAACAAATAGTTGATTAATCTCTGAGTGGATGGGAAAAAGCTTAGATGCCAACTATTCTAACCTATTATTTCGCTTTCACATTTATAATTATAAATCAAGAGTTTATCTGAGAGTAATCAATTTGAAGTCATCATTTTAGGCTATGGGAAATTATAATAAGTATTATAAGTATAATAAGTATTTTTTTTTAATATTCTATCAACTAAACGATTGATCAATCAAAACATGGATTTTTTTCTCCCAAAATAGCAAATTAATCAATGATGAAAATAATAATCAAAACCCAAAAGAATACAAATTTCCACAAAAAAACAATTATTATTTTGTTCAAAAATTGTAACCGGACACTATTTGCATTTGCTTGATAAATGGTTGAATCAAATATCAAGAATCTGCTTATTTTCTGTCCATTGAGTAACATAAATTGCAGGGATGAAAGATCTTGAGAACATCAGTTTGACAGCTCAGGCTTGTTCAAATTATGGATCCAGTATGAGCTACCTGGGAGTCTGAATTGCTTAAAAGTCTACCAATACCAAACAGCGATGCAGTAAATTCTAAATACATCCAAAAACTAAGCGACTATTTTTAAATACCTGACGACACTCCTGTGAACGGGGCTTATTCAGGTATCCAGTTTAAAGTACTTTTTTTTTATTTGATGCAGTACATTCCCTCGTGATATTTGATCAAGACTTCCGAGACACGTAAGAAGTGACAGAAACAACAGGTCATAAGAAAAGGTGCAGCACGGCAGACATTTTTCCAATATATAAAGCCATGTGCGCAGACAGCATTTCATTAACACTTGTCTATCTGTGTGTAAGTGTGCAATCAGGCATGTGTGTGTCTGTTCAAGCGTGTAGATACGTGTGTGTGTGTGTGTGTGTGTGTGTGTGTGCGCATGTGTGTGTTGAGATACATGATGCACCTGTGTTAAACAAATGACCCCCATGCCTGTGTGGGTTTCTCCCAGGTGTGGCTGATGCATGGATCATGTGGCGCCGAGTGCTCGGGGCCACATTGGCTCAATCGTCCTGGGATCATCTCTGAATGTGGCCCCGAATTTGCATTGAGTGAAGGAACGGTTCACCTCCTCAGCACAGCCTTTCGACGCGTCTGAGGGGCGCAGGGGGAGGAGTGTGCTAGACCAACCCCCTGCAGGCAGAATCAGGTGTTATCTGTCTGACTGGGGACACCACCATCAATCTCTCCTGTCCACTTTCCTTTGCCCAGAATCAAATCAGCACAGGGTAATACATCTGCGCTGACGACGTGCGGACAAGATAAGCAATCGAGTATGCCAAAATTTTGCCATGTTTGGCTGATGTGTGAAAGGAGCAGCGATAATATATTTATCACTGTGTGCAACTGGTTTAGCCTTTTTTTTTCCTCAAAGGACACTGTGATTAAGTGAGATTCTGCCATTCCGCCCCTTAATTCTTCACCTAATTCCTCAAGTTATGCTTTCACACCGGCGTTCGACTGCTAACAAGCGCCGGCGCAACTCCAGCCCAGGCGCAAAGGTTGTTAAAAAGGCAAATAAAAAAGGAAAACTGATTTGTTCAATGTTAGTGCAATCTGTTCAGCTTGTACTGAACCTCTCACACACTTGTTTCCCATCTTTCAACAAACATTTCCTTCGCTGCTCTTCAAGGTTCAATTTTATGCCCCATCTTATTTTTTCCATTTACCGGCTCACACTTTTCATATCAACTGGAAACAAAGTATTTCCTCCGACTGCTGCACTGACAATACACATAACAAGGCCACTGACTCAGTGTGAGTACGACGATTCCGACAAAAGCCTCGCCTCTTACACGCTGGTTTTTCATGCTTTTCTATCCAGAAAAGATGGAGTTTCTTTCTGAAATTCATCTCTAAAGCCTACAAATGGAAAAAGGCTGTTCTCTTCTCGTATTTAGGCTAGCACAACTTGAGGTCTTGATCAGAGGTCCTCTTCACCTCTCTGGCTCACTCAAAATTCAGCTGTTATGCCCTTAATTAATTCAAACAGACCAAACAACATCCCTTGAGTTCTGCTCTTTTTTTCTTACGCTGGCTACCTGTTATGTGAGGAACTGATCTGAAGATTTCACTGGTTGCTTCTACAAGCACTGTGAGGTCTGGCCCTGAGCTATACTGCAGATCTGAACACACCCTGTGAGCGGCCTCACAATCCTCCTTCTGGCTCTTATAAATGATTCTATGCTAAAAGAGACTAAAAATGACCAAGCTATTGGTTTAAACTTATGATGGATCTTAGGCGGGCAATTTCAGCACCATCTGTTGAATCACTTGAAAACCATTGTGATCTCTCTCAGGCGTCTGCTGTCGGAATCTTGCTCTACAGTGTACAATAAAGACAAAATAACAAGTGCACTTTCTTGTAATTAATCTGGAAAACCAGGCTTATTATGCCTCGGGGCCACTAGGCGGCGGGGAGTCACAAAGTGACACAGCACAGGGGGAAAAAAAAATCTGAAAGTCGACCAAAAGATGCCAGAGAGAGCAGGAGGGGAAGAGGGAGGTGAAAAACCTCTGTTGACACCTGGTCTGTATGATAATCTGATCTGTGTATGATGGCTCAGAGTTTGAAAGGCACTTTGTCCAATTAGAAGTGTGCAGCAAATTTCCACCTGCCCCTGACAGAGATGAAGTGGCTCTTTCAGAAGACGCTGTGGCACCGAGCCAGAGAAGAGAGCCCAAACACTGCAAGTGGAGCAAGCAGAAATTAATGAGCATCACAAGCCACACTTGTTTAACACAAGATGACATCGAATGAATATTCCCTCAGTTAAACTGTTTTGCACTATATTTCAATTACTCATACAAAACGCACAACCTCGACAAAGGCCGAATAAAAATAGTCTGTTAAGTTGATGAAGGGTCAACAGTAATTCAAAACGTAGGTATTTAAAATGTTTAAAAGGTGCCGGTTTGTGCTGGATGTGGAGCTTTATTTATCCAAGTACTGCCCTTAACCTCGGTGTAACCCAAATACTTTTTAGTCATTCATAATGGATAAAAAACATCCAAAGAAAAAGTATTTCAAAAGGGAAATAACCATTTTTGCACATTAACGAAACTTAAAAGCAACAGGAACAGTTGTGTGGGAAGTTCTCCATAAGTTCAGAGTTCGGTGCGTAAGGAACGTCTGCACGACGCGCCACTATCAACATCAACCAAACGCCTTCATCTTCCTATTTCTGTATGTCTATTTCTGTCTGTCACATAAAAATAGGCTTTTAACAACCCAGCATGGCGTTAATTATTGCCTCTTAAGTACTGCATTAGTAAAATAAAGCTGCAAATATTGATTGATCTGATGATATACGTCAGCGAGCGAGAGCAGGACTCGCGTATCGTACATGCCAAAGAGTGACGCTGTCTTTCAATCACTGTCAGAAAAGCAGCGCAGCGGCAGCGTTGCAGCATTGATTGAGGCCCGTAGTGCCACACTCTGTCTTAGTACGCCTCCTAAAGCAATCAATCCACAGACGCCAGAACCAAATATTCATTAGTGACTTATTCATATTCAAAAGCTGCCTTTTGAAAGTAACAAAAGAGCAGAATTGTCTTTGACAGGCACATTACAATGACTCCATGACATACTGCGTGAGGCAGGAACAATTGTGATCATCTTCTATTATTTCACGAGTAAAGAGTTGTGTTCATTATTGTCGTCTGCCAGATGAGGAAATTTGTATTAGCAACCAGATTATCTGACAAAGATTATGGTGTTAAGACTCATCAGAATCAGTCTAAATGTTTCGCTGTGAAACAAACACAAATGCCTCCTTTGATTCCACAAACGCTGGAGCCAGACTTCTCCGCTCAGATTTGTTTGTAATGACACAAAGGTCGTTAAAAAAATATCTGTGTTTGGATAACACACAGACAGAGTGTGGGATGTTTCAATAAGAAGACGCTAATAGTTTCGCACGGAGTGATTCAACATGATTAATACTTATGGGTGTTGTTTAAACTACTCCAGCCCATTGGCCCCCTGTAACTGGTGAGAGAGAGAGAGAGAGAGAGAGAGAGAGAGAGAGAGAGAGAGAGAGAGAGAGAGAGAGAGAGAGAGAGAGAGAGAGAGAGAGAGAGAGAGAGAGAGAGAGAGAGAGAGAGAGAGATGGGCTGCCCGCGATGTTAATAATTAGTTGGTTCTGCGCTCAAAAAAATTCTGTCCAACCTCACCAGATTTTAATCAAAGGCTGAAAATAGTAGCTGATTGTAATCGGCACTCAGAAGTCACCAGGGGTGTTTGAAGAGCCCGTCAAGCCTGAGAGTGGAGCTAATTCGATTAAGTGGCGGCTGTACCTGGAGGGGACGGATCTGTATCTCTCCCTTTTTTATTTATGAGATTAAGTCGCGCTTGTTATTCCAATATAAATAATCAAGCCAACAGAAATGACACTGATTTTTCAAGTTGTTTTATCTGCCTGTCTCCAAAAAGTTTTTTTGTTTATTTCAGGTGACAAATAAACTTTTACCGAGTAATACTCCGGCAGTACCGATGTAACGGAAAATTACAGCGGAGGATGTGATATGCGTGCCTCGCCTTTCCCCGGTATCATTACCTCACCCCGTGTGATGGCAGCGAAGGAAAAATCAAAGTACAGGCGCTCGAGAACATGTTCTGCTCCTGCAACTATATTATTTATCATTTTTTAATTTTTTTTTCTAAATTTAAAGATGGTTTGGTGAAAATGAAAAACAATGAGTTGACATGTGGTGAAATAATGATGCAGAGAGTTACAAAAAGTTAATACACACATTTTCCAGATTGAAGAAATTATCCACTCTTGTCTTGACTATTCTGGTGAAAGGTCTTACTTTGCCAAAACCCCAAACTGCATCATATCACGTAATATACAGAGCAGAGCAACAACAGAATACACTCCCTAATAATATTACAGAATGAAACAATTTATATATGGCTGTAAAATAAACACTAATATTGCAATTCTGAAGAAGAAATGTACTATGTAGTAATCATTGTACTTTGATATACAAGGGTCCAAAGCTACATGGTGATATTTATCTGTTAAATCATGATAGATTAATTCTGCCTGTCTATTTTCTTTGTCAATTCTCATCATGTGATTCACAGCAGACGTGCATTACAACGTGATCTGTCGGTATTTTGTGAGGAGCAGTGTGTTTCTGTACTGCCACCGAGCCAACTTTGTCCGTGCAAAAGCTAATGGGACACAGACATTGTTAAGGTACCATTACTCTAACCGACGGAGAGCGCACACAGATTCCCCCGCCTCGCTAATGTCCTTCAGACTAAAATATGCAAAACTTATTTCCATCTCAGCCTGATGTCTTAGTCCACCACTCAACTCGAGTCCTTAAAACCGAGCCGCCATGAGGACCATTTACCCTGCAGAAAGCAAGATAAATAACGGTTAAGAGGCTCTTGAGGTGTGCCGTTTGAATAACATACTCTAGATTTTACAACGTTACCTCTTCCTGTTTTAAAGCACGCATATGCACATAACATCTGGGAGAACCTCTGCCGCCGGAGTTCATCCTGATTTTTCTCTCAAGTGTTCAACACATGTCATCGCTCTGCAGCCTGCATGAAGCCTAAAGCCTCTGCGGTAAAAAACATATTTTATATATATATTTTCTCTGAGTGTGCAGACACTTCAGCTGAAGGTTCACATGACCTGTCACACAAGACATGAAGCAGCGTGAGCGTATACGTCCAGTATGAGTTAGATCAAAAGCTGGTCAAAGTTCCTGACTGAGTGATGGGATTTGCAGCGCGAGGGGTTTACCTACCTGCTCGGGAGCTTTGCACCCTCCACACTGGTAGGGATGTGAAAGGCTTGGCCCAAGATGTGACATAAGAATTCCTCTGAGTGATCCTTTAGACCCCTTTCACCACCTCTTTCCCTCCAGGCCTCTTCTAAGGGGCCCTTTTCATATCAGAGAGGCGCAGAGCAGCACGGAGCCAAGCGGCACCAGTACTTAGGTCACAGTGTACCCACATTAAATTTAGACGCCTTTAACGCCCTCCAATAATGCATCTGGAGTATTTCCGGTCATTACTATTCAGACGTTTCTATCTAAGATACAAACTTCTGTAAATGGGCCATAGATCTGAGCTATCGTTCACCACTGGAGATTTCACATCAAATCTGGTGTCTGTCACTAGTCGAAACTTCCTCGCCAGCCCCAGTTAAGCCACTGGTGATTTAAACTCCAAAATAAATTGTCCCACAAGAATAAAACTTTCAGATTTGGTCTAGGGTAAGTTTGACATTTCTAAACTTTTTTTTAATTAATATTAGGGGCCTGTTAGGCATTGCACTGCGTTGCCGACAATATGTACTCTAAAAAAAAAAAAAATGAAGTTACAAAGGGACCCAAAAAAAATGCAGCTGCACCATCTTGTCCAGCATCTACAGTGTGTAACCTGAGGTAAACAGTTTCATAATATGCCGACAACAGTTAACAACTTAACAACCATTGCACTTTAATTCAAGTTCCTGTACTGATTGAAAGCACATGGACTCAAATAACATGAACCGTAGTAAACCAAGTTTTCCGCATCATATTAGCTGGCATTTGCACACATCTGATATATATACATATAGATTTCTGCATGCTATGGCACTATTAGCCCAAACGTTTAGACTTAAAGAGAGAATCGATCGTTTTAAGTGTGGAACTCAGTGGTACGCCTGTTAACAACTAAGTCCTGTGAGTGTGTGTTAACTTTCACTGGCCGGAGAGAAGCAACAGTGAGTCTATAAAGCCATTTCCTTCAATAACATCCACGGTCCTTTCTTAAAAAACAGAAAACAGCACACTCCATGTCATCAGAGGCCATTGCATATCAAATATCTGACAGATTAAAACCCACAATGAATATAAATAAATAAATAATTGACAGAAACTTCACTGAAATATTGTAAGTGAATCTGAGACGCTTATCTCACAACACAGACCCTCGTCGGCTCGTTACCTGAGCCAACGCTAGTTTGTCCCACTGCAAAGGTAAACTTTCAGACTGAATTAGTTGTGAAGCTCTGAAATCAAAGAACATGTTTAATTGAATTTAACTTTTTACAAAGAGGCTAAGAAAGTGCAAAAAGAGTGTGGGTGTGATACAAAAATATCCAAATACATATCACACATTACTGGCCAATGACGATAGACAGCTAAACAAAAAGAGACATAGGATTTTTTTTTTTTTTTAATCTAACCAGCGCTAAAAGTTGTAGAGCAATTCAGAGCACTTAACACATAAACGAGACAATTTCAGCCAAAGTGATATCTCGTAATTTTACACATATTCTCTTAGTCTTATTCTTGTTAACCGACGGTGAGAAATGAACCGCCTCACACCTCATATGACATAATCTTAATCAGTGCTCATTTAACTACTAATCCTGATGTTATGTTGACATTCAGGTATATCCTCCTTAGATAACCGCGCTGCCGTCAGAACGTTATTTGACCTTTGAAGCTCATAACAAAAGGTATGGGTGCCAAAGTCTAACCTCCGAGCAGATGTCACCGTGTATGCAACAGCTCGGTGTTACGTAGAGGAGCTCTTTATCTTTTTCTGTTAAACTGGCTGCTGTTTCATATTGAAGGATGGACTGTGGATGGATCAGATGCTGAGCTTTGACATCAAATGCACCGTCTGTTAACATTTAACAGTGTTAACTGTCTGACAGGTACCAATAAAAGAGTTCACGTATATTATAACCTCACCCACACATAAGAATTGAAAACGCAGGGGGACTTGGGACTCCATATTATGTTACAGCCAGCCAGCCAGAAAAAAAAAAAAAAAGAGACACCTAATGGAGTTCTTGTCCGAGCTGAAGGCTCAGCTATAAGCCTATACCTGTAACTTCATGCTCTCCAGCGGGCCAGGAGCCCTAATTCATTGAATTTGAGAATGCCACAGCCTCAATAATGTTGCTGTCCACTCGAGCGGCGTGCAAGCCCCCGTGCCAACTCCCGGCTTTTTCAGATTCTGTGTAAAACCTTTTTTTTTTTCTTTTTTTTTTTTTTTTAAAGCCTCTCTGTCCCTACACCTCATCCGTCTTGTGTCACCAACAGCTAAATAAATGTTGCCACTCTAGCCGAGACAAAAATAAAACCGCTGGATGAAAGTCTGGTTACGTGCTCATTAAGGGAAGACTGAATAGTTACGTTCTCTGCCTCTGTCAGGTAAGATTGGCTTCCCACAAAGGAACCAACATTTAAATTGGCTAATTTATTTATTTTTGTTATCTTAAGAGAATGGTAAGACAAACTTGTGATGAGACCATCTACATATGTGAAACAGCCTGAAAAACAAATATCATAAGGAGATGACACTGAGGCACGTTATAAGATAATGATATTCTCAAACTGTAGCAAACCACCTGAGGACGCCTTTCACAGCGTTAAAGACAACTTCCCTGCACGATCGTGAGGTTTCGAGCCTCTGCAGAGACCACAACCTTACATAAACCAAGCCATTAATATTGATTGTTTCCGAATTTGCGCACGGAGGGATCTCTCTATGTGAAAATAACACCCCCCCCCCCTTTTTTTTTTCTTTCCAGTAATGATATCCACAGCCCTCCAAGGCCTGTTCTCTGACCCGCTCCAGTCTTCCAGCAGAGCTTCTGCTGAAGTAAGCCCTTTCTACTTAAAAGGTATTAGCACTCAGGGTTAAAAACAGTAAACTCTCTGCATGCAGGATAAGAAATGTGCATCCTCAGAAAAGTCTAATACAGCTGGCGTGTGAAGAGGGGAAACTGCGCTCGAGAGTGTCTGCCGCCGCTCGGATGTTGGTTCGGTGGCCCGTTAAAAGCCAGAGAGAGAGCTACAAAATCCCTACAAAAATGCCTTACAAGTGTTTAACACCACGTAAGCCATATCTTTTATTGTTTCATTTAGTTTTTGTTTTTGTTTGGGTAACTCTGCAATGAACTGTGTGAGTGTAATAAAACAACTGCTGCTACTTCTTAATAGAACACTGGCAGTGCTTAGTTAAATAAAGCAATTAAGCAATCATCTCTTTATGGAAGGAACATGCTCCCTCCTGTCTGGTGAATGTTCTGAACATTTAATTACATTTATAAATAATCGGCTGTGTGATAGCCCAGTGAAGTTTTATTTTAAAGCAAATATAGGCGGACTGTTGCACATGTTTAAATGCCTTATTATCACACTGTGACGCGGTTAAGAGAGAACAGATTAAATGGCAGGCGACAATAGACTGCCGTTACTGAGTCAGGGCGTACACAAAAGAACGCACACTGGCATGAATACTACACAGCTCGAACATACGAGTGTGAATCAGCCCTTCTGAGACAAAGGTAGACTCACAATAAGTTTTTTTAAAAGTTCTCAAAACTTTTCCTCAAGCCGTCAGCCGCTAATTCACTCTGACATTCACTCTGATTCCTCACAAAAAAGGGTCAAAAACACAAGTTTCAGGGCAGGGAAACTCCTTTAAAAGCTGGAGAGGTCGTCCCACTGAACATGTGTTGTGTTTTCTTTTTTTTCTTTTTTCACCCATTCAGTATTACATAACAGACCGAAGGCGTTCTTTTTCCTGTCTTTCTCTTTCCCAGACGCACTTTAATCCTGTGCATAAAAGGGTGGGGTGAATATGGGTCAGCAGGTTAGGAGTGTCTCAAAGTCAGACTTGCGAAAAAAGAAATCAATCCACAGAAAAGCCCTTTTCCCAACTACCTGTCTTTTGCCCCGCTATTACATAAGTGCTCCGGCTGTGCCAGCCCACAAAGTCACACAGTTTCCCTTCAGTGGTGTATAAATACTCGCTCAAGTGCATCGATTCTTTCTTTCTTTTTTTTCTTTTTTGGTAATTAAACAGTCGTGGTGATCATGGAGGAGGGGGGGGGGGGGGAGTGGGTGAGCTCTCGTCTGAAGTAAAGGAGAAAAAAAAAAAGATCTGCGATGATGATTTCTGCTCTCAGTTGCGCGCGCTCTCTGTTTATGGCTAAACCTGTTACATAACCAGCTTACATTCCACATTCACCATATCACACTCTAAATATACCCCTTGCGCACAGGAAGAGTGCGCACGCGAAAAGAAAGAGAAAAAAAAAAAAAAACGCACCGTGCCATGAATTAATTGTCATGTATGTTTGCGTGTGTGCAGCCTTCGCCTGTCGTGTACGCTCACACACACTCTCACGCACAGACACCGACTTCCTGCTCGTCAGGAATGAGCGGAGAAAATCACTATTTTTTTTCTTTGAACTTGGATGAGCCCCGGTTAGCCTGTGCCGGAGACAGCCGAGGAGAGAGGGAGAGAGGGAGAGGGGGGTGTGGTTAAATACTGTCTGTACTGTACAACATGGACGGGACGTGGTGGATAAATCATGTTAAAATGAACTAGTCCTCGGCAGCCATGCAGACACACTTCTGGCGGGGGCTAATTGATAATACAAGAGCCGGGGTGTAGTGTCTTTTTTTATTACATTTTATGTGTCTGATCGTTTCTCAGGCGTGCGCAGCGCCGTCATGCTTGCAAAACAGTGTGTTTTTGTGTGTGTGTGTGTGTGTGTGGAAGCTGGGCGCTAAACAAATTCCAGCTGCTGGGGCGTCTTTTTGCACACAGGAATAGCCTAAAAAGAAAAGAAAAAAAAAGAAAGAAAAATCTGGGAGCTGGAGACGTGAAAGAAAGAAAAGACAACAAATCCAGCCAGACGGCGCTGTGTGCTGTATGAGGGGGGGGGGGGGGATAGTGGAAGACACGTCCCTTACAGAGGAGGGGGGGAATGAAAGGAGAAGGAGAATGGGACTGATCGATAAACTAGCCCACAGTCTGCAAAAGTTCACTTTTGACACTTTGACAGTATCGCGTCTGAGCGGACAGGTTCGGCCCGTGTTGGCACCGGGAGAAGCTCCTGACGGCCAAATTGAAGTTGCTGGGTAATTGATTTATCTTGCAGTCGGAGTAAATGTGACATCTGTGACCGTATCACCCCCCCTATGATTTGAGCTGTCAGTGGAGCCTGAACACCGCCAAACACACACACATACACATACACACATACACACACACACCGAGGCACTAATTACAGCCGAACGGGCAAAAAAGAAGCCGCGATGGTACTAAAATAAAAAGCCTCGTCCCCGCGGTTGCGTGAATTCAGACACTGTGCAGTTATTTACGAGGGAGGCGATTTAATTCATTTGGAAGTTTGATTCAAAAAAAAATCCCTCCCCCGATCGGTTTTCCTCACACAGTAGAAAAAATAAAAAATAAATAAAAAGAGAGAGAAATGCGGTCCAGCTCACCTCTGTTGGTGCTCGAACAGGTCTGCCTTCGAACCGGGGCTGGATGGTCCGCTTTCCGGAGCGTCTCCAGGTTTACCGGGGTCTCCCTGACCGGGGTAGCCGGCTCCGAGGCGCTGTTGCCCGGGTCGCTCGCTGGATCTGGAGGGGACTCCATGTTGAATTTCAGATTTACTGCTTAACTACCGCTAGTACTTCAAACTAATTCGGCGCGATCTGTGAGCTCCGGCACTGCGTCTTGCTATCTAATTTAGACTAGAAGTAAGAAATGAGAAATGCGAGTGTGTCTGGAGGTGGGTGTGTAGGTTTGATTGTCCACTAGCAGCGCTAGTGAGAGCTCCAGTCATGCACACTGAAAAGGGAGAGGTTGTCAATAGCCGAAGAATAGATGTAGGCCTGAAAGTAATCCATGCTGATCGACCCTGCGCAGTTTTTGGGCCTACACAGGAGTGGAAATATCCAATCAGACTGACCTTGATCAACACTTTTCCACTAGTATATCATATATTACACGTAAGGCAAATTATATTTTACAAATACTCCTGTTTAGACTGTTTCTGAAATTATAAACTGGACAAAATTGCTCAAAAACGCATCAGATTGACGCGCATTTGCATCATCTCCTGATCCAAACCACATTATCAGCCCATTAAACTGTAAACACGAGTATCATGTGTAGCTCCTGCGGTTGTTACATTGCTTTTTAATCACAATGTGCTTCCAGCTAAAAACATGGCCAAGATCACGCACGTCATCATATTGTGTTCACGATACACACACACACACACAAAAAAAGCGTCTATGTTTGCAGGTTTACAGCTGAAGAGCTTGGAGGAATTATTTAGCGAGTGTGGATGCTGTTATGGTCTCCAGCCACAAAACAACTTTCAAGTCTGAGAATTCAAACAGCCAGAAGAGCTCTTCATTATTCCCGTCATCATCATCATCATCATCTTCATCGTCCTGTGGGAGGAGCGCACTGCGTAAGTCTGATCTGCCTGATTAAAGGGGCTCTTGGCTTTCACTCGCTGTGTCCGCTCTGGTTGATAAAAGTTGCGGATTGACAGCAGGTTCGGTTGAGATACAACGCTCTTGAAAGACGGCGGCTCCGTGTTGCAGCTGGCAGCAGACGTCACTCACTGGCGACCAGGAGCTTGTTGCGCAGCAATTACAAACAGCACGCTGCCTGCACGTGATCAGCGGGCAGAGCCGCGAGGCGGAACCACGCCCCTCCAGAAGCGGTGCACGTGGACTTTGACATGGCCCTGCCCTCGGTGCAGAGCGCCGCACTGACAGACCGAGCCTGCCTGCAGCAGGAACCTGAGAGGGGATCAGATCATAGAGGAGGTTCAGACACAAGGCGACTCAAAGTGCTTCACAGGGGCATGCCATGACATTATGAGGCATGTTAAAATACAAAGACATCAAGAAACTAAACATTCATACACGTTAAGAAATCGGAAAGTAAGCTGAAATAGAACAGGTTTAAAAGCGTTTTTAAAAAAGTCAGAATGCAATTCAAAGCCTTGCAGTTGCTCCAGTGAGAGGCAGTGGCAAACAGATCGGTCTTCAGCCTTGATTTTAGAGAGCTGAGAGTTGGAGCAGACCTGCAGTTTTCTTGGAGTTTGTTCCAGATGTGTGGCGCATAATAACTGAACGCTGCTTCCCCCATGTTTAGTTTTGACTCTAGGGACTGGGAAGCAGACCTGTACCTGACGACCTCAGATGTCTGGATGGTTCATAATGCTCGTATAAATGCACTCAGTGCAGGATTTTGAAATCTGTTCTCTCAGGTCAGATTTGATTCATAATCACGATAGATGTTTAAGACGTGTTTTTATATTCATTGAGCTGACTTTACTAGGTGTTTTTAGGATGCTACTGAGAGTTGAATTCACTTTCATAGCACTGTGTCCCCACCTGATTATTAGGTCTACATTTAATTGAACCCAGAAGCAAATTTAACTGTTTTAAAATACAGTAGATGTAGACTCAAGGATATAGTGTCTGTACCTCATGTGATCATTTATACAATTTAACTATATTGCCATACTGTTATCATTAGAGGATCACTTGGAAAAAAGGATGGCACAAAATCGATGCATTGGATGAACATGACCAAAACAAACGGCACTGTGTTTGGATCCGTATAGCTGAAAGAAGAACGCCTTGCTGATCTATAGAGTTGTAACGATTTATCGGTTAATCAGCTTCATTAATGTATTTCCTTTTTTTAATCAGATGTGATGGCCTTTTGTCTTGCCCTTGATGTAGATTTTTTCTTAGTCCGTTGACAACATGAAAATCAGAAATCAGCCTATCTGTATATACCGATTAGTAATCAACGAGACTGATAACAAATAATTTGAGCCATTTGCAGTAAAAATGCTACTGTTGAAATTTAAAATAACCAGTGATAGAATAATAATTAAGTACGCTTTACTCCAATACTGTACTTACTTACTTGAGAAATTCAATTTTCTGATACTTACACTTTCGCTCCAGTACGTTTGTTTCATAACTTGACTTAGAGTTACTTTGCAGATTTGGATTATTAAGGGTTGATATGCTATGACTTGTGACACGTAACCAATCAGAGCGATAAACAAAGATAATTTGGAAAAATTCTGAATGCTGGTTCCAATAATCCCAAGCCAATAAACGGCCTTTCCCTAGTGAAAATGAGCACCACTATTAAGCTTGTGTAAAAGGCCACGACCTCCCTTTTATTTGTCTGTTTTCAGGTGACATGATTAACATGAAGGTAAACAGGGTCAGCATGGCACTGAAAGGGTACCTCTGTCTAATGATTCATGTGCAGATGCAGATAATTCAAAAAATGGATGACAATTAGATTAGGATATTTAATCCATTTAAAAACACTGACACTCTGAATAGTTATTTAAAAACAGGCCCCATTTAACTTGTCATAGTCACTTGGAGGGACTTTGTCAAAAAAGAACCCGTTTTCATGTTTCACTCTGCAGATGTAACTCACGAACAACAACATGATATAAGTTTTGGAGCTGTGCTGCGCTGAAGGACGACTTCTTGACAGGAGGCCAGAAGGAATCTCTCACTGCCAGGCGAAGAGGCCAAGTTCCATTCCTTCTGCTCGGCTTCAGCTCCTCCAAATTCCCCTGACCTCCTGACCCACTGCAGTTTGACCGTGTGAACCCTCCGCTGCCAATCTCCGCCTGTCGCACGTTCACCAACAACTCTGAGAATCTTGAACTTTAGAGGTAAGTGAGCACGCTAAAACTGCACGTCTGCATAACTGGCTGTGCGCTCCTACCTAAAATGCACACAGCACACAGACGTGATATGTGTGCGTATACCTTTCATGTAACAGGGACGGGGGGGGGGGGGGTTATTGTTTAGAAACGCACAAACGAAGGCAACATAAACAACCGTGCTGTGTTTAAACCAAAAGGATGCAAGGACAAGTTCGACGCTGCCTGTTTAATTTTTGAGTTAAAATGAATTATGCTGCTGTCACATTGTTGAGCAGGAGGGAAGGATGTGGTGGATGTGAAGCGAGTAGAGTAAGCATGCCTGCCTGTGTTTAAAAATGATTGATTAAGCTGACACCGGCTCAGGGGTGCAACACCGCTCTATTTTTCTCCCTCATTATGTAAGGCTATATTTCAAATCAGGAGTGCACTGGAGGAAGACACCAGAGACACCAGACAGGACACCCTTCAAATAAAAAGTTTATCAGACAACAGCCAAGGAGACTGATGAGTTTCCCCTCTAATCTTGTCTTGGGAGTGGCGGTAGAAAAGGGAGAGGGGGGGAAAAAAAAAATGTGTTTGTCGAACTGCAGGGTTGATCTTAAAACAAAGCACACTGAAAAATAGGAACCAGTTTGGCCACGAGTGCAGTACTCAATGTTTGACCGGGGTCATTTTGCGAAAAATATTTGTACAAAGACTAAACTCACAATCATGAGTAAATAATGTCTTCTTTTTTTTTCAGATTTCAAATTTCAGAAAAGAAAATAAGTTCAGCTGCGTTAACAAAAACAGTCCTTCACTCAGATTGCAAAACATTTAATTTAAAGCAGATCCCTGACATGTGCTAGACGATATCCACTCGTCTCTTTGTGCTGCACTGCTCGTCTATTAAAACAGCAGGAGTGAAAATCCTCAGAATGACACTTTTCCTTTTCTCGTGCGGACATGGTGACATATCTTTGTTGCCTTACAAAACGGACATCAGAACCCGAGCCCGGCAAACACACAGCTTTTTACATGCTCACGCAGTGCAGAGTGCCAGAGTGTAATGAAAGAGACGTATTAATGGCCTCTCACTTATTCATGCATCGGAAATGAAGAGGCGCACAGTCACATTTTGAAACGGTTGACAGAGTAAAGAGCCAACATTGGGGAAATGATTGTATTTATGATTTTACTCTGACAGATGAAGGTATCAAGAGAGAGACAGAGTGACACATTTCTGACAGTTCAAAGTGTTAAATGATGTGATGTATGGCAACATACTCGAACACGGGGGCACCCGCTCTTATATGTTCTCACTTTAAGAATGAGCGCCTCAGGAGTGCAGACATGCGAGGCAGCTGAGAAGTCACTGCTGTTCTTTCAGCAAACATGTGTAGTGCCATGTGTCGTACAGTATATACATATAATGATTTGGAACATTAAAACTGAACTGCAGGGTTGCTACTTACTGGAGAGCTTTACTCTTTTATGATTCGGGGCGAACACAGACGAATCTACAGTGTTGTTTAACTCCGGGTGTGTTGTCTCTGCCTCAAAGACAGTGCTACCAATAGCACCACCTAGCAGCAGCCTGACCACAGTAAATCACTGTGTCCATACTCACGGGCAGGTTGCTAAAATGTTTTTGTTCCTATATTCCTGCATTAAGAGGAATCCCTATGCATGCTAAATAATGATGTGACTGAATATAAATCACTATTTAAATCCACCTTTTCTACATTTTTGTCAGGCTCACAATTTAAATTTATTCATTTAAATGTTAATTCAACTCTATTGTGATTATTACATACAATATATACAATAGAGCAACATAGTGCAAAAACAGCAAACAATTGTAGAATTGCAGTTTTAATTGTTGAGTGTGTATGAGGGAGTATTATGTGTACGGGCTGGTAGTCAGTAAGGTGTAATGTAGTCAGTGTAACAGTTACGTATCACTACACTGTCAGTGAATATTCGAACAGTAAATGATGCAATAATGTGAAGATAAATACAATACAATATAAGTTAGTAAAGTATTTTAATATAATCAGTGTGAAAATAAGAAATAACAGTGTTAGTTGTGCCTCATCTGTTTACATTACATTACAATTATGTATTTCAGGCAGGTGAATATTTCCAGCACTATCTGCAACCTGATAAAAAAAAAAAAAAAATACAGGTAGTATATAGTTGTTTTATTTTCTCCATAGATGCTCTCACTGATTGCTGTAGCCTCTTGGTCACAAGTATAAAATCATGAAAGCCAGAGTTGCCACACTGCATTCATTCGTGCCCAAAGATATGATAGTTAGATAGTAATGCATTCTCAGTCTATGATTTAAGATCTGTATATCTAACCCATTGTGCCAAAACACTGAACCGAGAGCAAAAAGAAGGCCCTGCAATACCTAAGAGATAAAGATTGGCGGGTCAGAGTGAACTCCATCCCGTCAGAGCCAGAATTGACTCATGGCGTGTGCATAGAGTTCATATGACTGGGGACCGGAATGATTTTCTCAGTTAAAAATCAGGAGGTGAAAAATGGCGTGGTTATTTGTGCCTGACAGAAGTTAAGAGCTTTTCCCTGAGGCCCGCTGCCTCCCTGCTGACCGCAAGGCAGCCTTCTCCGCTCCAGCATCCACTCACCTTGTGAGATCACACCTCTACACTCGCTGCTGGGATGGCACATCGCACCACTCCCCTGGACCTCTATAGTGTCTGTGCATTTAGCACGGGGCCTCTTTTCTTTCAGTTTTTAATTTGCGTGCATCGGTCTGTTTTTGTTTGTGCGCCTGCAGAAGTTGGATTCGGAGGCGAAGCACCGAGGCAGGTAAATCACGTGCAAGGTCAAGGTTTTGCACTTGCGTAATTAGAAGTGTAATTGCTGCCTGGTTCTAAGGCTTATCAGAGAATCCTGTGTGGCACAAACAGGTCCCACAGGAGGAGATCAAAGCAGCATCTGGGGAAGGAGGGTCTCCATTAGAGTTTATGTTTTAAAGGTTCAGCGGATTAAAAAAAAAAAAAAAACTACATCCACGACAGAATATTTCATATGGACTCATGTCTGTGTTAGTGGATGTACGTGACAGTAGCCACACAAGTGAGATCACTTAACCCTACTGAAGAGTGGCAGACTAACTACAGGGGTGCTGTGCTGATACTGGTGTTTCATTGCTGTGGTTTATTTTTTTTTTCTGTTATTTTGTGCCAAGGGAACAAAAAAATCATTATAAAAAAGTACTCAAGTATATTAGAAAGCGCACAAATTTCTGAAACAACCTTTAATATAATCGTCCTTACTAACATACCATTAGCCCATTATGCAACTATCTACTCATTGAAAAGATGATTTTCCTTTTCTTATACCCATTTCACACGGGACAAAAAACCCACTCACACCCACTTACATCTGGCTTTTGACTTCAGTATGTGTATAATCGGCATTCGCTCCTGGTTCAATTGACCCTGCAATCGTCACAGGTATTGAGTGGCTCCGGCTTTTGTGATGATGAACTTGACAGGCCAGGGAAAAAAACAGAAAGGCGAGCTAGTCTCCTGGCAATGTGAAAAAGTCAAAGACCTTTTTTACCCATGTTTAAAAAACCTGCATATACAAGCTAATGTTGGTGTAAAAGTGGTATTATGTAGCCTTATAAACTGATGGCAGGAATGTCAAACGCTGGTAGCCCATAGATGTAAACATCAGATAAACCTGGGCCACTGCTATTAGTGATGTCAACTTATTTTCCACAGTTAACAAGGCAAACATCATCTGAACTAATGTTAGGCAAATATACCGTACATCCGTACAACAATATATTAACAATTGTTGTGTGTGCACTCAAATTGATTATTACTTTATCTCTAATTTCAGAAATATGACACATTGGTTTAGAGATATAATGTTCATAAAGGTCATAAAAATGTCAGGATGAATCCAGAAATATGTTTTACTTTTTGAGGATACACAACATGTCTACAGATATAGTAAACACGCAAATTAAAAATGTGTTTGGCTTTTTCTTTGATGTGGTGCCAATTAATATCCCGTCGACAGAAAAACTGCACAGTAAATAATTTGCGGATCTTTCATTACAGCGACATTATTGTGACTCGTCGGTCAACAAAGCGCCGTGGTCGCCAGCCTATACTGTTGCATGCCATGATGAAAACAAGACAGCAGCACACTGCCCGCCTGATCCTATCTGACAATCCTCGCCCATCCGACATTACTGCTCCGGTCTCTGATGTTGGGCGGCTGCTAATTTAGCCTTTAGCTCCATGGTACCGTAAATCACAACACTCAGGAAGACAAATGTCAGAACACATGTTGCCAGACTGTGTCTTTGAGCAGAAGATTCCTTTAATTGGGTGTGCAGGGACTCGGTCCAATCCCCAGCACCCTCCTCTTCTTCCTCCTTCCTCACTCTCCCTCTCTCTTTGCCTCTCTCAACATACTAACAAAAGGCAGAGAGATGAAAAAGACTGCGCCAACCTATCCCTACTTTGTGCCATTATAGTACAGACACACTAGGGGTAAAGAGGTACGATGCTGAACATCAAGGAGAGCTTTATATAACTCCCCTTTTATTCGCCTTGTTTCATGTTTATTTTACTTCTTCAAGCTATCATGTCTGATTGACACTCCCTGTCATAACAACCATTATTCATCGAACCAGCTTATGGAATACAGTGATAGCTTCTGGATATATTTGTCTGAGTTTAGGAAAATGTGTAAAGAATCAAAAATGCTCTCCAAAGTATGTTCGGTGTCATCTCATCATCAGTGTTATGATTCCACCCTTCCCCTTCCTCCGCTCACGAACACTCTGAACTTCAGCAGAGGGAATAGAGATCATAAAGAATAGATATTCAAAGGCTTTAACACAAAAAGACTTTCCTCAAAGCTTGCCTCTCTCTGGATCCGCTGGGCAAGGGAGGGTGAAATGTCCACACAGAGAAATCACAGGGCTCAAGTCAAAGGGAGTCATTTTAATTCCGTTAAAATGTATTGTTCACAATTTAGATATCATTAGCTTTTGAGCAGCGAATGTTTATTTCATCGTCTGCTACCAGATCTGAGAGTGTGTACGAATGTAAAATTTACAATTTCGCCAAGATTGAAGTTGGTATGCTTAAACCTCCTGGTTGTCATAACCCACACTGTGAAAATAACCATTAAAACAAACTTATACAAGGATAGGACCCAATTGCCTCATTAGTTGCAATAAAGCATAATCAAAGATTGACACACAAAAAAAACTCCAGACCAAGCTGAAATCACTTCAGATGTTATCTAGTTACCACAAAAATAACTTCAATACACCCTAGGACCCAAGTTTAATTATCAGATATGTTTTTCTCTGAGCAGTGCCTCACTCAAAGATGAAGCATTTGCTGTAATTATTATAATAATTCTGTATTGCTTCTCTTAAATTGTTTGTTCAGTGTGAACAGAGAGTTTGACAGGCTCAGTCTGAGTGTCAAGGCGAGGCAGATTACAGGCTGTAAAACTCAAATGGTGCTGTGATACAGCTGCAGGTAAAATGAAGACGAGAAGCAAATTAGATAACTCATGCAGGGTAGATGAAGCTGTTCTGAAACCAGTATTAGCAATTTTATACCATCACTCTCCTCCTGGAGCTGGAATGATATTTTTCCTTTTTCATGAGAAAAATTAGCCTGCTTGGATATGCAACACCCACTGATGGTAGTAATTTATTGATTAGGATACATCATGAATACCATATGGCATGTTCAAGAAGTACAATGGCCATAACATACAGTTTGTTCACATATACAAATACATACTTTTAAGTGGAATTTGGGTGAGATAGCCTATGTTGCTCTAATGTTCCACTGAGTGCAGCTTTATAGAAATTATACTCACTAGCAAAGTCAATACAGTAGGACTTATTTATCAGATAAGAACTTGATAAAATGGCCAGCAGCGTGGTGCGTTTGTGGCTATTGGACAATGGGTTACCAAAATCAATAGGTTGCTACATTTTTGAAGCATTAGTATGAACAGTAAAAGTGTGGGTCGAGAAATCTCTACAGCCAACAGTCGATGTTGGAGTTTGATAGTTATAATGATATTGGAGAGGTAAAAAAAAAATCACTTAAAAAGATAACAACAATCGATAGTCAGTTGTTTTTCCCAACACATAACATTAACAAATATTTCTGGTACGGACACTGTGTCCTCAATCATGTCTACTGGGCGGCACATTTTGCAGTTGAAAAATCTACTTTTCAGCGCAAATGTTTTAATGCATCAGTATTTCTAGATTATACGTATCTTTGGTGCTTCTGAATTAAGTGTCTTGACGCCTATCATCCCACATACAGTATATGCTGATACAGATATATCTGGTAAGGGCCTCAGTTATCGGTCTGGCTGATTGATCGGTCTCGCCTTGATTGCTCTCTGTTGGTGTCTGGTTAAATTATAATCCTTTCGTGTCAGCAGATAAGGTGCATATCAAGGCAGGTTCAGCTGAAGGTGTAATTCACTGTGTAAACTATATGACTACGCATAGTCCAAACTACCAGTCAGTCCTGAGGCACAGTTTGTGTTGTTGGTGGACTTTTTTTTTCAGTCCAAGCTTTTTACTTTCAGTTTTACTGAGTATATCTTTACAATGCATGACTGGGGTATAATAGCTCACATGTCCTGGGGTGATTTCTTGCAGCGTGTTGCCTGAAATAATGATTAATACAGTATGTATAGTTACAATTAGTAATGCACCAATCCGTTTTCTCTTGTGTCCTACTCCGAGGGCAAAATCCCAAAGTATAGCATGAAGAGTTGTAATCTGATAAATATACTCCTCATTGTGGAGAAGTGATCGGGATTATTCTTCTACTTATAGGGAAATAAAAAGCTTTAACGTTAATTTGTTCATTGTAACTTGCACATTTACACACCAACAATCATTGCTAATTTGAATGATCTTATTTCAGCAAGTTTATAACAACATGTTGCAATGACAATGACTAAGAAACATTAATTAATGTGGCTCAGTCATGTCCATGTCATTATCTGATCCATTTCATAAGGTCAGTGTTGGAGCTGGTAGCGATGCAGCATGTCAGATCGGTGCGTCGCTAATTAGAACTAACACATTGAACGCTAAAATGATTCCTAAAAGAACTGGAATGAACGTTGCTTTAGATCATGCAACAGGATGACTGCGCAGATAAGAAATTTCAATGAATACAATAACCTTTCCTGAACCTAAGTTGTAGCTCACTCACATCTATTGTATTGCAAACCCTGAGTGCTGCAGAAACTCTTATTTCCTGCAATAAACTGACATGTGATTCACATCATCTCTGTTTGTTTGGGCAAGGCCCTGCATAGCGGTGGGGAGCGATGGGCCATGAGCTGCACAGCGCCACTCTAATGAGCAGAGCTGGACACAGACAAAGAGAGTCTGGACGGTGTTCAGCATCTCTGCCCATTATCTGGCCCTGGTCCAATACACAGATTTTAATTCCTGTTCCTTTTAGTGACTATGGTTTCAAGTGTATCACTCTGTCCACAAAGGCTGTGCAAACTTTAATTAATATGCCTTAAATCAATATGACATTTTTGTTGTTGTAATCTGTAGAGACAATGATTCATATTTGTAAATTAATTTCACAGCAGACCAGAGTAGAACCATTGATAAAAGACTTGTAATCTTGATAAATCAGAGGACTGGGATTAGTGAAAACTCCTGAGATGTGAAAAATAACAAACAATGACTCCCAAGTTGATCATTAAAAACATATTAACACTGATGTCCACGTCCTTAACGTGTTTCAACACAGTCATATTACAGAGCAATCACGGGGACAATGCCTCATCAATACAACGCTTTATAAATAAGTCGGTGCAGCCATAAATGATCTTTACATCCTTCATTCAGTATCAGAGCGGCTTCATTCTCTTCAAAATGTGTTTCTTTAGGTTCAAGTGTGACCAAACTTTGAGTTTTTCAAACTGTATATGTTTCAGAAAAACAGTGTGGGCTGCTAAACGTCACTCTAAAATTCACCATGACTAAAATAGACAGCCTGTAAAGAAAATTACATAGAGACAACAGCCAAAGCTGTCGTTTTCCCCAAGGTTTTCTAAAGCCTGAATTGTTCACAGTAATGTTTGTCTTCAACAACAAAACAAGTCTCTTCTCCTTTTCCTAGGTGGGTTTTTTTCCCCAGCCAGACCCCATAGTGAGCAGCAGGCACCTTTTATTGATCAACACAAAGTCCCAAATAAATGAGCGCAGAATGAGAGCTATGCTCCAGGGAGTTCAGGGGAGCTGGAGCTCCATAGGTTCCCATCAATTTTAATCACTCCACTAATGAAGAGGCTCCTCTCTGTTGGGTGTCCATAACTCACTGTGCCAGAGCTACCTCCACTACCTCAATCAAATCATTTCTACACAGCCCGCTTCTCCTCACAACTCTAATGACCTTTTCAAAATAAACAATGCCTGCATTAACAGAGCTGAAAAATTGTTAGATAAGAATAGAAAAGTAAAGTGTTTTGCAAAAGGAACGCACGCAGGACTGGGTGAGTTAATCAAGCTCACTTCAACGTGTGCGGCAAGAAACAATGCATTTTTTGTGATGCATTCACAATGAGTAAATCAGAATATTATAATAGATTTCAAATTTGTATATTTATAGGAAAGGTAAAAACAATAAGTTTGATTGTCATTAATAAGGGCTAATTGAATAAACTACTGCTCCATGCAAAAAACATACATCAGTTATAACAGATAATTCTGTTATTGATTAGAGAAAAAACAAATTTTATATCAAACTGATTATTTGAAAATCAGGACAAAAATGACAAGAATTTTTTTTCTAAATTTATTACGTGATTCATATATCCACATATATCCTCTCAGAATATTTCACCAACACTGTGTGTACTGCCAGTTTTACATATTTAATGCTGCTTATTTCATCTGCATGCACTCGCGAATTCCTTTTGTCTCCAACGTGTCAATAAATACGACCAGAAGCCAACAAATATAACATTAGGGATCTGGGCCTTCCTGCGGAGAGGCTCCTCGTGCCACGATGGTATGTGATCGCTCCGTCTCATCGCTCTTTTTTTTTTTTTTTCCCCCTCCAAGTATTTCAGAAGTTATTGAAACTCCAGAACTCTCTGAGCTAGTGTTTCATGTACACATAAATCCACACACATACACACGCATCTGCACTCTCATATTTTACTTCTCGTGACGTCCAGAATCTTTCTCCAGCATCTGCTCCGCTCACTGTAGGTAAGGGAAAAAATCCATCACCTTCCCCCTGGGTTTGCATAAGCCTCTCAAAGAGGTGAGTCACTGCCATTGGGCTTTCTGTTGCCACGTTTTGGGATTTGGCCTTTCTTTTCAAATTTGATATCTGAACTCTCCGTTGTGGGCACCTTGGTGGATGCTCAGGTTCGACCCAGGGTGATAAGAAAAATTAGGTATTTGGATTGCTTCCTCGGAAATATAATATTTCTGGATTTTATGACTCTTCTTTTTCGGTGTGCAAGTGTGGTGGGACTGGTTTGTCATTAGCCAAAATGTACAGTGCAGCTTTTATTTAATGTGGCAGAGAGTCCCACGACATAAAAGAAAGTGATTATGTGCCATTTCATCCAATTCTACTGTGGCAGTGTAGTAATGTGTAAACTATTATATGGAGACATTGGAAAAAATAAATAAATAAAAAAAACTCTTCGGTGAAACCACAGTTTAACTGGAGTACGCTCAGGGTGCTCTCTCAACTGTAACACATTAAATTCACTGTGATTAACAGCTTGCTCTGAGAGCCTATGGTGAACATTGATGTTTGATGTTTCATTTGTGATGTAGCACATGGGGCACTCTTTGTGTGTTGTTGTTGCAGCCTGTGGGCACACTGGGCCGTGTGCGCGAGGCGGGGGCAGCGGGCCAAGTGGACAGAGACGCTGCTCCCGTCTCTGCAGCTGGCCTGACCGGCTCATACATCCACGTTACAAGTGGATGAGACCAGCTCCTGCGCTGCTCTTTAGACATGGGAGTGGGAAAACTTGTGGCATATTGATACATTACATAAATACATAAATATAACTTTAGATCAATGGATCCAGAGCTGGTTTTGTCTTTTCATATGGCTCTCACTGCTGCAGATATGTGATGTTATGTTATGTTATGTTACATGCCTCTGACAGACAGGGATGAAATATTTATCTGTGTTAAACTGAAATTAAAAAGTGTGAGATAATGACTGCGAGCTAATGAATGAGTTTGTGTGACAGGCATGTCTATGTTAAGAAGCGTTGGTTTATTATCGATCAAACTAAACAAACTGATGGAGCTGACTGAAAGTCACCTTGATATAATTCTGGCTATCAATCATTTGGAGTGCACTCTTAGTCATGGTTGGCAGTGCCATTAGCATCACCATGGCATTGTTTGGTGAAGACGACAGGGCTGTTCCGCTGTGATTAACACAATGAAGAATCATATCCTCCTGTCCCGCTGCAGCGTCTATTGTTTCCCATTTAGCTCGCTAATCTCCTCTGGATGCTTCATCTCTGCATTATAACTATCCCAAAATGTCTCAAATGTCACTCCCAAAGTGTTTGTGTGTGAGATACGGTGCACTTGCCACTGCATTTGTGTTTTTTAAGCCTCGCATTGTCAAGCAATTCTATCACAATGAGGAAATCTACCATGGATAATTAGTTGAGAATAAGGTGCGGAGAAGCCAGGAGATTGCTTTAAGTTTGTTTGTTTTTTTCTAAGCAGGCCTCTTAAGCCTTTCTCTTTACTTTAGTAAACACTGAATGTTAAAAGGCACTCACATTAACTGAAATTAGCCTACATTGAAAGTACTTCACAGATCAATTCCCTTGAATCTGTGCTTCATCTAAACAATTATCTGTATCAGACCTGAGTTACACTAAATGTAATCAAACTCTGTACTACACCACTACTTACAGTCCAACAGTCCTCTGGACATAAGACTCATGATCATTACCCTTTATGATGCACCAGCATCCAATTATTAGCTGTTTTTCTGCCAATGTGCACAACAGAAGCACAGAGAGGCAACTCGCTCAACACCTGGTCTGGGATCAGGGGGCAGAACACATTTGCCCTCCGGTCTCACGTGGGCCGCATTCAGAGGCAAACTATGGGCTTCCTAAAGGTTCTGTGTGGTAGCAGGACATATGGCTTAGCCTGGTGTTATGTAACCCTCAACCCTCACCATCTGCCTGGAGGCCCAGGTGTGCAGAGCCTGCCAGCCTCCAACCGAATCCAACACCACTGGAGCTCTGTCATTCATGGCTTTTTAATCTCGCCACCATCCCTTCCCTTGTTCCAATTACCAGACATGCACGTGTACAAATAAGCTGTATTAATAACCGTGGAAGCCCTTCCCAATTTGGCTCAACGGAGGGAGGTAGGAAGCACAGGAGAAGCTTCTACGGGTGGATGTGGGAGGGAAGGTGTAGGGGGATAGTCGTGCTCGCCGTTTGTTGACAGGAGGGCCCAGTGCACGGAGCAGGCTGGGATTTATTGGAAAATAAATCATAAATCATGTCACCTCCGTGACAAGAAAAGGTTCTCACAGAGCACATCTCCTGTGTGGCCAGTCTGACTTCATCTGATCGCCCGCTCCTGAAATACTCCTGCTAATACAGCTCTAACGAGTATGCACGCACCACACCGCGGGCTGATCATTAAGGAGAGCGACTGAGACGTAGATGTGGAAGGAAAACCTTGAATCCCACTAGCAGGAATAACTTTGACCTCTCTATGAGCACCACTAAGAGTTCATCCCACAAACCCTCGCTGTTCCCGTGAGGCATCAAGGCTTGTTTCTACCCAGAGGTGATTTAGCCGGCAACTCATCCCTTCAGAAAAAAAATCTATAGTGGGACTTGAAACATTGTGGGTGGCGTTACATCCAAAGCACTGACAAGCTTGTAGTCAGAGTGCAAATGCTGCAAAACCAACAAATGTATTTGCCTTAACAAATACAGAGCATCCAGTCAGGTGATCGTGCCTTTAGTAAATATTGAGTGGAGGGGTGTCCCAGCAGCGTGGTCTGCAGGTTTATCTGTAGAGAGAGGAGTACAAAGATGAGCCCCCATGAGGATTCAGGGAGAGATGGCTCGTGTTTGATCACCCATCAGGTGTCAGCGATGTTTCGGCTGTTAAAAACACAGGAGAGGCTGCCGCTCTTGTTTGTGCCAAGCACATCTCTTCAAAGAGCCTCGGAAGCTCTGTAGCGCCTCATTTAAATGGGAAAGTTTCTTTCAGCTGATAGCGAGCGCTGGTGGATCTCCTGTTGACACAGGACATTTTTTCCCTGTGAAAACACATCACTGTTGTTTTTCTGCCTCGTGGTGAGAAGGTGATTAATGACCAATTTTGAGATTCTATCAAAGCGACTGCGCTGCTCTGCAAATCCACCCTAATTACTACACATTGTTACAAGCGTAGGAGAAAGAGAATATCACATGAATGCTGAGACCAGAGAAAAGAATGACTTTTTGTGCTTGAAATATACATTTAAAAACATTTTTTTTAACAATGCTGAATCATTTCTACCTAGATAATCACTTAATGTTTTCCTTTAGTGATGATTTTCCATTTTAAATATACACGATCTCTATAAAAAAAAGAAAAACATTGTAAGCTTGCTCTCAGCATGTACTTGATCAATTTTAATTGCCACTGTTCCCACCGCTCCAATGTAAACAGAAAGTTGAAAGTACAAGCGAGAAAAAAGAAAGAATGAAATGTATTCCTGCATACTACGATATGGTAAATGTTAGCGCCTGCTGCATCGCACTCCATATCACTTCGCTCCATATGAAAAATAGTTTGCTATTTTGGAACCCCCTGGCAGCCATAGTGGATCACCACAGACCCAGAGCTCATTTATCTTTTGTCAGAGATGAAGCCAAACTAACGCCATCTCCTGAAGCTGCTAAAGAATGAGGAGGGACGTAGGGAGGGTAAAAATAAACCCGGAGCCCAGGTAGCTACACAAAGAAGTCACTCTACAAGTAATGGGTGGCTTCTGAAAGTGGAACTCTGTTTGGAAGTGTCTCTCCGCTTGGAAACGAGACTATTTAGTCTCCAAGTTTACTCAGTTGTGCCGGCTACTGTGAGACCGGGGACATAATGAGAATGGGCGGATGTAATAGCATTGTTACCTGACAAGATAGCTGAGCAATTAAATAATGATTTTGTTAAGTCCCTGCAGGTATGGAAAGGTTAGGAGTGAAAATTAAGGAAGCTCATATTTGTGTCATAACAGAGTGCTGCCAGACAAGCTCCAGAGCACATTGCCATTAAATTACATCAGTCTGTAACACTAATGTATTGCACCGGTAATGTTTTATGAATTTGATAATTATATGTTCTGGTTATCACAGAGAAATAATGCTTGTGTCTAGTTTTAGGTAATCAATTATAGGTTAAGCATATGATTAGAGTTATTTGTATTATAAATTGTAGAGAAAGAGACAGCCACACTATCTAATCTGCATTACAGATATGTTCTACTATTTAAGAGAAAAGGTCTGTCTTTTGAGAACCCCAAATTGCATGAAATCCCAAATAAAAGTCAACACAAGCTGTTCAGATCATCAGATAATGGTAATTCATTACATTTCCATAATAATTAGGCCCCAAAACGCAACAACCCCCCAATTTAGAGAAGCTGGGTTACATTATAGTTCTAAAACAACAGCAGACAACGTTTGCGTCCCTCGTCTCTGCCTCTTCCCTCTGCCTGACCAGGTAAATCTTGATCCTCTTTTGCACCAGGTGGTATACAAGGTATCTACAACCCAGTAGATAAAAACTGTGTTAACACGCACACAGAGGAACCTGGCTATCAGCCACACTCGGCTAAAAATCTTACTTTGGCTTTAGCTGTTTACACAAACCTTTGATACCCTGCAAACGTGTATTCCTGTTGCCATGAATAAGCCAGTTAAAAGAATATTCCTTTACACCTGTAGTGCCCCAGATAGAATGGTCTGCCAGCAAAAAGACACAGCCGCCAGCTACAGCTTCCCTCTTTGACTCAGCTCTAGTAGAATTCTTCTGTTACAAGGAAAAGAAATGAAAAACCTTGTGGTAGTAATAAAAAGCTCACCACAGAATGTACTAATACACAATATGCATTCAGGTTTCTGTAGAAGATGAAGTATAACAAGTGAATACATTAAAATGTTTGAGACTCATTCATACCGGTGTAAAACAACTTAAACATTTTTTTCATAATTAAAATGACATTGAGACAATTATGTATGCCTAATTAAATTTTAAATTAAAATATTTTCACTGAATTAATCAATTGAAATAATTGATTGATCATTTAGTTGAAAAGAATGCTCCTTACAATTTCCCAAAGACCAGCAAAGTAAAGTCTTCAAATGGCTTCTTTTGTCAAACCAACACTCCAAAACCCAAAGTCTCTATGTTTTTCTATCCAAAATGACAAATAAAAGCAGCAAGTCGTTACATGTAAGAGGCTGGAAACAGTAAATGTTTGACATTTGTAATTAATTTATAATTAATCCATTACAAACTAGCTGACACCACTCAGTTCTATTTATCAAGAAAAAATGTTCTGGTTTCAACTCGTCCTTTGTGAGGGTTTACTTTTTCCTCTGATACATGAGAAATGTGTTTTTTTTTAATGATGAATTATTGAATCAAAAAATATGAAAGAATATAATCATTACTTTTGCAGTCAAAACATGTGCAGCATGATTATTCACTTGTGCTTGTTTTGTTCAAACAACAGTCCAAAACCCCAAAAGTCTTCATTTATTATAATAACTGCCAAAGAAAATCATCAAATATTTACATGTAAGAGGCTCCAACCTGCACGTTTCACATTTTTGGTGTAAAAATGAGTGAAATGTAGGATCAGTTGGCAAAACAGTTGGCAAACAATTTTCTTTCAATTAAACAATCAACTAATCTTTGCATATCCAGTAAGGTCTGGTCCACTGGAATTGACAGTTTAACATCAAAGACATGAAACACCTTCCTTTCAGCTCTATTACTGTATTTCTTCCAGCTGTCACTACAGGGAAATAACATAAATGGAATGGCTTCCATATGATAACAGTTATCTAGAAATAAACAAATGCACTTGGGGGAGAAAATGCCTGCAGATAAACTGCACCTCACAGTATAAATCATTCTCTGCGTCCCATTCACAGGCCAAATGATTAGGCATCCTGTGCATCTTTTCAGCTCTCTACATGATTGACCGGATCTGTGGCGCAATAAACTGTAGCTGTAGCATATCTCCCTGACAAGGCAATGATAGACCAGTCTGTGTCTGCTCAGAATGAGCCATCTGTGGGTCCCGGTGCTGGGCTGCTTTGCGGACAGTATGACACTCCTCAGGTATATCTCTCAGCATGGCGCATGCTGATAGTGTAGCGGGACTGGAGTGATACACTGCTTGGTTACTGTTACAGATGAATGACCCCGATGTATCTGACTCGCCCTCTGTCTCCGCCCGTCTCTATCTGTGCACCTCGGAGAAGTTCCACGGTGGAGGAAAGCTGACAAACGCAGCCAGAACCAACACACAGCCAGTGGGCTTGTCATTGGGAGAACACACCATGACTAAAAAAGGCCCAGCTGTGATTGCCTCTCCATGCCTGATGTGGTCTGATGATGGCTCATCCCTGGCCCGGAGATGAGAACCTGATGAACTGTCAGGAGCCAAACAGCTTTAAATGAGAAATCGACAGACAAGAGCTGCATATAGGGAACATAATAGACACATTGGGATGCTTGGGCATCTCCTCGCAGGTGGTAATATGATGACTTCTCTGTGTCTCCTTTGAACATACGCCACAACGCCGTGCAACACTAACAATATATCCAGACAGTGTCTTGCACCCTCTCTACTTGGCAGAAACCGGCCATATTTCCATCTCAGTGTCTTGTTAATTATAAAACTGCTGAAACAGAATATGCATTGTTTCATGTTGCCCAGCTATTATCAAAGAAATGTATTATTCTTCTCTTCTCGCTAAAAAAGATTTCATCACATCTGCAGAGCTCGGGAGCTGTTTGACTTTGATCTTAACGTGTCTTTTTAATCAAGTTCCAAAAGAGACGTCTTCATTGTTGCAGGCCCTGGCCAGACAGCACTGGGAGACATATGCTAAGTTTATCTTCAGCAAATAGATCAGCAGTGCTTTAATATTTTTTGCTCTATAATGGTCTTCTTTCCCATTGCACTGGGCCCATTTGGCATTATTTGCTGCTGGGCATGACTTCTTAATAGAATCGGAATTCCAATTTGACTCTCCCGCTTAGCAGCCTAAATTTGAAGACAGGCTGTCCACGGCCTTGGAAAGTAGAAGGCAGTAATTTGAGCGGACCCCCCAAGCATTACCACTGCTGCATAAAGCATAATTCCCAGTTAAGGCTCTTTGAAGGCTACAAATGAAATAACACTGTTTTCACTGTTTTCACATCCATCCTGTAAGATTAAACTGTATTGTCTTGTGACACGGGAAGTTCATCTGTTTGCTTGCCTCCCCCCCCGCAGTGTGGTCAAGGTACAGGGTCAGCAACAGAACAGCGGGGCCGAGGTTGGTCGGGATTCACACGTATGCTCAAGGACACTTCAAAAGGATGGATGTATTCTGTCATAGGGTCTGAACTCAGACCTTCTGGATGAAGGGCAGTCTAGCAGATGACAAAACGTCTAACTTCAGAGTACTGTAATTCACTCAGCACAGCGAAGTCCAATAAGAGTGCACACTTAAGCTGTAATAGCAAGGGCATCAATAATAAAATATTAGCTTTAAGGCAACAGACACAAAGAGGCTGCTAATTGAGTGTATAATTACCAGAACATGAAGGGAGGAAAAGTGGCTCATCAGCTCGCTAACAAGCATGTGACCAGTGGTTTCTTGAGAAATCGTTCCTTACACTTGCCCTGGAAGTGACTGCCTCCTAATGTTGCCTGTGAAGGGAAGCAAAAAAGAACAGAAAACGGGGTCTAAACATTATATTTTATGCACGATCATAAAAGTTGGATTTGGGCGTCATACGAAAATATATAATGAATTCAGCTAGAGAGTTCAGACACAGGGCTACAGCTGCCACATCTCCAGGTGAATTAGAATATCATCTATTGGTTTTCCCTCTTTCCTTTATTCAAAGACGACTTCCATCATACACATGTATTCACACCTACTGTAATTAACCAAATCCGTATAGTCTTATATGATTGCATCAGTTTTGAATTCTCCCTAAAATTAAAAAAAATGTGTTCAGTTCAGTGTGTGTAATGTGGATGGATAAAGAGGGAGAGAGATGAAGAGAGAGATGGCTGCCCAATCTGCTGGCACTCAGACCCAGCTGGGTTATGGGGAGGCAGTGGCTGCCTAATGAGCCTCTCTTACCCTAGAGAGCTCACCCCACTCCTCCCCCTAGAGTCCCTAATATAAGGATGAAGGACTGCACACACTCCATCACTATCACATGTGTTGCTTTTCCAACACGCAGCAGGGGAGCCGATGAAAACACAATCTTCATCTATAAAACGGCCACTCGCTCACCAGTTAGCGCCACGATCGTACTGTCTTAAACCACGGGAGGAACGGACTTGCATATCAACACAAATATGAACAAATGAGCCATTTTTTTTTTAATCATGTGTTTTTTGATTTTTTTTTTTTTTTTTTTTGTGCTGGCTTTCATCTGGACCGTGTTCATGAAATGTACTCAGGGGATCTTATTTTACAATAAAAGCACCATAATGTCATTACTAATGACCACCAACACCACTATGGCAAAGGTGGTTGCTGCTTGATGTTTTACAACACTGTGAACACATTTTCCTTGGCAGTTTTAAAATTCATGGCCTGTCCATGAAGTCCATCTAGCTTTCTTGGGCTTGTAAAAACGGTGCTTAATGGCCTTTGCTTTGTAAGGCCAAAGCCATAGTTCAACCTCTGCAGAGGAATACTCCCCAGACAGTTGTAAATTCCAATAAAAGGTTCATGCCAAAGTGAGCGTGAGTGAGTTATTCTGTTAAGGAGGGTGGTGGGCAGAACTCCAGCGGGCCCTCTTTCCATTACCACAGCTCCCCAGCGCCTAATGGTCAAGGCCCATCTCCACTGGGTAAATGTTTACCCTACAATGTGAAAAGAAGAGGCTCACCACAAACAAGAATACAGGGGCCAGCATGGGCAGGGAGATAATGAGCTCCTATCAGCCTCCCTGCCTCGGCCACAGCCAATGCTCATTAGAGCCTGGGTGATGGGCAGGAGAGTTGAATGCACTCAGTCAAGTGGTTCTCCACTCTTCAACAGACAAAACTGCCTTCATATCCAAAACGATACAGAGAGAAAGAATCAACAGTAAAAATATTTGAACAATCTATTCAAACACCTTGTGGATTGTACTGGAGGCAGGCGGCCAGAGAGCAGTTGTTGAGAATGGGCAATGAAGAGATGGCGAAGACTCGCAGGCAGTTCAGTGGGTTTTTTGTCATGGGCTGCCAAAATGGCTTTGATTTACTGAGGGACCTATTGATAATTAATTGTATCATCTGTTTCCTCCTCCACTCAAGCCAAGAAAAAGCGAACCCCAACTCTTCATCAGAGGCCTGGGCACAATTCATACCATCAGAGAGGGTGATTGGACCGAAGCTGGCTGTGCAAGCTGTCAGCAGATGGTGGCTAAAACTACACAACTTCCCTCTCAGGCCCCGAAGAGAACAGAGACTCATGAGCTCAGAACTTTGCCAAGGTGTGGAGGAAACAATTAATAGTCTACTTGTGAATCTACCACTCTAGATACTGCTTACCTAATTAAATAAACTGGAAGGAAGGGTGCTTCCTCGTGCCTGCTCCCTCCCCATTAAACTGTAATGGCTGACACTGCAAACAGTCATCTTGATTTCATCATTCCTTAATCCAGCCAGTGAAATATGGCATCACCGCTATCATCTCCGGTTGTGACTGTCCAAGGCTTTAATAGTTCCTGTCTGTCCGTTGTTTCACACAAACACAGATCTCCCACACATCCACAGAGTGGGCGCTGTCTACAGCAAGCTACCAGTGCATAGCCGTATATGGAACATACTTTTAGCTCAATAATTCATAATCTTGGAGGGATGCTGAATAATTGAAGTGAACTTGGAGGCCTTTCAGCTCAGCGGAGCTTTGCATGTAGCTGATGGATCTGTGGGATTCAATGCACATTACAGGGGGAGAGGGGAAATATAGTGCTAAGCTGTGTTTCTGTTTTCACTGCACATTCATTGATCAATTATTCAGCCGGGCCCTCTGACTGTGACCCTCAGTTCTGAGAAGAGGGCCCGAGTCTTCTCAGCCTAAGACGGGTCTGTGACAGCGTTAGCTCCTCTCATTGTGCTGCATTTCATGCTGCAGCCAGCACACTCTTACACAGTGTATCTCATGAAACACACTCTCAACTTCTCTCTGAACCGCTCTTATGTTGTTCAGCTGCGGTGGCCTGCGCTTCAAATATTACAGTAACTGTCTTTCATCTTCTTAAATGAGTCAAAGTGGCGAGGCTGCTTATGAAATGAGCAGCATGGCCACTTCAGGCAACTCTGTTCTTTCCTTGTTCTCCTCTAGTCTGGGGAAAGAGGTGAAAAAGGAGGAGGAGGAGGAGGAGGAGGAGGGGAGGTGGGGTGTTGCTTTTAGAGAGCTGGGGGGTCCCCCGACTGAGCGTGGCTTTATCACACAGGCCTTCTCATGAGTGCTGGGTCTTTTAATCAAAGACATTATTTCACAGCAAAACCAGCCTCGCAGCCAACATGACTGGGAGTGTCTAATTAACACAAAAGAAAAACACTCTGCTTGGGCAAAGTCCCTCAAAACAGCATCCTCCATCACTGCATCTGAGATAGCCTTACATTCCCCGAGAACGCTGTTTTTCACAGCCTGATGAATGTTTCCACTCTGGCTATTTTAGCATGTTGAGCATAACTCAAAGCTTTCTATGCGGACAACAAACATTGCAGTGAAGGCTTGGTTTGTTATAAAATCAGTCATGAGCTCATTTAAATAATAAAAAAAAGAGGGACCTATTATTATGTTCACTGTAGGACTTGAGAAATTGTGCAGCACGTCCTCACTTTTCAGGTCCGTCGGAAAAAGTACAGCAAGAGCCGTCGGACAGAACCAGAGATTGTTTGCTATGCAGAATCAGCCCTCTGGGATTAAGTCTGCATTGTTCAAAGCTCACATAAAGTAAGTGTACCTATTGAGGCCAAAAGACATCCACACTGAATCAGAATAGCCTGATATACAACCGTTTAGAGGTCAAGCTGAGCTTTGTCTGCAATGATTTATGATCCACTTGCTCACCTACAGCTGTAGGGGAGAATACATGTCATATAACATTGCTTTGTTAGAAAAACACAGTTTGATACCACTTTGATAGATGGATTTGAAGTTACCCGGGCTTTCTGACATGAGCTGAGTGTGTTTTAGACAGAGGTGTTTAATCTTCATCCTGACTGGTAGGCTCCTCACGTCCCCTGAGCTCCTTGTTTTCCTGTATTGATTAAAATCTGCCCTATCCACCTTCCTGGTGTAAGAACTCCTTCAAAGAAGGCTCAGTGGGATTATTCACTGAGAAAAACTTACCCCAGTCTTTGTTCTACTGGTTGCTCTACCTTGTTCAATGAGGCAAGTCTCTGGGCCAATATTGGTACGGAAAAAAAACTTGGTTATGAAGAGGCCCTTTGTGACTGGTATATTTTCATACTGTATATCGGGTAATTTATCATAATGCTACATCGCAGAGTTTATTTGGAGGATCTAAACTGCAAAGAGAGAAAGCCAGAGGTGACCTTCGTACAGCGTGGACAGCCTCCCTGTTATTTCAGTTTGACCCTTGAAGCTGCGGTCTGCACCGTGCAAATGAAGCCGGGATTGAAACAAGGGATTAGTTTGGAAATGAGCCCTGCCCTATCTTTAAACACGGACTGGCTGAGGACTGGGTAGCTTACCTCTTATCTTTTCTTCATTGTTGCCAGAGCTGAGGAAATAATTTGAACACACACATTCACAGGTCCGTGTCTGTGGGTATGTTCTACAAAGGTACGATGGCAACAACCACTTAATTCGTGATTAGGGCTTTATTCAAAGGCGTGTTTATTCTCCCAGGAATTCATTAGATCCAGAAGCTGCTTCATTTTTTTTCCTCCTTTCCTGCGACTCATTCCCCCAGTGAGGTGATTTAATGCTAGTCTCTAGGTGATAAAAAACTGAAGAGCATGACCACAAATACACTGAATACATTAGCTCTTTTTTTCCCCACCAAACACAGGGAAGGTTATTCTATCATGCAAATTACCCAGCGCACCAACACATTTCTCTTGCGTCTCATTCCACAGACATCAAATTATTTTAGGTTTAGTGCCAGGTGACTTACCTGTAGTGTTTTTAATGTTGCCATTGAGAGAAAAAATACTGCCGTTGTTGTGGCAGCTGAAACTATTTGAAAAACATTCCGTGCCATGAACTTTTCAGTGAGGATTAATGTGATATACAGGGGAGAAAGTTAACACTTTAAAATGAAGAAAAGCCCAGATGCTGAGGTGATACAGCGTCCCAGGTGCAGTTAAAAATAAATTCAGCATACGTAATTTCTTTTAACGTCTCAACTTTTGACTAGACAATTGTTGACATAAGAATGATCTTTTTACTATTTGAATTTAAATACACAGAAATAACTTCTTACGGTAATATTCATGATTATTTCTCTCCGAAAGCCTGTTTTGATGGTTTGATGATAATCTAAAACACTAAAACAAAGGCATTTGATGGAGAGAATGCAATTCCAATCTCATTCTCCTAATTTGGTATTTTATTTAAAGCTGAGCCGGGTTCCTCATCAGATATTGTAACACCTGCCAAACTGATCTGATCCAACATCCACATCACCATCACTGATGTAATTCACTCACTGGATATTATTAGAGTAACATCATCAATCCACTTATCAATCCCAAATCCATAGTCCAGTGTTTTTATGAATTATTAATATGTAACAATGACATTTTAAGATCATAGCTGAAATGTTGTGGCACAAATACATACATTAGTAATTCAATTGCTCTACATAAATAACCAACGTGTTTTTTGTCTCACAAAAATCAGTAAGAGCCGAGCCTGCACTGAACCATGAACCTGCCATAATGAATGAGCTGGTAGTACATGGCTTGATCAACATCTTCTTAGTTTGCAGATAATCTCGTCTCCAAACACAGAAAAGAAAGGCAATGACTTCTGTCTGCATTGGCAGGTATACAAATTCAAGTATCAGAATCGGATCGGAACATAAAAAAGTGGATCAGTGCACCTCTTCAGAAGCCACTTAGAGTTAAGACCATAAAAAGATCTGAACTCATCTCATAAAAATCTTGAGCATGTATGCATAGTTGAAAGTTTAAAAATGCTTCACCTTGGCCCAACGGTCCCTTTTTGTACATATGCCTGATCATTTCTATCAATATCCATGTCTATTCAATTAGAAACTGGCAAAAAAAAAGTCAAAAATCACCTTTGCAATGCTAGAGAAACAACATCTGTAAGAACAAGAGACTGTAGTAACAGTCTACCTTTAAAGCATGGCTGTCATGCCCTTGTAGTAAAGCCTTTATGTATACTGATTTAGTTTTCTGTATTGGACCTTGACAGAGTTAAAAAAAAAAACTGAATATGAAGGTTATACACTTTCATTCTAAAGCATTTTAACCAGTGCTTGAATTGCTACAAAAGAAAAGTGCCAGTGCTCAGCGTCTGCACGGTGTGCAGTTCTTATCTGAGATGAAATAAACTATGTCCTGTGTGCATCTAGTGTGCATCCCATGTGATCATCTATTTCTGTATGCAAACACACATACATCCAAGTGGAGCATATGGGGAAGTAATTATTTTTCAAATAATTAGGTTCAGTACATTTCTAAGGTGTACTTGCAATGAGGAAGACTGCCATTGAAGGCAACGGCAGAATGTTCGGGACTATGTTTGGGACTTGGGACCACGAAATGCTGCAGCTGCTGAATTCAAAAAACTTTTTATCAGTTGATGGAATTTCCTCTTCTTCTCTTTCCTCTTTTTGATGAGCAGCATTCTAAACTCAAACTATAAGCTGATATGTGGACAAGTCATTTTGAAATCCAAAGAACGTCATTTTGAAATTTTGAAGTCAAGATCAAAAGTCTCCGTGTGGCATGTTAAATCAAACACAGGTCACGGAGGTTTATTTCTTTTTAAGCATCATAGGGTTAACTTGTTATAGCGGCATTCAAGGGTCTGAACACACATAGAGAAAGAATATTCTACTTTTCTTTCTTTAAAGCTGCTTATACGGCTTGAGGGACTCGGGGGTTTCAGGGGAAGTTGAGGAAAGTATTGATAACATCAGCAATTAAATCAGAGACAGATGTTAGGCAAGGCTGGTTGTTGTTGTTGTTGCCCAGAACAAAAAGAAAGAATTGTATAAACAATGATTTTTAAATGTGATGGTAAAATAAAGTATACTGTTTTGTTTCAGTTTGAGACCAATTTAGAGTAAATTCACTTTGCAGCTGTGCAGCATTAGCTCCTGCCTATGTACGGGGATGATATGTGTGCTGTGAAGGCTATGTTTCCAGACGGCTTTGAGCTGAGCTGCAGTGCACCATCTGTAGCGGCCAAGGGGACAACTGTTGCTCATTAAATTAGCCAGTTCCATCATCCTGATGCATCAGAGGAAGACCTGGGATCTCTGTGACCTTTCTCTCCCCCACAACCAAGCCCTTTCCTTCACTAATATAGATGCAAACTCAAGTAGGTCAAACACCAGGTATAAATCTTCCTTGGCAAGCCGCTGCGGCGTTTGCCAGGTATGCACTGCAGGCTGGCGTGACGGACTGTGAGTGGAGGTGTGGCTGAAGCATGAAGTGGGCACGCTGTTGCTGCTGCCAGCAGGCTGAGACCAGCTTGCCGCTGGCCGAAGGGTTTGCCTCCTACATGGGGACCAGTTGGCTGCTACAATGTGTTTCTGAAAACAGATATTTGTTATCAGAATCAGGCTGACGGTGCATTTATATGAACAGGTGAGAATATGGTGTTGCAGTAGAGGCTGCGGTGAAGGCAAATTCTAAAGTTTCAGGAAGCAAACTCCTAAAATCATAATGTATGCATTTTTCATCTATGCAGTATTAGTAGGAGTAAGGTCAAGGTTGTGAGTCCCTTTTTATAGACGGCCCTTGATATGATAAAATGAGTAACTGGCATGGCCATAAAGCTTTTATCCTAGTTATACAGTCTGTTTAACACTACAGCAATCGATTTTGACCTTTTGAAGTTTTACTGCAGACAGAGAGGTCCTGCCCTCTCAAAGTAATAATATAACAATGAGCAGTCCATAAAATAATTGTAATGCACAGTGCTGCAGGGAAGAATTTAAATGCTTAGAAGAGGTGAATCTCCAGTGTGATTTAAAATCCTACAGAGCACACCACAGAATACGGAGTGAAGATACCCATTTACTACAGTAAAACCTGCTCATTGCTTCTTTTTTTTAGCAGCCTTTCTTTTTTTTTTTACAAACTTCCAGTTTGCGGTGATTTGCAAATTCTGCTGATTTAGTTAGCCAGCTGATCAGCAAATTCATTTAGTCTAAATACTTGAATAAAATCGAAAACCCAGTACCGACACTAGATACACTTAAGGTAACGACTGAAATAAACCAGTTCGAAGTAGCAGCCGCAGCCCATACAGTTGGCAGTTATGGTTATACTGAGGCAGTAGATAAAAATAAATGCATCAAATGTGCATGAATTATTTCAGGAAAAACTGGGAATTAGAGTAGCGTGATAAGCACCTCATCAAGCATGGAGAAAATTTCAGAGTGGCTAACGGCTTCTTCGACACCAGCGTCTTCTCTTCATGACGACACGCTGCAACTGCCGATTACTTAAAGTAAGATCAATAGTTCCTTGGCTAAATTAATCATCTTTTGTACGTTTAAACTTAGATTTCATTGAAATGAAAACCGCTCTCTGTAGTATACATGTGTCCTAGGTTTCCGAGTCTGTTAGGATTACCCGCTTACTTTCAGCAACCCCACTGATGTAACCTTTTATTAGGTAGACAGTATGTTTTAAAAGGGTATCAAATAAAGCACTCGGGTGGTATCAGTATCACTTTAAGGGCACTGGGAGTGGTAGTGGTATTGTAACTGTGAACAGCATAATGCTGAATGTCTTGTGTATTGCATCCAGATTGAATGACCGTTCAAGCTAGTGTCTGTACACCAGCTATAAATGTCTTAGAAACTACAAATATATCCAACGATATGAATTTTACTTTTCAGACTAATTTACTTTCTTTGCCACAAATGATAATAATGATACAACGACAAACCCCATTTCGAACAAAAACGGCCTTTCTGTCAATTTCTTGTTGTCTTGTGTCACTCTTGTTATACAAAACCTGCAGTGGTGATGCCTCAAAGAGGTCTGTGTGCACTGGCCTTTCATGCACACACCCTCACACACACACACACCGTCTATGTAGCCTTAAATTTCTAAACCTCTAGGGGAAAACTCACACCTGTAGCAAATTCATTCTCTGCTCTCCTCTATTACACTTACATAAGGGGCACAACAGAGCCCTCAGTGGTATATGGTAATGTTTGTTGAAAAAGCAGCAAGCCATCTTCACTTCAAACTCGCAGGCTTTCCTCGGTAACTAAGAACTGTGGCCCAACTGTAAATTCTCATTTTTCTGAGCTACTAATGTTAAAATGAATTCATGTATAGTTTTCTCACATAAGTGAAATTCAGATTTCAAAATATTTTGCGGTCCAAAGTATGTTTCTTAATGAAGTATCAGTTTGTATGGGCTTTAAAAGACCAAAACTAAAGCTGGTGCACAATATGCGTCAAGCTCAATTAAACAATATGTTCATATACATATTTAATCAGATTAAAATGGTGTACTAGATGACAGAAGTACAAAATTGCAGTGCTGCACAAGAAGTGAGACATCATGAAGAGACCCATAAAACCACTGTTACTCTCATTGTGCATGACTTTCTTGTTCTAACCAAATCTGCGAGCAGTCTGTGTAATGGCATGACAAGTGCAACAGTCATGAATTCTGATCACAGTCCACAGTGTTGCTATTGTGCCAAGTCACCACATAAGGCAGGATTTCCGGTGCTTACTCATAAATTCATGGAGGACATCGAGTCTATTAAACATGTAAATGGTCACCCATTAGAGATTTGTTGGCATTGGTGCTGCTATTCTGCAGTTCCTTTCTGGAAGCCAGTAGATTTAATACTTCGCTCATAACAGCCTGAGGACACGATGCAGTTTTGGTAAAACCAGCATTTGTAGCGTTGTTTATGTTGTTACATTTTTTTAAATACTGCATTATATAAATAACAATTAAATTGTCCTGATGATGATGATAGGCAATACACAAGGGTTGGTAAACTAACCATGCTCATGATATAGAGGCTAGTGTAGTTTATTTTGAAATAAATAGTCACCTATTGACAGATGGTCTATTTTGAAAAGATGTCACCGTGCATGCCCAGGTTATTCAGCTATGTGTGTGTTGACACTCCTTCCTCATTTGACCAGCAGCAATAAACTCTAAACTAACTGAAGAAGTGCATCATGAAAAGACAAATTTAAAAATAAAAAGGATAAAAATGGTACAAAGACGGGCGCCCAGGTAGCCTAAGGGACAACGAGGCCGGCCATTAACTGCAACGTCCCCGGAGGCCTTTGTTGCATGTCACTCCACATCACTTTTTCCCCTAATTTCCTGTCATGTCTCGACTGTAAGCAGGGTCTAAAATCACTACCCACTGCTCACCATTAAAAATTATGCTGGCAAATGAAATCAATAAGTCAGCCGCCATTAGCAGGTTACTGAGACAGGCTCATTCCACTGCAACCTTGCATCAGTTCAACGCAGAAGTTGGTTAACCATGTTGTTTTTTTGTTTTTTTATTGACTCAGTACGCTGGTTGAGGCTTGCAACGAATGAATTAACAGCCCAGAAAATGTTCAAAGAAAAGAACATTTGCAGTTCTTCCTTTGTGCAGTATAAAGATGGCTTTATGTTTGTATGATAAAGGAGGAATCTCCACTATGTAGTATCGCCAGATGATGACAATGACTTATCACAATCATTAGTAAAAACCCAAATATTTCAAACACTTTAACCATATGCACAAGAATAAACTGAAAGATAGGTAAGCCTGATAAATATTTCTTCCCTTTTAAGTTTCTGGACTACCTTCGAAATGGAACACTGACACAAATAAAACATGTCTAGAGGAGTGCACCCTGAGTTTCAGAGGTTGAGGAGAGTTAGCAGAGGTTGCTGTGCTTAGCCAGTATAAAAAATGGAGGCCTGTATTGAGTTTGTAGGCCTGCAGCTCCAGGCAACGGTGATAAATCCACCTGTGAGAGAGCTTGTATCAGACAGGCCCAGGCCACTGGCAGATAAATCGACTGGCCCGTGCCCTGACTGGGAGACGCACCCCTGTGGGCTTCCCTGCCGCTGAGAGTTATATTTCCAGCTCTGTCCCTCGTAGGTTGGAGCAGCGCTTCAGGATACGAGCAAGCTAAATGAAACACTAATGCACCAAGTTTCCCATCAGAAATTTCCATAATTCATTTCCACACATTTCCTTGAGAGCACACTGTGGGATTTGAGGGAGGGGCTGGGAATCTAAATGTACCAGCTGTGTGAAAAGAGGCGTCTGATCAACAGTGCAGTGGCTGGGGCCTTATGGTGAAAGCCAGCCACCTGACCTTACAGGTGTATTCCCTATCTTTCTAACAAGCAGCGTTTTCTTTTTTTCCGTCAGAGTGCAGGCAGGGTTTCTATAGTCGAAATGTGCTTTGCCTCCTCCCCCAATCTCTTTGGATTTAGAGTTTACACAGTTGAGAAAATCTATTATTTTATGTTGTGCATTTCAAAGAAATCCCCTTTCTCAGCCATTTCATTTTCATCAATAAATAAGCCAGATTCTGCTCTTTCATTCAGCGCTTGAATCTATGTTGAATGATTTGAGGGGCTTAAAACTGCTTCAGCAGTTCTCTTTGTGTTCCTGGTTAAATGTTTCCCTCCAGTTTGTTTTTGTTGCTGTTAAACTACTTACTAAAACCATTTGTTCTCGGGAAAAAAATCCTTCTCTCTTGGATGGCAGAGCAATGAAGATATTACTTTTGATGTTGTTCTCTCAGACCATAGGCTGTTTGTGTCTGCTGGTATATTGAACCAAAGCCTGAGATGTCCAATATTACACTCTGCTCAAAAAGTTCAGAAAAAATATTTCATAAAAGGCCATTTCAAGTTTATGATCCTTCAGAACTGTAGCCGTCCCTAACTCTTTGTTCATGGATTATAACTTTTCATTTCAGAATCCAGACAAAAATAATGTTAAATAATGCTGAAAGAGAATTATTCTTTTTAGACCTCCAAACAGAATGCATACAAAAAAGTAATAATTTGTTCAATAACAATATTTTTTAAGATTAGTCCAAAATCCTCTACCCATAATAGAGCAGTAATGAGGCTTTGCAAGCATTGTTGGATGGAGAACAAATGGTTTGTACCAACAGTGTTTAGAACACAGAAATAGTCTGAACACCAGGTGCTGTAGAACAATATTCCCTGCAGTGTGATGAATTGGTTGACTAAAGAGGGTATTCATCCAAAAGCACCATAGTCTGCAATATGTGATTGCTAAACCTGACAAAGTCGAAGAAAAATGGCATGTTCTTACAACCTGTGATACATCTACTGTATTCTGAAAGATTATAATGACACGTCTATTTTAGAATGTCATGTACAAAAGAATCATATTTTCTATCCAATATCAGCAATCCTCATGATTGTCACAATAAGTGTTCTGAATCATCAGAAAATAGTACCACCATCCATAAATAACAGTTATGGATGGAATGTCACTGAAATGCTTCTTGTTTCTTTTAGCGACATTGTGCCAAAGCCACAAACAGAAAGGGGGCTTTGGTGCTAAAATTAAGACAAGTTTACTCTCATGTTCCATTGTCTGGAAAACAATCCTAATAGTCTCTTTTTTTCTGGGTTTGTAAAGACCAAGAAAAAAAAAGGAAAACAATCCTCCAGGGGAGCTTTTGCCCGAGGTAAGACACAGGTGGATGGAGCCCAGAGCAGGGTCACAGTAAAGATTTATATTATGTACAAAGTAAAGAACAGAAGAAAAATGGCTGTTCAAGTGGCGTCTCAGTGAAGCGAGTGAAACAGCTGTTCACGGAGTGAGGAAGTGGTCAGGTAAGACAGGCCTGGAAATAATAATCACAGGCCCATCTGCTGACCTGGGACTGCATGGCCCCCGGGCTCCCAGCACAGGCCCTCCGTATGGAGCGCAGCACAGCCCTCGCCCCAGGAAACCTGGCCATGCCGCACTAGGCTGCTGACACTGCCACATGCTCTCTTTCTGTGGCCGGGAGAGCCTGCAAGCCTGTGTACTCTGTCTATATGATAGACTCAAGTTAAGGTGCCACTGCAGATACTATCTATAACCGACTGACTGTTATTAAATGTGGTGCACTGTAGGATACTATTTATACTGTATGTGCACCTCAGGGAGGATGTTTAAACTTAAAGGAACAAAAGATCCCAAACAAACCCCCGCTAAGAGTGATGATGAATTGTTGTTTTACCATAAGTTCCATTTAAAGAAATTAGTTCATTAGATACGAGGACAAAAGTTTTGGTGCAAAATGACCAACAACAGGGGGATCAGGGGCCAGTCTCGTTCCAACTGCCAAACTACTTAATTCTGATCATTAATTTAGTGACTAATAGCGGTGTAAGATGGCATTTTAATGTAACGTCGGATTAAAACACATTTATCATATTAGAGAGCATATCAGTGATTTCCTGGCTGTGCATCCTTGATGGTTTCTCCAGGAACAAATCAATATTGTGCTGTAATTGAGCGATGAGGAGGGTGAGAAGTGTGAACAGCCTAATCATAATTAAAGAGCGGGGCTGCTGAACGTGAGGGTGAACTGAGGCTCTGAAAGATAAACAGTGTCAGCAAGAGAAGGCTGCACCACAAGGCAAAGCTTTGTTACAACTTTGCTGTGTTGTTGTCTGAACTTACATCAGAGACAAAATGAAAAAGATCCAGGCTACAATCACCCACTACGGCATATCTGAAAAAAACTGCTCTCAAGTAGAGAGCAAGTTAAGGCAGCAACAGTCACAAACCCTCAGTTTATACAGCTTTTGTAATGGGTAAAGACTTGTTATGCTGTGGTAATATACACACAATATTAAAATTAATTGTAATTAGTCCCCATATTCACTTCACAGTCTGAAATGTGATGCAGTTAAACTTCAAAAACACTTAAAGGAAGCAGACGCTTCCTCAAAATCCACCTGCTCACGCTTAAACAAGCTCCCACTTAATCAACCCTCTCTGCCTTTTCTGTCTCTCACACAAACACGCACGCATCATCACACACACATATTCTTTGCTCTATGACATGCCGTCAAAGCGTGCAACACAAAAGCACCTTTAATGCATCGGAAGAAAAGTGGTAAACAGATTTGCATCACTACCCCACATTATCTGCTGACACCCAGAAATGATTTGTTTTATGCACACTTGGCCTTGAAGTTTGCAAGCAGGTTGTCAGTGATGATAGAATTGAGGTAAATGGTGTAGACTGAGAAAACAACAACTTTGCTGAGGTCCCCACTTTGAGCTGGAAGGCGAACTGCTTAACGCAAAAGGCAATTTTAATTGTATCGATTCAGCCATACAAATGTAGAATTCTCTTCAAAAGTGTGCAAGTCAGCAAGGTTTCTGTCTCCCTAATGCAGCCAAAAGGAGCTAGTTTATTTTGTAAAGCCCCCTCAACCCAAGTAGACAGCACACAATCAGGATGGGGTTTTAGTTTCGCATGATCCAACACAATGCTCGAAAGTTATTTGACAGAATAAAAGTGCAGATTGTTCGAAGCCCTCTTTAAATATGATCAGCATTGCAAAATGCAAACAGCAAGATAAATATGAATATTTTTGCACTTGCAATTCTATGTCATTTGTCGGGCAGGGAATAGCAAGGTAGCCTTTTTTGCTTCTTTACGAGCTGAAAAACATTCTTTTGTTGTGAAACAAATGAAGAGCTTTCGAAGATGTGTTATCAGAAAATAAACCATGCCAGAGAAAAATCGACAAATACTGGACAAAGAACCTACAATTATGACTTCAAGCTTTCTTGTCCATTACAGGAAATAGGATTTCTAGTTCTCAGTTGTAGATTATTATAACATTCACCATCCATGAGAGTGATTCACATTCCTACAATCTACACTTTTGATTCCACATATCAAACATTCCACAGAGGTCAGAGGGTAATCAGTTATTATAAACTGCTCTTATACTTAGGTTTTAAACTTTCATTTTTTAAGGCAAAAATGTCATATATTTGGTTCAACCTTCTTAAATGTAAGGATTTTCTGCTTTTCTTTGTTTGTTTTTTTTGTCCAACCGACAGTCAAAACCCAAAGACTTCTCATTTACTATCACTAATGACAATCTGAAGATGTCACTTTGGGCTCTGTGAAAATGTTTTCACATTTTTTGTTATATTTTATTGACTAAAGGATTTAATCAAGTAATTCTGAAAAACTATTGGCAGATTAATCAATTGTCATGTTATGTCATGTCATTGTCCGAACCGCTTATCTCTTTCCATGGGGTTGCGGGGTGTTGCTGCTGGAGCCAATCCCAGCCTTGTCTCAGGGCGAGGGCAGGGTGCTCCCTGGATAGGTCGCCAGCTCATCGCAGGGCCCTATTAATCAATAGTGAGAATACTTTTTAGCTGCAGTTGTAATGGACCGGAATGCAATAGACTTATCTCAGTATGTCCAGCACTAAAATTCAGCTAAGCAAAGTCATAATGAAAGAAGTACCAATGAAGTGATGAGAATTCAGCAGTTTGAAAACTTTGCTTGCACAAATGCAAATGAACACTGTCACTGTAAATGTTATTTATTAATGATCATACTAAATTATGTGAAAATGAACCACTGTTAATGCCAACTGCATGGGGCTTTTCAAAATTCATGAACAAATCAGTTAAGTCGCTAAGAAACAGTAGTTAACAGTGACATTTTGATTTCATGAGGCATTCGTCTTATTATTTATTCAAGTCTATTTATTTAAAGCTACCAGTAAACGCTGGGAGAAGGGGGATTTCCTAGGTTGTACAGGGATGTTGTACAGCTGCAGTTTACATGATAGCATTTCTGCATTTAGTACAGAGCGTATTTATGTTTACATCTGTGATGTCATATCCGTGCAAAACTCTTTGTTAGGATTGTTCTGACTTTTCTATATGCATCTCTGTTTGTATAAATGTGCCTGTTTACTTGCTTGCTCGCGTGTTTACAAGTGCCTCCTTTTTTTGTGTATAGGCATGCACGTCTGGGAATGTTTGTGTCTTTGTTTACACACACAGCCTATCTGACCATATGAGGCTGCCTTACATTGACATGTAGTAGATGACAGGCCCGGTCTGATGGGGATGGTCATTTCCCAGGTAGATCTGGGCACACCGTGAGGGATGGGCTCTGCGTGGCTGTCACTAGACATTACCAGACGGCACATACAGCTCCACATACACACACACACACACACACCGCAAGCCCATGAAGATGATCACATTTGATACACAGATGACATTCTTTCCCTGCTGTGACAACACGGGCTCATTTTTCTGCTCTGACATCCGTTGCTGTGTGGGTGTTATTCAAGTCAAATCTATCATTTTAATGGAGAAGTAGTCAGACCTGAGGATTATTTGAGGGATAAATATATCATCGTCTGTTCGTTCGGTATCGACCGAGTGTCATTGTGCCCCTGACTAACTCTTTCAAGACGAATGCCTGAAGATATAACATACAGAGATGCAATAGGCCCCATAGCATAAAAACATCAAGTTAACAAGGAGAGGCGAGCTGTAGAACCATTTGCACAGGCTCAGATAAACTCTTTAGCATAACCGCAGAGGGATAATGAACAGGGTAATTATGTTATCCTTAGTGAGTACAAAGAAACAATAGACCCATCAATTAAAAATCCTCAGGACTGCTCTTGTTTAACGCCATGAGTGTAACAAAGTGAATTGTCCACCATGATTTCGGCTTTTTGTAAACGTCTTTAGCACAGTAGATCTGATGAAACTCCAATTTGCCAGTAACCAGTGCACGGGGGCACAATGGAGTATTCCAGCATATTGCTTAAACCATGGCCTCTGAAAGCACGACTGCACGCGGCTGCATCATCAAAGTCCAGCAAGTCTTCCATGTGTCAGGGAGAGATTAAGCTCTTCCAGAGAGGGCAACGCCTCTGATCACTCTATTCAATCGATGGGATTTGAATAAAGGAATAAAAGATCAGGCATTGTGTATCTGGGTGCTGTGCAACCGCTGGATAGGATTAAGGCATGTTGGAGCCGTAACAGTGACAGACGCCATCAATCACAAGTTCCCTACACTAGTTAGCTAAAGTTGATATTAGCCCTAAATAGGACACATCTGTTTGTTGCTGCACACTCTCTGACTTTAATTAATTCTCAAGTCATTTTATTTTTAGGCACGGGTTTTTATTTGTTGCTGCTCCTGTACATGTGCACAAAAATGTAAATTGCATCCTTCCTTTGCTCTCAGTGTGGGGCTCACATACACTGTGATACTGCAAATTAAGCACGCGCACACACGTTCACATGCACAGTGGAGCACACGCGGACACACACACACACACACACACACACACACACACACACACACACAAACACAAACAATATGAAAGTCACTGTGCAAACAAACTTTGGTCTGGTGGTCTGTTTCGGCCTCATTTTCCTGGCTGAGTTCTCTATCATCGCCCAGCGTCTCCTCCACAGGCTGTGTCAGATAATAGCTTCCTTTCTCCACTTTTCAAGAGAGAATGAGTCTATTCCCTGGGAACTGAGTTCAAGGGCAGGTCTCTGTAACCCAGAGAGACAGACTCTTGCCAAGACCTTGGCTTTGGATCCTGGAAATGGCCTAGCAGCGCGTTTCATGCCTGATTTGAACGCGTACGCCGCACTGACCAGAAGCCCCAGCTCTCCCACATCAGACCTAGGTGTGCAGATCCAGTTCAGGTACTTGGACTGTCCTTGCCATCTTAACCTCTAAGTCTCAACCACCACTAATTGTTCTGACTGTCATCCTCTTGCATCAGAAAAAGTGGTAGTTTCTTGAGTTGGGAGTGTGTACTACCAACTCAACTGATGCTCTCACTTGTGCTGTTATTTTTCTTCCTCTATTGTCCTCTCTCTCTCTCTTAGCCCTATCCTCTCCTCTTTTCACCCATCATGTCCCACAGTGGGGCATAATTACTAGAATCCTTTGCCTGGCTATGCTCTCCTATTATTAGCCTAGCGTTTAAGCCCTCTCCCTGGTCAGATGGTCAATGCTTGAGGGCAATATGTCACACTACATGGGCACAAAAGGTAGCCAAACAATGCCTATTGAGGACCAGGTGCCATTGCAGTAATACCATTTGGCTAGCATTCACTATTGTGGTGCACTGTGCCTGTTGATACAGTACATTAATTGCTAGTGGTTTCAAGCAACCATCTTAATTAATGCACCCATGGACAAGGTGTGTGCACTCAACTGTCCACAGAAGCTATTATGACTGTTCTCTGGATTAGCTCGCTGGCATCCTGGAATGACTCACATAAAGACACAATGACAGAGAGGAGAAATATGAGTGCATCCCACATAAAAGAATACGAGTAGCATCGTTGTAGCATCATTACGATGGCTTTTCATCATTATGCTGCATGAAAGAAATGGCCGTTTTTTGCAGAGATATTCTTGCCGATCAAGCCAGCCTCCTTAATGATGTTTTGGAGCTTAGTGTTCACTGACAAGAATGAATTTGATTGGTATTTTTGACATTCATACTTTCTTTCATTGTTTAAATGGGTCTTCTATTTTCAACAAAGTATGACATAAAGCATCAAAATGTTCTGCACTTTATGTCATAACAGAACAATTGTGTCCCTGTTTGTGTCCAATTTAAACGAGAATCCAGTGATGCCGATCCAGTGATAGTGCACAGTAATGAAGCAAGTTTATTGGTTTCTTTGAAACAAGTGAATAATCACACTGCATGTATCTTGGCTGCAAATGCAATGATTTATCTAATATATCAAAGAAAAACACAAATTCTAACACACATTTATAAGTTGAAACTGGATTTTGTTTTTTAATTTTTTTTTCACGATAAATAGAGCTACAATGATTTGTCAATTAATTAGTCATCAACTGAATGAAAATACAATATTCTGATATTCGATCCATTTCTTAATTTTTTGTGCATAAACGTCATTTAATAGAAAAAAACAATGAATCAACTGATGGTGAAAAGAGTCTACACAACTAACTAACTTGGAGGATTTCAAAACACATGGGTTTAAATGGATACATACTACAGCCATTATCAATATATCAATATATATCAATAGTAATCTTTAGTATGTAAGTGTTGGAGGATTTTTTAGACACAAGGCCATTCAATTATTGGTTTGGTTTTTTTGGACGCTGCACTGTGAAACCAACTGTGTGTTTACTAAACCCTCCACAGTCTCTAAAGGTGGACGTAAAGGTGTGATGAAGAGGATAAAGGCCTCTCCAGGTCTGGGTCAGGCCTCCTGCAGCAGCAGCTTGCCTCCTGGATAAGAGCAGCAGACCCCGGTCTCTTTACTTACAGCCCGCTGGAGCAAGAGGTCGACACACACCTGAACCCTTCCCCAACACAGAGTGGGCCGCGGGGCCCGGAAACACACAGGACAGCCGACCTGCTTTGACCTCTCCTCTGCTCTGTGGCCCCCTGGGACCCCCAACAATAAGCTCAGGGACCACTCGCAACCTCTCTGTTAGCACACTCTGCCCCCTCAGCACCTCAGCCAGACAGTGCTGCACTATTCAAAAAACACACACCCACTCAGGCGCGTACACTGTACACATAAACAAAGAGTCACACTCAAACATTATACAGGCATCACATACTGCCTCATGCAAACACAATCTGTCACACACAGCCATGTAGCGCATCTCTCCCTCTGTGTCTCTCTCTCGCTCACTCACTCAGTCTCTGTCTCTCCCCTCTGTCTGTCTGTTTCATGTGGAGCCAGGTGGGAGCTCAGCGTTAAACTGGTGAATATCTCCATCTTGTGGACAGTGTTTGCTTAATATGAGACATGTTGAGGGGCAAATGTTTTATTGTCTGGTCAGGGAAGGTCAGAGCACTAATTTACTTTGCTACAGTTCTGCTCTTCACATAGGACGCGGCAACACATAAAAACGAGTAATATCAGTGCATCTACGCGGTAACAGCAATTATTTTCTTGAATTTATCATGTGAGCCAATGTCTGTTGTAAACAAGGTATGTTCATGTGTGAAATCATTTGTCCACAGCCTCCCAGGGTCAAAGAGGCGGCAGGGTGACTTTATCTTGAATGTCACTTTGTTTTTGGTTGGTTAGACAGTACCCTCTCTTGGATTGGCTTCTCGGATGAAGGCACAGGTGAGGCCCACAGAGGAGCAGCCCCCTCTCTCCACAGCGTTTCCTCTGCTAAAACAGCCCTACATTTTAATATGCAACATCTGTGCCGGGAGAGCCTTCCAAAATGGCTGCTCCTTAGAGGATGACGGTAGAGTCTGCTCAAACTTGGGGTTGGGGCATTTGGTACTGCAAGGTTCTGCACAGATGTTAGCATTCACAATGTCACTCTGTCCTTTGCTTCAGTACCCAGGGAGGTCTATTTTAAGGGAGGGTGGTGTGTTTTCTTCCTTAGTTCCCTGAGATCACTTTATCTGTAACTGTCATTGTAAAGAATTCTAGGTAGACTTGTTCAACTGAACTGGGACTGCTGTCTCTGATCACTAAAGTATGAAGGAGCTTTCTGCTTGTTAATTTATCATTTGGTCTGGTACCACTATATGGTGGCAGCGCGGTGACGCTGTACCATGTAGTCGCAAAACACGACAGCGGTTAACGGTGCAATACATCAGGCAATCACATTAAAAGCCTTCAAAACGATACTGTAAAGAGAATGATAAAGGATTCCAAGACAAAGCCACTGTTGTTTCCCGAGTCATCTCAGTCGCATTCGTAGAGGAGCATTAGCTCAGTCGCACAGAGCCGTGTTTGTGCTGTGCTTTCACAAAGAATTGAGAATATTTTCTGAACAGAGATGCCATGACCTAAAGGCTGCTTGTCAGTCGGATTATTCAACTGATTCTCAAACAAGACTCTCGACAAGGCTGCGAAGAATCAGGGAGGGAACGAAGGGGGCCAAAAGAGAGAAAAGGCAAAAGCAAGGAGAGGGACATGTAGGGCGCCTAATGCATCGCTTACACAAAGAAGATGTTCATATTTAATGCCCATCATTAAGGCAGGGTTTGAGCATAGAAGACGCTTCTGCTATTTTCCCACACCCCTTGAGCCAAGTCCTTGTGACAGCCCTCCACTGCATCCCGGCAAATTATCCGCTTGAGCTGCGGCGAACAAAAACAGCCCAGTGCGGGGGAAGTGAGGCCCAGCCTCAGCTCCACTCCTGTGATGGGGAGACACGTCACTTTGCATCAGCTCCAGCCCTCCAAACCACATCATCTGCAAGTGAGGAGAACAAGACCGCTCCGTAGGGAAAGGACAGTTGAAGAGAACGAGGCAGATAAGAATAAAGGAGATAAGAATGCTGGAGAGGCGTGGGGAGGAGGAGGGTGAGAAGAGAAGAGAAGAGAAGAGAAGAGAAGAGAAGAGAAGAGAAGAGAAGAGTATTGAGGCTTTATGACACTTCGGTGTTCCCTAGGTGAAGTCAATGCTGATCAGTGGAATTGAAACATTATTAACTAGCACAGCCATGATACTGGTTTCTGTAAAATGTTTTAGCCAAATGATTTGTCATTGCCTTGGGCTTTAAACTGCATGACAAATGAATCATTTAGATTTGCTTAGTGGGTATGTAATCCCCAGAGTACACAACATGTAGTCTAAGTGTGAAAGAAAATAATTAGACACACAACAAGTACTTGCAGTGCATCAATAAGCAAACTGCTCCTCGTATTTCATTTCTATTCCTTACATGCTCACAATACAAGTAACACCAAGGGTCTCACTACAGATCTCCACTGACTTGTGCGTTGTAGGATGTGCCTTGCCAGTTGCAGCCAGTGGTTGGTGCTAAGCAGTCTAGTGTTAAAGAGAGTCAGGGCACTCTCTGCTGGACATTGCTGAACTTGCAAGACCAGTAATCTAATAAAGGTGGGGGTATTGGGGTATTTTTTTTTTTTTGCTTCGGTAAGTACAACTCGGTTTTAGATGTTTAGAAAAGTACAGATGCCGGTGGCCTCTTTCTCAAGGATATATTCCGACGTCCAAGGAGACTTGAGAAAAATTGAGTTACACCAAAATAAACCTGTCTTCCAAGATGCATGTGCTCCAAGCCTAAATTGGCCTATTTAAAGGCATAACCATAGACAGCCTTTGAATAATATTGACTTGCAAACTGCACTCAGGTCAAGGACGGGAAGCTAGACCATGTTAGTTGGCACAAGAGTGATGGAAAGTAAACCAGATACATTTAGGACCGGCACAATGTAAAAAGTCAAGTAGTCTGCTATTTTTACAAATAATGAATGACCAGATTGGATTTGTATCTGCTGTGAGGAGAATACAAAAAAAAAAAAACATATTTATGAAAATGAGGTAGTTTTCTGTAGGAAAATTCAATCAACACTCTAATGCTTACTTCCCATGCTTGAAAATTAATTAAAATTTAAAGCAAATTAGTGTTCCAACTTTTTTTTTAACAGTACATTTCTGCATCATGAATCTATTACTTTCATTGTGTGCTGGTGCTATTTTTGCAAGCTTTAATGATCACAAGAATTATGTGCTTTAGAGAAGGATAAAAATATTGCAGCAAGCCGCAAAACCTTAATACGGCACCGACTGAGGAATCTGCTGTTTTATGTGGCCGTGGATGTCTTTTGTGACACTAAATGAGATTTTTATTTGACACTTTTTTCATTAATTAAGAATTAAGTGAGTTCATTGTCTTTGCCTGCAATATGGGTACTGATGTAGGAAATCTGGTAACATAACCAGTAAGACTAATGTAATTTTCAAATCAGTAATAAAAGAAATAAAGAGATATCGCAATTGTAATAATATGCTTTAAAAATATGAAATAAATCCTGGCTTCTACGCTACAGGACATGTTAAACTGTGTCTACTCCTGGAAAAAAAAACATGTTGAGAGTCCAGTAATCCTTCCATTCTTTATTCCTTGAAAGCCTTCTGATACTACTACAGCCCTGGTCCAGTATTTATTGAACACACACAGGGTACGTGCAGGCTGTCTGTCTGAATCATTGCTCTCTTGCAGCAAACCACTCTGTACAGCCGAGCACACTATCCATATTCATGTGATTTTTGCCGGAAGGCATTGGTGTCTACTAAAAATAGCATGGTGAGAGAAAGGGTCTCTCGCACTGTGTATCCTAACATTCATGAGCCTGGTTGCTGTGATTGGTTGTAAACACGTGTCTCTTTGCTGAGACCATACTTCATGTTGTTGAGTAAACACTTGTAAATAATTGCTGTGGGCCAGAATAAAGAGATTTTAGAGGCGCGTGGTGTAAATCAACAGAGTCATTGCCTGGCATTCCTCAATTTTCTTTCATTTGTATGCGCACGTGGATGGAGAGATCTCTGCTTAGTCGGTGCATTTGTGTTCAAGGGGGAAGCTGGTACATGTCCATTCCTGCCTGCGTGTGTGAGTGCGTGTGTGTTTTTGCCTTTCTATGTGGTGTATGCGTGAGCCCAAGCGCAGATGTGGCTGCACACAGGGTTAGTTTTGTGTAGAAGGGACATGAGCAAGTTAAGCTGAGAGGGACTGATCGCATTCAAGCCTTTTAAAATATGTTTAGTGGGCGAGCGCGTGTACGTTCAAATCTCATCACATCTGGCTTGTGCACGGCGTTTCCACAAAGACAAATTGGTTCTGGCTCAGACTGATTTGAAGTCAAATCACCAGCAGATGGCAGCACATATCAAGCTGCTGTTGAGGTACAAACTCAATGCTCCATGAGCATTTTACTGGTTTACACAGTAGGTTCTGCCACAAGGTGACTATACTGACAGCTAAAGTATTGCCATTAGTTACAAATTACCATTATTGAAATAATTATCTGATCATACAGTCTGCGTAATTTACAATCTTAACATTAAATGCCAAATAAAAGTAAACCAATACATTTCAAGACAATATAAACCACAGCAGTCGGTGGATCAATAATGTTTCCCACCAGTAGGCATCATATTCTACTTTTAGCTCTGCTCTTGATCAGTCAAATGTACTCAAACGTAACTAACCACGCAGGTAATTACCGGTAGCAATGTGTAATGGAACATTCAGAGCCACTCTGGGGGTAGTTTGCTATTCTGAGCCAAATACTTTACATACAGATTTTCTTTGGACCAAAAGGAAGTGTGTTACAAATGTATGCAGGCCTGTACTAATGTGGCAAAGATGCAGGTCATTTCCTCTTTGAGGGAAAAAAAAAAAGTAAAAAGTATGTGTTGCCTGAGGATATACTCTGACTTCACTAAAACCGGACATGGAAACTGTGACATTGTGTCTCTGTGCCTGGGAGAATAACGAGGCAGCTGTGTGGGTGTGTATATATAGCAGATAAGGACCAATCAGACCTGAGAAGGACCAGATATATTTAATTTATACTGAACACTTCTGACTCTATACGGAAATGAGTACGCATTCATAATGCTGTTAATGTGGCCCTCACTTAAGGACCACATTCACCTGAAGCACAGAACAAAAATGTGGTGAAATGAAAATGATATCCTCCTCACAAAAGGCCAGCTGCAGGAGGTTTTGCCCTACTGGGCCTTACTAGGATGACTTATATCAGATAACGCCTGATATTTATTTCACCCCGACAGTCAGGGATTTACTGATCCCTTTGGTGTTTTTATTCGGAAATTATGAGATTTACTCCTTACCGCGTGTCCTTATGAGACCCTGTATAAATCTCCCTGCCTCAGATCATCCCCATATGGTTTTTCCTTCCAACCATTTGAACTGAAAAATAAATTAGTCAACTTTATGAGCTATTAATGGAAATAGGACTAAAGACAAATCAAATTGTTTTTATCTAATTAGCCACAACAATGGGCAGAAATACAAGAGGGGACTTTGTAGTAATAACGCTGAGGAGATTTATCAATCAAATCTGTAGCTTCCCTTTGCTTTACAGAGCTTTATAGATTATTGCTTTGTTTGGTTTTACTGTTATTCCTGCTCAGTACCAAATAACAGACCAGGTAACAAACCATTTAGAAGCTGAAGAGCTAGATATGTCCCTCAAGGGAGACAAAAAGCAGAGCTAGAAGAGAATGATATTGGGCTTACATTTAGAGTTGTTTAATACCGACACCAGTATTGGAAATCCCCTTGATACAGCCTATAATGCTGGATCAGGTATCGGCGAGTATGGAGTCTCCATGTAATTGATTAGCCCTGACACAGGACCCTCCTGTTTCCTAGCAGCATTCCAAACACCTGTATGCGACTAACAGGTTTTTTTTACTGCACATGTAGCCATCACCCAGAAACAGCAAGCGATTTACGTAACTTCAAACACGTGTCAGCAAATTTATGTGTGTTTTTTTTTTTTTCAGATTTGACAGACTTAAATGAATAAAATAATGTTCTACAGCGTTTGTTCTCTGCATGATTTTGCTAATGTTTTACAAAAGGTTTAACCTGAGCCAGGCCAGAAAACAATGTATAAGTATATAGGACCATGTGTTCAAAGTCACAACTTCTAATGAATAAAAAGATTAATTCCTCCATACAGGAAGTGACTGATGTGTGGATAATAAGCAACTGTCAGTGTTTTAGTTCACAGTTTGTTTTCCGCTGCCTGCAAGTGGCCATGAAAACTAATTTCTGCAGGTTTACGCATAAACAAGACTGACAGTCTGCAGCCCTCTAAGCAAACGTTATTTGGGGGCCTCAGGTGCACAGTGAGAGCCTCATCTGTACTGTAAGCTGATTAGGCCTTTTTCACAGCAGACATTTTGACTTGTCACAGCACAAAACACACACAGGTGTTACTAATATCATTAGCAGTGGCTCTGTTCTACTCTAGCGCTCCAGTGGCGAGCGTCCTGCGCAATTTGTCATTTCATCCAGTGAAAGTGATGGTCAGTGCCAGCTTAATGTTGTGCGACTTGAATGCTTTTTACACTTTGCTTATACGAAAGAGATAGAAGGGGTAACAGATTTGCTTGCATCAGAGTTTAGTGAATACATGTGTTTTCTCAACCTCTGTCAAAACTCAGCGGGGCGCCCACATACACTCATATTACACACTGCTTGAAAGTCTTGTGCTTTAGACCAGCATAAAGGAGAGCGGAGCTGCAACACCAGTAAACAAATTACATGGTACAGTACAGTACAGTAAAGGGATCTTAATTTTGATAGACGCAATACCAATTTTTTCAGCAAGCTTCAGCGATCTCGTCAGCATTTTCTCATCTTCTTTAACTCCAAAAAGTGACCATAGCCCTTTCACCACTCCTTGAACCCCAGGGCACACACGGCACGGACACATTTCTGCATGCAGAAACACACAAACACACACTGCCCTTTATCAGCACTCTAGCGCTGACATGTGTACCAACACATGCAGCCTCACATGGTGAGAAACATGTGCCCCGCTGAGATCTGAGCTTTGTGGCCTTTGAAACGCTCGCTTTCAACACGCTGCATGAAGCGAAGGATGCCCAGCTGTGGAAAAACATGCCGTATTGTAGCTCTCAGGGAGATACCGGGGGCAATGATTCACCAATTTAATCAATTAAGGTTTTGATCAGAGTGGAAAAGCAGCGATTCACTAAGCTTCCAGCAGATTTGGATGCCCACATGCTGATCAAAACACAGATCTCTTTCCATTGTGCATTGTGACAGTGGGGGGAGAAAAAAAAACAGTAAATTACGTAAATAATCATCCCAACACTTCACAGAAACACTGGTGTGGGAGACTATGTGGTGCTTTGTTGCACTAAATCAGCCTATGGTCACAGTTTCTTCACATATTTTGTTTTATACTTTCTCTGCCAGCTCACAGTTGCAAAACACTGAATATAAATACCAGTGGCCCTAGCAATAAAACATCATAAAATTACCATCCATAATAAATGTCACTGATTGAAATCTCAATTATGAGTATAATTATGATGATTATGTAATTTTACAATAACCATGTAATTACGATTAGGTAACCTTAATAACCCTTTATTTCCATGCAGCTCAGCTCTAAACCTGTTGATATTGAAAACTTTTATCAATCTATTAAATAAACAACTTGTCAACCAAATTACATGGAATTAGGGCTGGGTAATATATTGATGCTCTATTGGTATATCATGATAAGGTGTTGTCTTGGTTTTAAAGGCTGCATTACTCTAAAGTGATATAATTTTCTGATCTTGCCAGACGGATGTACTTCATTATGTTCACATTACTGATGATTATGTATCGAAGATGGCAGCTGAATTCCATGAAAGGGCGGTTGGCTAGCTAGATAAGCTAGCAGCATTAGCAGCCTCCTATAACGTTAGCCAATCACTTTGCTACGCATTGAAGAAAGCTAAAAACTTAACTCAGTATGTTTAAAGCAAAGGCTTACCTTACCTATAAATGTTGACCCCAGCCACATTATGCCTCCAAAAAAAACGCTTCTTACGTGGTTGAGGTAGCAGGCTTGCTATGAAATGCTAAATGTGCAGCAACCGCAGCACAAAGTGTTTGGGGCAACTGTAAGGTTAATATCAGGCTAGCATGAAAGCTAGGCCACAGCTAGCAAAGCAAAGACGGCCCTACTTCAAAGGGCTCATGGACAGTAACACTATACCTTTTTTAACACTTCAGTTTTGTATTATATTTGCAAAACAAATGGTAGCTAGATGAAAGAATTTAACATTCATTTTAATTTTGGAATTTTACTGGTAATACAATATCTGGTAGAAAATATATGCATTTATATAGAGGAAGTGGCTGCTTAAATGTACTTGGAGTCAGTTGTAATTAAACAAAACTCGGATAAAAAATGTCCGTCTGGTTTCCACCTCCCACTCCTTTGGATTAACCACAGACTTCCAACCCTCCCTCGTCTTTCTCAAAGCACTGAGTGCATAAAAATTACCTTGTTTACTGTAAAAACTGCTTCGACTAATAAAGGTCGCACAGTTTTGACAACCATCGCCAATCCAATATAATTTTTGCAATTTCCCCCTCGGTATGACTGTTGGAGAAAGAGATTTGAGATGACTGAATTTAATCTACGCGCATGTGTATTGCTGATGACATTTTGAAGCACTTTACATTGATAGCGTACAGTATAGTTCAGGCAGGATCGCACATTTCTGCCCCAGAATGGCACACCTTTTTGAGATTCATAATACAGTGTAGAGGATTTAATGTGAAAAGGTGTGATTAGTCCCATGGGGCATGACATAATTCAAACCCTTTCTGACAAGAAAACATGTCTTTATGTACCTAATTGAAACAAAATTTGGATTGTGAGGGAAAAAGCTGCACCTACAAGCTCTAAGCTTTTAATTTTATATCCCACCCCTCGAACACTGCAGGCGCTGCGGTCTTAACATCAACACGAGAGGCAACACCTTTGCTTACAGCCGAGGTTGGGGCATTTTATTAAGCCGGTATCACTGCCTCAAAAGCAGCCAATTCTTCCCACATCAAATGTATTGCGGCTGTGGTCTCTCACTTTGACTACCATGGAAAATGAGGCTTATGCTAACTTGAAAGTGCAGTTCCCTCAGCTTGAAGTGTGCATGTTTCATGGTAGAACTCAGCCATCTTTCCCGAGGCAAACTCTTCCCAATAGTGCCCCGTGCTGTGAAACACTCGTACAAAATGACACTGTGATTTACCCTGGTCTGTATCAGCCGGTTGCCCAGTAAACCAAATTGGCAAACAAAGACCCATCACCTAGCTTCCAGTGTTTACCCTCACTTAAATAACACGACTAGAGGCTGTGGGCCATTTGTTATCTCTTGTCCCTGATGCACTGTTATATTTACAGCCCTTTTATGAATCCTATGACGATACACTATGTCCATGTACCAGTGGGAATTGGTTTTCTAGGTCTCTGCACTTCAAATGACACAGTACTGACGATCTGAAGCTCATAGCCTAGACTTTAAGGTGTTGTCATTAAATGTACACTAAAGAAAGCAACATGTCCATTCAACACACCTAAGTATTGTCAAATCACCGTAGCAGTTACCACTTTGGGTTGTGCAACAACTGGTAGAAAATGTGCAAAAGAAATTCTTCAAATCTGTGAATAAGGGAGAAGGTTTAAATTTTTTTTCCCAGTTGCTGTAAATTATCGAGTTACGAGTGATACTAAATATGTTTTGGAGAGGAAATTCAAACTCAAAATGATAATACTTACAATATAAAGAGCAGATGCCGCAAATAAATAAGACCAGTGGATTTCTTCGTCAACAACTTGGGTCGGATTTTCCGCGACGGTCCGAAAGATGTGACTTCATGCACGTTCTCAAGCGCCTCAACTTGGCGCCTCTCTCCGCTCAACAGTGGAAATGGAGTCCGCACAACACAAAAGTTCCACAGTGGACCTTTTGAACTGGATTTGTTGGCGGTTGAAAACGCGAGAGGACAAACGTGTGCAGCATCTAAAAAGGACTTTTATCTGCCTCCTTATTTCTTTATAATAAAACAAGAATTCGGTGTTCGTTGACCTACAATGACATTGGATTATTCCCCTAAATTATGATAATTAAGTTGACAAATGACACAAGGTGAGGCCATAAATCGACTCTCCCCAAATAAACAATCATCTCCACAGTTCACATCTTTGATATCCTCTCGGAGTCAAGGACGAACAAAGTCGAGGGAGTCGGGACTGTGAAACCCCTCTGCGGTTTGGATGTTGGTTTTGTAAGTGGATCACAGTAAGTAGGACAGCTAAGATGACACAGACAGACCTAGATGTGTCTCGCTGCCTCTCCCTCTCAGGAAACCTGGTCAAGCACCAGAGTGTGTGCGAAGTGGGCAGACAAAGCATAATGCTAATGACCAAGTGCAATGCAAAGACCTACGTCTAAGGCTGTGAAAATATCATTTCTTTTTTGGATAACAATCTCCGTCAGTAGTATTAAAATTACCAAAGTTACAAAAAAACAAAACAGAGCCACAATCAGATTTCCAAACCAGTGCTGGGTTGATTTTCCTGTTTTATTTGCTTTCTCTCTCTGCTGTGTTTGAAAAAGGTAACAAGGATTCTTTTTATACAAGTATTATATCAAGGTTTTACATTTTTCTTGAGAACCTTAGTTTGATCTGAAGAGAGATTTCAGCCCTTTGAAATTACGTGAAACCATCCTTTAAATCCTTTAACATGCAAATAGTATAATGTTATTTCATTCAAAAATCGATCAGATCCAGCGTTGATCAAATAATATCACATTTGGCACTTCTCTTTATATGTATCAAATCATTAACTCTATTTCAAATATGCTCAATCTGCCTGCACAAAGTCTTTACAATCATATCTGTAGAAATGTCTTTTCCGTAACAGTGTGGAATATTGGCAACACATGATTCCTACTTTTACCCCTCGCTACACTTTTTCTCGACGCTGCAGAAAAAGATCTGGCTTCGGATGCAAGCAGCAGCGTGACTGAAGCCGAGATGTGACTGAATCAAATAGACGGGGAACGGCCTCGATCAACTTATGTGTCGAAATAAAAGCATCTCACACATGAAAGGCAGGATCTCCATGGTTTCCCTTGGAGCGGGGCCTCGTTGCCATGGGAGTGGAAGGCGCTACTGGAGGAGGAAAAAACACAGAAGGACGGGCAGGAAGACAGTGTCATCTTTCCACATATGACACCCAGTCATGCAGAGTTTATCTTTGAAAGTAATCCTAAAAGAAACTTTATGTTGTGTTTTTTTTGTTTGTTTTTTTTTGTATTCAATCAAGGATAATGGTGTTCAGTTCAGTTCAGAAAATCAATCCGGCCCACCTCACCTGATGCATGACGTGTACCGTGGCAGACTGTTTGCCTAACCGTTTTAATGGCTATTCAGACAATATTGTGCAAGCCCTGTCCTGATTGTGCTAATGCATTTAAGCATCCCGTCAGCATGTGCCTGTCCGCAAGTGTGATCAGACCCCGGAGGCGACCGAGAAATGACACACATGACTGATGTTGTTACACAAGGCCTCGCGGTGGGTTATTATTAGCCTCCACTTTTTACTGACGCACCGTCAATTTACCCAATAACCAAACAGCCATACTGGTGAGCAATTGTTTACCCGAGTCAGACCAAACACCTCGGTTCTGTTTATATAAGTCCGATCAGATGTGAGGAAGTCCAACCTACACTATGTCTGGTTGTTATGTACCGAGCAGGTCACGCTTGGACTCAGCTCCATGCAGTGCCTGAGGTGATTGAGTGGGTGGCGTCACACGGGGCAGGTGCGCAGGCTAAGTGATGAGTCTGCTACGTGCAGATGCAGCATATTTGTTCGCGGATTTATCGTAACTTGAGAATGTCTATACAGATAACAATATGGTAGGAGGTTGCATCAAGTTAATTTGGTGCCGTTGTTAAATAGATGGTGTAACTGACAAAACAGAGGCAAAGTTAATGACCTGAATGGTCAGGCCGGCGCTGGAAATATCAATAGAGTGGGATATATTTAGTAAGTCAAATATTCAAAGTAATCAAACCGTTAAAGTAGCTTTTTTCCTGATCGTCTCAACAAACAAGTGTGGCATTTGATTTTAAACGCTGGCTCAGAGACGCGATAAACACCTGAATGTTTTCATCTATAAATTCCACATTAGACATTCACTAAACTATATGACATGTATGTTGGACTGGACCACAGGACCCTATCAAAGACACTCCACTAACTGTCTTATGCGTCAAGTCTTGCAGGTCTACAGATTGACTGTAGTTTTTGTGCACCGAACACATGGAATTATCTACAAAACATTCTCAAGATTGACACTCTTGTCACGCTGGGACAATTCAAGGGGACAATCTACAGACACTTCACCTCAGTGTGCAGTTGTTTTCACTGAGTGTTGTTCTTCTGAAATGTTTTAACTCCGCGTATTTTTGCGTATCTCGACGTCATTGCAAATGAGGGGGAACGGCCGTGATTTTCGAGGCTTAAAGGGAAGGTTTTAATTTAAATGAACTGACAAACAGACAATGTCCCACCTCATTTTGATACTGAGGGCTCCTGTGAGTTTGAGTGAGGCACTGCCAGATTGCCTGTGTGTCTGTTTCAGTCTGTCAGATCTGGTTTCATCTTACGTGATGTGTCCTCACACAAACTACTGACGCAGCTGAAATATAGCGTACAGCCTGCTCATTACTTCCACTAATGTGCTGCAAAGCTGAACACTGCCAGTGTTTACCAAATTGAACAGTGGGCCATAAACAGTGATGTCATGGCACTGAATAACAGACAGCGTCACCGCTAACATCACGGAATAATTTAACCTCCTATAGTCAAATCATTGATAAAAGTTTAAGTTTTTGAAGAGGTTTGTCTCCTCTTGTATCTCATATATATGATGTCTTAACTATGGTGGTCAAAAGAATTCTCCCTCATTGTTCATCTGTGTCACCCCTTTGGCTGTTGTATTGTTAAACGACAGAATTCTTTGTCCTCAGAAAATCATGCCAGTGACAACCGGTTGCTGAGGAAGGTGAGAAAGTCATTGCAATGGACGCCTACTAGCCTGCGTCAGTCTAATTCCAAAGCCTGCGAACATAAGAAGGTGGACTAAAGCACTGGTCACTGGTCAAACATCTTTCCAGGGACATTTTAAGGTGTATATTATATATTTTGGCACATTATAAGAGCCTGGTAAAACAGAAAAACAAGATAAGGAAACTGGTTTGAACGGACTCATTTACTTAGGAAGCTAAAACAGTCGAGTGAGATATGGCAGGGGAAAGGGCGTGGTTTGCGCTTCTTGGTATGAACACACCTTCAGTCCATTTTAAGAAACACTCAATAGGTTCGAATACTATACCTATATCAATGTCTGGATGTAGTTGTTGTCAATTCCAGCTCATTAATTTGAAATTGTAAATGGGCATTAACTGGGCAAAGGCATCCTGTTGAATGAGGGGTAACCAGGCAACTCTTTTCAGACTCTTGAGATTAAGCCAGAGCACTTCCCCTGTTGTGTGTTTAGATTCATGATGCACCGCTCTTAGGGAGGCAGATGTTTCCTACAGATAACGTGAAATGACTTCTAGCAATCAGTGCTCGGTACTAAGTAGAAAACACTGCAAATTCTGTGCAAATAGCCTCTCATGTTTGCACTGCGGTACGTTTTTCTTGTGTTATGTTCAAAAGGCAAATAAGAAATCGCATGAAGGAAGTATTGCAGCGTGCCTGTGACTGTTTCTCATGGTGATGTATTTCCTGCTGGCCAGCGACGGATCAACATTGTATTCATACCATGGAGCTATTTGTTGTGGAGGGAAAGGCAACTTGTTAATTGTTCATGGAAAGAGCAGGAAGACTTTCACAGACTTTTTTTTGGAGATACTGTTTGAATTAAAGATATGATTTGTGTTTACATTATCCTAAAAAAACCTCAAACTTAAACTTTGCAGTGATAAAACATTAGAAGCAGAAACACACTCCAACAGTGATAGTTAACTTACACAGCCCAAGCTCAAGCAAGTAAAGTCTCCTAAGAACATGATGCGCCCCCACTATTAAATTCTAATATATTTCCCCTGGTGGCCAAAATGACATATTATGCATTTAACTGTTACCGCTTGAGGTCATCATTGGGAACATACTGTTTTCCAGGCTGTTGTACCCTACAGTGTTAAAACACTTGTACAATGTGACCTGATAGTTGTTATGAATTGCCACTAAGCTGTTATCTAATACTTTTATTCAGTACCATTGATGGAGGACTTGGGTGGCACCAGCTTGAATCAAGGCCCTAATGCTGCTGTAACCACCGTGCTACATAAAAAAAACCAACGCTTCCGCTCTCTCGAATGGAGATAGATTGGTGGAAAGCCCTCCGAATCCTATCAGTGGTTTACCAGCGAGGGGAATCACGGGTAATTCTCATTTATTACAGGGTATTTCACAGCTGAGTCAACACTCAATACAAAAGTGCCCAACAGCATCCAGGCTCTCCAACAGGATCAGCAGTCGCATTCTGCGTCGAGAGATACTGTTGAAAAATGTTGCTTGTCTGCGTGGGATGTTTATAGGTTTCTTTTGTCGCAAACGAGGTGCGCCCATGTATCAACGGAAGCACAAAAGCCCGCGTGTTAGGCCGTGTGTTGTAAGAAACACAAAACCCTTTATTTCCATCAAGACAATTGAGAAGGGATTGCAGGTTTTTTTGTTGGCTATGCCGAATCTGTGGCTCAAACTGAATGTGGATCATGAGCTGTATTTGTCCAGGGGCTTTTCTTATTGGCTCAAACCAAACGGTGAGATCTAGTAAAATATTTGCATTATAAAGCGTGCGTCATCGCGGCCGTGGAGCTTTAAAACCAGTCTCCCAGCAGATTATTATTAATGCTTCGGCTGCAATAGCTATTTATATGCATTTGTGGATGCTTCCCATCCCTCCACATTACTGTATGTATGTTTTGTCATACACTGTATAACCAGCAGTTGTCAGTCCCCTATCAGAGCTTTTTCTCAGCCCCGAGAAACCTATTAATCTTTAACTAGGAGCTATAGTGGCAGCCGGAGCTTTTAAGCCTGATCTTTATTGCTGAAAGCAGCAGGATACACTCGCCTGAAGTCTACATTAGGAGCTGCTGATGTGTTTAGTTGGGCAAACATGCGTCTATATCGCACAGAGAAATGCTGTTTCTTTTTGTCTTCAGCATGAAAAGAGGATGTTTTGCTCTGTAGTTTTTCAAAGGAGTTGAGTTCATTATATTACAAGCTGAGATGTGCAGTTTATCCCACAATTACTCAGTGCAATTATTCATTTCTTTATTTGGTCTGCTTTTTAAATCACTTTTTATTCATTTGTTTCATTTCTAAGTTTTAAAAAAATGTCGATAAAGGAAATAATCTTTGTTTAGAAATCTGTCCCTAAAGTCAAGAATTTACTAGTTTCACTGATAACTGTCAACTACAACATTGCTTCCGTTGATTAAAAATCAGATGATGGTACCTGCTCTCCAGCTCGTGGGTTTCGCTAACAGCTTTTGTTGTTATTCATTCTTCCGGATATTCAACACTAAGTGGGATGTATCATTTCAGAAAAACGAGCAGACAGAGCTTCTTTTGTGCACCAATTAAAATTATGCATACTCAATGGTGAAAATTCCCCCCTCTACGGTTTCTGGTTTCTAGTGATATTATTAATCACCGAAAAGGTCAGGAGGAAAACAAAAGGCTTAGGAGACATTAGAGAAGGTGGTTGTCTGAAGCCAGCCGAGCCACGTCAACACACCGAGGAATTAAAAGGCTGTAAATCACTGTATTAACACTTTTATGTTTGTTTTTTTAAGCAGTTTCTTCCTGAGAGTAAAACTTATCCTAGGCATCTGAAAATATTGAGAGTATTCAGTGGACTGCTCCTCTGCACAGACACAAAACATATGATATTAGAATGAAACTTGGACACACAGTTTTATTTTGGAGTGTAGTAAAGACAGACAACCTCAGAGTTTCGCCATAATTTAATCATAACAAAATCAAATAAATATTCAAATACATAAATAAACAGTGAAGGAAGTGCTCAGGTTCATAATGTCACAATGCTGGAAAGAGGCAAATCGCAGTCACCCAGGAGATAATCTCTTTTCAGGGTGGACATTTTGTTCACCACTTTGAAGCGGAGGGACCGCTGGCTGAGGTCTTCCTCTGAGATACTATCAAAGAAGAAATCCTCATTGAAGATTGGATTACGGCTCTTTCTGATGACTGTGCTGCGCTGCTTCTGCACTTTTCCGGGAACCAGAGAGAGGCTAACGCTGCAGTTGATAATCTTTGGGTCTACAGAGAGAGGATAGAGGCCCTCAGCGCTGATCAGTCGAACCCGTAGTCTTTGGTTATCTGAGCAGTACTCTGCTGAGAGTCTCAGGCTGCCGTCTTTCCCTATGGGTACTATTCTTTCCTTCATTACCCTCTCTCTGTGCAGAGTCAAGTCCATGGGGAAGATGTTTGGCGGTGCCAGGCTGTAGCTGCTGGGCAGGCCTTCAACCAACCCCTCTGATGCCCTCCTCATGACATTGGGGCTATTGTCTGTGGAGCTGCCTTCATCCGTGGACAGGGAATTGTTCCTGGACACCATCGCCTTCCTCATGTTCCTTGACAACAGCAGTTCATGGCTCAGCGCTTTGAACAGGGAAGACTTGGCAGGGCACCTGGTCAGCAGCGGCGAGCTGAAAGGAGAGGATTCGGTGGAGGAAGTCGTATCGCTGTCCAGAGTGGTCTGCCAGTTCAGGGTGTACCCTCTCGGGGAAAGCCTGGAGGTCAGGGAGTTGAGGCTGAAGGAGGAAGGTGAAGAGGAGGGCGAGGTGGAGGGGGAGAATTTGGAGCACACGCTGGATCGACTCTTGGGCAGCAGCAGGGGAGAGGAGCCGGGATCAGAGTGGAAGAGCGACTCCTTCCTCCTCGTGTGGGGGCTCTCCAGTAAGGTGCAGAAGCCGTAGCATGTCTGAGCTTTGGCCAGGTGTGGAAGGGACAGGGCGGCCTGGCTCTGGGGATCTGCATTGGTAGTCTCCTCATCGCTGCAGCCATCGCAGGGGTTCTCGTCCACGCTCTCCACCTGGATAATGTGTGGGCGGACGGGCTCGTGGCGCGTTATCTCTATCTCAGGGCAAGCCCTCTCACAGGGAGACACCTTGATGCGAGCAGCCCGGCTCTGCTCCGTATTCCTCATCTCCTGCAGGGACGGGATCGTGGGCGGGATGCAGAACTCGGGGATGTTGTCAGGGGTGATGACGTTGGGACAGAGGGAAATCCTTTTGAGTTTGTCACCCTTTTCTCCGAACATGATGTCGCTGATTTTAAAGCTGAGTTCTGCTGACGGCATGGGCAGGTTAGATCTCTCCACTGACACACGGATCTTCTCCACCACCCACATGGGTCCTCTGGTAGAAATTGGGAAGCTCTGAAAAAAAAAAAAAAAAAAAGGACATCTCAGATGCTACATTGTGTTTAGAAATCAAACACACAGAGAGTCTAAATTGTGTGACAGCATCTGCAAGCCTTAACTTTCTTACCTTATATTCTGAAGCAATGAGTAATCCACAAGGCTGTCCTGAGCAGAGGTGGACTGAGGTGCAGACGGAGCAGACAGAGGTTCTCTCTTGTCAAGACCTGCACACATCTGTGGCTGTTTGAGAGACAAAGACAGTTTAAATGAAGCAGGAAATCAGGGAATCTAACACACGCCCCCTGCGCTGCTCCAACAGGATCCTCCCTCCCACCTCGGCTGCCGGTTCCCATGGAAATATCCAAACCACAACAGATCCCGGTGCCCCCGTCGTAGCCACTGTGCTGTTTTAGCAAGATAAGCTTACTACAAAGTGTAGAACAAGTGTTCACAAACACATGGCAGGCTTGAAACTCACATGTTTGTTTTTCCATTAATTTAAATCCGATGGTGCATGTGACCCTCTTGTGTGAACATAAACAAGGTGATCTGATAAGATAATGATGCAGGACAATTTTTGCGTGTACCTTTTAGAGGCACGAGTTCAAGGAGCACAGCTGACCCAGCTTTTGCTGAGAGCTACAGGTCAATCAGGCACCACTGAAAGTTACAACTCAGTCCTTGTGGTATTTAAATAAATACGTGAGGTCCTATCGGTTGAACCCATCTGTATTCGTTTATCCCAGTACTTCACTGCTCTATCAAACTCACTTTTCAAAGAAATATTTAAACTCTGGACACATTTGAATGCCACATTGTCACTTCACTGACTACATAGAATGTATATCACTACACATCCCAACCATTCAGCTGGATATAGTATTTAGACCTGAGTATAGTGAGTATAGTGTTCATGAGCCAAAACGTCACCCTTGCTGAAGAGCTGCCGAAGGAGGGGCAGACCACAATGTCTCTTTATCAGAGATACAGTTCCTGAAAGGTCAACATCCGTGTTAAGAAGGACAATGAGAGCACTGATTTATATACGACCGCACTGAACATTGCGCCTGAGATCTTTAACCTTTACTGAAACATTGCCATGTCAGTGCTACCCTCTTGTGGTGGGACTCGAAGCAGCTTCAGTATGAATGATCACCAGAATGATGATGACGATGATGCACGACAGAAAGCTGGATTGGTGGCTTGTCTGCACTCAATCTGCCGTAATTGGCAGTCACTGTATATCATCCCACCCCCCCATGTAAAACAGACAAATAACTTTATGACACACACTGAAAAAAGCTGCTTGTTTTTGCATATTTACAACAGAATGCAAAAAACGAAAGGCACATCCCTTCAGTTTCAGTCATTTCAGTTCTTTGTCCCTTGGCCTTTTTCTCTGCCCTCCGCTGAAAAATCAGTCAGGGCCTCCTGTGAACACGCTCCACTCTGCTCTGCCCCGGCCAAAGTTCAAGTGGAGTGACTTGGTTACCGCGCGTTACCAGGCACTGAAGAACCGCACGATGTCACTGCTTACAATATGCCAGGAGAATGTCACGAATGGGGCCACTTCTCAGAAATGTTGACCAAAAATGTTCGAGCGATTCGAGCGTACCTGGCGGTAATGAACCGAGGTGAGTTTGAGGTGATCATGATCAGACCACGCGCATGATCAGACATGCAGGACTCATTCTGTGGGTGTTGGCGTGAGTCTGCTCTGTGGGCCCTGCAGTTTCACCCAATTTAATACAACATGCATAGTTATCAGCAGAGGGAGAAGTTCTCTGTCGTCTGGTTGCTATCAAAAATAAGTTTTTAGGAAGTAGCTCAGCACTTTCTGAAATTTAGAAGGGAAGCATGAATCTTGCTCAAAATAATCATCACAGGCCAGAGAGGCAAATGATCCATCCTCCTATGATGATTAAAGGAGCACTGTGTAGTTTTGGGGAAGACATTTTAATCTGAAGAGAAAGATCAGATTTCCTTTTTATGCCTAAACTAACAAGCTGACCTTAAAGACACAATCTTATTGTTTTACTTTGTTTATATGTGGCGGACCCTGCCACCTTCCTAGCTTCGAACAGTGTTCTTGGAACCTTATTTTCCAGTGGAACAGCTTGTTTATTCAGTTATCAGCTTATTACTATTACGAAATAAAACATATGAGTTTAAATGTCTCATCTAAAACTACATATTGCCCCTTTAAGATGTAGTTGATAACACTTAAATTCAATCCCCTTATTTATTCTAAGCCATCTAGGTTGCATGGATGCTTGAACGTCTCCATCAGGGGGCAGTACATGCTCAGGTAAAAAAAAAAAGAAAAAACAACAACAGCACACCCACTAAGATGATGAGCTGAGAGGGAGCTGTTAGTCTGACTGAAACGTTAAATATACTCTGATTAATAAAGAAAATAGCTGAAAAACTGGAGGATTATCTCCTCGGGTGCTGAACTGGAGTACAGAGTGTATGGATTCATAATTCATAACTCAGCCGGGCTACATTCCCCCTCCCTCCAACAGCCATGCATTCTTTCAGAAAATCCCTAAAATAAACATGTTCGCGTCTGGGAAGCCATTAGTTTGACACGAACTGCATGGCGTCGGGACGCCACCGGTATATCTAAACGTCATTCTTCCGTCATGTGCCGTCGGGTCAGTTCGGTGTCAACGTGGGACGATAGGAACAGCACGGCCCCACTGAGCTGCCCCTCCGCTGATGGTCGCCCTGCTGATCGGCAGGTGTACTTGACTGCACACATTCAAAAGCACTTTCAAAATAAGAGCCGTCGGAAAATCTTTTTTTTTTTTACGCGATCGGCGCGCGCGCGCGCGCGCGTGTGTGTGTGTGTGTGTGTGTGAGAGAGAGAGAGCGAGTGCGTGTGTGTGTTTTTATCTCGCAGGATTATCTCTTGAATCTGCTCTTGAGCCGTTCAATCCTCGACCTGGCTTACACGCATGACGATCAGAAAACCTTGATGTGTGTGTGTGTGTGTGTGTGTGTGTGTGTGTGTGTGTGTGTGTGTGTGTGTGTGTCTGTGTGTGTGTGTGTGTGTGTGTGTGTGTGACGCCGCTTCCTCTCCTCGGCGCATAGATATGCGGTCGGTTTTTTTTTTTTTTCTTTTTTTCTCCCCCTCATCCTTCTCTCTCCACTGTACGATAAACGAGGAGGGGCTTGATGCCGTGGAGGAGGCAGGCAGGCAGGCAGGCAGGCAGGCAGGCTGAGCTGACCCGCTTGTAGCCTACATCCAACAAGCCAGGTCGCATGCGTAAACGAGTGACAGACATCAGGTAGGATCTCGCCTTCGTCTCTCTTTCCTGTCCTTTCCTTTTCTTTCTGAAATAAGCTGCTCGTGTTGTAAAAATACAAACCCTGGCGCCGCGCTTTGAAGGTGCTGTTCCTCCCTGAACGGGGCTCACTACACGGAGGCGGACCGCTCGGTGTTGGCTCAGCAGAAGCGCTGAGAACATTTCACATTAACAGCCTGCAGGGTCGACCCTTTTTTATTTATTTATTTATTTATTTTTTCACATGATCGGGTGTGATGTGCTCCACTTCTCCATCGTCCCTGCTCCTTTTTTTTTTTTTTTTTTTTTTGTAGGAGAGAGGTGGGTTAGGATTTAACATCTGTCGATTTGCCTCATGTGGCGCGCCTGTTACAAGCCTGTCAAATCTATTTCATCGCCCAGTATGTGACCGCAAGCTTTTATTATTATTATTATTAATAATTTTTGACATTGACAGATCGGAAGGTAATCAGACGAACGGTTTGCACTGACCTACTTGCTTGTGTGTTTTTAAACAGTCGGGGTGTGCTCGAATTCGGTTTCTTGCTCAGAAGTGGGCTAAAATAGGCAACTAATTCTGCTCAGCTCCAGCATCCCCCGCTGCTCTGTACTGTAACTTGGACTTGACCTGAATGTTATCTGGATCGGCTCAACATCAGAGCCACACTGACGATGCGAGGCTGTGAGTGCGCATGCAGGGAGGGGATGTGCCCGCTGATGATTTACAGCACAGAAATGTGGGCAGGAGATACTCTGGTGTAATGGACAGTTTGGTCAAGTTTTTTTTTTGTTTTTTTTTTTGAGCTGTGATAAAAAATCTGCCATTTCATGAATCCCAGTGGAAGAATTCCTCCTTTTTTGGGGTGGTTTTGTTTTACCTGACACCTGCAGAGGTCATGTTCACCTGGCTCTGTTGTTGCCTTCTCTCCAGCAGCAGGGAGGGGTTGTGCAGGGTGTCCACTGAAGGACATGTCTCCTGAACCTGCCAGGCCGCCCCTGCTCGCCTCACACAGATGTGCCTGCTGCACTTGTGAAGAAGGCGTTTTTAAGAGCTGTGACCATGTGGTTGTTTCACACAGGCACAGGGCATTAACTGTTAGGGAGCACGGTGAGTGTTCGAGGTGATCTGACCACACAGTAAAACCTTTATTATTATTATTATTATTATTATTTTTTACTGTGTTCTGTTTTCTTCATGTTCTCGTTTACTGACGAAGCAACTGTTTGAAAAATGTCACCCCACCCTTCCTCAGGTGTAAAGCAGCTGAGCATTTTCCATGAGAGGCATCTTGTATATTAAGGGTCAATTCAAGGATACTCGTGCCGTGAGAGGGGGTTTCAAGCCTTCAGCGTTGAGGAGTGACATGTTTTTTACCCGAGTGGTGGCACTCAAAAAAGTCGAGCTGTGTCAGCGAGATGCAGACAGCTGTGATTCGGGATGGCTTTATACAGGAAGGCACCACTGAGGGTGCTGGGGATTTGATCCCCCTAATGGGAGCACCCATACTAAAAATACTCCCTGGTGGTACTGTAAGGCACGAGGATGAAAGCATCCACCAGCTATACTGTAGGAGCACGGGCTCCTCGTTTCATCATTTCTACTAGGGCTGCATGATATGATGCAAAAAAAAAAAAAAAATCCTATTGCAATTCAATTATTTTGCCAGGTTTTGAGTGAGGGCGATCATTTTCACATCACAGTTTTCATTTTCTCTGTCAAAGCTATTAAAATCATGGGGATGTGACATTTGTTGGGGTCCATTCTATCAAAAAGAGATGTTTTCTCACATCTGGAGAACTGCAGCACTACAGTACTGTCCTGTTATGTCAAAAAAAAGAAACTGCAGCGTCTTGCAATATGGATACTGCTCTAGACCGTCTCATGATCTCAATAATAAGTAGTCATGACTATCATGACATAAACCCACTAGTTGGTGGACTGCAGTTTTGATGCCTCAAGGTTTTGGAGCCAGTACCAATCAGAGGGTAATTTGTGATTTGCATATTGCTTTTAGCAATGTTGTGATTTGGGTTATATTGTGATTAATTGTGCAGCTATAAGCAGAGCTTGACCGATGTATCAGTCAGTCTTGATTTTAGAGATAATAATTCAAGAAAATATGTTTAGAGTAATTCATAATGATCAAATTCGCTGTTAGCGCTACCATATTATGCAAATGTATACAGTTTATGTGTTTTGTTTTGGGTGAATACCAGAAATGTTTATATGAAATAATGTTTAAGAATACTGTCCATTGTTGCAGCATCTCTATTCACCCTCTGTCTGTATGCTCCGTTTTACTTCCTGTCTCTTGAAGGCCCTCCTCTTGACAAGCCCAGTCTACTCTGATTGGTCCATTCTCACGGGCCTGAGCAGGCACTGCACTCTACGTGGTGGCGACCTGCTCTGCAATCAGAAAACACATGGATGTCTCAGTTTCTAAAATAATGCATCTTTATGTCTGCTGTTTTAGTTCACAAATGTTATTTAGACCACAAAGTGTATTGCTAACCGTAAACTATCTTGCCTCCATCACATATCTTTGTCACAAGTGTTTGACAAATCTAAGAGCTGGTGCATTGGACGATACATCGCTGGTAGACTTTTTTTCTTTAGCCTTAATTTCTACACAGAATTCCATAGTCTTACCTTGATGTGTGTGAAGTGCCAATTAAATGCTTGATGGCTGCTTCTGGCTTTGCTAGTTTCTGCCTTTCTGAAAAGTGCACAGTCCCTACAGTGTATATAAGATGTCTCCAGACTAAACTGGTTGGATTTTGACAGTTGGAGGTGTCAAGCATCACCAGTTTTGCTTTGGCACTGACGTCTGCTTCATGCGTGATAGGATAGAAGTCTCGGTGACTTGCTTTACCTCAACAGAAACACTAAAGCCAGGAACTGTTTCTGCTATAAGAAATACTGACAGCTGGCCGTCACACTTACATGTTCTGACGTACGTCTTGAGTTCCTTATCAACATACTATTAACATACTTTCGAGGAGCGAACGTGATTTGAACAAATTTTCATAATTTCTAGCGTCTACAAAAAAAATCTTTGTTGAATGGCAGATTGTCAAAATGTGCCAATAGAGAATAATCTCCAGATTACATAGTGCTGGAGCGGCTTTATGAATCGCAAAGACCCTTTCCTTAAATATGGAATTGAGCAGGATTGTCTGTAGGATTAATGTATTTACGGTGAGACCAGCCATAACAGATTTGCTCGTTGTGTGCGCATATACGTGATTGTTTTTGTGTCAATGGCAGGACACAGTGTTTGCAGTCATGAGAGCAAATAACATTTTGCATTCAGGTGCGTCTTTTTGTTCAAATACCGCAGCTATGTAAAAATTCAGCAGCGCGCCTACTGACTCACAATATGAGCCGTTTGCTGGCTGATCTTAAACACAGAGGTGGAGACGTTTTCTGTCGGAGAATCTACAGTGAGTACTGTACTCTTTCCCACTACACGGATATAATTAGATCACAGCAACACCAGTGTCACAAGCTCATATGCAGCATGCGTCTGCCAGAGGCATCTGATAGAGGCTCAGTGTTCCATCAAACAAAACACTAGATGCTATTCACAAGACCCAAGGTTAGAAAGGCGATGTGTGCCCGTTTGTAAAGCTTGTGGCCAAAGAAATCAGAAACATTGTCAACCACAGACACAAAAAGTAGCACAAATGAGTAGATATCGTCAGGATTCTACATTTCCCCGCGTCTAAGCTTTTAAAATATTAAATACTGCAATTTGGCTTCGCAGCGGTAATTAAAACCAAGCACTATTTCAATGGTGCCTTTTCCCACTGATTGCCAGCTATTGAAGAGGCCATTACCACAGTGATTCTGTATTATGGGCAGCTATTAAGGGTGTCTCGGCTACAACAACTTTACTTACTTTACTTTTGCGTTCCACTTAACACTTAATTCACTGGGAATCACAGGTCTCAAACATGGTCTGATGAAATGAACGGTGCTTTTACTTAGCATACCTTAGACACCAACCACAAGGCCCCACATTCCCATGTATTTAAGTCCACTAAGTGTGAGAACGAGCGATTGTAAAGGACAGTGCCACCACTGTATTTCCACGCCGCTCATTAGAAAGTGATTTTTTTTCCTCTCAGCTGTTGCAGTTGCTCCGTCATCAAGAATACGTTCCTGGTCGGAATTCCCCAGGAAGTGTTCGGTCGAGAGGCTGGGAAGTAAAGGGTACTGAGAGTCACCGGAGAGTGTGATTGTTGAACCATATTTAATGCATGAGTGTGTAGGAGGTGGAAACTAAAACACACCCCATGCTGTCGCTGTGACCCAGCCTTTGTGTTTCATGTCGAGCAGTGGAAACAGATCGCTCCCTGCAATGCATTTTCTCTGTGCCGTCGCTGTGATCACAGCCTCTTTAGGGCCTGGCTCGCTTCCAGATTTTTTTTTTTTTCTATAGATCAAGAGGTGGATTTATAAGCTCGCTGCCATTCTAGTGCATCAATCGGAATTCATAATTTTTCCGGTATTTTTCCCAACAGATGAATGTGGCAGGCAGTCAATATGTGAGAGCTTTAATGCAGATGGGCCTTTTTTTTCCATTAGCAAACACTTGACCACATTCCCAATGTGCTTTCAGATCCGAACGAAGGTTGATCTCACTTGTAATTAGAGATCATGAGGAAATTTACTGCACGCTTGATTAATAATTGTCACCCATTATCACGTCAATGCATTCAATGCCAGCATATCCACAGGTCACTCAATTGTTGATCCTTATGATGTGTAGCAGTTTTATGTATTGTACTTTTATTTCACTGTTTATAACTTGTAGGGTTGCTAATATCTACAATATGAATGTTTTGTTTTGTTTCACTGAAGGTAGAAGGCAGTTATTTCTTCTTTCCTTTCGTGTGTCAGATCAGCTGACGTGTGCAGGGTCATTAAGCATGAAACTGAAAGTGGCACTATATATTGAACGTGATCCTCACAAAGCTGGCACTGGAGGTTGAAGGAGTACTTACAAAGTATTTACCGTCCATGTGGTCTAAACCGACGAGGCTGCGCCAGTGATGTGCAAGCAGACTCGAGAAGTAGGTCAGTAGATGCCGCCGTGGTATGTTTCAGGTCAGAAGGCAGTGGCACAGCCCGTGGCACTTCTCATCAGCGGGTCAAATGCAGCGTCGGTTTGAGGCGGCGGACAACAGGTCTGACTGCGCTGTCGTTCATGCTTGGTCCCAAAACCGGGTTAGCGGGCATAAAATAAAAGATGTGAGGGTTCCCTGAGCACCAGCTGTCAGCTTAAGTGCTGTCGACTTACCTTTTGGCTGCCTGGCTGCTTTTATGTATTCATGTTAGTAAATTTTTACTTGAATTTTTGTGCTCAATTCAATTAACTCTCATTCATGTAATCTCTTTCGAGATAGGTCCATTACTTTGCTGAAGTTTAATTTAGCAGTGAGCCAGCATTTGTGCTTAAGTTTAAAACAGCTTTTGTGCAGATTGCATAAATTGCTTTATTAGCAGTCAATTGTACTGAAGAGTCAGTGAATAGGTGTAGAAAATTAATGCCCTTTGACTTTATTGGGAAAGGTATTACTGCTGCAGACGCACACAGAGCCTGCGTGGCTTAAAGCGGAACGGCTCGGAGGAACGATCGGGAACATGACCCACTCTGGCTGAGGCGAACTGATTACCAGTGGTACAGATCATGTGATGTATAGCCTCCTCTGAGAAGGGGAGAGTGGTGGGAGGAAAACCTCTTTTGTCTCCAACATGTCTGTTTCTATGTGCGACAAAGTCCCAGTGAATAAAAGGAGCGGGCGTACATTATTGCATTAAAGTCGGCATGTTCCTTTTCTGTTCTCACAATGCTAGCTGCTGCTTTTGGGCTTTTAAGAGGACAGTTTTATCACCTGGTTGTCTTTGTTGAGGTATAATGGCTGCTTGTGCCCAGCCAATAGTCACCTCGTTGTAACATGCCCGGCTTCCTTTCACTCTTTTGTAGGTACGAGTGCTCGGAGCTTCTAAGTGCCGGGACCTGTCTCTCTGTTGAGTGTATTTGAAGTTGCACTCCAAACGAGATTTGTGCTTTAAGTGTCCTTGTGTCTTCTAAGTGACTGTGTTTAGCGGCATAATCAAAGAAACGTAATTACTCCTCTAAGTACGTACAGTACGCCGTATGCGTCCAGAGCTTCAGTGGACTATAGCGTTATTATTTTAGGGAGTGTTTTCTTTGGCCGGCTCCTCAAAGAGAAGCACATTAGAGGCACACTCTCAAAGGCTCTGATGGGTTTCATCAGCATGCTGGGAGTGTTTTTCACTGGCAGGGGGTCTCGGAGGAGCGCCACGGGAGCCAGAGGTCAATGACAGTGGGGCAGAGATCCTCGTGATCGAGCCACTTGCCATCGATCCGCATCAATGATACATCACAGCCAAATACAGCTGAGTGGTGGGGGTCCTGCAACATGGTACAGTTCAGACATCAATCTCTTGATGAGACGGTGAGGTTTTTTTTTTCCACCCATGACACAGTTTTCTAACATCTTGATAAAAAAATCAAAGGGCACCATGTGAAGTTATCCCAGCCTGTAAATTGCCGGGGATGGGAGACGTCCGGAGGTTGAGAGGCTTCAGAAGAAGGGAGCAAAGGCTAGCAGCACTGGGACGGAGGCGAGATGGAATAACAGACGGATGAGGTAAACAAAATGATATTGCAGCTGAACGGCACTGTTGATCTTGTTTAAGGGAGGATTGACAAGGCAGTAGTTTCACATCAAGGTTAATTGAGGGCCATCAGGTCCTTTGTGTGTACAGCAGCTGTCAGCCTGTTTTTGTGACTGCCCGGGGGGAAAGGACTCTCCTGTCTGAAGAGCAGCGCTGAAATTACCGCTCTCCCTCTGCTCTGATCCTCTGCAGACTGCCACGGTTGCTGACCGAGCGAGATCTCTCTCTCTCTGTCTCTCTCACCCTCGCTCTGTGTGTCTCTCAGCTCACGGCTGTGTAGTGTCAGCACCTTGAGTCTCAAAGAAGAGCTGTGGACCGCTCTGACACACTCTTGTCCAAATGATTTCATATTGGCCCCGCGAAAGAGCTTTTAGCAACTGGAAGCCGCACTGTATAAGTGATTGTGTTACTTTAGCCCTGTGTATTCTGCTCATCAGCAGCGCGGTGACCTTGTGTTAAGGGCAGAGGGATGCTCTGGTTACCCTCAGTGGAAGGCGATATATAGGATTACATTCGTCACTGTTTTTGGAGATGGAATGATAACGTTGACTCAGGAGACGATGACGTGATTGGTGCTCTTCATAAAGACCTTTCTGACGGTGTTCATTTTGAACTTGGACGAAGCTTGTCCCCTGGAGGAGCCAGTGCAGCCAAGATATACTGTGCTGTGTTGCACAGAGCTATAGGCTGCTACATGATTAGAACGATCTCTAATTAATCGGTGCAGTCATGCGGAGGGATATCTCACAATCTAGTGCTTAATAAGGATTCATCCCATTTCCGGCTATAAATGAATGAATATGTGAATGTGAAAGTGTTTCCTTTTGATGACAAAACCCAATAAGTATCTTGTAGCAGCAAACAGTTGTTTACCACTGAGCTGGTGTCCCTAGCAGAGCATCTTGCCACTGACTCACATCGGTCAGTAACGAACAGGCTGCTGTATCAAGGTCCTGTTATCTGTCCATGGCAGCAGGTCCTCTTTGAGGGGTCCACCATGTGTCTATAGTAGCCCAGGATGGACAAACCAAATGCAGACACTGTGGGGGGCTGAGATGAGCAGCATTTTGTTGGTTGTAATCAGCAGAGTCATCACAGTGATGCTAAATCTTGCACACTGGCCCTTTAAAATCAGGTATTGAGACAAAGTAGTATGAAAAAGTTTTACATGATTCTTTAGTGACTAATTACTTGGAATCAAACTTGGCACAAGACAAAATTTTTTGCCTCTTTAGTGCACCAAAGTTCGTAAGTACAGCATCTAACATCTGTTAACTTTGAAACTCCAGGATTCACCTGCTCTCCTAATGCGTTAAATCAACCTTAGTTGTTATGCTGATCCTCTGGGGCGAGTGCGACATAAATTCTAAATGGTCTCCCTGGGACTAAGGTCACCCGGCCTGATGGCACAAAATCATTAGCAGAGGAGGAAATTTTAATTCAAGTCGGACACTGATTATACAGAGTCCTGATGTTTCGTACTGTAACCTTGTTTGTCAATGCACTGTTGTTCTGCGGGGCTGAGCGAGAGTGGAATATCAATGCTGACTTTCTCCGGAACATGGATTGTCTGGCAAAAATCAGAACCTACGAGCTGACTTGAGCTTGTGTTCAATTTCCTGTACCGGTGTCGGCAGCCGCTGAAGTGAGGGACAAATCAGCATCCCTCCTGGAGCAGATTCTAATATCGCCCCTCGTCTCTGCATCTTTATGCCCGTGCATTGCGGCCCGTCAGTGATGTTGCATGACATCTAATGCTGGATGAGCGTATCGTGCAGAGAAGCTGTGGATTCATACCTTTTAGCTTCCTGGGTATGCCTTCAGGATCTGGTGAGGGTTTGTGCATGATTACACAGAGCACAAATAAGGACAAACTAGCATTCATTCATCTCTTTAACATATGAATCATAACGTCATCTGGCCTGTACAGGGGAGGAAGGAGAGCGACTCCGGGCTGCAGGAGCTGTCTGCACAGGCAACAAAACTACCATATCATGTGTATGTTGTCTGTTTGATTGTTTCCCCTCCATTGTGCTCTGTAATTTCTTCCCCCTGGCTATTCTGTCGTGACACCGGCTCAACCTGCTTGTGAACATGTGCAGTACGATAAAAAAAAAAAAAGAAAAAGAAAAAGAAAAGCCATTCAGTAGAATAATTGCGTTATTTATAGAAGCATTGTCAAATTTAATCCACAGCTCTGACTCATGTCGTCAAAGACATCAAAACAGGCGGCCATTGTTTCGCTGATGCCTTGCTTGTTCGGCGCGGCACAAAAATAAATGGATGGTGCTTTATGTAAGATGAGACGCTATGTTGAAAATGCCCTCAATAGGGCAACCGTTATGTGCTTACTCTATTCATTTTGCTCGCATGTTGTCAGCTTCCCCAGCTCTCAAGCTGGGAGAATTGCTCCTTTTCATTTCTTGAAAAGCGTCATATCTGGACTGCTAATAACTGTATGCGGTATTAATTGGTTAAAGCGGTGGGTACTTAAACAAAGTGACAGCTGAGGAGCTTTGATTCAAAACCCCTTATGAGCTTTTCTGTATGAACAGACGGGAGTTCTGTAACAATAAAGCAGCCCTGCGTGCTACCAATACAGCTGACGTTAAATAAGGGATATTTTTAAGCAAATTTAAGGTTAAGCGTGATATGTGACTGTCAGATTTGGCACCCATGTTTTGGCATCGGAAGGCACCTTGAAGCAGATCATCGCTTGAGACTTGAGCGCTTTCTTCAGGAAAGAAGCTGAACATTTTCAGCTCTGACTGCAGCGACTAAAGTCCAAAGGCATCGTAATGTTTGTCAATTTGAAAAATAAAACCAAGAAAATAAAAGTTGATGCAGAAAGTTCATCTTTTGATCTTGGATTTTAAAAACAAAGTACAGCAAGGTATTCAAACTAGGAACAAGTGTAGGAAAAGTTTTTTTCATGAGTAGTTTCAGTTACTTTGAATAAATCAGACATTCTCACATTTCCCATCTTATTTTCAGTTCCAGATTTAATCTCTTCAGAATCAAATCTTACTTTTCTCACTTTCGAATTGTGTTTTTGGTGTCAGATCTTTTTTTTCCCTTTCAGATGGAATTTTGCCACGTGGTCGTGCGCAGCATCACCTGAGAGGGGCTTAAAATAATCAGCGACAGACTAACAGAGAAGGCTCAGAGCCTTTCCTCAAGTAGGTTGCCTTCAGGAAATATGGGTACTTTGATCATTTTGACTCAGCACTTTCTATACACCGTATTCACGAGATTGGTAGTGAAAATCCTAATGCTTGTGACAAACCTCCACTTAGCAAGCTGTTTTAGGACGCTTTTGGCAACAATTGATATATAAGAGCAGTAAAATATGCCAGATTGTGAAGTTTAACAGCCGTGCTTGAAGAAACGATTTCCCATTTCCACATAACGCTGGGAACGCGGCATAGTATCCCCGGATTGCGATGGCGTCTGTGTTCTTTCTTTTCCAAATTAATAAACCTTTTGGCCCCGATTTGGCTTCATAAAGTGCTGCTGGCTCCCCAGCAGATTTGTTAACATTTCAATGAATTACCGAAGTGTGTGTCATATTTCTGTCAATGCAGTTGGCATGGGTGAAGAGGATGATGTTGATTTTGGATTACTGAGGACATTCCATGGCAATTGAGGATGACTTGCATGCCTAGCACACATGGATCAAAGCGTCTTCTCGCTCCTTCTGTCACACACGCGAGCCGACAGCGGACACACAAACCCTGTCTTCATCTTCTGTGCGGTGTGAAAATACAATACAGGGAATAAATGAAAGCAGAGACGATTTTGTACATTTTAGGACAAGAAATGCTGCATCATTTTGTGGATGTTGCCTGCCTTTACATTCGCAGCATACACATTCATGACAAATCTCACATCGCTGAGTAAGACTGGCCCTGTGTCAGCCACTGCACACTCGCCATTGTCATTACTAGAAAAGGCTGCTGCAGTATTCAGTATTTCAAGAAAGTATCAAAACATCTTCTCAGACTGCTGGGTGTGAGCAAATTGCTGGGGGGTTGCATGCAGTGTGTTGTTCCAAATATTTCTGAAAGAATATGTAATGAAAAGAAAAATAAATCAAACAACGAGCAACAATACATGGCACAGTCAGAGAAGTGCTCTTTTTTTTTTTTTTTTAGATCTAATATTAGAAAAAGTGTTGAATCTGTTCTTCGCCCAAATTGAGATGATGTTTGTAAAATGTAAAAATGATACGGTGTTAATTTCTTGCCACCGTCACCATCTGTTCAGTCCACTATATGGCAGCTGTTTGCTTCTCCCTCCGTCGAGTCTTTGGTTTCCCCTCAGACAGGAAATTGATGAGCCTGAAGCCAATGGAGGGTAGCTGCCCACCCGCAGTGGACATGCTACCCCTGCGAGGGCTATATCACCCACAAGATGACACCCTCTCGCCCCCGTCTGGCTCGGAAGGAGTCGTATAACACCGCCAGGTGTGTGTGCCAGCCTGAGGTCAAGGGTCACTCTTGTACTAATGACCACGGCTGGCGACCCTCCTTTTTTCAAAAGACAGCATTAAGTGGCTGACGTGCAGCTTGCTGCCTCTGGTAATTCCTCATTTCCTCTGATTTGTTTCTGCCTCGTCTCATTCATTATCCGTGCTTTCTGCCCTTTTCATAATCCAAAATCAAATATAGCGCTGCCACATGTGGGATTATTGATGCCGTTATTTAATGACTGTCAGGATCTCTGGCGTTTATTTGTGATATACGGCCGATGGATGTGAGGAGCTCATACTGGGGAACATGCACTATATTTACAGTGTGATTTGATTTGTCTGAGCCAGGGAAAAGGCTGTCATAAATTACAGGAATCTCATGGAGCGAGGCACTGTGACGCTTTATAAATTCCCCACTGAGAGGAGGGACAAAGAGACGGCGGAGGAGGCCGCGCTCTGAAAGGCCGATCTGTATGCAACTTCAGTGGGAGACAGCATCCTCGACACATGGCACGAGCTCAGAGACATTGCTTCGAACGTGGCTGGCTTGTCATTTATGGCGGCTCACTCTGCTCTCTGCTAGCCTTCCTCACTCTTAGTGCAGATAAGAATTGCTAAGGGTATTTTGGAGGGTACTGCTTGGTGATGCTGGTTAGGCCGAAATTCCTGGGTTTATTCCCAGCAGCGTTTTAGTGAGTGAGACTATCTTTAATTCAAAGTAACGGCACTAATGATGCACTGCCAATATCTTCTGCGCATACACCAGGCCTGCACATCCTGGATGTCTCAATGAGATGGGGTTGTCTGCCTCCCTTTGGTGCAGAACCGTGGGACTAATTGAATTACACATCCCCCCTCCTTAGCTTCTTGGTCCCATGGGAGTGCACAACTAATCGTTTGGAATCTCTGTTTCTCAGAAATGGGGAAGGGCGAGTGTATATCAATGGTCCTCCTGTGAGCCTCCGTCCTTTCTCCATATCATCTCCAAAGCTACCACAGGTTCAGATGGTGTCACTCCTGATGGATCTTGACCCTGTGACCTCTGAAGGCTGCAGTGCCGTCACAGCTGTACCCAGTACCCAGATGTACCCCACAAAGTTGTGTTGCTCATTAATGAATATGAAATAAGTTCAATTTTGAAATTAAGTGAATTGTGACAGTATATGTGACCTCACTCCGTAAGGTTATGAGGGCTGCAACCAACAGTTACTGTCATTATTGAGTCAACTTCTGATTAAATGTCCAAAAAATCATGAAAGGTGCTCACCACAATTCCCAAGAAACCGAAGTGACACCTTCAAATTGCTCCTTTTGTCGAACAACCAGTCCCGAAACCCAAGTACTCTTCATTTCCTATCATAAAGGACAATGAAAGCTGGCTGCTGACAAATCATCACATGGAAGCAGGAAATGTTCTCGATTTGAAACTAATTGATTAATTGATTGTCAGAATAGTTGGCAAGTGATTTTCTTTGATAAAATGACAAATACTTGCAAGTGACATTTACCCCGAGCACAATATTTAAATGTCACGCGGTATAACAATATACATGACCTTACTCCACAAAATGACCTTATTTAGATGATAAAATGTAAAAAAAAAAAAAAAAAAAACAACATCCAAAACCCAAAGACTCTTTATCAACCACCTTAAATGACAAACAAAAGCAGAATGTAACATTTAAGAAGCTGGAACCATCAAGCATTTGACATTTTAGCTTGAAAAATGAACGAAAACGATTAATCGAGTATCGAAATAGTAAGCAATTAATTTTCTCTTGAATGACGAATTGATCAAATGGAAAATCATGGCAGCTGACTTTTCCCCAGAGTATGATTTTTTAAGTTGATTGAGTATAAAAAATGGCAATGTTCGGATTCTGTGAATTTTATTTGACATTTTGAGGACATTATAAACTGAAATATTGCCAGCTAGTTATTAGGATAATGGACCTTTCCCTGCACCTGTACTTCGGAGGAGAGGTGCGCGCCGAAAGCCCAAAAGCGTTAAATGTCAAACCTGCCAGAAATCCCGAGCTCACAGCTTCATAATGTGACAAAGGCTGTCATGAAGATTAACACTGAACCCAATTAAACCCAGTACACTTAGCTGCGCCGGCTGTTGTAAAGCATTGTCACAGATATCCGCCACGCAATTTATAGCCAGCATTAGGAAAGTGATGTATAGAGAGCAGAAATAACACATAACAAATTAACACGTTAAGTGCAGAGGAAAATTAATGCACTGAAAATGTAATTGATTTCTGTGAAATGTAGGCCTCATGATTATCACTGGAGGTCATACTTTACCTGTCCTTTTTCCATTTTACTGTAAATTGATTTTCTAATTGCTTCACTTTTTTTGTCAGGTAATGTGAATAACTTATAAGCTTAGAAAATCGGACCCTAATAGCATTTCATACAACACGACCCTGGATCTAAATGCTGGGGAAAATAAGCTGTAAGTCAGAGCGAGGCGTGTCAGTCCTGTCCTTGCCCTCTGTCAAATATTGGCAAAGCTGTGGTGAAACGTCGGACTTTGCTTGTCCCTGTCGTCTGCTGTTATGAATCCCTCCCTCTGTCTGGGGTGCTCTGGTTGTCTCCCTTTTTCATAAATCAGATTTACCGCTACATCTGTAGTGCCCATGCTAATGAAGTAACACCCAGCGCAGAGACACGGCATTGATTTCATTTCCTGCCTCTCTGGCTGCTCCCTGGGTAGCAAGATGGAGATTACATGACGATGTCGTATAAAAGGATAGATTAAAGAATCTGTATCCAAGCGGAGAGTCACAGCTGTGTGCTCAGCCTCACAATTAGATGCAGAAGTTTTAAGGGGGAGCAGCAGAGATGGCGCTCAGCAGTACCTCAGGCTTCCTTTTCCCTTTTTTTTTTCCCCCCACAGATCTTTCGGAGCGTTACTTTTTTTTGTCTTGTTAACCTGAGCTGGATGTGGACGATAGCAGGTTCCTTTTCACTCCCACACATCCCCGCCAATGAATCGGATGATGGTAACCCCCTGTCAGAGATCTGCGGAGAGGCAAACGATGAAATGGATGGGTTGTCTGGTTATTAGAGAAACAGAGAAGAGCACAGTTCATTGTCTGCCTTCATACACATGTGCTCACCCAGTGCCCACAGTGTGTCTGCCTGTTTCTTTATCAGTGGTAGAATGAGGAAACGAGCCAAGACAGAACGTGAATTTGACTGTTAATGAATGATTGGCGTCAATTCAAACTAATTTAATCATCCAACCTTATTGTTAACTGTTGTATTTGCTGCCACTTTGTTAATAGTTTCTAAGAGGTAGGCAGCTACTTGCGTGAAACATTTGAGTCCAAGATAAAGCGTATCGCATAATATTGCATCGCATTGAGCTGTATTGCGTTGTATTGTATCGTATTGTATCGTATCGTATCGTATCGTATCGTATCGTATCGTATCGTATCGTATCATGTTGTTTCGTATCATATTGCAACATTGATCATTCTCTCATACCGACACGAGAGTCTCCATGTCTCCTAGATTATAAGCCTGTCTTTGATGCATTATTACAATATGCCAACTGTCAAGAAAAGGCCACAGGGACAGCATGTTGTTAACTGAGGGCAGCGTGTTACGATCCACTGTCGAGGTTATATTTAGATTTTTTGTTGAGCTGCAGAAAAATTAGTGCAAATCATTATCTCGTGTCAAAATGCAAAGATTCACCGCCTTTGTCCATATTTATGGCATTGTGGGTATTTTTTTTTCTGACCCTTCAATAGACTAATGTTTTATGATTGATTCAAAAAAGAATCAGCATAGTAATAAAAAAAAAAACATTAGTTGCAGCCCATTACTATCAAACAGTCCCTTAAGAGTCTTTCTAATTTTAGAGCACATTTTTACTATCAATAGATTGGATTGTCTGCGAGAATATTGCCACGCTCAGTCTCACAAATTGTCAGTTGAAATAACTTTCTCACATTGTATTTCCCCTCGAGGTACCGTTTTGTTGGATTTTTGAGGACCAGATACTCTCTATATTTTTTCCAGAGCAGCATTTTAAACGCCTCGTTCCACATTTCTGTGGCACACTGCAGGCAGGACATTTGAGGCATCTACACCACAGTTCCAATTCATTCGTTCAATCACGTCTGGAGCAGATGCGCTGACGTGCCTCAATTGTATTTCTGCGTTAAGGCACTGAAAACAGTCGGGGCATTTGAAGACTCCACAGTCTCATGCTCCAAGCACAATACTGGGTTAAAGCGTTGCAGATGCTCCAAGGCTTTTTGAAAACTTGCCATCTTCAATCACGGCGCCACTATTTTTGTCTGCAGTGACGTGCTGCTCAATTTTGGAATTGTGTCTTTACTTGTGTAATTCTAACCTTAAGCCCACTTAACTGTTTTAAATATGTACGTGCCGACCTTTAAAAGAACTCAGCGTCTGCCTCCTGAATGCAGAAATGACCTCATGATATCCACCGGGTTTGTCTTGATTTCAAAAGAACAAGTTAGAATGGATGAAAAGTTACACATCTTTGGTTTGGATTAATCAGCCTAACCTATAATCCTAAACTACACTTTAGAAATGATGCGGTTCTCTTTATTAGTACCTCTGCCCACTCACCTGGGTTTCAAGCCAACAGCTGTCTCTACAAGCATAACGTAACTGTAAGTCAAAAAAGTCAGAAAGCCGTTCCACCTTTATGGTGATTTTCAGTGGTGGTGATCAATCCTGTTTGATCCGTTTGACACAACGTGCAAATTTCCTTGATTTAGTGTCTGTGAAGAGAACCTGTACAGCCTAAAATAGTCAAATTTAGTTCTTGCAATAGATCCAAGTGTCAAGGCACTTTTACAAATTTTCCCCAGCTGGAATACAAGCCCCAGCCTGTTGAACTGATGAATTTGAAATTCAGATATTTAAAAACTTGCTTGTGTTCAAACCTCAGATAGAAGATGTTCGGGCCCCGTGAACGGTGTTCCTGTCTTAGTTTTTGTTCCTGCTCGTCTTGAACAGATTTTCTGCTATTTAATGAACACAAAAGTTTGTACAAATATTTTAATTTAATTGATGCTGGATCCTTAGTCATTCTATTAATTGCTAACTTTATTGATCCCCGAGGGGTAAGAACTTGCACGAAATGATGGGTGGATGAAGCCCAGATGTTCCTCAGGATAGATCAAGAGACACAAAGTTGTTAGTGTTTTTAATGAGGACATTGACTGATATGAGGATAAATAGTGTGTGTAGGATAAGAAGCTGATGTTCATAAGGTTCAACCTCTTTGATGTCGAGTGTTTTAATTTGGTTTGATGTCCCGATTCTTTGTTTTCACCTCGTGTTGTCTTTACTCGGAATTCAAACCCACACGCTGTGGCAGATGATTGCCGTGTTTGGATCGGCACCATGGTCCCCCAATTAATGACAAATTGCCAAAGCTGTCGTTTGAATGGGCTGTTGATAATAAGTTGTGTAGATGTTGTGTTTAGTGTAGATAATGAAATGTTATTATCGTTACTTAAAAAGCAGAAATAATAAGAATTTGAGTTATTAGCTGGCTGAATGCCCCCACTTAACTAATTAGAAGTCTGTGTCAGCATTAATGAGTTGTGTGCTATGGTGGCAGAATTCATTGAGGCAATTAGTGACTCTCAGAAAGCACGACAATCCACGGCAAATCGCTGAGCTGCACAGCGGCCGGGTCGCTCATAACTGACAGCAATCAGCAATACACAGCTCCAAGGATGACCTCTGGTGTACAGACAGTGACAATCAGCGCCATGAAAATGTTTCATTTACCGCTGCGCCGATGCATTTGAGTTGCCATGAAATGATATTACGGAGTGTGAAGTCTGTTTTGCTGCGTGTGTGGTGGGAAAATCTGTTCAGCTGAGTGAGCAATTAACTTGGCATAGCCAGAAATCAGGAGCAGATGATGAGAATAAACAATGAAAGAGACTTTTATAGTCCTCAACATCAAAGTCAGATTCAGTTATGTGAAGTATTTGGACCTTGGATGAGCTGTTCAGAACATATGGTTCAAAAAGGGTCAACATCTGAGAGAGATTCTTTTTTTTCTGTAAACCAACAGTAAAGAAGGAACGAAGAAAATGCACTGTGTCATTTTTTGCTGCACGGTCCCAAGATATGTAGCAAGGCTGGGAGTCTACGGCTATGCTAGCTGTTCTGTGAGGCTTTGAGCTAAATGCTTATGCTCACAGTGACAGTGCTAATATGCTGATATGCAGGTATGTTTACCTACCATGGTCACCATCTTAATTTAGAGTGATGGCACAGACCAGCAGCCAGGATAAATTGTCAGCAGTTAACGTTTCCGCAAACCACAAGGGGCCACAGTGTTTCAAAACTGGTAGATATTTTTTGATCGGAAGTTGGTCCGTTTACAGCCGTGTTTGTGCTGACCAAAACAGATAATTCACATTCAGCAGACGCTTTTGTTCAACTTGACTTACAACAACTCACACATACATTCATGGCAGTGGCTGCCTACCAGTAGATCAGGAGCAGCATGGGGTTCAGTATCTTGCCCGAGGCCACTTCAACCAGGGCGATTGAACCAGTGACCTTCTGATAACAAGACACTGGCTCTACCCCTGAGCCACAGCCACCCCTTAAGCTAACACATGATGTTTTCCTTACCCAAACAAAGTTGTTCATGTGCCTTGACCTAATCAGACCATAAGGGCACCATTGTGACGACAGAAAAAATCACAGTTTAACCTAAACATGTAAAGTTTAAACACAAACATAAAGTTTTAACTTGTCTTTGGTTTTTGCAGAAGCATACTCTGCCAACATTCATTCTGGCAATTGGATTAGTTAGCATGCTATCATTGGCTAATTAGCACTTAACTGTAGAGCCAAAGCTGATGGTACTAATTACAGTATTGACCTGATGATTGCGACTGATGAAAAGCCAGAGAATCCCCACAGTACAAAATGTAGTTTTTTAACCAGTAGCTGTTGAGATATTTCAGTTTGGACCAACCGACCAACTCTCTAGAAGCCATGTTCCTGTCATGACTAAAGATAGACAGGAATATATAATCTTACACAATACACGCTCTGTATTGTAAATGTCATCTGTCAAATTCCATTATCTTTTCTTTGTGCTGTACATTTCCTCCGTAGCATGTATAGAGCTTAATAGTCTCATTGGTTGAGAACTGGTTCTGAGACAGAAAACGATAAGACTGTCTCTCCCGCAATTGAATTTCTTTGGCTGAATTGTATTAGTCAGAGAAAACCATGAATGACGAAATAACAATTGAGCAAAGCTGCAGTGTCTAACAGTGAAGCCTGTTCCCCTGTGGACATGGGATGATAAAAGGAAGCTGAGATTAGAATGACAATTGCAGGTAGATGCGTTATATTCGTGCTCTTACAGTGAGGGTACATCTCCAACAGGGAGGATTATAACTACAGTGGATGCAACTTTCGTAATTAAAGGAACACTATGGTACATGTATTGTGATGCAACTGTAAGTGTATTTTGAATGCAAATAGGACAGTTATGGCCCTCCCAGTAGTTACTGTAAGATCTCAGAGGCAGGATGTCTTTTTTTTGTCGTGGAGTCTGCACCGCGCGTTAAGGATCTCTTCATCCCCTCAGGGTGTGTGTCTTTTACAGATCACTGAATGGACTTTAGGTTAATCAACACAGAGGAAAGCTTTTTTTTGTTCTAATAGGCTTGAGTTTCACCAACCTCATGATGTCACATGCTGGCTGCGGACGCATATACATTAGTCACAACAGCACACAGGCCCTAAATGGGAAGTGTTTTTGTTCCATTTAAGGCAATCGTGCTCCTCCAGCAAGAGGATGAACCTGCAGAAACCCCCCCCCCCCGGACACTGATGAGAAATTTGTAGATTCAGTCAAGTTCTCTTTCTGCTTGTTAGCATCAATCAAACCCTGTCGTCCTCTAATAGCCTCTTCAGGAAGTACTATGTGTATCTGTATATAGCCCATACCAGGACTCACGGCGCTCTCGTCTGAATTATTGCAGTTTCATGGATTTTTAATCAGCGGACCGAAAGCCATAAAAATGCATTTTCTTCAAGGACAGGATACTGAAACAGTTTCTGTCCATTTGAGGCAGAACTGTATTGCACTCGTCATGCCCCTCACCAAATGCTCTGTCTTTCACAGGCAGTGCAACAGTCTTAATTACAGTCAGATTGCAGGGAGGAAAATAACTGCCCATGTAAAGTATAGTTTGGTCACTGAACCATCTAAATACCTTTGCCCGGGTTGCAAAATGGTTGTTGATGTTGTTTATTTGTTGATCTTCCAAACATATTGGGTAATATACTTGGAATCAAGGTCACTAACTACTGCAGTATATGACATAAAGAATATTATGAAAGTTATGTGTAAATACAGTGATTGTAGAGGACCTCCCACACTGTTGTTGATGTGCACAGTGACTGAAAATGACCAGTACTGCCTTCAGCTTGCACTCTTCGTTTTTTCTCACTGAAGTGTGTTGTTGCTGAGGCACTACAGTTACATATGCACACTTTTAATGGAGTTTTTCACTGAAGAGCGGCTTGAACGCTGAATTGGCTAAAGGCTTCTTGGACATTAAAGAAAGACTCGTGGTGATAGAGAGTCAGATGAGGTTTTGTCGTCAACAAAACGTTTCTCCTTAAGAGCATTCTCCTGAGAGACTGAAGTAGATGGGGACATATTTTCGGGACATGAAAAGCAACCGAAGAAAAACAACATAAAATGGCTCCTTACAGCTGGTCGAGCATAATCTACCGAAGCCCCAAGATCCAAAATTGATTTGAAAGGATGTTATTTACATGTGCGGTCGAGCTTGTGTACCCACTTCAGACGAGGTGTGCGCAAACACTTTTAGCAGAGTTGCTACTGTGATGATATTGGCTTTAAAACACTGTGGAAGTAAGCTATTTTCAAATAAATGTGAAATTTTGGATTTTGGGGCTTCCAAACACTTTTTTTTTTTATCATTAATTCATAGAATATCATCTCCCTCAGTTGTTTTGGAAAACGCTGTGAAGCTCCAGAATTTTAAGGGTCCCCTGACACTTGACCCAACTTTGAATCGGCATTGGGATGAGGAGGTAATGACTGAGTTTCCTTTTTTTTTTTTGGTGAACTTATCCTTTAATTAAACAAACACAATAATCATTTTTTTGTGCAGTTGCATTGATTATTTTTGCATTTAAACTTTGCATATTTGCCAAACTTGCACACCACAGTGTTCATAGAATATCTTATATGTATGTTATGTTCTTGTTCCTCTTCAAGCAGTTTGTGTGCGCTGGCCTGATAAACTGGCCGACGTGACAGCCTGCAACAAGAGAGAATCTGTTAATTACTCCGGATTTGCACGCTGGTGTTCAGTCAACATACACAATTATGAACAAACAGTACAATAATGAGACTGTTGATCACAATTAAGAGCTGCACCTGGCAGCATGAGGCAGATATATTACAGAAACAACTTCACACGTCTGTCTGGCAGAGTTGATCCCATGTTACCACCGACTTGATGCCGTCGTTAGTGCCAACAGGTGCCTCAGCCTGGCGTGATGTCCATAGAAAACATCCAGGAATTAATCAAACGTCCGTGTCCTCATGCCTGGCAGTGTAAATAAGGTATTTTATGTAGACAAAAACTAAATGCACAAGGACTGAGGTCTCATATAGTGTGATATTGAAATCTTCCTTATGCGCTGGTTTTCTCCTCTGCAGATGTCCCCTTATCTCTTAAGAACCTGAAGGTTTGGCTGCATCTTGGTATTTGTGTTGTTGAGGTTTGTCAGATTGCTTTAAATGCCAACCAACTGTTCACGGACCAGTGGACGGTGTCGCACAGCCGTACCTTCTAGTTTATATGACTCAGACGATCTGGTGATATATCCTGAACATTTATTAATATGCAGACACACGGACAGAATCTTTTTATGATGGTGACTTATACGGACACACCTTGATTTAAGTATTTCTTACCTTTGTGCAGGAGGCACAGTATGAATTGAATTGGCTGTGGGGTGCGTTCTGCTTAAATCAGGGTCTAAAAGTCAGGCATATATAATTCAAAAGAAGTGTTAGTAGCTGCGGCTTCTTTATTCGCAAAACATTCACATATATTTCTTGGCTGGCATCATTCCCCTGGCATTTTGACAGCTTCTCTCTGAGCTACCCCTTAAACCTGCTCCACCTTCGACCAGATTTCAGTTTCCTGTTCTCATCCATTACTCAAAACGATTTCTGTGGTCAATGAGCCATCTAGCAACGCCGGGTTTGAGCCTGATGATGCGCCGTACATTCAGCTGCCAGTGAGTGTGAGTGCAGTGTGTTTGTCTACATCCACATTAGCTGCTGTGCATCCAACAGTCTCTAAGCTCATTACAGTAATCAGGTTAAAAAGAGGGGAACCGGGGAACGCTTGGCCTGCGGCACGTTTCCTCTGGACTTCCCCAGTGAGACGGAGAACCTCTCACACAGGCTCCGGCTGAGCTACCGGGACCCGGCGCTGCAGACGCCCGCACCTAATGATCGGCTCCCGCTGTTTCTGTTTGTATGAAACCCACACTGGGGCATTCAGCTGCACCCATGCTGTCATAATGACCGGCTTGTAATTGTAAAGCCCTTCTGATATGCTTCCATTCTTCTCTGAGTTTCTAATCCATTTATTGTGGATTCACACTAACACACTTAGTATATAGCAAATCCCGCTTGTGGCAGTTTACCGTGATTTTGCACCGATGAAGCGTAAACATTGAAGCGCAGATGGGAAGCAGACGAGTCTCTCCTTTTGGTTTGTCTTCACGAAACTGCAGAAGTAGCACGGTGAAACAACATAGAAACAGTGACTGTGTTTACAAATGTAGCAGGGTTGTGTATGAGAGAGCTCTGTCGGTCACTCTTGTTGCTTTTGGGTTTCGTAGCTTATATTTTGTTGAGTCACAAAAGCTGTGATTCAGCAGTAATCATAGTGTCGGCCTTGCATAATGCCCCTCCTGTTTGTGCCTTAGTTTTTATTTTGCTTTCTTCAGTACAAAGTGAAATTCTTGGATGCTTACGGCTGAGTCTTTTCATCCGGCCTCATGAGAAAAACTACAGAGCAAGACAGTGAACGAGATTCAGGCACGCTTCAGTTGATCCGCGATAGTGACAGCTTTGTGTCTCTTAACATTGGATGTGTGTAGCCTTCGAAGAATCTTCAGCGACCATCTCAAGAGCAAGTAATGAAGCTTTTTTATTTTTATTTTTTTTTTATTTTAGCATTCATTGGCTTCTCTTGCAAACTGCACTGCTTAGAAAAGGCCCTTTTTTTTTTCCTTCTTCTTCTTCTTTTGGAGCTGACAGAAGCCACCTGACCTGGGAATTGCCCAAAAACCGGGGTTGCTATGGTAACCAGCAGATGTGGAGCATGAAATAGTGAGCCTGTGAGTCCTTAACTAAGCATGGCAGCATCCCTCACATGCTCCGCTCAGTATATCGTAGTGGCTCTCCTCTGTGTCGGCTATAGCGTCCAGCTGCAGCAGAGGGTTTTTTTTTTTTTTTTCTTTCGCTGTTTTTACCCATCCGTCCCCTCGGCTCCAAGCGGGAAGCATGCGCAACAAGAATTTCAAGTAGTCAGCATGGTTCTCGTCAGTTGACCCTGTTGTTACACAATATGCGGGGGGGGGGCGGGAACGCATGCTGAGTGTGGGTGCGCGTTTCAGTTGACCAGATGTTTATGAGGGGGGGATTTGAGCCAGAGATGTTTGTTTCTAGTAATCAGGAACACTTGGATGCAATTCAGGCGTGGAAATCCAGCAAGAGAGCTAGTGTGAGAAATCATTCTATGGCTCAAGACTTCTACAGGATATAATTCATGTGTTGTCCCTGTATTGAAGATGATTTATTGCTTGTTTTGCTTGTCCTAGATCCCATTGGGCGGGGAAGTAAAAATGACAAGAGCCGTTAGATGTAATTTGTGTGGTTTTTTTACCCATGAGCCAAGAAATTCGGTCTGAATGAAGTTTATTGTCAACAAGGCATTTCCATCAACAAGAATATCAAGTTTCATTAGCAAAAAAAAAACAACAGGTATGAGCTATCCTTAAAGTGAATAAAACAGCACCGGTTTGATTGCAGCTCCCTTTAGCTCACAACAAAAAAAACATGATATCTGAAAATTTGAAGAAGATGAGTCGTCTTGTCGCAACAAACCCGTCTGATTGATGCAAAAACATCATTTAGGAAAATAAATTAGAGCTGGATCAGTTTCTGCGACTGAACGTTTGACTTCAAATCAGGATATATTTATGTTTTACGCTTTTCTCATTACGCGGAATGTTTGTAATTTAAAAACCTGAACTTTACATTTTCTCAAAGGGATGTGCCTTTTTCAAATAGGCAAGTGAAATGAGAGATACATTAATTTTGTATAGCACCTCTCCTCACCTGGAGACTGTAGCCAGTACCGGAAGAATCTAGTTACAGACATGTGTTCTTTTTCTCATTCTTCAGAAAAACCTCCCAAATTTCTCCTCAGACCTCCTGCGCTCAGCCTCCACTTGAAGAACTTTCTGAAGCGTACGGCATTTGTCCGAGGGAAAGTTGTTGTATACGCCTTCTCTGGCCAATTTAAACATGTGATTCTCCAGTGCTTTTAGTCCTCGCTGAGAATAAAAACAAAGCTGCAAGGAGTCGCACAATGATACTGTGTTGGAATGTACTCCCAAGTTAACTGAATGATGGAGTTCTTTCGTTTGCCTTGGCCTTGCGCAAGTTTGCTTTTAACTTTTTATTGTGCGCTCGAGATGTTGACCTATCATCCATCATTTTTTGGGGAGGGTAAGCGCTCTCGAAAGCATTTTTTGGTTAATTGAGTGGAGGGAAAAGGTTTCTTGCTTACGTGTTTCTCCGTAAAAAAAAAAAAATAAATAATGAACCTGCCCGTCTCGGTGCACGTTCATCTTCTTGACTACACTGCGGGGATCAATGTACCGGCAGACGATATCACAGACAGTTTCTTGTTCTCACGGTGCGGCTCTCTGCTCAAAGTGCTACATTATGTTTCTCTGCAGAACCTCCAACAAAGCATTGAAGCTGAAGTGACACTTTCGCACAGAGGTATTTTCATTTTTCAGACACGCTCTATCAAAGGGAATCAAAGTCAACTCTCTCTATTTCTTTTTCTGTGCAACACTTCCATGTACTTGTGACAGGATAGCTGAGAGGCCCGCCGGATCAACCCGGGGGTTGTACAGTCACACTAAATCAGGCCTTAACATTGTCAGAGCTCTCTCTTTGACCTTGCCTGCTTGACATTTAAAAGGTGACCTGAGCGGAAATCACCGCGTATGCACCCTACATCCAGAATGACCCTGGGAGCAGTAGCCGCTGTGCATCCGAGGGCAGAGTGGACGAGGCTGCTGTTGCTGCTGCGGCTGCTGTCCGGCCTTATATGTCCAGGAAAAGGTGGGTACCGCAGCAGCCATGGCAATCTGGAAACAATGGGCCAACAACATGGCCTCTCCCTGAACCTCCCCTCATGCAGCAACATGGTTTCACTCCTCAGCAGCAGGGGATTTTAATGTTAAAGTGGCCACTTTGACACGGTAAATAGACAACCATGTTGGTAAGTGCTGCTTTTCTTTCCAGAGCGCCTGAAAACACTGTGCAGGAGAAAGTAATCGGAACTGCGCTTCACGATTCAAGTGATACGTCTGCTTGTGGTCTTCGCAGCTAAATGTTTGATTTGCCTAAAGAGCCAGAACAATGAATCTCCACCTTCGTGTGTCAGGTTCCTTCCTCTACAGCGTGCCAGAGGACATTAAATGCTGATAGAGCCGCTCGCTGTATCACACTTTGGAGAGAAGCCAGTGTATGTTCCGTTCCACTGCTCTTGATACTGTAATCAGCATGCAAGTGGTGGTAGGCAGCCAGCCACTGAAGTATGAGAGAGAGAGGCTCAGCGCTGGGGAGGGAGGGAGGCAGCGCAGACCGGAGATTGGAGTTGCCTGATTTACAGGACATGACACTCCGGGGCAGAGTATAGTGATCGTGGGAGCCAGAGGTGTGAGGGCGTCGTCTGATACTCCCGCTCACAGCCCACGGCAGGATGATCCATTATGGATATCCAAGTCAATGAAACGTATTTGCGTGTGTGTGTGCGTTGTCATGCTCACAAACGCCCACATTCACCTCACCCTCTACCTATTGTGGTGCATTTGCTCGTGCTACAATCGGATGCATCGACTCCCACATGGTTTGTTAATAAAAGATTGTGTTGCTCGTTTTTCACGTGTGTGTGTGTGTGTGCGCGCGCGTGTGTGTGCGCGCGTGTGTGTAATGAAGTCATTATTTGGCAGGCCGCTCGCGCAAGCTGCTGCTCTTCATGAGGAGCAGGCGCGTCGGTTTTGATTTTGTTGTAAAATGCCGGGAGACAGACGAGCGTCGAGATACTGTGGGAGCTGGGCTGGCATCTTAACTGTGACCTTTGTAATTGTGATGCAATGATTTCACGAGCCGGCTCTGCCTTGTACTTACATATTCTTGCGCTAATTACTGTCACATCTGAGAAGTCGACTTGATACTCCTTAATCTCGTCGTGCCTGCCCGTCTGCATTTGATGGAATAACATTTCAGTTATGTCATGCTGTATTGCCGGCACACACAGTGGTCCCTTCGATCGAGGAGAGACAGAGGGCGTCTCACTGCAAGTCTCCCTGTTCGCTTGAGGGACACGGCTGAAAGAATCTATAGCGGGATACTGATTTGATTTTGCAATACGCTGAAAGATTTTTTTCTGTTCTGTGTGTTGTGCTGCTCGTGGGAAATCATGCTTTTTAGCCCACGAAAGTTTAAATGTACTAGCTGTTCCTTTTTGCTCAGCACGCACCAATAGTTGGCTCGATGTGCGAAGATAGCATCAGTTTATACGTTTCGAAACAGCCTTCCAAGCACGTCTTGTGAAGCACGGCGAGGTCAGAAAGTCACACTGGAGGGGGGAGATTTGTCTGAGATTACGCCCAAACTTTTTTCCTGAAACTTAATGTCGGCCAACGAACAGTGAATCAAACACCACTTGTGTTATGATGCAAAATGCTCTCATGTGTTTATTGCTAAAGACAATAATAATAGGGTACAGGATAATCCTTCCAAGTTCCTGATTGTTTCTTTTTCCAAGTTTCTCGTAGAGCAGGCAAGCCCTGTTCTACAGAAATGTTTAATTAAGATCAAGGCTAAGTGAGGATGTAGTAATGCTGAATTAGAAATAATCATTAAAAGAAATAATATAATTCAGGAACGTTCACGCCAGCTGCTAAATGGTAACTGAGAAGTGCACATACCTCCTCCCACTTTGTGGAGCAGACGAGATACCGTATTTTTTGTTTTTATCATAACTGTTCTAGAATTCTATACTATATTTCAAAAAAATATGTTCTGTTGAAAATGATTCAGTGCAAGACAGAAAAACAGAAAGAGACAAGTCAGTATATATTGTACACTGTATACAGTGTGCAACTTAGGACTAAGATATATATAAGTATAAGAGAAGATTATAAGATGAATTGTTTCGGGTCATTTTTGAAGGGAAAAACATCTATGTTGTTTGATTCCAGCTTCTTAGATGTAGTTAACTGAATATCATCGGGTTGTGTGCAAAGCCAGTCATTTGAGATGGTCACTGTTCAGCATTTTCTGATATTTTACAGACCAAACAACTAATCGGATAATTTAAAAAACAATCAAGAGACAAATAAAAAAAAATAATGATCATTAGGTGCAGCCCTAGAAAAGAAGGCCGTGCGTGTGAACTTGGAAGGGGAACTAATCTGTGGGTGTATCTCAACACTTCTTTATCCATCCACAAATCTGCACCTGCTTGAGAGGTGGTGCTCATTTCCTCACTAAACTGACCCTCGCAAATCAAGTGAACCCTCGGTAAATACAGCAGAATGTGCAGTCGGCGCACTCCATCACAACTCCTCCTGTGATTTGTGTATGCATAAAGGAGCTGAGTACACTTCACTGATTGCACGCAGGTTGCATCTCAAATGACGAGCAAACTGAGCTCCCAGGTTGGTAAACAACGCGGATGTCTGCGGGTGAAAAATGCTTCTCGGGAGTTGGAGAAAGTTAAATAAATCCTATCCAGGGTGCCAAATGCCAAAACTCTCAATCACCTCGGATTGTTTAGGGGCTCCCATGAAAAAGTGGTATAGATGAAGCCGTCCTTTTGTTTGACAGAGACGTTGTAAACCACAACCCATTCTGCCCGCTGTCACTCACATGCTCATTCTGGGGAATCTGGTCCCTGAATAAGGAGTTATGGACCACTGGTCCATAATGTTTGAACGCACTGCACACAGCTAATGTCACAGTTTATGCTTTACAGTTAGTGTGAGAACTGAGAGGGACCAGTCGTGTTTTGGTTTTTATTAGTTGTATTTGTATGAGCGCTGATATACTTTATCTGACAGGTGAATTTTTTTTTTATTTTTTTATTTTTTTTTAACATTAATACTGAATTCAGTTCATATAAATGTTAAACATGCAGTTTGTAAGACTTGGCCACTTGTTGAATCCATACTCAGAACAAATAGGGGGCAGCATATCACCAGAGTAATGGATGGCGGCTGCTAACTGCACCAGCCGCTAGCTAGTTAGCTGAGTTAGCTGTGGAGCTAGTGGTCCCATTAGCTCACTCAAGTATGCCTGGAAATGGGGACTCAGAGCAATGGAGAAGTTTTGGTGTTTGAAGCAATGGCACAGGAGCCTGGGCCTGCTGAGGCTAGCTGGTTAGCATGCTAACTCCAGTAGAGATCTCTTCAGCACAGCACAGATAGGTCTGTGTCCTGCCACTGAAACTTTCATTCTTTAATGTTCTGTTGATGATCTTATTTTTTTTCAGCGTTCGGATGTAAAAAAAATCTTACATATTGCACCTTTAACAAAAACAGGAAATCTGTTGCATGTTTGCTGATATGAAACAGCTGACTGTTTACTCTGGAAGTAATTGTGCTGAAAAACTCCCTCCTGCTTAAACCTGCTGTGGTACTTCAAGATCAGACCATCCGTATGGTACGCAGTGAACGGTACATAACAGGCAAAGCTGTGTGGGTTGAGCAGTGGAAGCCACTTTCACAAGCACCTGTTCAGTGTTTTATGCTCATGATAGTCATATATACAGCAAGTATATGCCCAAATATTTTATGTTCGCAGTGTTCATAAAATGGAAATGAACTTGAAGTGGGTTCGATTTGCCAGATCTGTCCTTTTGCAAACTAATTTTTGGCCTCTATTTTTAAAGTCCAAAACACTGAGCTGACTCCAAACATGTTCCGTATTTTGTATCATTACATCACTCAGTCTGGCGTAGTTATCAGTCAAAAAACAGATGTAGGCTAGCAGACCAGAGGCTGCTGCTTACTGTAAATGCCCTGAAAGAGATTTTAATGTTTCAAAAATGTGGTCGATACTGAAAATAAAATCAGCATGGGCTCAGCCCTTTTTTGTTGTTTTTTGCTCTGCATCCATCAGGGTGTGTAATGAAATAACAAATGTTTGGGCAACATCTGTCTGGGGTCCGCTGTTAACCACCACTCCCACTGAGGAACTGACTCAGACACCAGGTCGACCCCGCACTGGCTTTGCCCACTGAGGGACCAGTTCATTGGTTGACTGACTGCAGCTGCTGGGTGGAGCTCTCCTCCTCTAGTAGCTGTGTCTGTCTCCATCTATTACAAAGCTCATTCTTCACATCTCCCAATGAGGGCTGGTATATATTATTAATTCTGTGTTGCTCCAGGTCTGTTGGACAGTCTAAACAGCACAATCACCCACTCTTATGATGTCTAGATTTCATGAGGGATCGGTAGTCTAATTTAAAAGAAATTCAGTTTGAGAATAAATAGATCAGATTTAAAAAAAAAAAAAAAAAAAGGTGTGATTGAATTACAATGAGGAAGAAATGGTGACATGTATTGAACCGCTTCTGCTGTGGATGCTTTTGAAGCGGCCCTGCTGGAGGACGCTCTACTTCGCTGGATATTTTTAGTGTAAGAGGAGCCGCTCTCTCGCTCCCTGCGACAAGGGCAAGAATCATAATTTCTGTCAGTATCTATACCCTCAAATTGCATTACGGCGGAGTGTGTTGCCCAGGAGCACAGCCTGTGGTACAAAGAGTGGGTCGCGGCAGCAGCAAGGTCTCGTTTTTGGTACAATAAGTCATTGCAACTGTGGTTGGCTCTGAATCTGGAGTTGGGGGGTTTGTGCCTTTTGTAATTTTTTTTTCTGGGGTATTTCTTTTTTTTTTCCCCCTCAACAACCACTCCCTAACTAATACTCTATTAAGCAAGATAATACCAAGCAAGCCCTCTTACAATATGACAGCTTGTTTTTCCATAGTCCTGGTGAACTTAAAAATAGCAAGGGGTCAGTTCTCCTTCGTAATAACGTCCGGACGTGTGTTCTGCTGGGGCAAGGTTTAATTAATTTATGAAACGTATGGAGGAAGTGATAAGGGTGCAGGCGAAGGCTCTTTGACTTATTAATTATTTGAATCGTATTCAGGTGGACTCCAGCTTCAGTCGCTATTCTTTGCAAGGAAATGAGCACAAGGACATCTTGATTAAGAAGGAGAATAGTTTCTGCATGGCATGCGAGAGCGGACATGTTGAAATACATGTAACAGAGAAGGCATGGTCAGTTTGGTCAGTATCTACTATCTGAGAAGACGATTCAGTTATCCTTTTTTTAGGGTACACTTATGAACTAGCTACTTATTAGCGTGCTTATTAGTAGCATGCTGGTTCTATATTAGTCATCATAAAGCACTTAATCCCTTATCCCCCATGGCCATATTCTGTTACTACTTGGCCATTAAAGGCGCACTGCAAAGTTTTGGGGAAGACACAGACTGACCTTAAAGGAACAACACAATTTCCCACCGTTTTACCTTGTTTATATATGGCGGACCCTGCCACCTTTCTGGCTTCAAACGGTGTTCTGGGGAACAGCTTGTTTATTCAGAAATGAAAGAAATTCCGAGTTTGTTTATTGCCTCACTGATATTATAAGTGAACTTTGAGCTGAGAGTTTTCCCTCAATAACCAAACCCAAAGTCAGTACCACAGCAAACTGTGTAATAGTGAAATTGAAAGTCCACCCCAATCTCCTGCCTTCAGAAACAGACGTCGTTATCACCCCGCTGCCTGTACTGCACCTTCATGTGTACCTTAGGTGCGTTGGCGAGGCAAACATCTGACACGTGCCATCCTATACTGGGTCAGTGGTCTATTACACGCTTAACTTAAAAATTACTACAAAGTGAGAGCAAGTAAGGAAGTGATTGGATTTATTCAGATGGTGTTAACACTGTAGTATGGTGTTTTATTACATAAGAGTAGTGTAGAGTTTATGAAGTGCTATGAAGGGTGAATGACTTTTCACATGGTAATACCACCCTATCAGGCTCGGTCTGAGCAAAGCTTTGTAATTCATATGATACGACTTTCTTACTTTCTATCAATAAGGTTAATTCCTAGTTGTTGGCCAAGTAGTTGTAGAACGTAGTCACGCAGAATAAAACATTAATAAGGGTTTTATAATAACTACTAAAGAGCCAATATACTACTTAACCTGTATGCTGAACAAGTTAATCGTTAATTTGTTTTGTGTTTTTACACTCTCTGGACCTTCTAAAAAAGGCGTAACCTTTCTCCATCCATCATTCTTTTGGCAGCTTACATGTGACTTTTTGCATCAGTGTAGCATAATCATATTCTCCCCATGTTATTGATGGAGTGAAAGCGAGATGGCGGAATGATGTCTCTCCGGCTTCATACGCCGCTCAGATTACAGCCCTGGGCTTTCAAATGGATGTATGATAATTTGCTATACGTTTAGTTGTAAATCAAGCACGCCCCGCACACATAAAGATGTATTTATGGTGATTGATTAAAGCTTACCTCTTGTGTATAGTTAGGGCCCTGATTTACCAAATTCAAATTAGGAGGTGAAGCGCTCAAAGTGATTATATTATTTAGCAATCATTAAATGCAGAAACAGCTTTCACATCTGCTAGGAATAACGCACCTGACCTTGGTGAACGAGTTGATCCGAAATATAGCGTCTGTGTTTGTGCGAAAATTGGATTTGAATACACAGATGTTTGCTGCTGTGCGATCCACCGTCGCCCTCGGACTAACTGCGTTCCACAACGGTCTCCGGAGACGTGCTGCGGTCCTGCAGATGACTGACCTTGCCTTTCATTCAGACGGGGTGCAAGAGGCCGATGTTGTGCTCAGAGTGTTGGTGCGGGATGTAAAGAGGAGACAGGAGGAGAAGGAGAAGGAGGAGGAGGTGTGGTGTGGTGTGGTGTGCAGCGGTTTTAGCCAATTAGCATTTTCTCAATGCACACATGCTTTAATCCTGCTGTTCTTAACAGTCCTGAGAACTGCTGAGGTCTGGATAACTCTCAGCCCTCCATTCAGTGCCACTGACACAGTACACGCTTAAATTAAACAAAAATAATGGTCCACTGGGCCGCAGATAATATGCTATAGTTAATGCCACTTCACTGTATTTGTGCGGTTAGTGAGGGATGCAGCCACAGTGTTTTCCCGCTGCTTAACTGGCTATTTCATTTGACCTTTGGGGTTATTTTCAATCGCATCACAGCTCGTTTAAAAACGAATCGGCATCCTTTGCAGTGCAACGGTAGAGTCGCCTCGCTGATCTACCTTTTTATCCCAGAGTGGCTGTTCTATTCCCACAATAATCGCTATTGATGCTTTAAGTAAAACTAGAGATGTTTTCCGTCTCCACTCGCAAATGCCGCTTAAGCAGAAAGAGTCGAAAAACATCTTGTTTACCAGGGAATCATTACTGTTTGTTCCATGTTCTCAGTTTTAATGGGCTGACCTTGAAATTCCTGCAGCGATGCAATGAGGGGGGATGGTTCAGATTTGTTGGTTTGAAAAAGAAAAAAAAAAGGAATTACCTACGCTATGAATTAGTTTTTCATTCCAATTTAACTCGAGTTGCTCTCATTATTATTTTCTACTCGCAGTATGCTGAAGGTCAGGGGGGTTTTAAGATTCCTACAATAATTAATGTCTTCAGAAGCACAATGTCAAGTGTTTGCGCTGCGTGTACTGCTGGATCCTCAGAAAATATATCTGGTGATACACAAACTATAGGGACAAAATTGGTTTTATTATAACATGACATCTGGTGTAATCTGCTGTAAGATGCCGGGGACAATATTGTGCACTATGGATGACATGCTGCACAGCTGATACCTGCATTGTTCAAAGCAGCTGCAAAGCGCTCGTGTGCTCTTCACAGCTGGACGTAACGGCCGTGGGATCAGCTTGCTATCTTTGTTGCACTCTGGGCGCCCCGCACCTTCGTCTGCAGTCCGCGTGAGAAACGCAGAGCCGACGTGTGCTCTGCTATTGATTGAATCAAAACCACAAAGCCGGAGCACCCCTGTACAGCGTTGTTGTACGGTGTCCTTGAAGGAATGTTATTCATTCCCATCCACGCCCTGTTCTGCTCTCAAGGGTCACTCTGCTTCAAATTTGTAGTTCTATTAGAAGCGGTTTTTTTTGTTGTTGTTTTTTTTTTGGAAAAAGGACTGGTCCAGACGAACTATTCAGGCCCCCGGACCAGCACTGTTTAAATTTCCTCCTTGGTCGTTGTGTGACAGACTGGCGCAGTAATCGCAGCAGTTGTTGCTCTCGGGCTGTGCACTGCTGCTGGTATTACAGTCAATCATTAGAGCTGTATCCTCTCCAGATGGCTCCTGCCTCCCCTGGTCTCTATTGAATTGTCCATGTTTAGACTCCTCCAGCAAGCTGCTCTTTGGCCATTTTCATGTCTTAATATTTAGAGTAGCCAAGAAATCGAATTCAGAGCAGGACGTTTTTTTTTCTGATCGTCACGGGAGATAGTGTTTTGAAATTGCATTTGGAGGGTCTACCTAGTGATCCAGAAAGGGTAATAAAATAAGTAAGACTGAACAGAAAGCGAGCTGCTCGGATCCATACGTGCTTGTAAGCAGAGCTAATGAGTAGCCGGCTGCGTTGGAGTGTTTGCACGAGGATCCTTGTGAAAACTGTGTGCTCTCACACTACTGTAAGCCCGAGGATTATCATTATCCTCCTGGGATTCATCATGCGGTCTTTCTGCAGCACTTTCTCTCTGAAGTGACGGATGCTACTCACAACAGACTAAAGCGACTGTTGTCAGACGCAACCCGTCCGAAAGTCCTCGAGAAACCGCGGCACAATCTGTAATGTATTTGGCGCGCGTGTGTCGTCACCTCTGAGTCTACATCCTGAGCCTGCCGCGTCGTTGAAGAAGAGAGTATCTGTGGAGGAGCCGGATGACAAAAACTCAGTGGGGCTTCCCTGCTCGCCCCGCACAGAGGAGAGCTCATGCCGCGCCATTACCCCTTCCTCTTTGTCCTTGTCTTTCCCATTTTGTATGTGGAAGAAACTCGGGGGAAGGAGTGGGGCTATTGGACAAGGAACACATGGCCACGACAGAGCACACAGTCACAGGCAGGCTCATTCACAACTCCATCATTACAGAAAATTTACTTCTCAGACTTTCTCTGCTCCGGTTCAAAGAGGGGCCTGTGGATGAGCTGTGAATCCCGAGCACAAAACAAGTCTTTGTCTCAGAGTGCGGCTGAGATCTGAATCCCGTCACTGTGAAGATTTGAACTTTTGCCTTTTTCATATCCAGCCGTGGAGACAAATGCCGAAATTCTTTTGAGCGATGAAGTAGAGTTTGGAATAGTTGAGCAGATTTAATGAATGAATGAGCTGACTGCTAGACAGCGTCTCTGCAAGTCATTTGGTAATCGATTGATTGTTTCAGTAGTTTTTTTGTTTTTTGTTTTTTTTAAATCAAAAACAACAGAAATTCTTTCTAGTCTTACATGTTTTTGAACCAGACATCTTTGCGTTTTGGACAGTTGGTTGGAGAAAGTAAGAAATTTGAATCAAGAAAAGAAGATCAACAACAGAGGGTTTGGTTGCACAAGAAAATATGCTTTTTTACCCTGCAGGCCACACCGCAGGGTTTTCAACAGATTTTGATGTCTTACAGACCCAAAAGTTAATTGATTAATCAATTAATAGAGAAATAGTTAAATAATAATGAAAATAAGCACAATTTGCAGCCCTAGAAGAAAGTAGCACCAGTACTCGCGAAATTGAATCTGTGCCCTGTCTTCTCTAGGAGAGATCGTTGGCTTTGAATGTGTCACAGAATAATTCCTCTCCGCCAAAAACTGACGACTCGATTTTTGAATGTGAATGTGTTCGAATAAGAGCCTCCCGGGTGTAGATGGCCCTATTCATCACGTTCAGCCCTCTTCCCCGCTGAAGCCAAGGTCAAGGCAAAGGAGAAGCCCTCCGCGGTATTAGTCTCTCTCCTTTTTTTTTTTTTTTTTTTTGTGCATACAAGAATCTCAGAATACCTGAATTGATTCACCCTAATTGCAGTATGTGACAAAAACACCCACTGATTCGTCTCACAGTCGAGGCGGATGCTTCTTGGGGGAGAGAGCGCGAGCCGGGAGAGGAGCGGATAATGATGCGGCGGTGGAATGTCATTTTCTGTGTTTTGACTCGCCTCGTGTTATTCCTGACGATTAGGAGAGATTTGCACTTACTTCTCTTTTACGGCTGCGAGGTTACGTCTCTTGCCTTTTTCGTTCGGCTAATTCCACACACACTGCAATCAGGCAGAACCTTTCAGACGCTCAGCCCTTTAATATCAGAACAGCAGGGGAGAATGAGGAGCTGCTGTACGGCGGTAACACTGATTCACAGGTAAAAGTGTCCCTGAGGAGATAATTGCGAGGATTTGTTCTGCGCCTCGTGGTGTTGTATATTGCCTCCGACTCTCCCTCTTCACACTCCCGAGCATGACTGTTTTTTAGAGAGGACATTTTAATAACCGCCTGTTGATACTGGTCATGATGCAGACTATCTATTCGGGATCGCAGCCAGCGGTCGGGCTGGCTGATACGGCCTCAAAATGGCTATATCCCCATACACAATATATCTCTCTCTCTCACTCTCACTCTCTCTCTGTGTCTCTGTCTCTCCCTCCCCATAGATAGATGTGTGTATGTATGAATATATAGCCTCAGTATTTCTTAAGCATTTTATATTCTGCCCATTTTCAGGTGTGATAATTTAATTTTGGGGTGATTGCAAGAATGGTTAACATGCTTTAATGCTCATAAAACGCATCAGTCCTCTCACACAGTCCAGAGCAGCAGCCCGTCTCTCTCTTCACACACACACACACACCTGAGCCATCACCGCTCACCACGTTTTTCCGTTCGGCTCCATCCTGTTTTTATTTCAGCTTCAAGTTAGCTTCACCTCTGACGTGAACACTCTGTCGGCGTGGCACATGTTTGCATAAACGTGTGCCACGCTGATGCAGCGTGATGTCAAGAAGTCACAGAATTAAAGGCGGGACTGCTGATGAGGCGCGTCGGGAGCGTCGTTTTCTGTGGAGGAGAGGAGCTCCCGTTGGCACGCACTGAATTTATTACGTGCAGGAGAACCTAAACTGTGTAACACACCAAAGGAAACCAGAAAAAAACGAAAAGGCAAAATAGTGCCTCTTTAAATGCCAGGGCTAGGTGGCCAAATTATTATATATATTTATGATCAAGCAACTCAACATCTATATTGTGACAATATGGAATGGATGACTAATACATTGATAAAAATGTAAAGTAGAACAGCTTTAAAACAGGGAAAAGACAACACTTGAGCCACATCACAATATAATGATATCCAAAATCTAGACGGTACATAATGTCATGATATTGTCCACCCCTCTGTAGTAGCAGTGTGACTTTACCCAGTCTTACTTTGTGTCGTTCTCCTTCTGTGTTTTCCAGCTGTGTAGGTCGGCGAGGCCATTAAACTACCCACCAAGATGGTGGCTTTGTCGCTGAAGATCTGCGTGCGCCAGTGCAATGTGGTGAAGACGATGCAGTTTGAGCCATCCACGCCGGTGTACGATGCCTGCAGGATCATCAGAGAAAGAGTCCCGGAGGCCCAGACAGGACAAGGTGAGTGAGATGACTCAGTAAATGTCTTTTATTTGTTTACATAAAATGGGAATCTGTAGGCCTCTACATTTACACTTTTTTGTGTTTCAGCGTCAGATTACGGCCTCTTCCTGTCTGACGATGATCCCAGGAAAGGAATCTGGCTGGAGTCTGGAAGGACCCTGGATTACTACATGCTGCGAAATGGAGTAAGATTAAGTCATATAGTTTGGGGTGGGGAGCCGTCACTGTGAATTACCATCTCTTTAAGTGTTTCCAGTGGGACCTGTTTATGCCTGTGTTTGTGCCTCCTTTGCTTGCTGGGAGCGACTGCAGTTAAATGTCCAGAAGGATCAGTTTAATGGTGTCACTTTGCTTCCTCTCCTGTGTTTTTGTTTTTTGTTTTTTGGGGTTTTTTTTTTTAGGATGTTTTGGAGTACAAGAAGAAACAGAGGCCGCAGAAGATCAAAATGCTGGACGGCGCAATCAAAACCATCATGGTGGACGACTCGAAAACGGTCGGGGAGCTGCTCGTCACCATCTGCAGCAGAATCGGTAAGTCTCCGCGAGCTGCTAATATGAATCATGTCAAGCCGTCGTCCGAGGCTTGAATTATTCATCGTCCGTTTTATTTTTAGTCCATACCACTTGACTTCATGCATTACTGTACGTTACTGTACAATTATGTGCCATGGAATTCATATTTAAACGGCCGCAATTGTTTAAGCACTTTGGAGCGTTGGTGTACGCTTGATAAAACCCTAATCACTTTTTTGTTTAGAGCGCGGTGGGCATGATTTATCAAGCTCAAACAAGCTGGTTTCTAATAAATGCTGAAGTGTTCTTCCTAAGGGCCAGACGGTGCCATCCTCGCCTGTCACTGAGGTGTTCCCTGAGCAGTACATTTCAATTATAATGGGCTGCCATCAAGCTCAATTGGGTGAGGAGGAGAGGGATGTGTGTCTGGCAGATAGCTTTATTGGAAAATGTTTGTTTGGAGTAGGTCTTTCTGCTTGGCTTCTCCTCCTCCTCGGCTTCCATTTTAGTTTTTCGCTGGCTCTCTTCCAGCTTTCCTTCACTTCTGTTTCGGAGCCCAGAGAAGGGGATAAAAGGAAAAGAAAAAAAAATGAGGGAGCGCAAGAGGAATCGAGGAAACGCTTTCGCTATCACAGCCTCAGTTATCGTCCCACTCCTCTGAGGATCTCCTGGCTAACTTGTGCCCCCTTTTTCAGGAATCACCAACTACGAGGAATACTCCCTCATTCAGGAGGTGACGGAGGAGAAGAAGGAGGAGGGAGTGGGGACGCTGAAGAGAGACAGAACTCTGCTGCAGCGAGATGAGAGGAAGATGGAAAAGCTCAAAGCCAAACTCCACACGGATGATGACTGTGAGTGTGAGCTCTCAAAAAAAAAAAAGAAAAAGCCTCCAGGAGCGTTGTTTCTATCTTGATGGCTTTACACCTTTTTTTTTATTTTCACATTAATGAATCTGACTCAACGCCATCATGTGGACATGTGCTTTATCACCCAAGTCTAATTTATTGCACGGACATATCAAAGTTTAATGAAATTTCCACTGTTATCTTTTCCCCCCCAGAGGACACCAATTAAATTTTGAAACATTCGAATATATAAATCACCCTCCAACTTTGGCTGGGAACTGGCTTTTTTTCGTCTCAGCAGAAAATAATGTAAATGACGCTGTTTATGCCCTGTCAAGATTTTCGCTTCCCCCCCCACCCAGTGAATAATTTGCAAGATTGTCTGCCCGAGCTCGTCTGTCTGATGCCTTGTCTGACGTCTCCGAGCTGCCTGGTTAATTTCGCCGTCAGTATCCCCTCCTCTGGTAGCGTCTTTTGCAAAGTGAACGTCTATTCATTTCAGTCCGTGTGATGACACGGTGTGTGTGTGTGTGTGTGTGTGTGTGTGTGTGTGTGTGTGTGTGTGTGTATTGATTGGACAGTGAACTGGCTGGACCACAGCAGGACGTTCAGGGAGCAGGGAGTGGAGGAGAGCGAGACTCTTCTGCTCAGGCGCAAGTTCTTCTACTCGGACCAGAACGTGGACTCGAGGGACCCTGTGCAGCTAAACCTGCTCTATGTACAGGTAAACCAATTACACACACCTTTTTTACGCTGGTGCAGCAAGAAAACACAGCGAGGCGGGATGGCCTACTGTACTCATTCTGTACACGCTGTGCCGGTACTCGATGTGTGCACTGTGCGCATTTTTTTGCTGTGATAGGCCGACCTGCAAAATGAGGCCCAGGCAGGCAGGCGTGTGGTTCAACCGGCATGTTTTTTTCTTTTTGTGTGTGTTGTGAAAAGAGACACAAGGTGCAATTAGACTCAACAACCATGTTGCAGTGTGCGTCTTACTTCTGGCCATGTCTGGACGGGATGAAATGTGTACAGCTTAGATATCAGGTCTGACTAAATTCCCCTTGTATACTCCCCCCCCCCCCCCGCCTCCTCTCCTTGTGTCTTAGTCCCTCCTCCCTGACATCAGAGCGGAGGCGGCAGGGAAGAGGCAGGAGGAGAGAGGAGTCAAGGCGACAGGCATTTAACAAAAAATGAGACATCGGCGCTTCAGAGCCATATTTTAAAGAGACGTCAATCAAACGTGACATGTGGCACATCTGCATCATCTGTCCATTGTTTTGTTATCGCCCACTGCTGTATTTTATGTTCTCTGTCAGATCAGCTCAACAGTGTTACTGCCAACTTATGTACTTACTTTTAGTCATCGCACAACAGGGCATGTTGTGACGCGAGCGTTATCGAGGTGAAATATCACATCATGGGGATTATGGTTAGAGCAGCACCTAACGAGGCACTTCATAAACGACGAAAGCCATTTGATCATCTTTAATACGTAAGTAATACGATGTGTCAACAGAAAAAGGAAATATTTTGAGGCCCCCCGCGTGTCACACCTCTTCTGGTCGCGCGGCAAGACTTCCGCAAAGGATGCATTCCCATCTCCACGAGATGCATTTTAGGAACTGAGACATCCTGTGCTCTGACATGGGGCTCGCTCAGATCGATTTCCGGGTCGCAGGCAGGAGCACAGATGAGAGAGGAAACGAGGGGGTGTTAATTAGAGAAATGAGAAGAGCCCTATAAATCCTTTAACATGAACGCAAAGCCTTAGTTGCAGATAAAGCCGTGTGTCTGCTGAGTGCCGCAAAACAAGCGCTAAACACAACACTGACTACTCCTCAGAAAAGCATCCGGCTCTTTAAAAGCTAAATGCTCCACACTTGCTAGTAGCTAGTGGATAAAAACAGTACATTTGTGGGCTGTATAAGCAAAACAAGCTGCTGAAAGGAGCTAAAACGCCTCGTAGAGTGGAGTAGAACGACAGACGCCGGTGCTAATTCTCCGATTTGTCACGACAAGCAACCGCTTTCACATCATTTCATGTAATTTGATCCAACGTTGATATAGAATTATTGATTCGTGCAGCTTTAAGTTCCTGTTTGATTCCCACCTTCACGCTGCTGTTTTCACATCACTGTAATGTAAATGGGCATCGCGTGGCCACTATCTTCTCCGTACATACATGCAGCTATCGGCACCACTGCTTTGTACTGATCATTGTTGGGGGCCGTCACTCTGACAAGACATTTTAATGTGGGGAATAGCTTTCCAACACCATCCTTCTGTTCTCTGTGTTTTGGCAGACTCGGTATGATATTGCTCGAGACAGATATCCCTTCAAGTGGGCTGCGCTACACATGATTGACAATTCCACGGCTGATTAAATGAGCGCACGTCTCGATGTTTTTCTCCTTCTGATTTCTAACCTTCAGAGCACGGCTTCCGTGTTGAAAATTGTATTCAAGTAGATGGAATACTGTCTTATTCAGCACCGTTTCAAATCAGCTCATTCCAACTCTTCAGCTCACAGCGCTCAGACTGAAAGAAACTCGACTGAACACGCTTTGCATGGCCGCGCCATTCTTTTCAGAAGGGAAATATTCTAGATGTCTTGTGCGCGGCTTCTCATTCTCTTCAAAAATTCAGCTTGACATATTTGGTGTCCTTGGAAAACTTTGGGATCCCACCCGCTGGAATTTCAAATAAGGTCTGAGTTTGTACTGACTGACCAAAAGGGTGATTCAAGTGGCTGGAGAGGTTATCCATATTGTCATATGTTGGTTGCTCTTGTGGTCTGGGAGTTTTCTGAGGCGGTGAGTCACGTCAATACTGAACACTCGGCATACATCTGGTCGGGGCTGGATGCAGTTTGACTTGGTGAGGATGTTACAGGACGTCTATTTCATCAGTTAGTTTCTCTCTCTCCCTGTGAGTGTGAGTGTGTGTGTGTGTGGTGTGTGTGTGTGTGAGAGCTAAGCAGCAGTAGTTTGACCAGTTTTTTTATAAAGCGAAGGGAGCCCTGCTGTTACCGGGGAGTCCCCTGAGGGGGGTCAGCTGAGTCCAGTACGGCACTAGTCAACGGTTTGCTCGCTGCACACATCACTGCATTCACATTAGTCCATCGAGCCGCAGGACGGGAGCTCCCCACTGACACCTAGACTCACACACACACACACACACACACACACACACACACACACACACACACACACACACACACGTACGGATGTAGCTCTTGGGAGCATTCGAGCGAGTTAAAATACTCACAGAAGCTGATGTAACATATTTAAAAAGATATATGCTAACAATAAGATTGCTAATACGCAGCCGTTCGTATTTGACACTCTTCATCTTCTCGGTCCCTGCTGCGTTGGGAGTTCCTGAATCTGTTCGTAAGAGAGGCACCCAGCCACCCACCCTCTCTGTCTGTTTCCCGCTGCTCTCCACCCTCCTATCTGTCTGTTCCTGTTTCTGCCTCTTATTTTTCTTACCCCCTCCGTTTCCTTCCCTTTTTCCAGCTCGCCTGTCTCCACTCCCTCTCCATCTCCTACACACTCTGACATAATCGCGCGCATCCCCACCCAGTTACCCTGGCACACACCACGGCGCGGTGCATATCATGCTCTCCTCTCCTCTCCCGACACAGACTCATATTTCCTCTCGCGGTAACAACCCCCCCCGCCCCCGCCTCCTTTTTGCCTTCTCGCTGCCCTTCCTCATCTGTCTTTCCCTTGTTCTCTCTGTGACACACACTCAGATTGTTACACGGGCAGATCACAGAGACTCTTCACATGGCAGCCGCTCTAATTTGTCACTGTGTTAAAAAGGCCAAACAGAGCCAGAAGAGAGATCTTCAGCAGAGTGGAACATACCCCGGGCCATCCTCTCCCCGCTTTCTTATTCTTTTGTCACGCAGCTTTTTTCCTCCTTTCATTTTCCTTTCTTGAACATCCTTCACCATTCACAATTCTCTGTAATTCTCACAAACTCTGCCGCGTTGAGTAATTTGATTCAGATGGTGCCGATGATGACATTATTGCTGGTGTTCCTTTGACGGAGCATCCCTGCGAATCGGCGATGATCTCAGATGTTTATTAGTGATTTGAAGCTTCCATGATTTTTAACCCACCCACATACACACACACGAACGCACAAACACCCACACGCACACACTCACATAATGGGAGCTCTGCCAGTAACCGACTAATCTCCTTTACTACTCAGCCACTCCCTCTCTGTCATGTATTTGTGCTAAGGCCAGGATAAACCTCCACAGCAGTAACATCTCCCTGTGTGTCCTGCTCCTTTGCTTTTCGCCTTTGCTCACTTCAGCTGATTCTAAAAGAAAGCACACTCTTTGTACCGTGGCATCGCCCAAAGCGGGGGACAGACGATGAATTTGCCATTCTACAGAATGTAACATCATTACATCATCACATTTCTTTGCAGCAGTAGTTCTGTAAGAGCTTGGGCACTTTAAGAGCTTATGAAGCATTTCTGCTTTATTAAAAAACAACAATACAGAGAGATAGAGGAGAGAGATGGGTTAAAGGTTGGATCTGCAGTGAGGCCAGCTCAGATACTGAAGATACTGAACTTATCCACCATGATGCCCCTAATTAATCTTTTTAAAATGCAATATATATGCGATTTTTTTGGTCAAAACACAAATGAATAAAACTGCGCACTCTCTCCAGCTCATGAAGCTGTTCACTATTCCTCTCTTCGGTGATTTATTAGCAGCCGTCCTGATCGATCTCTGCGTGCATTTAGCTGCTGTGTTGTATCCCTATGTCAGCATTTATTTTTAAGACTGTATTATACTCTGTGTGCTCTGCTGATCCGTGGTCGACTGACTGACCTCAGCGCTGCAGCCTCAGGCTGTATGTGTCACAGCTTCTGATGTCTTGTGCTTCACTTCCACCCATGCAGCTCTATTAAAATGTCCCAGAACCAGCGCCTGTTTGCCTTGTCATATCCGCTGTAAGAAGACTCAGGGCCGGTCCTCATTGTCTTCTCTTTTGACAGGCGTGGTAAGAGTCGTTTGACCAAGACAGGACTTGTACCTGTGAATTGGCTGCTTAATCTGAGGCCGATTGATTTGGAATGACCCGGCCAATGAATAATTTAATGTTGATAGTAAACTTTATGGGATTATCACTGAATGAGCTTGTTAATGTGCCAAGTATACTGTTATTATGTCTATGTAGCTATCAGCTGACCAATAACTTAGTGTACAGCATTGCTATTGTAACTTGACACCTCTCACATTACTCTGCTGATATGTCCCTACTAACGAGGGCTGCATCAAGTGATATTTTCGTCATTAACTGATTGCCGAAAAGATTGTGAAGAATGCTCATCACAATTTCCCAGAGCCTTAAATTATGTCTTCAGGTTGCTGTTTTTGTAATCAAGAGTCCATAGAGTCCATAACCCATCCGTCCCTCCATTGTCTGTAACCGCTTTATGCCTTTTTATGGGGTCACAGGGTTTTTGATTGAGCCAGTCCCAGCTGTCTCTGGGCGAGGGCAGAGTGCACCCCTGGACAAGTCGCCAGCTCAGTGCAGGGGAGTCCATAACCCAACGACTAAACTTGTTTATCTAAAGAATAGGGGATTCATTTTCTGTGAAACAATGAATCGGTTAATTCGGTAGTCACTGCAGTTTTACTCCCAACAAGGTTCTCTGCCTCATCAAAGAGCAGAGCCTTCTCCGCCTGCAAAGCCATTTGCTGAACAGTTTCTCAGTAGTAAAATGGATATTAATTTTCTATTTACTATTCTGTCCCAGAGTAGTATTCAGGTTGTTGACCATCTTTCTGTTACACCACCATCATTTCCAGGCGGACTGAGTTAACTCAGCGGTTGAGAGAATGAACCCTTTTTGGGGGGGAGTTTCTGGCTGCCTGGCAACTGTTGTATGTACCACTGCTGGATATCGGCTCCCTTACCTCATTACCAGTAATGAAAGAATAGAGCAGCAAGCGATAACATGCATCCTTTTCATTACTGTTGTCATACTTTCACTTTAATTTCAGGGTGTTGATCATCATTAAATCAGTTCTCGTCATATTTTTCGCTTTACTGACAATGTTCTGTTACTCCAGCTGAGTTATCGTCTATTATAAAGCGTTAACATCCAGCAGTTTTCTAGTTTCTGTGAGAGCGCTCCAGCACATTTTAGTTGCTCAAAAGCAGGATAGCCTTTTCTAGGTTTCTACCAACATATGCAACCGGGAACTCCAAACACACAATTATAACCTACTAGTGAGCCTGTGACCAAGGGATTGGTCATCTTGGAGATCGGAAAAACGTGACCTCACTCCAAAGACACTGGAAACAAGTTTGGTTTGGGCATGTCCCCACTGTCCATATACAAAAACCTGTAGCCCTGCATATAACACACTTCCTGTAATAATTAAATATATTAAAGCCTCTGTATCGACAGTCGCTGTGCTACACTCTATGTCTCTGTGAAGGCAGATTATGAATTGCAAACCCACACTCAGGCTTTTATGCACTAATTAATTTTTGCAAATAGCTGCGGCCCTCTTGTTAACTCATCATAAATGATCTGCATCGAGCACCGAGCAGTTTCCAGCATCTAACTTCACAACAAAAGCGTCTTGTGAGCAGTGTGCAGCAGGGTGAACGGCATGTGTAAGGGCTAATTTTAGAGTATCTTCTTGCATGCAGTAAAGAGCTTATGTGCTCCACTGTGAATGGCACTGGGGGAAAGGACTTGATTGTGAGTGGAGGAGATTGTTGCCCTCATTACAGCAATAAGCTGCTGCTTAGTTTTTCATTGATGTAATGGGACGTACGAATGAGTAGGGTCCTCGCCGCGCACCGATATGCTAATGCTAAAAGCACTGATGGATCCTTTCTCACTATCAGCTAGGCCTCTCAGCTTTTGGAGCCATTCATTTTGCAGCAGTGAGCTGGAAAGAGGGAGTGAGAGGAGACAGACAGGGAGAGAGAGAGAGAGAGAGAGGGGGGCAGAGCTGACTGCCCCCTGGAGAAAACAGCACACACTGACAATCATTTGAAAGATGTCAACAAAGGCTTCTCCCTTTCCGTCTACCTAAACGGTGAAGATAATGTAGACAGCCTGGCTGAAAATGCTGGGAAACATAAGTGATGTCTCAGCAGCACCAAACGGTGTTTTTGTCTTTCTAAGTGGGAAACAAAGCATTCATTAGATGTCTTACCAACATATTGAGGGCCGTTCTGTAATGCAGATGGGATATTGTGAAAGACTGGTGCATTTCTGTAATGTGTTTTCCTTTTTAATAACACGTAATGGGCTGTGATGACAAATCGTCGGCGCTGCCACATTTGAAAGCCAGCAGAATGGCTTTTATTGTCACAAACAAATCTTGTTTGGCTCCCCTGCGTGGATGAGTCTCCGTTATGGTGTCCCTGCAGTACGGATACACTTAGTCATTCTCTCAGAAGACATCCTCTCTGAAGCCACGATGCATTCAAAGTGCTCATTCTGTTGGGTGAATTTTGGATAATACTCGGGCCTTTGTAGTTGTCCCTCTCCTGGATATGTGTGTTTCTGCCTCCTACTTATCCTCCACCCCCCCGCCTCTCTTCATGTCTCCTCTAGGCCAGGGATGATATATTGAATGGATCCCACCCCGTCTCCTTTGATAAAGCCTGCGAGTTTGCAGGGATCCAGGCCCAGATCCAGTTCGGACCCCATGTGGAGCACAAACACAAGCCTGGATTCCTGGAGTAAGCCTTTCCTGTTCACAATCAAGCATTTGCACCAACATCACAGCAACTCTGTACTTTCGTAATGTTTAGCTCACAGCTGTGCATATACAGTGGTTATCTCCAGCTTCAGCACAGGCTGTTGCTTCAGGGATTTCCTCCAGTGGAAAGCTCTCGGGTGATGTCAGCTGTTACAACTGTTTTCTGATATGCAGGCAGTAGGTCAAGAATGACCTCATATGTAGAGGTATGTTAACAGAAAAGGAAATGCCTGTAGCTCCAAAGGGTAACCGTGTAAAAATGTCATTTATCTCCGTAGCCTGAAGGAGTTCCTACCCAAAGAGTACATCAAGCAGAGAGGGTCCGAGAAGAAAATATTCCAAGTATGCACATTACATCACTCAAATGTTGCATTTAAAGTAAATGATGTGTTTGAGACCGTGGGCGGCCAGTGGGAATTATAGTAATTTGTTCTCTGTTGAGGCATAAATTGAGAAACTATGAAACACAATGTAACATATGCTCAACACATGTAGTGATCAGTATAAGGAGGTGGAGATGTGAATGATGTCGTCTGTCTAGGACCATGCAAACTGCGGAGAGATGACGGAGATCGAGGCAAAAGTGAAGTATGTGAAGCTCGCCAGGTCCCTGCAGACGTACGGGGTGTCCTTCTTCCTGGTGAAGGTAAGCGCTAAAAAAAGCACACAAATCGACGCCAGTAAAGAGGTGAATTGGTGAACAAGAATGTTTTCAAATGTATTGCATATACTGGATTCACATTCCCAGTTCCAGAAAAAAAAAGGTTTAGACACTGCGCAGAACATAAACAGTTTCACGAGGTGCTCCACAGCTCATGTAGTAATCTCCATTATACCATCCTTTCTTGTGAATGACTGGGCCTTTTGAGAACGACCCTTTCATACCCAATCATGATAGCATCACCTGTTACCAATGAACCCGTTTACCTCGGGAATGTTCCAAATTCAGATTCATTTTCCAAGGAAAGGGGATTTCTGTCTCCCCTGTGATCTCCACATATTGCTCTCCTTTCTATCAGTGAGGGTAACATTGTACTCAAGTTTAAGTCATGAGGTCCTTAAATGCAGCAGATGAAAATTGTAAAGCGGGGGACACTTTTAGTAACAACTGAGCAATGTCAATTAATAATGCATCTGGTTATAGAAAACGTGGCATGCGCATGAGATACTTTTGTACCAGTGAGGGGCAGAGGTGATGAGGAAGCTGCTCCGACACGCACCGTGCTGTCAGAAGGGTTCAGTGCGAGAGCTCGTTGAAAACACCAAAAACCCCATTATCGCAACAAAATCAGGAGCTCCGGCGCGGAAGCTGGACGTTCAGCAGCACACTCAGCGCTGCCAAATACTTGTGACAATGGCAATTCTGTTCTGTTCTGCTTTAGCGAACACAAAAGTGCAGCATGCGAACGGGATGAAGTCACACCAGCAGGTATTGCGAAAGCTCTCTGACAGCAACCCATTTGGTTACCAACTTGCAGGAAAGAGTCGGAAGGGGAGAAAAAGGAGGAAGAGTGCAGTCGTCTGCTGTGGTCCTAATGGACGATAAATGGAATGTTTGGCCTGCAGTTAAAGCAGACTGCAGGGTTCAGGTTATCCTCGTGTGCGCGCACGCACGAGCACCGTCAGTGTTCGATGAGGGGATGTAGTGATGGAGATTTCGAGACTCTGTTAAATAATTCACTCCAGCTGCACTCTCCTCTTGATGCTTGCAAAGGCAGGAGCACAGACTGGCCTTTGTTGAGGCACATCTGAGAGTTTGGTGTAACCTCCCATTTTTCATCTGTCAGTCTTTAATCACTGAAGGTTGTAGGATGGCGAGCCCTCCATGGCTGCAGACTTCACAGACATGGATACGCTGCACATGGAAAGCAAATATCCCTTTGTGTGTTTGCGTGCAGGTATGTGAAATATAGACACCCCACACCTATTGTGATCTTTTGCAAGAGCACATTTCCCCACAATAATCAAGGTTAAACTGTATGTTATAATGTAAGACCTCAGATGGCCACTTCAGATAAGAATTATCAAACTTCCTGCTTGATATTCATGACGTTCAAGTAACGTAACCCAAAACAATGGCGGTTTTTAATAAACCTATGCATGAGAATATCTTGAACAGTCGGATAATGCTATCTGACCTTGTGTTTAAGAGCCCCGAACACAGAGGGTTTTTCAACATAATGGCCTTGGTGTGATTCTCACGGCTCTTCATTCTGACCTAGCGATAGAGAAACAATAGCCTGGAGACGTAAGATGTGCGTATTTTCAACGCCCCCGTCTCTACAAACCGCTAATTTTTGTGTCGTCCTCTGCACCCCTGGAGGGGAGCCAAGTGTAGGCTCAGGCTCTGAAGTGAGCTGTAATAGATTTTCAGTGGGCAGAGAGTGGAGGGCACTGGAGCTGGTCAGGCAGAGAGCCTGTGGAAGCACCATGCTGGTGTGCTGACAGTGACTAAAGCCTGTGGAGACCCCGTTCAATAAAGCAGCAGTTAAACAAGCCCGAACTCTGCTGGGTCAGTTCACAGCTGCCCCCACCCCCCTTTCTCCTCCTCCTCCTCCTCCTCCTCCTCTTCCATTCGGGCCTTTAAGCCACGGACACAGCGACAGCACCAGCGGAATGGCACAATGATTTTGTATCCGCGCCTTGAATGAATCATCTGTGTAGGTGTTTAGCGCCGACATAAACGCTGTCTGATGTTTCCCTATCCGACAGGAAAAGATGAAGGGTAAAAATAAGCTGGTCCCACGGCTTCTGGGGATAACCAAAGAGTCAGTGATGCGAGTGGATGAGAAGACGAAGGATGTGGTGCAGGAATGGCCGCTGACAACAGTCAAGAGATGGGCTGCCTCCCCCAAGAGCTTCACCCTGGTACTGTGCGACTCTCTGCATCCAGTCCTCTTTCTTAAAGAGTCATACACTCCTAATCCTCTGCACACACTCGGTTATTCTATGCATAGTGCGATCTGCACCGCTCTGCACCACGTATTCAATCTTTCCCCCGGTTTTCATTTTCCCCACACAAACACCATCCTGAAAATCATTGCGACCTCAGACTCCCAGTATTGAATGTTTTCGGCGTGCTAGCCAGCCATTTCATCTGAGTTAACAATAGATGCCCGGGGAAGAATGTGCAGTATTTGGATGTATTATTTATCTGAAAGCTTTTTCAATTTTCTTTTACCAAATGTTGGCAATGGTGCTGTCTGTTTTCCTTCTGTATGGGAAAGGAGCGCTGCATTTAAAGATTAATAGATTATGCAAATTTTAGAAATACTTAGGTATATTTTTTCCAGCATTGATTTAAACCCAAAAATCTTCACCCTTGCGTTTCTGAAGGAGGCTTTGAAGTGAGTTGCTAGGTTCACTACATCTAATTTTTAATCATCTCACTTGAGAAATAGGATGCGCCACAGAAGCTCAGTCAATTTTTCTTATTATTAACGGTAGAAATAATGAAGGTGCTGCCAATTTTAATTCAGAACCCCTAAGCCAGTAAGGCAGCTCTTTGTCTGTGAGCAGTCTGGGAGGATCTTATTAGGTAAAGGGTCTTTCGTCAATGCAAGATAGACACATTTGAAATAGTTTGCCCTGATTCTCTGCTCTCTTCGATGCATTACAAAAGGATTTTGGAGAGTACCAGGAGAGTTACTACTCAGTCCAGACTACCGAGGGGGAGCAGATATCCCAACTCATCGCCGGATACATTGATATCATCCTTAAGAAGGCAAGTAATTAAGAATTCAATGTAAAGACTGCGAAGTAAATCCGTACATTTAGCCTACATCACATACAGCGTGTCTGCTGCTCTTCCCTCTGCAGAAGCAGAGTAAGGATCGTTTTGGCCTTGAGGGAGATGAAGAATCCACCATGCTGGAGGAGTCGGTGTCCCCTAAGAAGTGAGCAGTACTCGTGTGCTATCAGCACAGAACCCCCATGAGAAGCGATGTTAGAATCTAACACAAAAACAACACTATGAATTTTGAAATAACACTGACAGTGTTCTGGATATTTCAGAGTACAGTTTGTTGTGTTGCTTCTTTGGGTTATTGTTGATTTTGCACACCTAAACACAAAACGTGCCTCGAGGTAAAGCGGCTAAATTATCATCTTATTTCCCAACAGGAAGCCGCATCATTTGGAAGTTAAGACATCACGTCTCATTGGAAGCTGATTTATTCAGTAATTCTTATCTCTCAGTTGGATACTGTCATCCTGATTTTTCCTAATCTAGCTTAGTAACTTTTAGTAATTAAGGTAATGCTGATGGACTCGGGCTCTGTCACACGGAGCTTGTAAATTTGTTGTCGCTGGAAATCCACATGGCTCTTCCTGAAACCACTCGCTTGGCAGAATGGGGCATCATATTCCTGCTGCTTATGGGCCAATTGACTCATGTTGTCGTTCTCAGCACAAAAACATAATTGCTGCCTCTCAAAACAAGCCATAATTAACCAATGAAGTCAGGAGCATCTGTTGAGCTGGGCAGAAAAATGATGCTCCGTACAATTTTAATTTTTTTTTTTTTTTTTTTCTGACAATGCCTCTGCACTGTGGGAGTAGTTGTTAACATGATAATTGTTTTAATTATGATTTTGTAACAGTTATCTTCGGAAAACAATTATCAGCATTTAAAGATACACACACGAGTTAAACAAGAGGAAAGAGTCATCGCCAAAACACCGTCATGAGTCAGTTTGCAAAGAATGATGCCATTTTTACAAACACAGACATTTAACTTAAGATATAATCATTTATTACTTATTTGATGAGGATAGAAGGTTATATGACAAAGGTCACAGGTTCGATTGCATCCTTTCTAATTGAACACCCATCTTTTTTTTCTCCTGTTTCAGATCCACAATTTTGCAGCAGCAGTTTAACCGGGTGGGCCGCGTGGAGCACGGCTCAGTTGCACTTCCAGGTATAATTCGGTCGGGGTCCATCGGCGGCCCCGACACCTTCAATATGGGCACTATGCCCTCGGCGCAGCAGCAAATCACCACAGGGCAGATGCACAGAGGACACATGCCCCCGCTGGTGAGTGAGAGCATTTTCACTGGACAAACACCTTAAAGCTTAAAATACTGTAGTCTTCAACAAAAAATGTACTGAATGGATAAGAAAATGATGAAGCACTGGTTTTGGGCTCAATTCTCTTTTCTTTTTCTTTTTTTTAACTGTCAAAACACAGTGGCGAGATAACATTTTTTAATGTAAATCTGATCTGCAGTGCTAGAAGTATTGCCTGTGGTCCCCGCTGTCAACAAGGAACCACAATAAACAATATGAAGAGGGCTGTGAGTGAGATGGAGAATGAAAAGTCATCATACACAATCTAAAAGCCCATCTGTCTCCTGTGGTTTATACACATTACTTTGCAAGACTGAGGGTTTCTCTCACTTACAGCACATACATTGTATTTAGATTGCTTTTGTTTAGTCATCTGCTCACTGAGTGTCTCTTTTGTTTGTTGTTGTCAGAGTCTGGCCCAGCAGGCCCTGATGGGGACCATCAACAGCAGTATGCAGGCTGTGCAGCAGGCTCAGGCTGACCTAGGATATGTAGATAATCCGCCTCCTCTGGGTCGAGACTTGGTAAGTCTTCTCCCTACTTATTACACAGTGTTTTGCGGATAGATGCTCTAAGGATAAACACAATACTCCACCAAAATCCCACCATTAACAGCAGCTCCCTTTCCACGTTTCGAGCTGCTTTCTGGTATTTCAGCCCTCTGCTTTTCAAAGCAAAGATCGCTCAGATCCAATTAAGCATCCGCATCACATCAAAGTCAATCATATTTCTCAAATATAATTAGGATATGGGGCTGACTGTAAATACGGAGGCTGTATTCAATGCTCGAGTGTTTCCAGAGCTGTAGGTGTTGTACAACCCTCGTCCTTTAATCCTGCCCGAGAAAGTTTATATGAGCTGAAAATCACCCACTGTGATGAAAGCCAATCGCTCTCGTATTCCTCCTCCACTGAAAGGCATCCAGGGTCTGGGTTCAGAACAAAGTGGACGAATCCAAACATGAAATCCACTCTCAAGTTGATGCCATCACCGCTGGAACAGCATCTGTGGTCAATCTCACTGCAGGTGAGTGCCCAAGAGAATACTAAACAGTTAAAGGATGCAACGTGCTGTTGTTTTTTCAGGTTTCATTTGTTTGAGTTTATGAAGCCTTGGCTGGACTAAGCTCCAAAGGAAATTGCTCTGTTATATATAAATATAGTTTATCTATGCTGTTATTGCAACCCCAAGGAGGGAATCAATAAAAACATTACCCAGTCGTTGTTAAGCACTCGCTGATGAATCTCTTTTAAACAGAGGTGCGTTCACCCGATCATTTTCCCTGATAAATACGTCTACTGATAACTAAATCTTGAACTTGTTGTCCTGAAGCTCAGCCTACTGCCTGCGTCTCTCTCTGCTCCCCGTGTTGCTTGGCCCAGCGCCAGTCAAGCTCCTGCCAGCCTTTTTCAGGGTTTTAATCTTACCTCGCCATCTGTGTGGCTGCACTTATTCTCCCCCCACCGTCTAATACAAAGTTTTTCTTCTTCACGGCCACTTGCTCCATCGGCGTGCTCATCCCCGTGGAACCATTTCAACTGGGCTCTAATTATGACACTGACACTGATGTGTGTGTTACAGCATGTGACACGCAAGCTGCCTCATGGATTAGCTAGGCAGTCGCGGCAGCAGCAGAACAGGTTAAGATGCATGAGCAGAGGTGTAGTTAGTAAACGATGGCGATTCGTCCTCTGCAGGTGAACCCACGGAAACCGACTACACAGCGGTGGGCTGCGCCATCACCACCATCTCCTCCAACCTCACCGAAATGTCTAAGGGCGTCAAGCTCCTAGCGGCGCTAATGGACGATGAAGTGGGCAGTGGACACAAGCTCATGGGCGCTGCCAGGATGCTGGCAGGAGCTGTGTCAGATCTGCTCCGATCTGTTGAGCCCGCAGCCGCTGAGGTGAGGCGCCCACTGATTATTCCTCTGTTTCATCTTTCAATGTGATCCCAGTAGCCAGAGAGCCACATGCAGCGTTGGATTGCATGCTTCTCTTTTTATCAGTGCCCCAGTGATGAGGATTTTTGATCCAGAAGTCTGTTTTAGATAATTCACGGGGGCCTGTGTGAGAGAGCAGGCCCGGCCTGTGTAATGAATGTGGTGATGTCATCCTCGTACAGCCCAGACAGACGGTGCTGACTGCGGCAGGAAGCATCGGACAGGCCAGCGGGGACCTGCTCCGTCACATGGGGGAGGGCGAGACCGATGAGAAGTTCCAGGTTGGACGCCGCCCACTCACTGTTTCTATGACACTTCGGGCCAAACAGGAAGACACACACACATTAGGATTCTCAGCCCCCCTTTAAAAATGTCAATACGCACATCATGTCTGGCTTTATTATTAGACTGATTTTTATAACAGAGTGTCAGGAGGAGAGGATTTAGGAGGGAAATGAAAATGCAGTGCCTCAGACGTCCATTAACACAATATGTAGACTTCATTAACTGCGTCATTTATTCTCCGCATGCACACCTTATATTTCAAGAGTATCACAGACTTGGTACCACTGTCTTTAATAATGATGATAATATTAATAGTACGTTTATTTATATAGCTCCTTTCAAGAACCGATGTCACAAAGTGCCTCACAAAAGAATCAGGAAAACAAAAGAAACAAAGCACCAGACAATACAAGCAAACAAGCAGCTAAAACACGAGACAAAAGAAAAATTACGCAAAAAGCAAGCCAGAACAAATGGGTTCTTAGCTGCTTCTTGAAGGTGTTGACAGTGTCCACAGAGCTTGTGTCCAGTGGGAGAGAGCTCTGAGGTGTTTATGCATCATGGCACTAGTAGCTTTTGAACTAGATTACAGATAACTAAATAACAGATTTTGATAGGCAGCCAGTGTAAAGACATGAGGATTGGTGTAACATGAGACCTTTTGGTGGTCTTCGTCAGAAGCTTGGCAGCAGCATTTTTGAGCCAACCATGGGCGATTTATGGAATGGGCCCTAGTGTAGCTATATTTCTCAGTAGGTAGAAACAGGAACGAATGAAGCAGCCTTACCAAAAAAAGGTGTTGAGGTGTTGCAATTCCATCTCGGCAAGAAATAAGAACCTCTGTTTTGAGGCAAGAGAGTTGAGTCAATTTGGAAAAGCAAAGCTATTCAAACATGTTGAGGCTGAAATGAAATGTATAAACAAATAAAATCTGCATAACAATGGTAAGAGATATCTTCAAGAAGTGAATCCAGTGCAAACAGTACTGGGATGAGAACAAAACCTTGGGGAACCCCACAGAACAAAGATTTAGTTGATGAGGCATAATTTTGAACTTCAGCAGAAAAAATCCAGTCTGACAGGCACCATTAATGTTAATGTTTAGCCTTTATATTAAGGTCCTTGTTATAGATAGTTGATAGGCAAAAAGACCCCCATAAGTCTTTGTGAAAAGGTTAAGAGCACTCTCTTGAGACTAGTTTAAGTCTAGTTTTAGTTTGAGGGCCTAACTAACTCTTATTTCAAGGGCCTTAGTATGAAATGTTACTGTGTTGATTCCTTATATATAATCCAAATCCGATGCTCCTCTCCTCCTATTTGCATACTTCATAATGTAAATATGAATTATTACTCACCTCCCAAAATTCATCATCACTACAATACTATTACACTGTTGTTTGTGCATTAGATGTCTAGTATTCACACTACATCTGCGGAACAAAATGAGCAACAAACATTTACTTTCCTGGCCCCTTCAGTCACATGTGCGCAGCTGTGCTGTGTTTCAGTGAAGGACATTGATTAATGTGTTGCAGGACACCCTGATGAATCTGGCCAAAGCAGTGGCCAATGCAGCTGCTATGTTGGTCCTAAAGGCCAAGAACGTGGCCCAGGTGGCCGAGGACACCATATTGCAGAACCGGGTGATCGCAGCTGCCACTCAGTGTGCCCTGTCAACCTCGCAGCTGGTGGCTTGCACCAAGGTACTGGTCTGAAACTTGCTCCTCTGAGAGGCCAAGTAGGTAAAGGACATACCAGCATACTGGAAATCAGCCAGGCAGAATGTATGACACCATTGTTGGCCATTGTTTACTGTTTACAGCATAAGATTTGAAAGTGCATTATTGAACTGATTGAACTGATTTTTTTAATTTAAAAAACTAATGAATAACAGCGCTTCTAATATCATAACAGTGTTCAGCTCTTCTAATCTGTCTGTATTTCTGCCAACAACAACGTGTGGTGCAGGTGGTGAGCCCGACCATCAGCTCCCCAGTGTGTCAGGAGCAGCTTGTCGAGGCCGGGAAGCTGGTGGACCGCTCCGTAGAAACCTGTGTCAAGGCTTGCCGCTCGGCCAGCGACGACGGCGAGCTGTTGAAGCAAGTCGGCGCGGCAGCTGGCGTGGTGAGCCAGGCCCTTAGCGACCTGCTGCAGCATGTCCGCCACTACGCCAGCTGCGGCGAGCCCATTGGACGGTACGACCAGGCCACGGACACAATCATGAACGTGACGGAAAACATTTTCACCTCCATGGGTGATGCCGGTGAGTGCAAAATGAAACATTCAGGGCTACTTCTGAGTGTCGGGGGTTAAGTGCACTTAAAAAAGCATTGTTTGGTGTCACGAAATGTTCACGAAATATTAATAAATCAGTAATAATAGTCAAAAAAGCTGGTTTCATTTGACTTGTTCTCATGAGTTTTGGCAGCATCATAAGGCCTACAGATATTATCGGTATTTGTGTCCATGTTAGGTGATCTGAGGAATCCTGCCAAAACATTCTCGAAGCTCATGCTATTTGTTATGGTTCGAGTCATAAGGCTGAAGAATTTCCAGCCCCAGCCAATTCTCAAGGGGTTGTAGGAAACATGTCATCCAAAACCACTACAGAGCTCCCAATCTGGTCTCAATCAGCATCAGCAAAGGCTTTGAAACTTAAAAGGAAACACATGACCTGGGCACTTTTTTGGAAGGACAAACTTTTTTACCTTCTATAAATCAACAAGAAAAGAAAAAGAAAATCTGTAGCAGCGGATCAGTATTCAGTGATTCACTTCATTCTACATGTAGTGTGTCGGTTAATTCCCAAGACAGCTGGATGGAGGTTGTAAAGCACCCAGATCTCTTGTCTTTCATACACTTCTCTGGGTGAGTTATTCCGAGCTAGAGGTGGGTGTTTGGGAAACACAGCTTTTTATAGCAGCTGTGTGGGGAGATGTTACATATATTCCAAAGACTTTCGTTAGTGTGAGAGAAGGATGAGTCACTGGAAAACCTTCAGCTATAAAAGTTCATGAAGGTGAAAACAATGATGTGTCTCCGCAAGACGAGGAGACTTACAGAAATGCCTCGGTGGCGCGCTCAGGTTGGGTGATATGATGATTATATACCATGAGATTATATTCATTTGTCAACTGTCAGACATGCTGTCACACCGTTCGGCTGGAATAACTATCCCTTTAATATCTCTGCTTGCGTAGGACCGCTGTGAGCACTGTTGCAAATCAGGGAACTAGACTGATATTGTACGAATATGATTTTTTTGCATCAGTTAGCCAAAAATAGATATTTTCATCGGTTATTTTCTCTCGACAGAACATCCAGAAAATACAATATTTAACGATGCACATATACTGGCATTGCAATATGAAACTACCCATGGAAGATTGTATTCTTTTTACACACTCCTCTGATAAACATGCACAGCTTTGTAAGTAAGTACATTTACTCAAGTACAGTAAATGCAGTTTCAAAGTACTTTTCCTTAATTATCAATTTTCTTACTTTATACTCCTACTACTCATATTCTCTGGCAGATGTTCTGATTCTGATCACTTTGCATATTGTGCTGAAAGTTTTCCATTTATCATTTCAAACTGAATCAAAGTTTTAATTTCAAGATCTTGTTCATGGAATGTTTCAACTAATTTCATGATACTCTAAAAACCATTTGTGGTTTTTCAGAATTCTAGTGCCATACTTGGTCTTGTTTAGATACAGATATAAGTTTAAATTGACTTGAAATATTCAATACCAGAGGTGCTGTTCACGTGTTACCCACATGCAACAGTTAATAGTTTAAGTACATTTGGAAGTTAATACTTACATACTTTTACTTAGGTTGCATTTGTATGTGAATACAGAGCTTTCACTTGTAATAGGTTTCTTTAACATTGCTGTAGTAGTACTGTTATTCAAATTAGGGATCCAAATTTTTTTTTTCACGACTGCACATGTGTCAGTACTAATGAAGTGTTATTGGCTGTCAAAATATAAGCATGTGTTGGGGCCAGCCACACATTGCTGACCTGACACAAACTTGAACAGTCCTGCTGTTCGTCTTGGACTGTTTGAGAAATTCCTTTGTGATACTGTAAGAAGCATATGCTCGATTCTGATGACTAAATGTAAGATGACAGCTCTGAAACATTATCATCACTTATAGTGAACAGTTCTCACTGTCGATCCACAAAAATCTGTGCAACAAACTGCACTAAAAAACAAAAACAAATGCAACTGGACATAAAAGCCAAACCGGCTTAATTTTAATTTTTATTGTAGTTGAGTTGTTTGTGTGTGGCGTTTGTTTTCCTTTCTGTTCTCATACAGTACTGTATATGTGTCTCTTTGTTCACAGGTGAGATGGTGCGTCAGGCCAGGGTATTAGCCCAGGCCACCTCTGACTTGGTCAACGCCATGAGATCTGATGCGGAGGCTGAAGTCGACGTTGACAACTCCAAGAAGCTGCTGGCTGCAGCTAAACTCCTGGCCGACGCCACAGCTCGGATGGTGGAGGCTGCTAAGGTAAAACTGTAACACGTGTACTCTCTAGATGAGATGCACCAAAAATGATTATTTGCTTGAGCATCTAACTAGTAATGTAATTTACTAAGAGACTTGAACTTGATTACCTAATCTAATTGCTTTCTGTCATTATCACATTATTCTTTCTGTAGTTAATTAGTTTGTCACTCCAAATTAAAATAAGACAAGACATATTTCTCATTAGTTAAGCCCCATTATAAACAGTTTGATCCACAACTGCAGATATGTTGTGTTCCCTTCAGATTTTTCTTTTTTTCCGTCAGCACCCCACGATGACTTTGCATGACTAATGTAATTTTGAATGCAGCGTTAAAAGATGAACTGAACTGAAATACTTGGATTTGATATCATTTCCATGTTGGCATTGCTGTTTGCACAAACTACCAGCATCCATTTCACATCCAAAATAAAAAGGGGTGCCGCATCCGTGGCTCTTAATAAGCCCCTGGCACTGTCTAGCAGGATATTATCAGTGTGAAATACCAGGCAAGTGTAACGCTGCTCGTGGCACGGTAGATGTTTTTGATCTGACACATTAATCACCACATCACTGCCATTATCGGAGAGGAAGTGGGAATCTGGCGCTCACAGTTTCCTTGGAAACTATCAGAAAACAGACAGGGCCAAATGCCTTTTTGTATGTATTCTACATTGTGTTCAAATGCTTAAACTTTAACTGCCGAGCTCTGATAGCTGTTGTTACCGTACATATTGTATGCACGTGCCATGGTCATATGTGTGTGTTTATGTGCTCCCAGGGGGCAGCTGCCTACCCAGAGAATGAGGACCAGCAGCAGAGGCTCAGAGAGGCAGCCGAGGGGCTCCGCGTGGCCACGAACGCTGCAGCTCAGAACGCCATCAAGAAAAAGCTGGTCAACAGGCTGGAGGTGAGTTGTAAAAGTCAACATGTCAGGTATTCTACGTGTTTTTGTTTTTTTTTTTACCTTGATGAAAACACAAATCTTCTCCTAGTTTCTCTCTGCCAGAACGTAAAAATCGTTTTCTTTCCCACATTCTGTAGTCACGTAGAACAAACATGGTAGAAGTAATATGGCGAGCGTGGACATTGGGATAAAAGAAAGCATGACATAATCCGAATAATGAAACGCCTCGGCGGTCATTTGTACAAATACGGCCCATTGAGTATATTCGTCTACACTATTTCTCTTTTCCTGTAGCACTGAGCTATAAACCCCATTAGTGCTGTGAGTGAACTATCTGAGTGTAAAGATCTGTGTTTAGCCTTTGGTATCAGTTTGCCCCCTAATGACTAGCCCTCCTCTGCTTCAGAGCACCCAATGTTCAATTTCCCAAGCACATAAACTATGCATTACTCGGGGCTGGGATCAGAATGCTATCCGACTTATATCTCTGTCCGCCTCCCTGCATCATATGGTCTCAGTAATGGTGCTAATGGTGGCCTCCATCAAGGAAACATGTAAGCCAATAAGATCAAAGTGTCGTGAATCTGTGGGTGTGTATGTCACAATTATCACAGCCACATTTAGGCCCGCTGGGATCCCCTTTAATCTTACCTGTTGTCTCCTCACACGGACATGCTTTTATTTCGAAGTGAATAAAATGTATAGTGCTCGCTGCAGCACGGTTAGGAGATGCCTCTCCTCTCTCTCTCATGTCAGTTCCACATGTGATTCAGTTGTCGTTTTTTCTTCTCCCAGTGTAATGATGTCATCTATTCTGGCTTCTCTTTTTTCCGCTTTACTTCCTTTTTTAGTCAACAGGGAATTTCTTCTCCCTTTTTTTTAACAATCTTGTCAATCTTAATATGTGTTTAGCAGTGTATTTTTAGTGCTTCAGTTTTGGAAACATAGCAAGGGGAAAGCCATGATGATCATCTCGTGAATTGAGATGGAGCAGAGCGATCCCGCCCGTTTCCTTCTTCTTACGAAACAGCTGGTTTGCGACCCCTCTTAGTTCTGATGAGAACAACTCTGTCCGAGTACAGAACATGACAGCTTGATACTGCGCAGAGTGAAAGAATGTAGCTCTCGGCCAGGCGCCGCTCTCTTACTTTAGCCTAAATGATTTCCATTTGTGTCTCCTGAACAGATAGCTGCTAAGCAGGCGGCGGCTGCTGCTACTCAGACCATCGCGGCGGCTCAGAATGCTGCTGCTTCCAACAAAAACACAGTTTCACACCAACAGCTAGTGCACAGCTGCAAGGTAAAATCATGTACTGGTTTTACCGATGGGTACAATCAGAATCAGAATCCTTTTATTGTCATTGCACAAGTGTACAACGAAATTCTAGCAGCATCTGTGTATTTTGCATAACATGAAATAGAGTAAAGAGTACAAGGCAAAATTATGTGAAGTCATGTCCACTACATATATATTGTAACAAAACAGGCTTTTCAGTAGTCTTGGCAGTGCTTTTCTTATACAGATATGATGATGTGGATGTAAACCATACATTATTGTACATGTTTAAACGCAGGCAGTAGCAGATAGCATCCCCCAGCTGGTGCAGGGCATGAGGAGCAGCCAGGCCCAGCCTGAGGAGCTCGGGGCCCAGCTTGCCCTCATCATGGCCAGCCAGAGCTTCTTACAGGTCAGACCTTTCACCCTGACAGGGCTAACAGCTATCAAATTCTCTTCACATACACAAACAAAAGCTGCTACCGTATGAATGTGTTGGGTTTTTTTTCTGTCAACAACTCTCAGCCTGGAAGTAAGATGGTGGCGTCTGCAAAGTCAGCAGTGCCGACGGTGGCTGATCAGGCCGCTGCCATGCAACTCGGCCAGTGTGCCAAGAACTTGGCTACCTGCCTGGCCGAGCTCAGGACCGCCACCCAGAAGGTATCATTTCATAACAGCATTAGAGATAGCAGGATTCATCTCACTGAAGTTGTTTGTTGTAAAGCCCTGCTCTTTGATCTCCTTCAGAGATACACAGCACAGCATATGAGCTGACATCCTGTCCGTGTTGCGTAATATTCGGATGCGTGCAAGTACCATTTATGTGTGTGTGTGCTGTTTGAAGGCCCATGAAGCCTGCGGTCCTCTGGAGATCGATTCAGCCCTCAAAACCGTGCAGACCCTCAAGAGTGAGCTTCAGGATGCCAAGATGTCTGTCATTGATGCCCAGCTCAAACCTCTTCCTGGGGAAACGGTCAGTACAGAGCAACTTTTACTGTCCACATGAAACATTATAATGTAGAAATTGTAAAAAAAAAAATTCAACCTGGTTTGTCAGCTGTGTGGCCTATCACTATTGGCATATGTTGTCCAACATGCACTGATATGAAACCTTTTTCCAGAACATAATGCAGAAAGATAAGACAGGGGAAATATGGTATTAATAAATTCCTAGTGAAGTGTGTATTTTGCACCAATTGCATTTTTGAATAACAATGTCAGTGTCTGAATTTTTTAACTTAATGTCAGCCTTGGCATCTGCCCCAAAGACATCGTCTATTGGTCCCAGCGGTTTTATTTGTGTGTTCTGTTGCTTGCACAGCTGGAAAAGTGTGCACAGGATTTGGGAAGTACATCTAAGGCCGTGGGCTCCTCCATGGCGCAGTTGCTCACATGTGCCGCACAGGGCAACGAACATTATACGGGTGAGTAAAGATGTATTGTGCGCAGAGAGCCTGTCTTTGAAGCTTAAGTAGCCATAAAGTTTACTTCTGTTTAGAGTAGTTACATTATCAGAGCCGTTAGAAATAATAAATATGCTGTATATTTCGACTGCAGACTGTAATTATATTGAAAAAAGTTGTTTCTTTAAACTGTGCCAAGTGAGGATTAAAGCGGGCAGAGATATGTTTGCGCTCTCACTATTGCCTTAAACCAAACCCCTGAATCCGGCATGGCTCGGCTGTTTGGCTGTCAATTCTGTCTCAATTGGGGATCTCGGGGGAGGAGAGATGAAGACAGATAGAGAAGAGCGTTTTTTAACAATGAACGCTCCCAGGCAGCACTTCACGCTGTGGCCCAGGGTGCTGCTCGCTTCTCATTAATCTTATTTTCACCAGATTTAACATTCCATCAGCAAATGGCTTCACTTGGCTGGTTAATGCAATTTGATGGAATTTGCTGCTTTTTTTCTTCTCAGCTCTGTGTATAATAATTTAAGGGCACCTCCCAGGCAGGGGCCATATTTATTATATTAACTCATTCATTTAAACAATGAGGCCATAGTATCACAGTTTGGTCTCCATGTGGTATAGCCAGCCCCTACCAGCTGATCTGCACAGTGCTAATGCAATTATAGTTAAATCAGGAAACAGACATACCTCTCAGTTTCTGTTGCTTAGACATGCCAGCTGCAGCAGCTAATGAGACTGAAATTAATGAGTTTAGTAAAACGTTTCCATTCCTACATAAACATGGTTGGTTACTGTCACTACATTATACTGTTCAAAGGAGAAGAGTGTCAAACTCATTATCTGTAGCATATTACCTGTGGATACATTTTTTACTTCAGTAGAAGTCTGTCATGCACATAAAAACACCCAGGCTATATTTACTGATGATGTTATCATACTGACATAACATGTTTTGCTTCAGGATTTATCTGTGAAGCAAAAGTGATGTTTCCAAACTGCTTATTTTCGTTTGCAGGTGTGGCTGCCAGAGAAACAGCCCAGGCTTTAAGGACGTTGGCTCAAGCAGCCAGAGGAGTGGCAGCCAGCACCAGGGAGCCTCAGGCTGCAGCTGCAATGCTGGACTCAGCCCAGTATGTCATGGAGGGCTCGGCCATGCTGATCCATGAAGCCCATCAGGCCCTGGTACATCCAGGAGATGCTGAGAGTCAGCAGAGACTGGCACAGGTAGGGTAGATACCCCAAAGGACAATGACATTCATGTAGAGATCACATTGTTCCACTCAGGCCCTCTCTCTCTCTCTCTCTCTCTCTCTCTCTCTCTCTCTCTCTCTCTCTCTCTCTCTCTCTCTCCCCTCTACTGATTTGTAAACATTTTTTTCTTTCCATAACAATCATCCCCTCTAAGCGCTGCTATTTTCTCTCTGCTCTGTCTCTCGCCTGGTATTCCTCTCTCAGGAGTGCCAGGGTGAAACTGCTCATTCTCCTGCAGCCCTTCAGGGGATAAACATATTGTTTGGCATATATTTGTGACAGCAGCATAAATTAGTGACACTGATTGCTGTGCACCGCTGTGAGCCCGATTTGCATTTGAGATCTATTTCCCTTTATAGCTTTGCTACAGGACTTCGTATTGTGCACGGCATTATTAGGATGACTTATGGCTTATATGCGTTTCAGGTGGCCAAAGCAGTGTCGCACTCCCTGAATAACTGTGTGAATTGCCTGCCGGGCCAGAAGGATGTTGACATGGCCCTCAGGAGCATCGGAGAGGCCAGCAAGAAGCTGCTGGTTGACATTGTGAGTCGGGGTCACTTGGGGATTCCTCCGTTTAGTGTGTTTGTGTTTACACCAAAAAATCTGTACTGAACACATTAGTGTTGACCAATTAAAGGTCCCATATTGCAGAAAGTTGAATTTTTATCATAAAACAGGTCTAAGTGCTATTTAAATCCTGTGAAAGCCTCAAAAAGCTGAATCCACAGAGAAGTGCACCCTGCTGGTATATAGAAACTGTGGCCTCAAATAAGCCAGCTGGCCTTCTGTCAGGATATGAGGTCACAACTGTACAGTCATCACCCTCAGCCAGAAAAACACCATCAGAGCTGACGTGGTGGTACCTGCTCAGGCCTGTGAGAGCTGACCAATCAGAGCAGACTGGGCTTTTCAGAAGGAGGGCCTTAAAGAGACAGGCACCAACACAGGGCATTTAGACAGAGACTGAAGAGAGGTGCTGCAACATTGGGCTGTATGAGAATGTTTTTCTCTAGTAGACGCCCCACATAGAACTTGAAAATGAGCATAACATGGGACCTTTAATAGAAATATTATTAAAATTACACTCATTTACGCTCACATTCAAACCTACAGGCAACTTGGAGTCCCCGGTTAACCTAACCAGCCCTTTGAACACATACATCAAAGTAACTCAACAGGTCATTTCCATCTGACGTCATTCCTGATATGAGTACCACAGTGTGCCCTAATTGATGCGTGTCCTGTCTTTGAAGCTACCTCCCTGCAAAAAGGCATTCCAGGAGGCCCAGACTGATCTGAACCACACGGCAGCTGAACTCAACCACTCCGCAGGCGAGGTCGTCCACTCCTCTCGCGGAACGAGCGGCCAGCTGGCTGCGGCCTCAGGAAAGTTCAGCCAAGACTTTGATGAGTTCCTGGATGCTGGCATTGAAATGGCCGGACACACCCAAGTAGGTTTGATGACCGTACACCCCCAGCGCGCTCCACTGAAGCAGTTCAGCGGTAGAAGAGGAACAGTCAAAACATAAAAGTCTTAACTGCGGTGTGGCCGTGCGCATATTTCTGTGTCACTTTATTACCTAAGCTATTTAAGACATTTGTTAATTAGAGCTTTTAATCTAATACACTTAGGCACGTGATTGTCCCCAAGAGCACTAACACAGTCGGATGTAATGAGATCTTGTGATGTTCTTGTTCTGGTTACTTTTGCTCATTAATTTAAAAAAGATTGTGGGATTGGAGTTGATGTAGCATGACACCCGAGCTTTTATCGAGCTCAAAGAGGCCTGCTGAGTTAGGTAAGAGGATATAGGTAGTAGGGACACATTAAGTACTTTATTCACAATGCTTCATCCCTTGACAGCTGTGGCTGATACAGTTAATAATGTGTCTTTTGTTGTATTAAACGTAACAGAACTCTAAATCCATCTTAAAAATCACCTGTATGTCTCTTCCTCTGTGCCTGTACAGAGCAAGGATGACCAAATCCAAGTTATTGGTAATCTGAAGAACATCTCCATGGCATCCAGCAAGCTGCTGCTGGCTGCCAAGTCTCTGTCTGTGGATCCAGGTGCCGCCAACGCCAAGAATCTTCTAGCTGTGGCGGCAAGGTGCGATAAGACGCAGATAACACCTGATGTGAATCTTATATCTCTCTCTTTGCTTTTCTTGTGAATACCCCGCAATATTTGCTGGTAAAGTGAACCGGTAGTCCTCGATATGAATCCTGGTCCGGATTTCGCTCCTGTTAAAAGTTATGAAAAATTTAGACTCTGTGTTTAAATGCCACAAAACATGTCTCCCTGCCGCATCTGTATTCCACTGCTAAGCTGTATCTGTGCGGCATTGCTAGAAGGAGTTTGAATCCTTCCCCCCGGTGCAAAACCGAGCAGCTGGTCCCGCAGGGCTTTGGGCCTGACTGACTTCTCTCTGTCTAATTAGGAAGATGGAAGCCTTGGCTAGGGCCTGTCTGTGCTCAGCAAAGCTTAACACAAACTCCAGACAATCTCTGCACTCCTGTGCGCCGTGTTAGCCTATCGCACTGAGGGGGCCAGCAGTGGCATGCTCGAATAGGGCAGCTAAAAGCATGTGTGTGTGTGTGTGTGTGTGTGTGTGTGTGTGTGTGTGTGTGTGAGCGAGTGAGCGAGTGAGTGAGTGAGTGTGAGTGAGCGAGGCCAGGCTGTGCGTGCATGCACTGGGCACATGTGAGAGCTAAAAAGCCTGTGTGGCTGCCTGTGTGTTTCAGGGCAGTGACAGAGAGTATTAACCAGCTGATCACGCTCTGTACCCAGCAAGCAGCAGGACAAAAGGAGTGTGACAACGCCTTGAGGGAGCTGGAGGTAGCCCGTCCTCACACACACTGTACCACACACACACACACACACACACACACACACACACACACACACACACACACACACACACACACACACACACACAGACCTCCCGCTCTTCAGGCCTGTTTTCTGTTGCCTGTACAAGCCTGTATGTTTTTTATCAAGGGAAGCTAGGTGCAGTTTTTTTACCCTTTGCTTTTTTTTGCATTTGATTTATATGTGAATGGACATTCAGTTCAGAGCTACCATAACTGAATTTGCATTTTGCATACAGAAAACCTCTGTTCACTAAATCTAAAGTAATTGAAAGTGACACGTTTAAGTCTATATTCTAAACAGCTTGACATTTAAAGAGTTTCCTTTTTTCTAATCTCAAGTTAAGTGGCTGATAGTGTGAAATCACGGCAGGAAAGTTCAGCGTGTCCACGGCAGTTTATACCATCATCATGTCTGTCTGTCTACAGGCTGTCAGAGGCCTCCTAGAAAACCCCAACGAGCCTGTCAACGAGCTCTCCTACTTTGACTGCATCGAGAGCGTCATGGAGAACTCGAAGGTGCGGGCGTTCAAAATAATTGCTTGAATTGTGTGCTTTAACTGTCAGGGATATTTTACGTAGCAGGCAGCTGAAGATCTAATTTGTCCTCCATTTCCACACGCCTCAGGTCTTGGGAGAGTCGATGGCTGGCATTTCTCAGCACTGCAAGACGGGCGATGTGGTCGCCTTCGGGGAGAGCGTGGGCGTGGCGTCCAAAGCTCTCTGTGGACTGACGGAGGCCGCAGGACAGGTGAGATCACGGCACGGCGCTAACTCGTCCCCTCTCGTCTCAGCTTTCTGCTTTTCTGCTCCATTTTTGAGGGTTCCATTGGAGGTTTTACAGACTTCAACCTTAGAGCTGTACAATAACATTCTTGCCTCCACGCAGCATTCAGGTCCCCTTGTCTTGAAAAGGGCACACTCTGACAGATCTTTTGCTTCTCTTGCTTATCTGCCTTCAGAAAGCTCCCCCATGAATACGATATGTATGTATCTTCTTTATTACACCAGCTCAGAAAAAAAACATTTCTCGGAGGACTCAAATAGCTGGAAACAATGTGGTTTTTTTCTAAATGCCAATCACATCTTGTGTATTTTGCTGCTTTTGGCAGGACTTACATAAGATAAAAGACAGTGCGCTTGATATCAAGATTCAGTTTAAGTTTGATGTGTTATGCCTCGGCCGATTATCCACAAACATGACTTTAGCAGTAAGACAAATGTAACAAGAGAATGTTTACAGTGTGAAACGCCTCTGTTACTGAGAGGATGAAGGATCTTTATGTAATAGAAAAACTGCCCTTTTCTTTAAAGCTGCAAGCAAGCCGGTTTGAGTCAAGTTGCGTTTAATTGGCACACTGCTTTAGTGCCATTGAGCATGGATAGTTTATTGTATAATTGTTTGGTTTGCTTTGTGTGTTGTACCACTTTATGATAACCATCATTAATAAATGTTACATTTATAGTTGTACAGTGAATCTACATATGTTCCTGTTCATCCACTTGGACTGCATGTGGAGTTTGTTAGCTTGTCTGTGACAAAAAAAATGCTATCTCGGGGGACAATAAAGAACATGTCCAGGGGCAAACTGATAAATCAATTAATTAAGGAAGAAAAAAGGAATACCATAAATAACTTTTTTATGTTTTCTTCCTTGTAGGCCTCTTATCTCGTAGGTGTGTCTGATCCCAACAGTCAGTCAGGCCACGAGGGGCTGGTGGATCCCATCCAGTTTGCAAGAGCCCACCAGGCGATACAGATGGCATGTCAGAACTTAGTGGACCCGGCGAGCAGTCCATCACAGGTAAGAGGATTCATGCTGGGACCATTACCTGGCATATGGGGACTGCATTTAGGTTGTGCATATAGATCATTGTGACTTTAATCAAATGGCTCATTAAGTTTGAAGACCTTAAAATCGACCTGAATGTCGCAGAAAGTTCCATCTACACACCTCATTTTTTTATACATCTCTGCTTCCTGTTTGTTGATGTATCTTCGTATGTCAGGTCTTGTCGGCAGCAACAATTGTGGCGAAGCACACCTCAGCCCTCTGTAACGCCTGCCGCCTGGCGTCCTCCAAGACCTCCAACCCCGTGGCTAGGAGACAGTTTGTCCAGTCGGCCAAAGAGGTGGCCAACACCACGGCCAACCTTGTCAAAACCATCAAGGTCATCTCCCCAACTGATCAAAACGTTGAGTGTAAATTTGTTACAGAATTCTTTTCGTCGCGTGGGAAGCCGTGGGCGTGCGTAGAATTCGGTCCTTTTCAAATACATGGTAAAATATTCATACGCCATTGTCTTGTTTCAGGCCTTGGATGGGGATTTTTCGGAAGAGAACAGAAACAGGTGCCGCGTTGCCACGACACCACTCCTTGAGGCTGTCGAAAACCTGTCAACCTTTGCCAACAACCCTGAGTTTGCGAGCATCCCGGCTCAGATCAGCAATGAGGTATTCATCCGTTGTCATGCTTGTTCGTAGAGCGGGCTCTTAATTGATTCTTTTCTCAATTAATTGGTTAGCTTTGAGGTTCATAGTATGTCAGAAAAGGAGGTTTCCTAGAGCCAAAGATGACATCCTCAAATGTCTTGTTTTGTCCGCAACTTAACAAGATGTTCAGTTTGCTGTCATGGAGGAGAAAAGAAGCCAGAACATATTCATATTTAAGAAGCTGGAATCAGAGAATCACTGCAGCTTGTTTGTTGTGACCCGTTTATTTTGTTCTCTGTTCTCTGAAACATCCGATTAGTATTTCCACCCGTCCTACAAAGGATCTTGTACCAACTCTTCAGAGAGATTTAATGAATATATTTGTGACTTCTGCTCTCAATCCACTTTAAACAAGCACTCTTATGTGAGCAAACACACAAAGGTTTGTTCAGTGAACATGGGTTGGGTTGAGGTCAGATTTTCCTTTTCTTTTACGGTCAAGAAAAGACTCGGGGAGAATGATGGATTTTTTTTTTTACTTTTCAATCTAAAGCGGAACAAGTTCTCGCGCAGTCCTCTAAAAGCTTTATGGCTGTAATCTTGTGGAGGGCAGTGTTTAACGGCACTCTCTCTCAGCACAGCTGCTCTAATCTCCAGCTTGTTAATCTAATTGTCGAGGGAGGCTTTGGCTGGGATCATAAAGACTGAAGGTGTTTCTTCCTGCATGTGTGTAAAGCTGTCTTTCTAATCCCTTCCCCCCCTTTGATTGCACCTTTGATCTCTCCAAGGTAGTCAAGGAATATTAACAGCTCTGTCATACCAATGCAGCTAGCTCTGTTACCTGACTTGCTGTTTCACCTGCGCTAACCTTTCATAATTTCCACAGGGTTCGGCAGCCCAGGAGCCTATCGTGCGTTCAGCCCGCTCCATGCTCGATAGTTCCACTTACCTTTTAGAAACGGCCCGCTCGCTCGTCCTCAACCCCAAAGATCCCCCCACCTGGTCCATACTCGCCGGTCACTCCAGAACTGTTTCCGACTCCATCAAGAGCCTCATCACGTCCATCAGGTTGGTGCTAATCCCATCGACCGCCACATCTTTCTCTACAGGATTACGCCGAATCAAGGTGTATAATTGTTTGCTCACAGTTGGTGGAAAGAAAATTGTTTCTGAAACCAGGGGGCTTATTCTGTGATACCTGCTCAGCTGAGAAATAAATTGCCACATTACTTAACATCTGCTGAGATTCCTGCTGTCTTATGATAGATAAATGGGAATTGATGAGACACGATTTATGTGTGAGTGCCCCGCCCACTTCTGTCTTCATCGTCTTCACCATCATCCATTTTGTTATTTCCCGTTTTTTGTTGAAAGTTCATCCCCGCCTGTCGTTTTTTACTTTCCACGCCACTGTCTGTTCTCCAGCCCCATTTTTCCTGCTCCCCCATGGCTCATTTGTTTATCACTTCTCGTGTATTTAAGCCCGTTTTCCCCATCACTCTTTTTAGTTTGTCTGTTTTCATCCAGCAATCAGGCGTCTTAGTTTAAGGGGCTTTCGAGGAGCTGGAATATGGATTTTTTTAACCTTTGGTGAGACCCAGTTATGCTATCCGTAAAGCTATGCTAACTAATCTGCTGCTGGTTGTAGCTTAATATTTATGATCAATAAAACTTTGCAATATTGTGTTTTTATATCTCTGTGCACAATAATGTAGAGATGTATTTACAGCATTTTTGTGTTTTCAACCTCTCTGATAACAGGGACAAGGCACCGGGACAGAGAGAGTGTGATTACTCAATTGATAACATCAATAAGTGCATCCGGGACATTGAGCAAGCTTCCCTAGCTGCAGTTGGGCAGACCTTGCCCTGCAGAGATGATATCTCCATGGAAGTGAGTTCAACTACCTCATCAGCTCTATCTTGTCCGAGGGAAAGAACTTAATGGGATCCGTAGTCTGTCCGTTGTGACTTATAACGTAATTCTCTGCCGTTGTAACTCACCAGGCGCTCCAGGAGCAGCTGACATCGTCCGTGCAGGAGATTGGTCATCTGATTGATCCCGTCTCCACCGCGGCCCGAGGCGAAGCTGCTCAACTAGGACACAAGGTGCCGGTCCGACCGTACATCCCCTCATCCCCGCTAGATTTGGAAAGAAAAACCCATTCCGTCCGTTTTCTATCTTGTGATCCGATTCCTTCCTCAGACACCTCTCTTACGCTCATTCCCTCAGGTGACCCAGCTGGCCAGTTACTTTGAACCACTCATTGTGGCCTCAGTGGGCCTGGCTTCTAAGCTGCATGACCACCAGCAGCAGATGAACATCCTAGACCAGACCAAGACCCTGTCGGAGTCCTCGCTACAGATGCTCTATGCTGCCAAGGAAGGCGGGGGAAACCCAAAGGTACCAGACAGTTCATACAGCCACAGTGTGTTTAGCTTACCGCGATCTCTTTTTCAAGCCTGACCTCTGATAGTAAGCTACATTTCAGCAGGTCAAGCTGAGAATCAAGCCATTTGTTACTGCTGAGCATGAAGAATACTCCCCTGCCTCGGCCTCTGTAATTCTCTATTATATGCTCTTCTTTCAGTCGTAAGTCACTCGCTCGTGTTAAACTCATACAGAACAAAGCCGCGGGAGTTCTCGCCCGGTTTTATGGCTTTCCATTAGCGTTTGAATTGATTTTAAGATTTAAGTGATCATTTTTTAAAACCTGTTAACTGCACAACTTCAAATCCCATTGTCAGGGGATCATGCCGTTCCTCAAACATAACTGTTGCCTATATGCCCTGCCTACATTCTGATGTATATTATCTTCCAGCAGTATGCAGTTTGAATAAGAAGCTTTTCAGTTTGAGGACAGAAAGATGAAAAAGGAAAGAGGGGACTGGAGCTTTATTTAACAGGTTGTCTCATTGAGATCAGGACCTTGATTAAGAGAGACCTGTGTTTAATGTGAACATATACAGTTTAAGAAAGACATACGCAGAAATGTACAAATTATACATTAGAAAAAATCACAAGTATGAAAGTAGAACCTTTTGAAATGTTCCATTGAAGTAAGACAATAGAAAGTTAAAAAAGAAGCTCATTTCATTTGTATGCGACACAGTGTTTGAACCGACTTTTGCCAATTTCGGTGTGAACAAGAGGCTCTACCTCATGTTCACACCGAAATTGGCAAAAGTCATGTCAAAATGTTCATTGACCCGACACTGTAAGTACTGTACTTGAAATCAAGCAGAAAGCAGAGGTAACTTGGCAGTTTTTATCATAGAGCCTTATAAATAAACAACATTTGCAGCCTTTAATTGTGCAAACTGGCTTACATTTCTGACGCTGGTGAAGACGTAGTATTGTTTAAAGGTTAAAGTCTGTTTGCTCACTTGAAGGCCCGAAAATCAATCGGCGTGCTCCAGTCCCTTTTTTTCCCTGGAAATATTACATTTTTCAGTCTAACACAGTGTTGGAAAAGCTCGGGAGAATCTAGTTCGGTGAAATGAAGCTATTTGTAAAGCTACTGCTTGCCAACAAAAAGATCAAATTGGCAATTTACGCTCGAAATTATAACAAAATAACACCAAAAAGGAACGTGCCAATGGAAAGATATCACTCACTTGAGTTTATTGCCCTATTGCCCACAAAAACCCCCAAAACCAAAAGTTTCCATTATTTTCAGGGAAAAAATAAAGTGAATGTCATCTTGTTAAGCGTCCAACCTTGTTGACGCGTCCTGTCGTTAGAGCCACGCAGCTGAAGGGACACACTCGAGCTGTTGTCAAGCTGATAAATTTCCTCCTGGCTCGACTAAGACAATGTCACACCAGCGTTAATCAGCTGACTGTGTCCCTAGGCGTCGCACACCCACGATGCCATCTCCGAGGCAGCCCAGCTGATGAAGGAGGCTGTGGACGACATCATGGTGACTTTGAACGAGGCGGCCAGCGAAGGAGGCATGGTGGGGGGTATGGTGGAGTCCATCGCTGAGGCCATGGGCAGGGTGAGTAAGGTTGTGTTTGTGTGTGTTTTGATAGAGGATGCTGGTGTACATGCCTGAATGTGTCTCTTATGAGAAGGCTGCTTAGGTGGTTTAAATAGATTTCAGGTCGACACTTATTCCCTATCTTACTTGTCTGAAGGCAAAATGAGCTTTCCCCTGGAAGAGTTATTACGCTGCGGGTGCACTGAGTGTGTCCTTGTCAGTGACTCTCATTAGTCCAGTAGATGACAAGTTTTAAATCCACAGCCCACTGGTGATGTCAGCTGTCATTCATCCTGCTGGGGGGGGACGTGTCTCTGGGCTGACAGTGCGGTTAATAACTGATAATGAAATGCACATTCTCAGATAGAAATGCTCGGCTCAGATTGAATCCTTTTCCTTCCTTTATTTTGTTCTACCCTCAGTATAAACATAAAGGGGGCATCCTTCATTAAAACCCCATTAGCATATTTAAAGTGGAACACTTTACACAAATGCATACATAAAAAAGGTTTATAAGTTCTCACTAATGGCTTTTTAATTGTGAAGAAATTATACAACAATTAACAAGTTGTTCTATTAAAAGATCTCGGGTTGCCAAATGGGGTGCATCGAGTGTTGGTATAGGCGGCGAAGCTCGATTTATCTTCGAAGCAGCCTTTTAAATTAATCAGCCTTTGGACCATCTGAATTCCTGCAATAATGTGCCTTCCAAAAAAACTGTACATATATAAATGACTTGTTTACACTTGCAGTTGCAGACTTGATAATTTACTGTAATGCAAAAAAAAAAAATCACAGTCCTTCATCAGCGACATCCTCCAAGGCTGCAGTCATAAATGTAATAAACTCAAATAGTTTGGACTGTAGCCCAGCTGACTGAGAGTTAAAATCTGATACTGATTTATCAGTACATTTAATAACTCATAACATTAGCACACTTTTTCATAAAGATTCTTTAAATTTGGTAATTAAAGGATTGTGAATGAGATTTATCCTGAGCTGGGTATATTTAAGTCGAAAAATAAAATTGTTAGTGCTCTCTGGTGGAGATTCTATATAATGAAGACACGCTTTATAAACCATATCTTAATCTCATATTTCTGTATATTTTCTTGTTACTCATGCCAACATCTAGAATAGATAGATACAGTCTATCTGTAAAAAGTTTATATCGGTGTAAACTCCTGACTGATTTAAAGGAGACATGTTATGCTCATTTTCAGATTCATTATTTTATTTTGGGTTAATCACTTGAATTTCACTACTTGGTTTACGTGCAGAAGAAACACATCAGTTTTCTCAATACACTGCTGCAGCACCGCTAACAACAACAACAACAAAGCAGCTGTGCTAATTAATTATGCAAATGTGTGACTGTGAAACGCTGTGATGTCACAAAGTCACAACCGAACCCTTTTTTTAACTTTCAAGATCTGTTGCATGCACAATAACCTGTATAAAACACAACGAAAAATTTGAATAGGTCTCCTTTAATGGTCGGGCCATAGTTTGGTTTGCAGTCGTCTTCCAAAAATTAGAGGTATCAACAGTCTCCACTGGCAGGTTGTCAACCGAGTTAATCCTTAGCGTCATTTTGCACTGACAACTTGGCAAACCAAAAGCATAGCGCTCACGATTAGCATATTAACAACCTAATACTGGTCTGTAATGCATTCGTAGTACAGTACAGAATAAAGGATATTATTATATTATACCGAAATTCATGGTTTTCTTTTGAAGCTTTAACTTCAATTTAACTATGCATAAGATAACTAATTGAAACCTATATCAAGCTTATACAAATGTGAGTACCTAGTGCAAAAAACACATGTAGCTATAGAAGAACTAACCGGTTGACATCTTCACAGGTGGATGAAGGAACGCCCCCTGAACCCGAGGGCTCCTTTGTGGACTACCAGACCACCATGGTGAAGTTCTCCAAGGCCATCGCTATCACTGCTCAGGAGATGGTGAGTGCACTAATGCACTGGGAAGTACATGCCTGGCTGTGTGTGCTTTCCATTAACCATCCAATCTGCTAAGACAATATTTGTCAGTAGAGCTGCAGAACCGTTAATGTGCGTCCGTATGTTCTCTCCGCTGCCAGATGACTAAGTCGGTAACCTGCCCTGAAGAGCTCGGCGGCCTTGCCTCTCAGGTGACAGTGGACTACGGGCAGCTAGCACATCAAGGACGCCTCGCCGCAGCCACCGCAGAGCCAGAGGAGGTGAGAAGCTGTGCACTCCGTCACATGTGGGGAAAATTACACACTCTTATGAAAGATTTACACGCAGTATATATCTTTGCAATTGTGCCCCTGAAACGTCAGACTGAAATATCAGCCCTAGGTCTGCATGTTACAGCAAAAAAAAATGCTTTTGGATGTATCCACTCACACACTGATAAGAACTGATGTTTTTTTTCTGTTCTTTGATATGAGACCCCTTCCTCAAGGCTGCCCCGGACAGTGCGAGATCAAACGGAAAATATCCGTCTGCAGCATCCGTCACTCTCAAGACCCGCAGTCTTTTCTTAAAGCTTTGCTGTGTCACCCAGCAATGTGTGGAAACATCGCACTAATACACACAGAGCGCTCATCAATATCGTGTATATGGCAGGCAGCTGGAAACCCTGCTGGTTGCCATAGCGACATTGTGCCTCTACAAGTCTAAAAGCCTATAGTGATGCTTATGATGAAGTACCACCCACCCGTTAATCTCAGTCTGGAAATTAAAGGTGTAGTGCCAGCACTGCCTCTGTGAGGGTGCTTGAAATCATTTTTTATCCACCTGCTGGATAAGAGGCATGCCAGTTTAGGACTTGAGTGCAATTCTACAGTACAGTGACTCAAATGAGACCATGGCTGCGGTGTAAGTCGGTGCCTGGTTATGCTTTCAGGTTGGCTTCCAGATAAAGTCCCGGGTGCAGGAGCTGGGCCATGGCTGCATCTACCTGGTCCAGAAGGCTGGCGCCCTGCAGCTCAGCCCCACTGACAGCTTCTCCAAGAGGGAGCTCATTGAGTGTGCCCGCGCAGTCACAGAGAAGGTGAGCTATGTGGACAGAGAGCTTAAGCTCTTGAGAAAAAAAAAGCTCTTATTGCCTACGTACTGGCGAAAGTCATGGCCGGAGGAAGTGTGTTTTCAGGTTGTCGACCTTGTTCTCATGGACACGGCCATCTCATGGACCGCCTCCAGGGAATTCTTCAAATTTGGCACAAACGTCCAGTTCGAGGATTCATGAGCTAAATTTGACAACATTTCGCACAAATGTCAAATAGGATAGAAATGAAGAAGTGATGCTATTTTGTAGCCAAATGTCAACTTCAAGACAAGATAAAGGAAATATCAATAAGATGATTTTTAGTCGATCGTTACTGTGTATTCATTTTTCAAGCAGGACCAGAGTGATGTGTGCACGATCACAGACTAGTATATTATTCTTGATGCTAAAATTGTAGGCCTGTTCGTAAACTCTGTTTTAATGAATATGACTCTAATCTAATTACATCTTTATTTGTGTTACTTTAATGGAAAGTAGTTACTTTTTTGTTTCCTAATTACGCACTGTAATCCTTATATATAGAAATTTATATGTACATGTATTCCGTTACTCTCCATGCCTGATCATAGTGCTCTGCAAAAAGTCTCTCAGAATCCAAATTTGTTGCTGCGAGCTCATTGATTTTGCTGGTGCTGAGCCTCAGGTAATTGTAGTTGCACCAGGTGATGAAGCTCCTCTGCATTCCTGTGTAAAGCAGCAGTCTCTAAATGAAGACAGCATATCTCTCTCTGGAAATTAATCACTGGAGTGGTACGTGTTCGTGTAACATAGTGGTAACTCGCATTATTCGAAAAAATACACTTCAAACCTTTTATTAAAGTCCTTCACTACATATATCATTTGAATCTGGACTGACATGAATGTAAACTTCACCTGATTGGATAGTGGAGGCAGTCAACCACAAGGGAGTAATTCCAGTTTATATATATATCTGTGACTGTTTTAAAGGAAGTCTATTTTTGCTGTCATAATTTGCCATCTCTGCTGTTTGAAGTTGGGAAGCAGCGTCGGGCTCAGCATTAGCATTTTTATGAAAATATACTTCACGCGTTGCTCAGTAGAGTTGCTGTATATATATAGTTATTTGAATAAAGTGGTAGAGAACATGTGAGTGTGGGCAACTGCAAAATTCAAGAAGCAGCAGCTCAGATTGAAGAATTGCTGGCTATACTGCGGCTGCTTTGCATTTCAGTTATTATTCATTAATTTATTTTTAAGTAAGGGGTTTTTTTTAGCTTTAGCTTAATTTTTAACTTGTGTAGCGAATGTATGTTATTTTAGGTGGAAATGACTGGTGCCTTACTGATATATTGTTATTATGCTAGCAGTCATGCGGGTCATGAGAGGTTGCTCTCCTGGCCACCATCACACTGTGCAGTTAATAATAATACAAATGTCTGCCTGCTGTGACCCTGGCAGCAACTAGCCAAGCTGCTCGCACATTAACATTTCTCCGCGCTCTGAGGCCGTGATTTGATTTGGGGCTTATATCAAACTTGAATAATTTGGGGTCTCATGCCTGCTGATATGTGGAGCTTGTTGATAACTACCTCTCAGGGCTTTCCATTTGTTTATGAGGGATGGGCAGAGTGCGGTCCTCAATGGGGGGTTGTGATTTGCAGAGTCAGGCTCATTGGCTTAATGTGATTGTGCAGCCGACTCTGAATGCATGTTTAACCTTGCTCCCTTTTCTTGCTCCCAGCGTGCTCCTTTAAATCCAGCTCGCCCAGATCTTTCACGTTTACAACCTCACTCGGCTGCTTCACAAAGGCTCTGCCAACATCCTAGCAAGAGGAAGAGCTGCTGTTTAATCATTAAACGTGTGCAGTGCATACAGAAACTGGGGTTATTTTTTTAGCTGTTTTTACACCTCTGAAGACAGCATGCTTTATGTTCCAGGTGTCCTTGGTGCTGTCAGCGCTGCAGGCGGGGAACAAAGGCACCCAGGCCTGTATCACAGCGGCCGGCGCCGTTTCTGGCATCATCGCTGACCTGGACACCACCATCATGTTCGCCTCAGCTGGAACACTGAACCCTGAGAATGAGGAGTCTTTTGCTGACCACAGGTACAGTGACCTTGAAGCAAAGAAACGATGTGAGATGAAAAACCTCTAATCACCAAAGAGGAGAGATGTTTCACGAGCAGGAGGGTAATGTAACTAGATTTTGGTTGCTGGGTTTTGTCACAGATCTCTCTTTTTCTTCTGACGACTCAATCAAATGTGCACTTCAGATTCATTTCGCACGATGAGCCGAATTTAAAACGTTCCTTACTCAACACACACTCTGTTAGAAAAGCAACAGCTTCCTTTCATATTGCTGGTACTTGAGTGTGACCGTGGAGCAGATTGTGATACAATGTGTCCCGTCATCCTTCAGGGAGAGCATCTTGAAGACAGCCAAGGCGCTGGTGGAGGACACTAAGCTGCTGGTCGCTGGTGCCGCGTCCAGCCAGGAGAAACTGGCCCAGGCCGCCCAGTCCTCAGCCAAGACCATCACCCAGCTCACTGAGGTGGTCAAACTGGGAGCGACCAGTATGGGTTCTGAGGACCCTGAGACACAGGTGATGAAAAAACCCAAAACACATTTTCTACCAAAGAATGTCCAATACATCCACAGATGTTTCGGCCATATGTAGTCACAGATGGACGCTTTTTATTTTCTGACGAAGCTCAGTTATGACTTCTTAATTCAGCTTCGCAGAGCTTTAACCGCCTATTATAACCCATTAACGTTATGCAATTCTGTAACATTAGTCATCGACAATGAATGTCCTCTATCTTTTCTGTACACCCAGGGTTAGATTCTCTGTGCAATTCCAGTTTCATCAGATACACATTGTGTCTTCTCTGTCCCCTGTGTGCATGCCTCTATCTCTGCCCTCCACCAAGTCTGAAGTATCATGACTACGTGGGAGTGATAACAGCTGCGGTGTTAAATCCTTTCCCCGGGGTGTTACTGATAAACCTTTACTCCGACCATCGTGCCGTATTGATACCAACTGTATCCCCTCAGGTGGTTCTGATAAACGCTGTGCGGGATGTGGCCAAGGCTCTGGCCGAACTCATCGGTGCCACCAAATGTGCAGCCGGCAAGCCGGCTGACGACCCATCCATGTACCAGCTAAAGGGCGCCGCCAAGGTAAAGGAATGGACTGTCATACCGGTATTGATGTCAGCAACACAAGCCTGTAATTTATTATTCAGCTTATGCTTCCTCACTCGGAGGAATGTGTGCAGACATGGATTCCACAAACGCTTTCTTTGTGGAATTGCTATGTTCAGCTTGACGTATCTGATAGCACAAAGTAAGGCTTTTCAAAAGAATGATATGACACTTCTTATCAGTTTTTGTAAGGTATTCTCTTCTTCTGTCATACCTGTATGTGGGACTAGATGCATCACTGAGATGAAGCCCTTGTGTGTGTGTGTGTGTGTGTGTGTGTGTGTGTGTGTGTGTGTGTGTGTGTGTGTGTGTGTGTGTGTGTGTGTGTGTGTGTGTGTGTGTGTGTGAGAGAGAGAGAGAGGGTTGGTGTGCTTTACTGAGATCTGTTTGCAACCACAGTGCTTTTTTATGGTATTATAACCACTGACACTGTAGGAGGGCAAGTTTTTATATCAGCTGTCAGGACCTGATCTAAGTACAGCTCAGCTTCACAATTCTATCTGTGATGCCAAATGAGTTTTACTTTACTTTTGCCAAGTTTATCAGCTTGGAATTCTAACTAGCATGAGAGTAATTTCAGATATCTGAAATACAAGTGTTACTAGTGAAAATCACATTTGCACTAGTAAAGTTATATTTCAGACAGTCACTCACAGTTTAATGTCCAGTTGAGAAATAAACGTGCATGTGTGTGACTTGGTTTCAATCAAATGAAAGGTCAGCCACATGAGGTGCATACACAGTTTTGATTAAAACTAATTCAGTTAGGAATTTAATTTGTCATCTTAAAGTTTCCACTAGTCACTGTCCTTTTCTTAAACATATAGAAATACTATGGTGTATACATGCAATTGTGATGCTCATGAGCATCACGAGAATTAATGATACCAAGATGTCTGTGAATCACTCTTGACTTGAAAAAATGTGATTTCTACCTGAGAAAATAGATTTTTGTTGCGCAGTCATCCCCACTGATTGAATGATAAAAGGGCCTGTTCTTGCTCTTGGTTTGGGTGAGGAAAAACCCTGCATAAAGATCTTAACAGGTGGAACAAAACACATCTTTAAGAACATACAGACATGCAATAGAAGTCATATGGAGTTGCAAAGTTACAATCTGAAATAAATTAAAGTTGTAATATAAAGTACACAGGAATAGTGATGTTAAGCAAATGCAGTTGAAAATTAAGTGTACAAGTTTTTAGAGTTTCAGTTCAAGTGTTGGAGCAGCTTCCAGGCGCCGCTGAGAGCTACGAGAATCTGCATCATACAGACACTAGAGGGGAGAGTTTTTACTCTTGATCGTTGTGACTGCTGTCACACCTGCCAAGTGCTGAAGAACAAAAACCGGAGATCAGACCCTTTGTATCCAACCTTGGTGCAGCTGCGGTCACTGCAACAGAGAAACAGAGATCAAAGTGTCTGTATCAGTCACGGAGCCTCAGACACCTCTGAACCAAAGGTTTGCTCGTCTTCAGCAAACTTCCTTATATTATTTATTTCTCTTCCTCTCAACTATCATCCTGGCACAGCGGGTAACTTCAACTGTTGCATGGGGTTTCTTATGTTTTCTCATCTAAATGGAATTAGGGCCACCCATGGACTAGGTTATGTTGACAGATTGGTGCTGTTCCCTCCAACATATGGTGACCTCCAAATGGGACCCCTCTCAAACTCCTGGCGATCGTGTTGCTCAAATTCCTAACTCAATAATGTACACTTTGAATGCAGCGCAGACAGAGCAGACGGCATCACTGTGAATTTTTATTTCCATCCTAGGTTGTCAGTGTTATTACCAGCAGTAAATCATCCTCTATTTAATTTGAAATACATCCCTCAGTCTTTTATCTTTGTTCAGCTGCTGATGTCTTTAATGTTCATTAGATAAGCATGTGTAAACCGTTATTCCATCGGTGGAGGAGGAGGAAGAAAAAATAATTTAGCAATGTTTTGCAGTTTCGGTAGAAAGTGCTCCACCTCCTGGTTCGACCGCGAGCCTCATCATGACTTCCCTTTATTCGACAGGTCATGGTGACCAACGTGACGTCTCTTCTAAAGACAGTGAAGGCGGTGGAGGATGAGGCGACTCGCGGGACGAGGGCACTGGAGGCCACCATTGAGTGCATCAAGCAGGAGCTGACAGTAAGGGGCCCTGAAAAACCTCGTCTTTATGGTCTCTTTCGAGAGTCGGCTGATGAGACACAGCCTCTCTGCAGAGTTGGCTCAAACAGGGTCAGGGATATCTGTGTCTATTATTCTGAACAAAAAACAGGGGAGCTTTTTGTCCTTTTTTTCCCTTTATTATCTGTCCAGCTCCTTTCCTTCCTCCCTGCCTCTCAGCCCCTGCAGGTTTCCCACAGCTCTTATCAGACTGTGTGTAGCAGGTGCAGGCAGAGTGAGAAAGGAAGAAGATTTCAAGAGCTTGTTTTCTTTTCTTTTTTTTTCTTTTTTTTTGTAATTTGCAGCTAATCCTTATCAGAGGACCCCCAACCCTCAAGGAGGCTTTACAGAGAGCTGTGTCCAAAGCCAAATCCAACAGTCTACCTAAGTCCTAATTTTTACTGCTACCCATATCCAGACGTCTTGTCTTTCTCACTTGTTTTTCATTTTTCTGCTGCTGCACTAGTCCATGTGGACCTCTTTGTTTCTTCTCTAAATTAAACATCCCCTACAGACATGTATTTAGACACATTTGCAAACAATCAGCTCGAAGCAATAATGATTTTTTTTTCCGCGTCCTTAAAAGGGCAGCCCATTTAAAAATTCCAGAATCGATAAATATGCTAATTTTAAAGTTTGCCTGCTGGATACAAGATATCGCCCTCCTCACTGTAAAGTCTGCTCCGAGTGTATTTGCACTGGTGGCCTCAAATTTCTACAGCACATCTTTAACCAAGTTTGGCTATATGTGATCTCACAAATCATGCTTATAGGTCCGCCTCTTTAAGTACACTCTAAAGATTAAAATTGTGAGATGATCAGCTCACCCCCATGCCAGTGGAGTGGAGTGGAAAGTAAGCTGAGGTTTTGTAGTCCGCAAAATATTTCTGGAGCTTCACAGCACAGCAGCGCTGCGGCATCTCCCAAACAACTGAAGTGAAAGGGGACTTGATTTAAAATGAATAAATATAAAAGCTGAGCCACGCCCGTATCCAACCTGCGTCTGTTGGTCTCCATCTTGTCAGGTGTTCCATTCCAAGGACGCCCCGGACAAGTCCACCACACCCGAGGAGTTCATCCGCATGACAAAGGGCATCACCATGGCAACAGCCAAGGCAGTGGCTGCAGGCAACTCCGCTCAGCAGGACGACGTGATCGCCACTGCCAACCTGAGCCGCAAAGCCATCTCCGATATGCTGACTGCCTGCAAGGTGCTAATCCACATTGCCCTGCCAGAACAGGCCTCACACAGACATCACCGGGCTGCCAGGGAACATGTGAGGTCGGCCTGCAGAGAGCAGATAGGACATTAGAGTCTAGTCTACTTTATGGCTGCTCCCGCTGGTAGTGACTCAGTCACTTTTCAAAGTCGTGCCGCGGAGCATCAGTCAGGATGTCCTTCGGTGACTGAAGAGCACTTGAAATGAGACAGAGAGAGCATCGCAGGCTGTGCTTCTGAAAATCAATGCAGTACAAACTAATTAGCGAGGAATTATTTGGAATAATTCATGAATAAATAAGCTTCGTATTTGATCTGCTATTGGCACCAGATGGTATACTTATCCACATGAAGAATTGTATAAAAGCTATTCAAGCCCCACATGGCACATTTTTCACCTTTATATCAGGACCTGCTTTAAATCTAAACATGCCGTCGGGAACAATTTTTGTGTCCTTTTTTCCAGCAAGCAGCCTTCCACCCAGAAGTAAGCGAGGAGCTGAGGAGCAAGGCCCTGCAGTACAGCTCTGAGTGCACCACCGGATACATCAACCTTCTGGAGCAAGTGCTGCAGGTTAGGATGAGACAGTCACATGTCTCATAAATAAAGGATGAAAGTGACTTTCATTTGTGTGTGTCTACGTTTGGATGCCTGTAGCAACCGGATGGAAGAGTGGATCCTGATATACTATTACCAAGTGAGGTTTCACAGGTCTTATCAGCAGGATTAAATCCTCTGCTGCTTGAGGAAAGAAATCTTCCTGGCTCTCTGTCAGAAATGTTTATATTTACTGTAGCATCCCTGTAACCAAACAAATAAGGCTGTTGATCGTATATGTTTTTCTTATTGTCAGCAACTGCACGAAATATTGAAAAGTAACAACAATAAATTGATTATTCTAACAAATACTATCTGTGCAGCCAAAGTATTATGTAGCTTATTCTTCTGTGCAATAGGCCCTCTGAAAAATCAATTGAATTAAATGAGCCACGCTGTTTCAGTGGGTGACTTTAACTCTGTTATTCATTTAGGACCAATTCCATGTACTGTCCTAGGTCCTGCTGCTGTGCAGTAAATACTCACAAATGCACCAAAAGTATATTAAGTCCTTAACAAATGGGACTATTTACTCCAATTTTGATTTATGTTTGCTAAAGACTAGCGCACAGTTGTGTTGGTTACTCAGCCTTTTCTAAAAGTGAATTATATTTTCTTGTGGTTGAAGGGGAAGGAAGTCTCACATGTTGTGTTCTTGAGCCGTGTTGTCAATACGAAAAAATATCAAATGACTCCGGCCTTCACCAGTGATCGACATACCTGAAGACTTAAAATGTTTTAATCACACATTCTGCTGTCTGTATCTTTTATATCTTACACCACCACGTACCTCTGCAGAAGATCAGATTTAATTTCTGAGCACCTTGTCACATAAATCTGCATATTAATCAGCACAACTTATTTTCATTTAGTACCTTAGTTCATAATAACAGTCCCTGTTTGTTTTGTGAAGACAACTGTGTTGGCATGTAACAACTGCTAATTAATGTATTAAGTATCCCTGATAATTATCTCACTTGCATAATTACAGTAGTTTCAGGTACACTGTGTTGATTCTGGCAGGACGCCAGGTCACTTAAGGTACCGTCTACTAAAATAAACTAATATGAAGGCTTTGCTGTCGCTGCTTTTCCAGTCAACTAGCTGCTCAAGCATCAAAAGAACTACACATAAAGAGAACAGAAACAATGACTGGCTTACAGGGAGAAAGTGAAGAATCTTCTGTCAAGACAATTATTATTTATTTCCCTGGCCAAGTTATTTTCTTGCTTCCACGCTGGCGATGGCCGTCATCAGAGACTTTATTTTCCCATTTTGTCTGTCCCATTCTTGTGAATGTGTCATCTCAATAACGTCTTATCAGGTTGGCCTCAAGGATGAACTGTAAATAAATTGTGGTCAAAGATCAAAGGTCACACAACACGTTTTTTTGGCTATTACTCAAAAATTCACTATGTTAATAATGGCAACATCACACAGATGTCTATGGGGATTCAATGAGAAAGTTCCAAAGGGTCAAAGGTCTTCTTTACTGTGACGGCATTATATTCTGCAGAAAATGCTCTGGCCGTTATTCAACATCACAGTTCAGAAACAGCAACATGACTGGTACACAGAGGCAGCGATTTCAATGTTAGAAGGATTCTCTCACTCCCACTGTAGTCAAGCCTCATTGTTAGGTAGCAAAACTACAATAATTCTTAGTTTCAGGTGATTATATCCTAATGAAAACATAATTATTAATATTGCATTCCATAGCTGCATTAGACCCCCTGAAATTCTACCCAATGGACCTTGAAGGGGTTCTGTGGAAGTCTTGTGTTGTGTTGAAAGGCAGTCGTTAGCTTCTGTTAGCGGCCTCCACTTCTAAAGTACTGTTAGCTACTGTTATTCTCTCTTAGCGGAGAGGCATTGAGACGAGGAACTCGAGAACGTGTATAGAGTCACATCCTTAGGAGTGTCGTGGGAAAATCCAACCTAAGTCCTTCCCAAAGAAATCCACAGTCCAGCAGCATCAAACAACTTAAAGAAATCTTGCGCTGAGGGATGGAAAAGGTCTAATTTTTCAAGTCAAGTCAGAATCTGCTCACATATGACCAATAAAAAAAGGGATTCATACACGTAACTTGTCAACCCTCCTTCACATTACACTTATCTGTGCATCTTTAACAAGTGTGTGTGTGTGTGGGTGTGTGTGTGTGTGTGTGTGTGTGTGTGTGTGTGCATGCGTTGGGTTCTTGTATTCTCAGGTGCTGCAGAAGCCCATGCCCGAGCAGAAGCAGCAGCTGGCCGCGCACTCGAAGCATGTGGCGGCGTGTGTGACAGAGCTCGTCCAGACAGCTGAGGCCATGAAGGGTGAGGCCACACACACTGCTGACACACACTGTCCACGCACTCTTACACAACGCAAGCAAACCAAACAAAGAAAAACAAAAACAAAAAAAAACAGGTTAGTTAGCAAGGACCCCGTTCTGACTGATGACAGGATTACATGGACCATTTAACACACATGAAAGTTCTGTTTATTCAGTACTTCGAGCGTTTATGGTACTTTATGAAGCAGTGTTGTTTTATTAGGACCTTGTGTGCCGTCCAGAAAACTTGTTGGCAGCAGATTTTAATGTTGAAATGGCTGTGAGACATTATAGCCACTGTATTGTAAAGCTGGGTGAGATGAAATTTGCAGAAATACAGTTTGAAGCAGGGCGATTCCCAACAGGAACCAACTCAATTTGATGAGATGTAAAAAAAAAAAAATGATAGGATTGTAGATATGTTAGAGATTAGTCAAAGGAGTCCTAATCCTCTTGAACGAATAATATTATAGCGTTATTGAGTACAGCCACCGAACCTGTCTGCATCCGCAATAAAGATGGGTCATGAAAATTGAAATCGCACCGGCGAGTGATTGCCGCGCAAATTGTTCCAAATTAAGCTCTACAGGATGGTTGTGACACAGATGTAGCACCGTGCCTCCTCTAGAAGCTGCACGGCCGCATCTGACAGGAGTAATAGATTGTGTTTGGATGAGAATTAGATTTCAGTGTATAGCCCGAGACCCAGCGGGGCTATCCACTTCACCTCTCTAATGTCCCATGTGCTCTCTCCCTCCCTCCTTCCCTCCCTCTCTCCCTCTCTCCCCCTTTCTTTCCTTGCTGCCTCAGATGGAGGTAAGTGGGATATGGTGTGTGTTTGTTCCTCCAGATCACCTTTCATAGAGTCGGGGGGGGGGGAATTAGACGAATCGGGTGGGAAGGGGGGTGGTGGAGGTGGGGGTGGTTGGTGGGGGGTGGAGAACAGATTTCCCCAGAGCTCGACATAATCTATGAAAACACGGTTCCATCTGCTTTACCAAGCTGTTCCCAAACAGCTCCGTTTTATGGGCACTTAAAAACCTATAAAAAGACAATGATCCATCAAATGTGCATTTCTTCTAACTTTTTAGTTTATTTAACTTTGAGGCATTTACCGTCACACTGCAAACAATTCTTGAGCTCATGAGCGTCGCTGCAGCTGAAGCAGATTTAGCATCGTGAGGCCGAGGAGGAGCGCATGAAAAACATTGACCTTCAGAATCACCAGAATTATTCTACTCATGTTTCTTTTGTGCAAAAAAAAAAGAGAAAAAAAGCCTGTGATAACCAGCGTCTGGGTGTGCGATGTTTCCCCGTTCAGGATCAGAGTGCGTGGACCCCGAGGACCCCACTGTCATCGCCGAGATCGAGCTCCTCGGAGCAGCAGCGTCCATTGAAGCCGCAGCCAAGAAACTAGAGCAGCTGAAACCCAGAGCCAAGCCCAAGGTACAAGTGCCCCTCTCAACCTTTCTCCGCCCACACAAACCCACACAGAGCTTTTTTGCCATTAATCAGCAGGGAGACGACGGTAGGGAAAAGGTGACTTTGAAGTAGAGTCATCTTTTTCTGTGACTGAGCGCCTATCTCGTGTCATGTCATTAAAGGCGGGAGGAAAAAAATGTGTGTTCGTCACATATAACAGACAGCTGGTCCAGTGGGCTAACCGATGATGCCTGGAAAAACTTTCTTCAAAGACGCTTGTGGACATTATTTTGAGTTGTGTTGCCAGGAGACGCAATTACACCGCTGGGTCCTCGGGCTTATGTTGGAATGAGTTCAAATGTGTGATGAACTGTTGTGACCCTTCCCTGAAAGGGAGGGCCTCTGTCTTATTGAACTTATTTCCTTTGTTTTATTGCAGTCATTTCTAAACTAAACTGAGGGAGGCCTCTCTCTGCCTGTTATTCATCTCCCCCACGCTGCGCTATTGCCCAAAAATCAAAAACATGTTAACCGCATCGTAGGCAAAGAAAATAGACGACAAGCGGAAGATGTTGGTGCTTTTTGGAGAAAGTGAAATTGCTGTGTGTGTTGTCCCGTATGTGATGCAAGGTCGTGCTCGTGGTGTGCTACTGCATGATCGTGTTTGTTTGTTTATCTGTCTCTGGAGACTGGATAGTTGGATCCTCGTGCTCTTCTTCCTGTGCCTGTAGTGCTTTCCCCCTTTTCTTTACCTCTTCCTGTGCACAGAGCAGTCGTCAGTTTAACCCACTCTGCCCGTGTGATACAAAGGAAAGCATATTTAGGTCACCCATATAATGTGCCGCCTCATACATCAGTTCCACAGCTACAGACTGCATTTTTATGAGAACCTTTTTGTTTATCATGAAAGGGGATTAGTGAGTAAAAAAAAAGGCTTTTCCTCTTTTAGGTGTCAGTGTCTCCCTCTAGTGATCTCTGCAAAAAAACATTTAAAAGGGGGAACGCCTCAGAGTTCTACTATGTTTTGAACTCGTGAGGACAGTTTTTATTCTCGACTGTGCCTCACTGTATTCAGAAACTTGCTAAAATAGTTTTGCAGTCATAATGCGTGTTCTTTTTCTGATATAGCAGACAATAAAAACCACATGATTATTGTGCAGAGCGAGTATTTATTTTTGTCTTAAAGCTTACCCAAGTATTGCGAAAGCTCTGAAGTTGCACAACTTCCCGTAATTTTATTATGTATTTATTTTCATCATAATAGTGTTCTGCCGTGAGTTGTTTTTTTACCGAACCAGAGCTAACTACCACATATCATTTCAAGAGGCATGAAGCAACCCCAAAGTTTCTAAACTAGCCCACCACATTCAAACAGTTTTAATTCTTTGTCTGAAGCAGCTGGGATTCTCCTTCTTCCTCCTCTTTACTCCCTCTCCTCTCTGCTCCTTCGTGCCTCCCACCCTACAAGGAGTGAGGGCTCTCCTGCTCCCAGCATGCCTCCTTGCCCTGCCCGCCCGCCAACCCACCCTCCCACCCCTCGTCCTCTCTGAGCCGTTGTAGACCTGGAAGCCTTCTCTGCAGGGCTCTGTCTGATATGTTTGATATATTAGGTTGTTATTCAGTCCAACTATATATCAAACATATTCCTACAGTGTCCCGCCCTGTCTCCAGCCACGTGTGCCTTATGTGTTTATGGAGGTCAATCACATGCCGACGGCCATTTGTTGACTGTCTCTGAACCGATGCACTGTGATCTTCATAACGGTCTTTGACGTGGGAATCGGGGGATAACATCTAGCTGCCGCTGTGTTGTCGCTAAAACAGCCATCACTTTTGATTTTGCTTCTTTGTGAAAGATGAAGTTGAACATTTTGCAACCTTATATTCTCAGAATTTAACGGCAATTCAGGAAGCTGGAGGGGCTGACCAGCTGGAATCTAAAAATGAATATTGAAACTAGATATTTTCTAGGCTGATTCTAGTATTTTTTTATATTATCTGTGCGTGAATTCCACTTTTCTGAAGCTTACTAATAAATGAGAGATAAATATTTCAATATTTCTCCACCGCACGTTTATTCCTGGTGGTGTTAGTGGTAGTGTAACCCTAAAACTTTCCAACAGTGGTAGATTATTTTCATAGAATAATTGAAGTATAAAATAAGAATAAAGTTATATAGAACTAAAACAAGCAGAGGTTGGGAGGTTTAGGATAAAATATTTAAAATGGCCAAAATATATATGTTTTGATTTTAAGGAGGTGCTGTACGTTTTTTTATTTTTTTTCCAGGAGTCAGTTGCATTAAAATCTAAGGCACTCTCGCCAAGTTCAGCCCTAACTCCTAGTGTGCGCAGCGAAATCCCAACATATAGTGATAAAATATATTCAAATTTAATAACATTTGGATAGTTTTTGGAGATCTGGATTCACTATCTTGGTACAAATTCTGGTTAAGGTCCCAGGTGACCTGGTGACACAGTAATTATTTATTTTTATTTTTTTTCGTGTAAAGTCTCTAAATTGACGTGTGGTTTTACGTCCAGCAGGCAGACGAGACGCTGGATTTTGAGGAGCAGATCTTAGAAGCGGCTAAATCCATCGCTGCCGCTACTAGTGCTCTTGTTAAATCTGCATCAGCCGCTCAGAGAGAACTGGTAGCGCAAGGCAAGGTCAGTCAACACAGCTACTCACACACTCAGCAAGACATTATACATTACAGTAATAAGGCTAAACAACATATACAATCTTTTTCCCCCCAATGTCTACTTCAGGTGGGATCCAATCTAGCCAATGCAGTGGACGACGGCCAGTGGTCTCAGGGTCTCATATCAGCCGTGAGTTGCTTCAGCATGACTGTTCAAACTATAACCCAGATTAAAAAACCAAAATGTGAGCCTGACCCAACAACATTTATGACTTGCCGTAGGCGCGTATGGTAGCGGCAGCCACCAGTAATCTGTGTGAGGCGGCTAACGCCTCGGTGCAGGGCCACGCCAGTGAGGAGAAGCTCATCTGCTCAGCCAAGCAGGTCGCGGCCTCCACGGCTCAGCTGCTGGTGGCCTGCAAGGTGAAGGCTGACCAGGATTCTGAAGCCATGAGGAGACTACAGGTAACACAGAGTCTTTATTCACCCGCGGCAGCTGTGCACATGCAGATTACGTGCTAACTTCGAGATGATCTGTTTGAAGGCTGCCGGCAACGCAGTGAAGAGAGCTTCGGACAATCTGGTGAAGGCGGCTCAGAAAGCTGCGTTTGACAAGACTGAAGATGACAGCGTCGTGGTGAAGACCAAATTCGTTGGGGGCATAGCTCAGGTAAGATAAAAGAAAATAAAAATAAAAAATAAAAAAACCCTGAATAATGTTTACGTGAGACCTGGAGCAGAAAATCTCACCTATTGTGTGGTTTGCCCTTTTCACTGAATGTTTGCAACCTCTCGCTGATATGCCAAAATGCCAAATGTTGTTTTTTTTTTCTGAAATTGTGATGAGCTGCTGTGGATAAACAGCCCATCAGCTTCATTTCAAAGCTGTTTACCAGGTTTACCAGACACCCAGAGCTGCAAGACGTCACATTTTCTTCGCGATTTGAGAACCCGCTTCCTTTTCATCGTTGCTGCAAAAAAAAAAAAAAAAAGTGACAGTAATTGAAGATCGAGTGTCTCTTTTTTCAAAACTCCAGAGTGCTACGGGAGGCTTTACCTTTCATCTTGATTGACTGAATTCCTGTCTCAAGTCGGTGGTGCACCCCAGCAGGGCGTCGGCTTGTCAGTCTTTCTATCTGACCAGAGAGGCTCACTGTCTCATTGATATTTAAACAATGTCACACTGAGGGGGAGCTTTGGACAGTGTTTTTTTTATATTACATTTCGAATTTTATACTCATCACATAATAGCTAAGTGTGGTTTTCTGGTCTGTGTTGACTTCTCATACCCAAACCACATCCATGTGACAGCCGTAGCCCCTCTTTTTGGTATGAGCCCGGCATTTTGTCTTGGCTGGTCGAGGGGGAGACTTCTTGTGTTCTGAATTACCGTATTCTGCGTCGTGTTCACTCTCCTGCATGTTTGTTTCGAGTGTCTTCATGCAAATTTCCCGCCTGCAGCTGTGCTCTGCAGAAGAATGCAAACTGTCATCCATATAACATAGATTATGGCTCTGCTGATTTTTGGATGATTTGCGAAACAATTAAAATTGACGACAGCATGATATGAATCAACATAAAGCACATATTATACAAAAATACAGCACATGCAGTCCAATAGATGACATAACATGACATTTTCAAGTTTTTGCTGTAGTGTTTAAATGCTTATGATACGATACAACTTTATTGTCAGTTTATGTTGAAATGTATTGCATCCTCAAGATGTTTATACACAAACTATACACACAGTTACACAAATGTGACATATATATAAAAGCACATGAACAGTCATAACCATGAAGTGTATGATATAATATCCTGAGATCAGAATGTTATTTCGTGGTGCATTGATCCCGGTTTAGCGTCAGGATAGACATGGATGTTTAAAAGGATTCTTTAACCCAGGTCAGAAATGATACCGAAAGCAAGTCTGAGCACGGTTCTGCTCTGGGCCGAAGGTGTCATTTTTACTGTCATCTGTTCCCGTTCTGCTCAGATCATTGCGGCGCAGGAGGAGATGCTGAGGAAGGAGCGCGAGCTGGAGGAAGCGCGGAAGAAGCTGGCTCAGATCCGACAGCAGCAGTACAAGTTCCTGCCCACCGAGCTGCGGGAGGACGAGGGCTGATTGGCTGAGCGGATGTGGAAGTGCGGCCGCCGCGCTGATGAGACGCCTCGTGTCACGGGGGGAGCTGTCGCTGATGCACGATTGGCTGCTTTACTCTCATATAACCGAGGAGCATACAGCACTTGAAAACAGGCCTGTTTGATGAGAAAAAGAAAAAAAAAAAACAAGTGCCTGTGCTCTGTAGTGTATTTGTGTGTGCGTGTATGTGTGCGTGACGTGCGTATGTATTTGTGAGTGAACAGCATTGACATTCAAGGAGAGGGTTGTTACAGTTGTCTCTTATAAGCAAGCGGAGGCAGTACGATGGAGATGTACGATAGGACGTATCATTGCTTTGTGAGTGTTGCTGCATCATGAGCATTTCCGACTGTTACAATCATGAATCGAAGATGTTTTTACGAATGCAGAAATCCTCTATAACAGTTGAATGTTCGCTAATTGTTGAAGGTTTAGAGCAAATAGGAATGAACTGGTGAAATCTCTGCAACTGGCAGAACAAACCTAAGGGGTCCATGGGATGGAGGGAGGGAGGGGGGCGGGGGCGCCTCATTTCACCACTGGCTTGCATGCACCATAATGTCTATACATATCAATGAAGCTACTAACCAATAGAGTAGTGTAGAGCAGAAAGGCACTTGTATTTTACTAATAAAAAATGTGAACTGGGAGTTTTGCTGTTTAACTAGCAAGTCTTTAGAAATCAAGGATACTGATGTTTTTCAGCATGACGCCAAACAATGAGGGGCTCTGATTGGAGTAAATACAACAACAACAACAACAACAACAAAAAAAACAACCAGACCACTGGCCAACACTAGCTATAAAGATATTTATTCTTGACTTATTTTTCCAAGAAAGGTGTATTCTGCGTTATTCAGAGAATCCGGACTATATGTGACCAAATATGTCATGCTGCTTGGACATCATGTAACTTCTCGTAACACCCCACCACTGCTCCCTCGCATACACAGAGCTGTGTAAGGAATATATGTTTACATTTATTTGTCATGTTTGTTCTCGCTTGTCGTCATGCTTTTAATTCGTCTCCCCATTAACACTGGCCGGATTGTGTTTAGGGGCACCACTGAACTTACTGTAAACACACTCGCAGATACAGATACTCTCCACCACATCACTTGCCCCGTCATGGTAAAGGCATTTTCACTTTAGACCCCAACCGTCTATAGCAATACATCACACTGAACAGTCTCGCAAAATGGGACTCTTGCGCTGTTATTGGTTGGAGGATTGGTTTTGTGCAATGATATTTGGCTTCGGGGCTCTTGAATGGAACGAGCATACGTTATGCACTGAAGTTGCTCGTAAACACACGCACTGAAGAAGGCAATTTAAAGCTTCCATTATGTTAAATGTAGGACGCTCTCCTAACAAACTAGAAGGAAATAGATTCACGCTCTGACTGAGGAAACTAATTCAATGATTTTCTTTTTGATTTTTTTTTTTTCTTCCTTGTGTAATATATTGGAAAACATGAAACAGTTTCATCTCCTCAGTCTGTCACAACTACATTGTGTACTAGTGCCTTACTTGAGTCTGCCCCGCGAGCAGCTGAAGATCAGGCTGAGTGGTGGGAGCCTGAGCCTTGTCCTCTCTGGATCAGAACATTATGCCAGTCTAATCCCCAATCGGGGTCTTAATAAACTGTCACCGAGTCCTTTGCCATACTATACAATGCCTTGGCTGGTGGCCCACTTGCCTACAACGTTATAATGCTGATATAAAAGGGCACCTGTGGATACCTTTAGGATTTAGAGACCATATCGGAAGACTAACACTAGACTGCATTCCATGAGCATGTGGCAATTTGTGTTTGAAGTTGAGAAATTGTCGAAAAATCGTTATGCCAAGTCCCTCGAAGAAGTTGGACTACCTTGTTTCATTGTCTAACCACTATAAAAAAAATACATTTTTATCAGTAAATGTAAGAAGTACCCTGAAATATATTGTCTAACTGATCTGTGCGAGTATTAACGGAAATAGGAAAAAAAAGTTACTAGCTCTGTTATGAATAGGTGTTGTGCTTTCTTTAACAGACTGCGTTAGTTTCATGATTTGATGCTGTATGTATAATATTTATCTGGTCACAAAGGTATTTTTTGTATTCACCAAAAATAAAGAGTTTCAAACAACCAGTACAGGTTATTTTATTGTTTTTCGCCGCAGTGCATGCAGGTGAGAGAGATTTCTGATGTCTGATGGAGAGGTAAAATAAAAAAGATCATCCTGCATTCTTTCCAGCAGATGTCAGTGTTATACTGCAGAGTTCAGAGGCCTGTGTTCAGAGGGGTCAGTGGATGTTTGGAGAAGTATGTTCTAGTTGAAGGATTGGCAAAGTTAGCCAGACCAAATATGGACATAGTGGATGTGTTTTGTTTTGTTTTTTTTCCTCCTGGTTCACACACCAGACCTTCAAGTATGCAGTGATTCCCATTTAGATATTTTGGTTCACATGTTACGCAGCTCCACAGCTGAAATCTTTTGTACCCTCATTTTGACTTTTACGTCGGTCTGCTGCTGGTGAAAATCAGATTTGATCGTGAACCTTTTTCTTTTCCCCCTCAGGTGCTACAAAACGTATATCTCTTGAAGCTCTCCTCTCCGCTGCAAAAGGGGGCAGAGTGTGTAAAAAGGATGGTTAGAGGTGCCCGGCACAATGAACTGAGTTGTCCTAATGAACTCCATATTTGGTTGTTTGAGTGTTTTGGTCTCATGCAAGGCCAGGCCACACAGTGAAGAAGGGGAAACTGAAGCCATGTGTTTAACTGGGAGTGCCCATCTACTTCTCACCCTCTCGCTCTCTCCCTTCAGTCGGACCAGGAGGATGTTTATCTGGTTAACTTCGGTGTTTGTATGGAGCCATCAAATCCTGTGATATGAAGCAGAGATGTGGCCTGGTCAAGCTTGTCTCTTAATTATTTCAGACCAGTTAGTAAACCACAAGTTTCCACAAAGGTCCTTTTATTCCAAAAAAAAAAAAAAAAAAAAAAAAAAAGCCTTGAGGTTTGTAGTGCTGTAAGTTCTAGCTCCGAAGTGATATGGTAGAGTAATTGTATGACAATAAAGTAAAGTAATGTTAAGACTAATATAGAGTAATATCTTGATGTTAAAATAGTCAGACTAATATCAGACGTACATTAAGGCGATGCAGCATGGTAATCAGGGGCCAAACACAAAGATCAGTGACAGGGAAACACATCAGTGAGGCAAAATTATTTAGTAATGGTATAGTTGGTATGTCACAAATCATGTTTATAGGCTCGTTGGTTCCTCTTAAAGGATAACTTCGCTCAAAAATTATAATTTAGTCACGATCTACTCACCCCCATCTTGATAAAAAGTCAGGGTTGGCTCCATACAGTTCGTTCTGTGTAATCAAAGTCTTCAGAAGCCACGATGTCCCAAATTGCTTTGAAATGAATATTATTTTCACCTTTTTCCAAGCTGAAATTTTCAGTTTCTAAGCTACAGGCAGTAGCATGCACCCTATCTGAAGTGGGTAAATGAACTAGGCCATGCATGTTTGTGTAAATGATGACTTTTCATTTCAGTCATTTAGATCTAGACGTCAATTATGCTGGACAAGCTGTCCAGAGCCTTTTTCTGTTTTGTTTTTCTTTTTAATTGTTTTCTGATGTTGCATTCTCCATCTACTTTAGTTGTTTAGGAGAAGGCTGCAATACTGTTTTGCTGTGAAGCTCCAGAAATGTTCTTTGCACTTTGGGCATCGGGGTGATATTGACTTAAATTTTAATTTTTGAGTGAACTGATCCTTTAACTCCCTCAACCCCCACAGACTTGGCCTCTACAGTGCACATGTCTGGCATCCTAAACATGTTATATTTGCTGTGTTGGACGGTTTGTTTTGCAGTCACTGTGACTTGTGCCGTGCCTAATCCCCACAGCCTGGCAGTCATTTAGCTCTGGCTTTGTTCCGTGCTCAAGTTCTCAAAAACGAAGCCACGTTAACCCCGTGGCTAAACCAAATGACACTGGGTCAACTCTCCACTTTCATCATTTTACACCACAAGTCTACAGTATGTTAAATAAACCATGGCAGAGCATAGGACAGATGCCATCAGCTTCTTAAAATCCATATTTTCCTGGGTAGACAACAGACCAGTGACTGTATGCTTAGAAGAGATACTGTGCAGGAATAGAGTCTTGGCTTGTGCTAAGAACAGCCAGAGTGAAATTGAGAGATGTCAGACTGGAGAGCTATGTAGCCAGTAATAGCATGTTAATAATACACCTTGAAATTTTAGTGTTTATTAGTTTCTTGATCTGAATTTAATGTTACATCACTACAGTGAATGAATTGTAACTTCTTTTTATATTTAAAAAAAAACTTCAATGAATCTTGCTTTAGAAGAGGTCTATATGTGAACTGACTTGTCGATGTTTTCTTTGTTTGTAAGCCAGCACAAGTTAAAGGCTCAAATTATAAAACAGGTTGGGAGGGCATCTGGTCTTTTACAGAGAGGGAAACTGCCCCGAGCCAGTTTTCGCCACTTCTAGAGAAAAGTGATGGAAGGGGAAGTGAGGTTTGGAAAAAATGCACATCAGGAAAGGCTTTTAGGTTTTGGGCTGGGCCATTTGTCCAAAGCCTGCTACCGAATGCAACTGAAACATCTTGATCTAACAGCGTCTTTCTTTTCCTCGACTAGAAACAAAACACCTGAAAGTTTACTGACATTTTTATTTGCTTGTAATTCTACTGAGATTGATTGATGTGGACAGTTCAATGTAGTGTAGGACAATGAAGGGGTTTAGCAGTGTTTCAGCAGCCATGTCAAGCCAAGATATGCCCAGCTTGCCCAAGCTGATAAAACAGTGGAAACCAGCATTGTTCCTGGTGGTGAATGTTTGGCTTCAGTCCATTTTGTCAGGAAGTTTCACATAGCCCAGACCCAAACATGGTGTGGCAGGGAGAAGGTAGAAGGAACTTAACAAATTGCACAGGAAGTATAACCAAAACCTCACAGTAATTTCCATCCACCTTTTCTGTAAAGATGACTGAGCCAGCTATTGTCTCCGTCTTTATCCAAGTAGGCCTCAGCTAGACTCTGGGGCAGTTGATGTTGATGGAAATGCAGTCGGCGTGAAGTGTTAATTAAATGCCCTGAATGGGCTGAGGAAAAGAAACACAGTGGAATATTTCAGTGTCTTGATCATCGTGTTAAAAAAAGGTTACCTGTTGTTTAGTCATGCTCACATACCGCCCCTCTGCCTGTTCTGAGACGCAGCGCTCCCTAACATAAACCTGGGAGACAGCAGCTGATGGATCTAAGAGAGCCTTTTCTCAGGTCTGGAGCACATGACTATTTTAGGTCATCAGTGGGGATCTCCCTTCATGTTGGCTCCATTACCTATCCACTGTAAAGCCTCTGAATTAATGAGAATAGTAAACAGAGTCTGTAGAGATGATTCCTTTGCTGTCGTAACTCAGAACTGGTTACTGTCCGTGTCTACTGTCATTTCAGTAGACATAGTTAAAATCCACGAGGTTACAGTAATATTGCTTTAAATAATTCAGTGGTTAATTTCACAATTTCAAATTTCAGGAGTTGAAAAGTAGCATGAAATGAAAAGAGTCAAATTGCATACACAGTCAGTGCCCTTTTTTTGGGCTTCAAAGGTGACATTTTTAAAGCTTGGCCACCTGTTGAAAGTCACTCCAAACAAGCCAACTGCTCTCCAATAAACTCTTGCGGAGCTATTTTTAGCTGTAGCTCGTAGCTGCTGTTAGCTAGTTAGCTCAGTTGGCCGTGCAGCAAGTGGCCTTATTAGCTGACTAGCTTTTAGCACTGTTGGTGTTTAAACGGCCAGACCGACAGACGCTTGTTTGAAGACAGGGCAAAGAGTATGGAGGTGATTTACAGCAGCTCCCACCAGGACTCTGACTGTGGAGAAGACATGGAAGGAGGGAAAAGGAGAAACACAAAGTTGAAGAGGAGCGAGAGGATGGGTGGTCCTCGCCTGGGTGGAAAAGTTGCCAGAATAAATCTACGTCAAATTCTGTGAATGAAGGATTTATTTAGAGGAAACCAGAGGTGAAGTTGGATCAGTGGAAAGACAAACTGTTTTTGATGAGCTTGAATGAAGTGTGTTTTAAGATGAGCAGTTAAGGCAAACTCATCTTTGTTCAGTAAACTAGAGAAACTAGAATTCACAAGGCCTACGGTTGGATTTTCTGTTAAGTGAAGAAAATAGGTGTAAGGATTTTTACTGTCTTGATATCATGTGTTTATTGAATTTCTTCTAAAAATGTAATGTGCCACCTCTTGAGGCACAAAACTGTATAACAAGGCAAGAAAGGCTGCAGCTAACTGGTTAGCATGCTAACTTTAATAGATATCTATGCAACACAATAAAAGACATCTTTGTAAAAATGTCAACATTGTTGTTCCTTCACACGCTCTTGATAAAGTTGGTTCTTTTTTTAATTTTTTAATCAACCAAACAGTTCAGCTGTTCATTCATGTTCTACGCATTGCACCTTTAACTGGCCGGCTAAACATCATGAGAGTGATATTTCGAATCTCAACTTGCAGGAAGTGGTTCGGGCCCTCACGTAACAGACAGAAATGACCCATTTCCAGGAGATAGCAGGCGGGTGGTGCTTTTACAGAATGTGAAATATGTGAGTTACTTGTGGTCAACTTTAGCGTCCATCCTCTGCTGAGTGACAGTGTTCGCTGTCTATTTCTCCCACAGCACAGCAGCTCCTCTAGCTATCACCTAAGGAAGGCACAATATTTCTCAGTCAGCAGTGACAGCAGGGCTATATTGGGTCTCAGCTGAGACTCAAACCTTGGGTGCTAATTTTGGACAACTTCACCAGTAACATTAGGAATATCTATTAAATGATATCGTTTGACTCCTAACACCTTGCTCCTCCAAAGGCTTTTCACAGTGATATACTTCGATTTTCCTTGGTTGTGTTTCAATCCTCAAACAGTGCTGAGAGCGAGTCGTGGAACAGGGGGAACCGTCTGTCTCAGGCTGCGCTGCCGACTGGAACTGATCTGCAGTGTCTCCTGGGATTTAAGCTGTCTAGAGTGAAATGTAACACTCGCCCATCCAAACCCTCGGTCTTAATAAGGAAACTTTGCTCCACACTCGTTAGATGACAGGCCGCGTTTCTGCACAGACAAAAAAGCCCTTGGCTCCTTTTCTTCTCTCAATCCTGCGGCCTCCCCGCCCTGAAATAAAGCTGAATAAACACCCAGCTCAGTGCTCAGCAGATTTTTCTCAAAGAGGATTTTGGTTTTGGAGACCACCAAAAAAGATTAATCAGAATGACTTTATTCATAATGTCTTACATGGACAGTGAGCGCGGACCGCCCCTTCTTCTACTGCATTTAATCCAGATGGCTTGGCTGATTAGCTCTGATGGATCCAGGCAGTGATCACAGGACTTCCTGAAGTCTTTCCCAGCGGTGGAAAGTAACAATGCACATTTACTCAAGTACTGTAGGAGGACTGTGAGGAACTTGGGATTTGGCACATTTTCGCACAATTCCACAGTTTCGCACACATTCACATGTGATCGTCTCTTTTTATATGTCTACCGAAATGTTAACATTGGAAGCCAGTTTATTCAGTTATTAAATACAGTGCTTTGTTGAACCCAGATAGTTTTCACTTTACAAAAAAATCTTTCCATGCCTGCAAAAATCTTACATCTCAAATTTGCCTTCTCACAATTTTGCCTGTAAATTGAATATTTTGATTTCAATGTAAAAACAGAAACTACTGTCATTTATGAACTGGACATTTTCATTAATTGATTGACTTTGTTCTACAAAAGAACATTTGAATTAGTAAGTTTATATGTGACTGTTTTTTTGTTTTGTTTTGTTTTGTTTTGTTTTGTTTTTTCACATGTGGATTAAATTTACCACATGTGGAAATAGTTGGGCCCTTTTGCCTTTGAGTTTTATGACTCTTTCAGTAATTTACCCTCTAAATTTCTCATATGGTTTTATGTCAAAGCAAGACTGGCAAAAACAAATTTGTGCAGAGGATCAGAGCTTTTGTATTCAAATTTGACTAAACTTCCCAGATGTATATAAAATTGGTACAACTGGCTCCACTTGAACCAGCTATGAAAATAAAATGCTGAGAACTCATTGATGAAATGTCATAATATATGATTATGCATTCAGTTACAGAGATATTTTGGACGAAGCTGTACTTTTGGTACTTTAAACACACTGCATGTATTTTGTGCTGCTGCTGGGTCTCTCAGTCAAAACAGTAAAAGCAAAGGACAGAAGTTGTTAACGTGTGATTATGGGAGTTGTTATCACTTTTTATATCTTCAGGTGGGATTTTAAGTGCAGGACTTTTTTCTGACATGACAGAATAATAACAGAAGGTTTTGAAAACTCCTTCCTCTTCTGGCCTTTCTTCTGATGGAAGTGATGTGTTCTTCAGGCAGCCTAATTATCTGCTTATCATACTGTATATTGTTATCTCAGATGTTAAAGGCCTCGGGGCAGGAACGAACCAGACCACACCAGGTGGGTGTGTATTTATTTTCACATCTGTGTGCTCAGACGCTTGTTTCATGATTGACTCTGCACAACTGTTTTATCTAGCTCCCTAGCTGTGCGCTGAGTCTGAGCCTGACTGGAGAACAGTCACGGCATCTGATCAAACGGGGGGGGGGGGGCAGCTGCAGACAGGCTTTGGTATAAGAATGCAGGTGCCGCAGAGCTGTGGGTTCCTGTGGCATTCCTCACTGCAGAGAGACTACTGTGACCCAGTCACAGTGAACATAGCCTGCGAGCTTTCAAACAGCCACTCAAAACCACAGTGGAATGTCTCATCACCATAGATTCTCACACACGCTGCACATTATGGCTTCTCTTCTGCCGAGCTACGGTCATTTTGTGGTTTCCAAGTTAACTTACTTACAAACTTCACATAAACCTACACTTTCTCTTTCAAATTTAGAAAAGATGCCTTTTTGTTTACCAAAAATGGAAGTTTTTAAATGTTTGGATGAAGGTTATTCTCCCTCGAGGAGAGCTTAAATGGATTCTGTTAGCTGAGACAGGATGTATTCAGAGAGGATTGTTTGTTGTTGGAAAAATTAAGAAAGGGAAACTAACATACTACCGTAGAAGTCCGGCATCCTCCTCCCCTTGTGTTGTATTCATTTGCCTGCGCCAGAGGCCTCTGACAGGACTGTAACAGGGCGAACAGTGGCTGAGCTGGAAGTGCATACCAAGAAGTTTTATAGCCCTGTGGAATGGAAAGAAATATCAAGTACGTCTTTGGACCTCACAAAAAGCCCCTTAGCCCTCTCCTCTGTCTCCTCTACCTCACTTACACCAGTGGGCCCATATATGGACACATATATGGAAGATTCTCCCTCCGTCTGCAAACACGGAAACTTCTAGCCCTGTGACATGAGGGGCAAAAGATTGAAGGCAAATATTTAAAGAGAGCAATCAACAAGATGCTGGCCAGCTGGGGACGGAGATACAAAACCCGGCAGGAACAAGCAGCCATTATTACGCTTTAAGAGGGAGAAGATATCAACAGGGAACAATCTGGAAAGATCTTTCACCAGCCTCTGATCCGCGAAGGGAAAGACTTCTGAGCAGGACGCAACTCCGATGCTTTGGGAGGAATCTCTTATCTGGAACTGGGTGAAGTTCAAGCTGCCTGTAAACACTAATTTACTCCCCACTTCCCTCCCGACCTGCCCCTTTACTGTGCACAAGCACACACGACAGACATGTAAAAAGTTTTGTTTTCCTAAATCGAAGACAGATTTGTAGTCAGGACTGATTGACTTTTCAGTTCCAGTATTCGTGCCGCGACAAGTCTGGCCTCTTTTTTTTTTTTCATGAATTTAATTTTACAAAGGAATTCTAGCATGGTATCCTGCATGAGTTTGAAATGAATCGTGACTGTTCCCCCCGAATGATCTCTGCCCTCCTCTACCCCCACTTTTTAGTCGAAGCTGAGCGAGCAGCATCAGATATGGCTGACATTCTTGCCTCTCTGTGCGTCCCCGTCCGTAGAGGGGGAACACAAACAAACAGTCTGGGAGGAGCCCTGCCGAGGCCACAAATATTCCTCCGTTATCCCACATTTGTGTTTGCACTGCTGGAAGCCTTGACTTTTGATATTTTTACTCCGTAGCTCAGCGTGTTTTCTCTCAATGACTCGTAGTTGCTCACACTGTGTCACGGAGGCTTCTCTGCACACTTTCCCTCTCTTGGCCTTGGAGAACACATCTTAATCTCAACAATGACCAATGTGTCTGCACTAAAATGAATTGTGAACTTCTTTTAGGAAATATCACAGCATGTCAAAGAGCATATTTCTTTCGTTTTGCCCGAGGTCAGTCTCAATAGAACTTTTAATGCACCTGATTTGAAAAGTTTATGCACAGCTCCGTTCCTGCAAGAGACTTATTACAGGCTGAGAGATGACAGATCCTTTCATTTAACAGCAGCTACTTGAACGGCGGCGAAAAAACTTGGCACGGCGAGGAAGGCTGCCCATCTTCAATGGAGCACCTGCACCTGAAATATTTGACCTTCATACAGCTGGAATTCGACTCCACACATCATTAGGCAGGGTGGAAATTGTAAGTGTTTCAGCAGTTTACACTGTGCTCACGGCTCGACAAAAAGTTTTTAAGGGAATTACAACCGACCTGGCGACACTCCGGCGTGATTTACACCCTTAATGACAGATTTATCACCCAACAAAACTGTGTGAGTCAAAGTGTCACAGCCTTATTGCAACTATCCATCAAGTAAAATACTGTGGCGGTCTCTGTATGGTGGCTGTGGTTAAAACGTCCACCTGTGCTCACTAATATACCAGTTTGAGTCTTACAACTACCAGTATATGTCAGTGGAACATTGCAGTGAATAAACCCAGCGGCAGTAGGCCATCGGCCGGGCTTGGGTTACAGCTTGGGTTGCACCCTCACAGTACACCCTCTCCGCTTTTTGCTACGCTGAATGATTATGCCCCTGCATGGAGCTGTCTAATCCCAGGGGTACCGTCTGAGGGAGCCAAGGAGTTCTCTCTATATATATCTGGATGATGTCTGCAGAAATCTTCAGATGGTATTTGACAAGGAGCATGCCAGCGCTGAGCTTCTCAGAGTTTCACTCAACATGGAAGGGGGAGCTACACCCTCAGGATTCGCTTGGTCTTCAGTCAGTGGCAATCATTAAAAAGAATAACCACACACACACACACACACACACACCAGCGTACTCCAGGATACTGTACCTTTACAGGAGATGACACATTTTTGGTAAGAGCTGCTTGCCATTTTTTTTTTTTTTTTTTTGTACAGACAGGCTCAGCGGGGGCAGAGACATACTTTCTCTGATGCAGTAACATTTCAGCCATGAGAGAACCTTAAATGTCTCCCCCGTGGGTCTTCTTAGGCAAACATGATTTGAGTCACAACAGCCAAGTAAAGCGCAGCTCCTCCCCGAGCGGTGACTGAGGGGAACCGGACATTCCATATACATAGTGGGTTGTCACTGCAGGCCTAACAGATTAACTAATACAGTGTTACAGTATTAGTATGAAGGCGCTGCTGTGTCATTTAAAACTGCGCCGCCACCCTTCAGGGCGCAAGAGTGAAAGGTCTGACAGTTCCGGGAGGGGCTCTTTAATCTAAGCTCCTGAATATTCATGTGAGTTTTGGTTATTCGACACCCCATCTGTCCAGTTTTCTGCACCCTTTACGTCTATATTTGCTCATTTTATCACTACAAATAGTTTTGTGGCCTCTCGTGTTTTAATGTTGTTCTGCATCCTGTAATTTTTTACAACCTTGTTTATAACCTTGGCCCGCCCGTAAAAAAGTGACATGGTAGGAAGGTAGAGATAACGATAGCGTAGTGAATGTGAATATGAATTCTGCTCGTCGCCGCACCTGTCCCTCCCGCCCAGCTGTCACCCCATGCAGACGACTGAATCGGGATACAGAGGCGATCGAGATTCCAACATGTCAGAGTATGTCAGTATGTCCAGAAAATGGGCGACAGTTGTTTGTAGGCGGGTGTGTTTTTTCACAGTTGGACCCCTCTATATGTTGAGAGGAATTAATTCTCCCACTCAGCTGATAGCAATCGCTGTTTTGAGCAGAGACATAGACTTCTGAAGACGGTACAGAAGAACTGTCAGGCCAAAACGCATTGGTAGAGACTCATATGAAAGGCAACATGCTCTAGTTTAAACATATACGCTCATTTAGTATGAGAATAAAACACAACCAGCAGGACTTCGGCTCAAACGTGAAGGGAAAACGATGTGGTTCTTCAGGAAGTAATCTTTGAGTTGCACAAACAAGGCAGGGCTCAATGTTACAGACATGAAAATCACCACATAACCCTTTGACATCATGTCACTCTATCCTTGTAAAATTTCTGACCTCTGGGCCAAACCTTATGCGAGTTAGTGGGTTTTTAGTTTGTGGTGTCTCTGGCGTCCCCAAATCTTAGCTCTGATGCGGTGCACAGCCGATCCGGTGGATTTTAAACGGGCTCTATGTGACAATCTGTTGCCATTGACATGTTTTATTGGTCACATGTAAGCAGGTTTTGACGTGACGTGAAAAACGAGACCTCCCCCGTCCCTCTCGACTGCCTCTACACACTTGCAGGCCGTTGGTTTAATGTTCAAGAGTCCAAAGGACGTGACCTTATGCACATTCTCGAGTGCCTCGTCACAGTGTCTCCGCTAACAGGGGGCAACAATAGCCAACGCTAGTTTAGAAATAGAGTCTGCTAACTTAAGGTAACGACCGGCTTCCAGCACAACACAGACGTTTCCACAGAGCCCATTTATCAGGTTTAAAGCACAGTCAGTTTCCACGTTTCTGTACTAATTCTAATGCTACAAAATGTAAATGGCAGGGCTCTCATCAGCCCCTCTGGCTGGGAGGCTTAAGAGGCCTTGAGAAGCAGATTTTTGTTCCAAAGAGCACAAAATTATATGTCTGGACTGGAGATGGTTTTAATTTCTTCTTTTCACTACAGCGTCCATGAAACAGAAACTCTTTCTGGAGCTGTGGTGTCTTCAGAACTGCACCACAGCCCCAAAACCTGCCTCAAATATTGAAAGACTTTCTCATTGCTTTTCCCCTAACACATATAACGTAGAGAAGTAAAAGAAAGCTTTGTGCTTTATGTTCATCAGCTTGGTCTTAACTGCAGGCCCTTAACTTTCCAGTGGGATGTAAGTCAGAATGCAGTATCTTTCTGGAACTGCTGGACAGATGGAGAGATCTGTGACCACTGTAATCGTATTGGACCCTGGGCTATTTTTTACTCTGCCAGTAATGTTAAAGGAAAACATCATAATGGAGCTTATTTTCATTCCCAGCATGCCAACGCAAATCTAGTGTGCCGTCACACACTTCCCCAGAGTCCATTAAGTGAAAATGCTGTTGAAGATACTTAAGATCACATTGCAAATCGAGATTCAAAACCGGTGCTTCACTGTCAGCGGTGGTGAGGACATAATGGAGACGAGTAACTCTGAAAATATTGAATCTGACAGCATGCATACAGGAATAAATATAGAAACATTTACAACTATATGTATAATGCAGACATGTTCTAAATATCTAAGACAAAGCATTTTAATAGAGCAAATGACACAGTTCAGTCAGGGCAAGACAGTATTGTGGAATATTCAGAGCCGAAAGTTTTATGTAACTATCAAGGTTAAATTATTTTCTACTCTGGTGTATGGTGAGAAACAGAAACTGAGCTTTTCCAGACATCTGATCCTTTAACTGTATGTATTACCTAAGACTGATTCTGATTCTGGCAGGATCCCTGTGACCACTACTTTTCAGTGCCAATCACAATTACACAGATGCCGGTCTATTAGACCACAGGCTGCCCCAGAGATTATCACAATATTTTTCTGACACTGTGCCTGCCAGTCAAGGTCCAAGACAAGGCTGGTGCCTGAAATTGGCAGGACAATACCTTCAATTATAGCACGGCAATAAGATTAGAACATTGTAAACAACATTCATCATTCCATGCTCTTGTCTTGGTCATATTTTATTACCGATTGAGTGAAGACTGAGGACTGAGCTGCCCTTTCTACATGAGCCAGGCGTGGCAACAATAATGTATAAAACAGACCAAAGCCTGAGCAGGACAGGACTTATTTTAGGGGGCATATCTAATGGCGTTAGGCCTTGGACTCTTGGCACAGGGTCTGGGATCCATTTTACAGACTAACGCAGGTGCATGAAAGAGAAGGCGAGCCTAAAAATATCCCGGAGAATCTTTGTGGAGACTTGAAGACACTCGGTGCGTCCTCGGTGTCAGAGCAGTTCGCGTGGGGCGCGGGTTAGCTTCTCATGTGTGTGTTGCCATTTAGAAAATCTCAAAATGAGGATTATTGGATTAAACAATCGTCCCCCCCAAAAAAAAAAATCAGGCAGTTTATTAGCAAAATATTAAAGACAATGTAGAATATACTTGACACATTCTTACCCCTCTCAGATTAAAGCTCTCTTGTGAATGTGCCGCACATAATATATGATATTCGTCTTGTGCAGTCTGCAAAACAGTTAGCATTGCTCGAGTGGTGAGGCAATCAGCTGCTGAGCCGCTGTAATCGAGGTATAAAACCCATCCTGCCCTGGCTGGTGCCGGACGCTGTGTTCTCGCAGTCAAATGACACATCAACAGTTTACAGGGAGGATATCCGATAACATTATCAGGTAAACACTTCCCTGTCAAGAGCCCCCCGCAGACTGTGAACAATGCCTCTAGGGCTTGCCGGGCTTACCGAAAGCATCTCTTCTCAGACGGCCCACTCTGCCCTGAGCTGCTAAAAATTTATCCCAGAGGAACTAAGACACACCTACTGAGCCAAACACACACCAGCACACACAGACAGACACCACTGGCTGCAAGCTGACAAAAGCCTGGTTGAAGTGTTTTTGCAGCTGCCTGTGGTCCAACTCTCAGCCTGCCACATAGAGGAGGGGGGATCAGAACTGTCACTGTCAAATCAGAAAAGATCATTAACACTACAAACACACACACTCTCTGTTCTTAGTGGTGCCACAGTGTTGCCATTGGCATATTTGATGATCTGCTCATCCAGTAGGAATAGGCAATCTGCATCTCCCCTGTACATTAAATGGCTTCTGTTACACCACCATGAGGAAGTCCTTCCTTGGAAGCTGCCCGCTTGTCCATCACACCCCATATAAAGGCGTATCATACGTCAAAAGTCTGGGAGCAACGAATCACCGAGCAGATCCTTAAAGAACGCCCGGGCAGCCGCACACGCCTCCTCCCAAAAAAGTATTGGATGTCCAAAGGAATCCAGTCACCCCCCCTTGAAAGTACATATTTGACAGGGCACAGTAAGGCAGAGCCTGCACTCCAGCTTAGCCTTCAGTTCGGCACAGACGCCCGAGCCTCTCTCTCTCCTCTCCCGGGTTTTCATTTGGACGTTTTGTTGGTGCAGCCAAACAAACAAAAAAATAAGCAGCCATGGACGCCATCAAGAAGAAGATGCAGATGCTCAAGCTCGACAAGGAGAATGCCTTGGACAGAGCTGAGCAGGCTGAGTCAGACAAGAAAGCAGCAGAGGACAGAAGCAAACAGGTCGGCTGAGTTCTTCTTTTTTTTTTTTCTTTTTTTTTTTTTCGTCTTTTCTGGAATACCAGTAGCTTTATAAAGCTACTGCCCTTTAAATGGACCGCCTCCTTAATACGGATTAATTACTCTCATGGATAATCCCGAATAAGGATTGAATTGATTATATGTTTGGGGGGGGTGTTAAAGATCAGTATCGTCTCAGCTGTGTTGGTGATATAAATATAGCCTAGGAATTATTTTTATCACGTGAATAATAGAGAAATACTGTTTAATTAAAGATTGGTTAATTGCATGTCTTCCTATACTCTGTTAACTTTAATATGTCTTTTATATGCATGTATAGTTAGACGACGATATAAGAGAGTTGGAAAAGAAATTGCGTGTTACTGAGGACGAGCGAGATAAAGTGTTTGAGGAGTTCCAAACTGCGGAGGAAAAGCTGCTGACGGCAGAGGAAGCCGCCACCAAGGTATCTGATCCTGACGTGCATGAAGCTCTCCTAACTTTCTGCTCTCTCTCTCTTTTCCCCTGTCCTGTCCTCTCCTGTCCTGTCTCCACTACGTGTGTGTGTGTGTGTGTGTGTCTCTGTTCACGCTCTTGCGCCTTTGCGCGCTCACGCACCTCCTCCGTGCTCCACGCTGATCACCTCTGAAACTGTCCGCGCACTGAAACTCGCCCTCAGCTTGAGGACGACCTGGTAGCTCTGCAGAAGAAGCTCAAGGGAACTGAGGATGAGTTGGACAAGTACTCCGAGGCTCTTAAGGATGCCCAGGAGAAGCTTGAGCTGGCTGAGAAGAAAGCCACCGATGTAAGTAAAAGAAAAGGGAATCGCGATGGCACCGTTCCTGCACCACGCTTCCTCTCACACCTTTAATTCTCTCATCACCGTGAGCGAGACGCGACAGTTCAACACCACAGAAATAAAGTTTCCTCTCTGCTGGAATCCAATCTGACCTCATCTGTTATCTCCAAACTGGTTTACGTCTTGGATGGGCATGCTCTGCGCACCCATCCATCTCGAAAACTAACAGAATTACTGTTGGACTGTCGCTTCATTATCACATGCACAATAATCACTGACCAAGTCTGCCCAAAGAAAGTCTTTAACTACAACACATCTTCACATCTTCTGTATTTTAAATTAAATCCATCCACAGGTTAACTCATCAACTCAGTATCTTAGATTGTGTCATAATTGTCTGGGTTCTTTGCCCTTAAAGTGTCGGACATCTTTGTCTGGGGAAGTCTATTTTTTTTTCCAGAGTGAAAAGCGAGGTGGCCCTAATGTGCAGTCTTCCTTTAGGGCGCAGAGAGCGAGCGCCTGGATAAATATAGCCCACTGCTTTATATGGTCAAGATAGAGCTCACATCTGCGGGCTGCGCTCTTTGCTTACCGCAGGAAAAAAAAAAAAAAAAGAAAGAAAAAAAAAAAAAGAAAACACAGTTTCCCATCAAACGTCTCTGGAAGACTACTGATGTAAAGAAAACACATGTACAGACAGACAAATTAAATAAATCATCCCTTTAAAATATTTAGCACCCCGTGGCGCCCTGTCCACCCTCTTTTGGATAAATACAAATTTAGATTCAGACATTTGAGTGTTCTTTTCACGACAAACAATCCCGTTAATGGCCTAATTGGGCTTTGTTCACAAGAGTCAATCAGTGGGAAATCAATGTAGTTTGATCTGTAGTTACCCTCCAGGACAGCCGCCGTAATAATCCTTTAATTGGATTGCTCCGGAGAGCGGGGTCATCACCTGACTGCTCCACAGACTCCACAGAGTGTGTTTTACACTAACACACACTCGGTGCTGTTTTATTATGATATTTTTTTATTCCTTTTGGGCCTTTTTTTCTTTTCTTTTATGTAAAGGGACGGTTATGGCTGTGGCCCTCAGATGAATTTTAACCACCACTTACAGTTTTATGGGCTTGTTTTTCCCCCCCCTTTTCATATTCTTGGAGGGATTTTTCTGCGATATTTGCAGTCTCAAGTCTCAAACGTAGCCTGTAATTACAGTATTCAGTGAGGGCTTATTGCCTGTCCTCTCAAATGACTTTTGCTGCCAACGTGCACTACTCAGAAGCGACCAGCAGATGGCGCTGTTGATCCGCCGAGTGGCGCCACAAACATGACTTTTACCCTGGCTGTCCTGACTGGATGCGCGTTTGTTTTAAAAATGATTTTATTTTATTTTTATTTTTTTCTATTTGATTAAAATCGCCTTCACGTATTTTATTATTTTAGGCGGAAAATGCAGAGAACAAAAAGTCCGCACAGGACCTGCGGGGTGTTTTATTCTCAGGCGTGTTTTGAAATCAGCGGCACTTCCTGGACAAATAGCGGAGTGCGCCTCCAGACAGCTCACGCACCGTCTGCACGCAGCTTTCAGCACAATCAAGGACGTCATCTCGCTGCTTTCCGAATTTCTCGGAAATTGTGCTGCAGCTCACCGTGTAGTCCTTATTCATTTTTTTTTTTTTTTTGCTACACATATATTGAGAATATATACGCATACATAGTTGTGAACGATGGCCGGAGCTACATCGCTGGAGGCCGTGAAACGAAAGATCAAATTCTTACAAGAGCAGGCAGACGTTGCAGAGGACAGAGCCGAGAGATTACAGCAGGAGTTGGTTGCGGAGAGGAAAACCAGGGATCAAGTAAGCATGTTTGTTTTCGGGGTTTGTTTGCCGCGCGTCCGAGTTCAGACGGAGCGCAAAAAAAAAAAAAATACGCATCTTCCTCTGGTCGCCTTTTTTCCCCCTTTTTTTTTTGTCCTGGGCCGTGTTCCAGCGTGAGTTGATGCGCCGCAGACGGCACGCTGAGCTTTAACGCGGCTCCCTGCTGTGCTGCCACTAAGTAGCCCGCTGAGGGTTTGATAGCCTGCTGCTCGTGGCTAAAGGCTTTATAATTGGTAACGTTAGGCCGCTGATGCCCCCAAAGTCACAAAGCAGTTTGTCGAGCAGTGCGTGCCGTCTCATCTTCCTAGTTGATTTGCATCTCCACTGATGCTGCAACATCCCCCCCCCCACACACACACACACACACATACACACACACACACACTCACTCCATCCGACCTGCTCTACGGGGAAGTTGAGTTCCATTAATTCTATCTTGCAGCCGCGGTGCGCAACATTTGATTTGAGATTGTACTCGGCGAGCAGGAAGTTACGAGGCGAACAACTGTGGCAACATCTCAAGGTGCCTGCCGGCAGCACTGTGAGCCTCGCTGTCCTTATAAGGACAACAGGTTTCTCTCACAGCTACAGAGTGCGAGTGTGTCACCGAGACGGGAAATAAATCTTTTGTCTTTCAGTTTGCAGTGTCCCTGGCTCACAGTCTGACACCTTATAATTCATCCTAATCGGCCTTCAGGGGTTTTAAACTGGGTTGCTTCGGGTTTATAGATCACTGGGAACTTCCTTGTTAGGGTTTTGCAACTTCAGATGCACTTTGGTCCTGCAGTTGCACACTTGTACATGAGCTGTAAGGAGAGGGGGAGACAGGTGGCTGTGACACTCCTGGTGGCTTGTTTCGGCTGTGCAAGGTGCAAGCCTCATAACCAGGAAGCAGAAGTGGCTCCGGGTTTGAATAATCACTGATGTGTTGCGAATGAGACCGGTTTTAATTACACCAGAATGTGTCCGACAGTTGCAAACTCCTGTGTGTGTGTGTCATGTGAGGAGCCAGTTGCAGAGTCTAATAGATTCAGGGCTCTTGGCTCCGGCCTTGTTAATATTCTCTCCCGGGGCTGGTAATGAGGCAGGGTATTCAACCTGCTGTCAGCGGGGGGGACATTGTTATCATTGTACATAGTCAGTGAGGAGCACAGGCAAGAATCCCAGGAGGTGGCACACAAAAACACTTATGAAAAAACTAATATTACACTCACCCACCTCACTTAAGACAATATAAACATGCACCACAAAAAAACCCCAAAAACTACGGCGTTCTTTGGGCAGACGTATATGTGTTTGCTTGTGTGATTTCCACGTTGCGCAGTTGAAAGATCTCCCCCCTGACGCGCTCCTCTTCTCTCCGCAGGCTGAGGGAGATGTCGCTTCCCTTAACAGACGTATCCAGCTGGTTGAGGAGGAGTTGGATCGTGCTCAGGAGCGTCTGGCCACTGCCCTGACCAAGCTGGAGGAGGCTGAGAAGGCTGCTGATGAGAGCGAGAGGTGGGTTCTTATGAGCGGCGTACACTCAGGCGTCTGAGCTCCTCTCTGGCTGCAGAGAGCAGGTGGCAGGGGCTGTGTTTGCACCCCTTTGTGCAGGGGGGGTACAAGCAGAGCCTCTGTGCTGCAGAGCCGGGTGTCAAATCGTCAGACTGTCACCGTCGCTCTGTCAGATAGTTCAGTCACATCCTGACAGCCCAAGTTGTCCCTCTTTCACGTCAGAAAACTCTTTCACCTCAGGAGGATTTATCAAAGATTTACCAGCTCTGCCGTGTCCTCAGGGGGAGACGGCAGGCCGCCTGTCAGCCGCTGATCTCTAACGTCCTCTGACTGTTTTGTTCCCTCACACAGAGGCATGAAGGTCATTGAGAACAGGGCCATGAAGGACGAGGAGAAGATGGAGCTGCAGGAGATCCAGCTGAAAGAGGCCAAGCACATCGCTGAGGAGGCTGACCGCAAATACGAGGAGGCGAGTTCTTGGGCCTCTGGCAGCCACCCCAGAGCTGTTGTGCAACACCAGACATGCAGAAGCTCATTGACTCCAACACAGCAGTGCTGTGACAGACTTGTTACAGCTGTGGACTGCTAAGACGTAGATAATCATATCCTAATCTTTTAACTCCACTTGACTTTTTTAATTTTTTTAAAAGGACTGATTAGGAAGCATTTTTACAAATATGTGCCTAGTTTACAACTACACTTCTGAACATTCAGTCCAAAATCAACACTCACGTTGCTCTTGAGTTTATCTAAGAAGTATAACACTTTACTTTAGTTTCACATTCACAAGACATATTTTAAGCCTCGAATAGATGGTTTATAACACACTATAATGCAGTTGTAAGCAGATATAATAATTGATCAGTGTATTTGTCACTGTCCATTGGGGGCCCCTGAGAGGAGGTAGATGTAAACACAGGTAATGAATGTAAATACGTAGAAACAGTTAGTTTAGTGGCAGAATGTAGCTAAGTACATTTACTCAAGTATTGTACTTATTATGACTTTGAGGTACTTTATACTTGACTATATTTAATAGGAAAAAAATACGTAATAAGTTTTTATTCCACTACAGATATTTGACAACCTATGAAGATATCATAAAATGCTAACGATGCTTTATCTCAGATTAAATGATCTAGCAGGAATATAATTTGCACTGAAACATTTAATGGACTAGACAAAGTAAATTTATCTGATTACACTTACTTATATTTTAATTGCAGGACTTTTACCTGTACTGGAGTATTTTTACATAATGTGTTGAGTACTTCCTCCACAGCTGGTTTTAAAAATGCCCTTCTGTCTGCTCACAGCTACATTACTTCGAGTTATAAAGCACTCCTAAAAAACTTGTTTGTGTCATGCTTAGAAATGCAAACCAAGGTGGTTGAAGTTGTAGTTTAATCGTTTTAGGGTGGCACACTTTCACTTTAAACCGCCTCCCAGGTGTGCCTCAGCGGCCGGGTGTTTCGCTGTGTTGTGACACTTTGTTGTGCTGCACCCAAAGGTTGCCCGTAAGCTGGTCATCATTGAGGGTGACCTGGAGCGCACAGAGGAGCGCGCTGAGCTGTCAGAAAGGTACGACCTCTCGCCCACAGTTCTTGCACTCGCACTTCACCCTCGCACGCACACCTGCATTTTAACAGTCGCAGCCTCTGACCACCAGTTCACAAAGTGCTGTTTTGAACACTGTGTCCTGTGCTCTCACTGTGTGTGCTGATTATTTGCATGCATGCCGCCCGTGGTTTGAATGGCTGTGGCTTGCCCGCGCACGCCACACCCACTAACAGAGCTGCTCGACGAGTGGAGGACGAGCTAAGGGCATTGGAGCAAAGCATGAAATCACTAAACTCCACGGTCACGCAGGTACTATGAACCAAAAAAAACAAAGAAACTAACACTTGTGTATCTTTTGATGGGCGGCTCTTCTCGCTGTCGTTCATGCCACCGGGTGTCTGCCTCACTCTCTGTGCTTGTTCTTATCCTCCTTTTATGACTCGCTTTTTATTCTGTTTTGAACTCTTTCGTGCCTCCTAACAAAGCAGAGACTGTGCACGAATAACACCTCACATTTAAGAAAGGCATGGCATCACCTACGTCGCCATCATCCAAATTATCGATTTCACTGTTACCTAGCACTCTTTTGCATGAGTCATGTTGCTATTCTCACATTCCTGCTCTGTTAAGGCACTTTTTTTTTTTTTTGAAGATACCTGGGGTTCCCTTCTTATTTGAATCCCTGTAGTTCTTACGTATTTTGTTTCCTCTCTCCCTCTTTCTTACGTCTCCTCTACCTGTTCTGTGTCCGCCTCTGTTTCCGTCCGCCCCTCGGATCCATCTTTTTCCCTCCACCACCCCTCTCTTCCTCCTCCTTTGCAACTCCACCCCTTTGTCTTAAAACCTCAGCAAATGCTCTGAGCTTGAGGAAGAGTTGAAAACTGTGACCAACAACCTGAAGTCACTGGAGGCCCAGGCTGAGAAGGTAAGCGTGACCCACCAGCCGAGTGCATGCTGTCAAACCTGGGTTTTCGAAGGGGAGCAGATGAGCCCGAGACGTTGAATCTCTTCACCTCAGTCTTTATTTTACAGTATTTATTTAGATAAATGTACCAGAATGTGTGTGTGAGTTGTGTGTGTGTACCCCCACGCCCATGTGTTTGACACCCGTCTTTGCTTTTGTCCCACAGTACTCACAGAAGGAGGACAAGTACGAGGAGGAGATCAAGGTCCTCACCGACAAGCTGAAGGAGGTAAGGTTTCACGAGGCCTTATCTGGAGCCCGGTGGTCATCTGTGCGGGTCGTGGACTCACTTGTAAATCTGTTTTCTCCGTCACACAGGCTGAGACTCGTGCTGAGTTCGCTGAGAGATCAGTAGCCAAGCTTGAGAAGACCATTGATGACTTGGAAGGTATGTTTTTTTCCTCAGAGCGCTACTCTTGTCATTTTGAAATCAAGCCAGTTCTTTGCTTCGCTCTTCAACTCTATTTCTCCTTCCCTCTTGATCTCATCGAGTTTCTTTTTCAGTCAGCGTCATGCTTTTGTTGTGGTTACCCTTGTTCTTTCACTATGAAGTGTAGCTGATGTGTTCTTGAGTTTCAGAGTAGGAAAGAATGGCTCTGATGTTTGTCAGAGATATCAGGGCCTAATGTTGACTTAGTGTTCAAGGAGTCATAGTGAGCGAGGGCAGTGGTCCATACCGCCTCCTGACGTTTGTATCACTTTTCATTCTATCATTTTCTGGTATAACTGTGTTTTCCTCTTTTTTTTTTCCTTTTTGTTTTCAATTCCTCCGTCACCTCTTTGCTGTCAATCCTCTGTGGCTCTTCACCCCTCCACCTCTTTGTCATGTCGCCCTTTACCCCCCACGCTCCCTTTCTCACTACACCTCCCTCCCTCCACCCCACTCGCCCACCAATAGATGAGTTGTATGCCCAGAAACTGAAGTACAAGGCCATCAGCGAGGAGCTGGACCACGCCCTCAACGACATGACTTCCATGTAATTTTCAGCCTCCTGCACCTGCTCGCTCCCCCCTGCATCTCTCTTCCCTGCACAACAACCACCTCGCCTTCATCTTCTCGTCTTGTGCCCCTGCCAACTAGTGCATCCGACTCTGTTGTGTCTGTTCCTACATTTGAAATAGTCATACAGCCATGGTCTTATATAGTCTTACAGTTTTAACGTCTTAAAGCAGACATTGTGGTATAACGTGTCTGTGTAATTCAAACCCAGATTAAGAGGTTTCCTCTCAGTGTGGTTATGATGGCACTTAAAGCAACATTATGCAACTTTTTGAACTTTGCTACGACATCGCTACTTTTGTTTGTAGTAAGCACCCTCATTAAGTCTGTACAAAATGCCAGTTTCTACATAACGTTGCTTTAATGAAGCCTTTGTGTCAGTGCGACTGGTGTCTGAGAACACTGTAAACAGGACTGAAGTAATGGGATGCATGAACAAAATCTCTGCATGATTTTTGTTTTTCTCAGCTGATTCAAATGTGAATTGTTTACTTTTTATTGTGAAAAGTAATCCCTGCTGATTCCTTCAGTCTTGTAGTTCTCTCTCATTTTAGAAAGAAATGTTCATGATGTTTCCACATGACATTTTGACACTCCTAAGACACGCATGCAGGTTCTCTATTGAGACGTTGTAGACTGTGTTACCAAATAGCATCTCGACGAATCCTGTCGCGTCTCTTTGTTTTTTTTCTTGTCTACTAACATGGTCTACTTCTGCGGAGAAGAGAGGCCCCACTCCCCCGTGTGTTAATGAGATGCCCCCCCCCCCTTTGTTGAACGTTATCCGTCACACCTTAGCATCGCTGTGGTTGAGCCCCCAGTTTTGCTAAATCAATGTCGTCCCTAACCGTTTGCCTAGTCTGTGAGAGATTGACAAGGTGCACCGCAATCTGTATGCTCCGCCCGTTTTAAGAAAATGTAATCTGAGGGAGGATCTGTTTCCGACCTCTAGTTTGTGTTGTGTCAGCCTGCTCTCACCTCGCAATGCATAACCAGTGTGCATTGCGGTTTGTCGTGCCCTGACTCGTGCTGTTCTGTTGTGTCGTGGTGCAAATTTCTCAAATCTCAAATTTCCGTGGGTCCCCCTGCCGATCCCCCACCGGTTCACTTTGCCTCTTCTCTCTCACGCAGATAAATTTTTTACACCTCATCATCAAAGACGTCTCCCGCCGGCTGAGCGGCATCTGTCCACTCTCTCCAGCCTTCTCTCCATTCGCCCTTCCCTCTCTGTCTTTGCTTTCCTTCCCTCCTCATGTTATCACCCTCACGTTGACGTTAAATGCATCCAATCTCTTGTACAGAATCCTAGAATCTTTCTGCATTGTGTAAAAAATAAACACCCTTCCTTCTATGTAAGCTGTATCTCTTCACTCTGTCCTTTCTTTCCTCTTTTTGTTTCTATTTATTTTAAAGCGGCTCTAATAAAACCAGGAAGCCTTTATTTTGATTTATGTTTTTTTGATTTTGTTTCTTCACCTCCACCATCCATTAGTCGAGCCTCACCCCTGCTACCCTTGGTGTAGTTTCAATGTTCTTTGTATTTTCTTCAAATATTGTTCTGTGACGCTGAGATATTAGACATATCACAGTAGTGCTACGAGCACTAAAAAAAAACTAGAAACAATTGCAGGTACTTGACTGAAAGCTGAGCCAAGTTGTCTTCTCTCTTAGCATTTGAGACTGATGCATGCAAGCACTTTGCAACATTTAATACTGTGACAGGAGGAGCTGGCTGGAAGAGATTTGAGAACTGGAGGTAGTTAGTGTTGGATTGTTAGCAGGAAGAGCAGTGAAGTAGAATCATTGGGGTGTAATAGCAGAGTACAGAACAGTATGTAAGATGTGTTGAGCCTCATCTGGTTGCTGGAAAAATTGGATGAAACTGCTGTCAGTGATTACGACACGTGGGCTTTGTATGCTACATAGTATCCTGTCATATATTTGAATAAATATAAGATCACACATCCTGAGTGTTTTTTATTAAAGTCGTTCCCGTACATTCAGACACAGACGGATAAGCGAGAGTGAGATGTTTCTCTGGTGTTTTTGAGCCACAACCTGAAATGTCGGAACAAACTCGGGCAGCATCCTTTTTTTTTGTGAGGATGCACTTCAAAGAGAAGTGGCGGTTATAGTAGTATACATGGTTAACTATATTTTATTTCTACATTATTTAATATTAAAGATATATTTTAAGGGGGCGACACTAAACTAAATACCCTTAGTTAAATAGATATCACTTTGAAACATCCTGAGCTGGCCACTTACATTAAATATATATCATGGAACATTTCTGCATTAAACTGTTTAACCAAGATACAAACTTACGAACAGTGAGTTTCATTTAGTTTAGTTGCCCCTAAAACTTTGTGTGTAAACAGTTCTGCCCGAGATCAGGTTGTCAATGGCAATAGTGATGGTTTAACTCCCATGATCCCACACTATTTATACCCTTTTTTGTTGTCTCAATTGAGAGACCTCTAGTGGTGGAAATGACATGCTGTTTTGTGTTACAATATTTTTGAATATGCCAATATGCCAATTAAATATGCACTAATATGCATATATGCCCAAAACAGAAATCAGGTCAACAGGTCAGGTAAAAATAAAAAATAAAAAAAAGAGGTCACGTAATCAAAATAGCCCAAAATCTTGTGTCTCCCCTTAAAGTTTGCTGCCAGACCTTCTCATCTTCTGTTTTCACTCTGCACACTGTTCTGCCTTGCTAAACTTGCTGGGCGCAAAAACAATCTAAAGAGTGGACTGCCTCTCAATAAACAAAAAAACACCCCATCACGATTCGGTCATGTTATCTAAAGGCTATTCAAATGTTGTCAGCGTGTCTGACAAAGATTAAGCAGTCTGGGCGATCCATTCAAGATAAGGTAGGTGTCAACAGGCACTGCACTTCCTCTTTTTCTGTTTTCTTCTGACTTCCTGTCCTCTCTCTGTTTTTTTTTAACTTGCTCTCTGACTGCAAAGATCGCCTCTTCATTCAACTTGAGAAAAACCGCCTTCTCAATAATGAACTACGTGTGGTTTTGAATGGGGACTAAACTTTTGTCTGTTGGTTTCGGTTTTTGGTTTTACTGTGTGTGCGACAATCTGACCCAGTGTAATACTGTCCACGTGCGATGCCTGCACTGCTTGAACTCTTATGTTGCTGTTGCTGTGAAAATCAGGGATTATCTTAACCATTTATCATTTTTCTAGTCTTACAACCAAGTATTACAACATGATACAGTAATCACTTTATATTAACTGTTGTCGTGTTTGTGTCTATTAGTAAAAACTGTGTTGTGACCTGTTTGCATGGTTGCTTGCATATCATAATGTGAGTTTGTTTACTCAGTGTGTTTCTCTTGTTTTCTGTCAGTGAAGTGTGGGGTTTTTACAAGCACTCAAATTTAAAGGTCCAGTGTGCAGGACTGAGTCCAGTCAAGCACTGTGGGTGCAGATTGCAGTCACAAAATACCCCTCGCCCCTATAGTGGCTGCCTTTTTGTGTTTTTGGAAAAAGTGTCTGGTTTGTCCATTTTGGGCTACCATAGAAAAGGCAACATGGTGAACTGCATAGAAAAGGACTCTCTGCTTCTGAACATAAAAAAGCTCATTCTATTTCCTTAACAAAATCATAGTTATGAGAAGTATAACTGGTCTCTCCTCCTAAATCCTGCACACTGGACCATTAATAACTGACCTGATTGATTATTAATGCTGGTTAACTAACTGACTCACTTGTGTCTGCTTGTGTGACATTAAAACCTCTTCATTTGATGTTCTAACAGAGAAACTGTCACACGCTAAAGAAGAGAACCTCGACATGCACCAGATGCTGGACCAGACTCTAATGGAACTGAATAATTTGTGAACGCACAGTCTGACCCCACACGCACTGTGGTTTTGGCTTTTTGTTCTTGCACCTTGCTTACCGTAAACAAAAAAAAAAAAAAACCTGTTCTCGTACCTTGCCCACGGTGGAGATCAAACAGCCAGATGCTTTTTTTTCTATCGCACCGTCCTGCCTTCAGCGGAACTTGACCAAGGAGCAAAGCTAAGGGGAAGTAAAGCTTAGCCATTCCCTCAGATGAAGCCGAAACCAAGAAACAAGATTGTTTTCTCAAAGCCTATTTTTATTTTGAAATGTTTTTGTTTTTTTTCCTTTTCCTTTTTTTGACAAGTCATCCTGTGAAATGTCATGTGCCATTGGTTAAAACAGATTGTTTTTTTTTTACATCTGCTTTGAAGCTGATCTGGTACGTTCCATTCCACCTCAATTATGCACATACCAAAGGACAAAGTGGAGAAATTTTGCACTTAGTTGAACCTCAACATTATGCACAATTTGCAGTCTGTGAGACACAGAAAAGTGTAAGTATACATTGTCTGAGCCTGTCAGTATGTATACTGGTGCTACTGTACGGTCAAGCAATGACAAGAAATGCTAATGCAGTATATTCTTAGTTTCCTTTTCAAACCACGGTTCAAAATTTGTTCATCTTGTCTTTTAAAGTCTGATTTCAGTCATCTGGTTGTGCATTGTTTTAGCATTGTATTGATATAGATGTTTCAAGTGTTTATCATATCTGAAATGTACAAAATATGAATATAAATAAAAGCACGTTTTGAAAGTTTTCTAACTTTGTTTGTGGTGCATTGATAGCTCATTCGTCGATCATTGACGTGACCTACATTTCAGGTCATGGTCTGATTTGGAGTGATTTCACAAAGTCTGATGCAGTGCCCAGGAAAAGAAAACCTGAGTAATAGAATTTATCTTCCCCGCAGATGTGTAAATGTGTGAAACGCTCAGAACAAATGGAGTGCTGTTCATTTTGCAGCTTTATTGCATTACTCCTGGCACATTTTTTTCTCTTCTTTTTTTCTCTTCGCTCGACCTTCGTTTTGACTTCTAGCTGGATGAAAAACATTATCATGTGTTTCTTTGGTTCACTGGAGTTCACTCAGGACTACTGAACCGTATCAGTTCAGTTTCAGAATAATCAAGTAATGTAGCAGCGGCCAAACACTTTTCTAAAAGTCTGTGGTTGAGCTGAAGCGGCAGCACAATATAAAGATATCATTCATCGTGTTTAAGTAGATGCATCAAAGTAAAACGCCTCTTGAAAGGTGCCTTTGATTTATGTGGAATTATCGCTGCATTAACCTCTGAGAAGTGCAGGTGTGCCTTGGACCTTATCAGCACATTGCTGGGTAGTCTATTTAAACTCCAGTAATCTACTACAGTTTATGACCTTATCATAAACTATGACTTTATTTTGGCAAGCACACTATATGTTTTGCCTGAACTTATTTAACTTAGTTGCCACCACATACAGTTTTTTTTTCAGTAGCTTATGCAGGCTTGGGATTTGACATAAAAATTATCTTCACGTGTGTTGACAGCAGCTAAGTAGTTAGCATGTCCTGTCCTTTGTTGCACCAGAGAGGAGATTACAGTCAGTCAGTGTGAGATAAGAGTGTGTGTGTGTGTGTGTGTGTGTGTGTGTGTGTGTGTGTGTGTGTGTGTGTGTGTGTGTGTGTGTGTGTGTGTGTGTGAACAAGTGAGACAGAGAGAGTGGTGGGGGAGTGTGATACGCTCCTGGGGTGAAGCCATGTATCATGGCTAAGGGATAAGTTCAAACCTGAGAATTTTGTGAAACAAACGTGTTAATGAAAATCAGTCTGTTCACTTTACTCCAGCTTACTATCGGCCCATCTATGCATATCGATTCCGAATATTAAAAATAGCTTCAGTACTCATTTTCTACAGTATTTATCAGCCCATGCCAGCTGATTTCTCTGAAAGAGAGTTGATGCACTGCAGTGCCCACAAACTGTAGGACTGCTTAATACGCAGTACACATGAAAAATGGTTATATTTATCTTTTGATAAAAAAACAAACTGTAAACAGCAGAAAGTTAACTTTTTTTGCCAATACTAAGTCCACGTCAGTTTTCTCACTACCTTAATTTGCTGTAAAATGTGTCACTCTTGCTCACATGATGCCAACATCAGACTAGCGTTCTGTGTTGTGGCCTGCACATAACAAGCTTGACTGGTCCAACGATGGCCCACAAAGCAAAGTAATTATATGCTATTAAAAAAAAAATTGGCATGATTATGGTCACAATAACAGTGTACCGTTGTGGTTTTGGCAAAACATTTGGTCAACACCCCAGAAATCTGCCATTCTTACTGATATCATGTCAGTTTCATCAACAGTGGCTTGGCGTTGGCTTTGCTACCTTGAAGAAAGTAGAAACAGTCAGAAGAATCAACGAAGACAAATGAATTATTAACAAACAAATAGCTTTTAAGCCTTTAAAGCTGTTTGTCTTGGAACACAAGATGCTCACTTACAGTTGACAACATAAATGGCCTTGGGCAAGAATCAAGTCAGCAGAATAACGGAGAAACTTGGCCCAATAGCGCACAGTTTACTCACAGTTAATGATTTTTGAAATGCAACACATGGAATTTTTAACATATTGCTCTAGAAACTAATAAATATTCTCACATGATTCATTTAAATTCTTGATGTAATTCAGGGATCCTTTATGCTGATGTGGAGAATCGTGTGCCATGCAGCCCAGAAACAATGTACTGTATCACCAGCATCAGTAAGCCCCTCACATCTGCAGCTGCTGCACGACTGTGTGAGGAGGGGAAAATAGATCTGGATGTTCCAGTCCAGAAATATGTCCCAGAATTTCCCCCAGAAACAACTGGATGGGGTAAGCCACTTAATATGTCACAGTTTTATTTTTAGTATCTGGATCTTTAAAAAAAACAAGCAGCCCCTTTTCTTGTTCAGCTCAGGCGCACGTCATTTATTCTTTTCTTTCAGGTCACAACAACCCCACGTGTGATTCTGTCCCACCTGAGTGGTATACGTCATTAAGAGAAGAATTCTAGGAAAGTGAAGGAGGACAAGGAGAAAGCTAAGCGACAGTTAAAGCCACCAGTAAAAGCGAGAGAGGATGAAAAGAGCTCATCTGGAAACAAAGATAAATCTGCAACAGAACGGAGCACCAAAGACAAAGAAGCCACTCAGGCTCAGAAGAAAAAAGGAGTTTGAGCACGAGGAGTACTACTTGAAGGACAACTTTGAAAGTGTTACTTCGGCTTTGGACCTCTTAAAGGACAACCGCTCATTTTCAAACCTGGTAAGGCACATCAACCCACTCAAATGTGATACAGTTTCATTGTTAACGTATAAATGAGTACAAATAATTTTGTTTTTACTGTGTCTTTTTGTATTCCACCGAAGCCTTTACTTTGCTAAGTGCTGTTGTGGAGCAAGCAGCTGTGTTGTAAATATTGTGTGTGTGTGTGTGTGTGTGTGTGTGTGTGTGTGTGTGTGTGTGTGTGTGTTTGTCTATATATATATATATATATATATATATATATATATAGATAGATATAGATATATAGATATATAGATATAGATATAGATATATATAAATGAATGAGTGTTGCCAATGTGCAATTGTATATCCAAGGGAGTTGGTTGGGGTTCAACTGTGTGAACACTATCTGCTGGTCAATGATTCACGCTGACACTGTTGTATGAGGCGGTCCTGTCTGTGTGGGGTTGTTCCTGGAAGGTGTTGAGCAGCGTCGCTGTTTTGTTGAAGCTGCACTGCCACTAGGTGGAAGCAAGTTACTGCATTGCTTACACAAAAAGAAGGCCACAGATCTCTTTGTCGGTTTAATTTTAAAGGGCCATTAATTTCCACCTTTTAAACGTGAACACAGCAAACATTTTTATAAATGTGATTTTCTTCATTTGAGGAAAAATACATTTCATACAAAATGGAAAGAGGTGGGTTGTTATTCAAAGCAGCACGGTACACATCCATGTAGTGAGGGCCCATGCTGTACAGATACTTCTTCACAGCAACATAGAATGCTTTGGTAAGAAAAGTGTTGTGTGTTGATCAAATACTGCCACCCTATCAATAATCAGTAGGGTGACATTTTTACAGTGTAGTGACAGCTGAGCATAACTGTGGATTATAAGTGTTGTAAACACGGCAGAAATAAAACGATCAAAATCACAATGGAGGTTTGGTGCACCGAGCAAAACATAACGTCCATGGCACATTTAATTGGATGTAGTTAGAGGATTATGTTCGAGCTAAATTTACCTCAACAGTTTAACTTAAATGAGATGCCTCCAGCTTCCTGTTCAGACTTATTTCAGAAACATTTGAGGCAAAAACAAATCTCACCGACATGAGAGGGAGACTGGCTCGCTTTTAACCTGCACGTACGTAGAACTTACCTGGCTTAGACAAGAATGAAGGTAGTTACTATGTGGAGCTCGCTGAAATATGAAGGAACATCACCTGGGCTTATTACCAGAGATTGGTAAGCTATAACTGATCTGTATACCCCCCACACAGACATGAATACACCTGTACTGACCAGGTAACTGTACATAAAGCAGATTTGTACAGAGCAGTTTACTGACCGTGTTTGTGTCCTCAGAGAAGAGCTGCTCCGACCAGAGTGAAGATGCGTCAGAGACTGATAGTGGCATCTTAAAGTTCTGGGGGGAAATGTGCTAACTTCAGGCGGGAAACAAGCAAGACGGCCTCTTTTTGGCGCACACCACCTGGATTGTCAGTGAGTCTGCGACTTATTTTACATGGTTTACTGGATCAAACCAGAGGGCCATGAAAACACTGCAGCTGTTTAGCTCAGTTGGCAGAGCAGGCAGCCCAGAAGCTTTGTCTTCGACCGGGGTTCAACTCACCGCCTGTGTCCCACTGTCTCATATGACTTCATGACGATGATGTCACAGAAAGGGGCAGGGTACTTGTACATATTATGTATTTAGAAATCTACGCTTACTTATAAGAGGTGTTACAATTACTCTAAAAAGCATTGTATGTTTCATGGGTCTGATTGTGAGACTGCAGTCTGCCCCAAATTCACTACCAGCAGGTAGGTTTTCATTACCACAAATGTTAGTGCATTTGCGCACTGACAAAAAAAAAAAAGTGTGGCTGATTTGACCAAGCAAAGGGGAATCACGGCTGGCGTTTATCTTGTCATTTAAGTTTTGTCATTTTGCCTCAGGGTCTAACCTTACCTAACAGGTTTCATCAGGCCTTGCTTAAAATAAACAAATAAACTCCTCCACCAGAGTCACCACAACTCTGTATAAGTTACATCTGGTCGGATCAGTCTTGCTGCTCTCTACAGGAAATAGAGGTGCTTAACGGGCTGCAGCACCCTCTGAAACAACTCTATAAAATATGCCGAATTTACAAGAACCCCCACATAATTAGGAAATTATCAGAAACAGTACTTAACAATGTCTATAAAGTTTCCCATGATTCAACATCTCCGAAAATTAAGCGATTTTATAAGGGAGTCTGGGGAATTTCTCTCCCTCTACCTCTACTTTCTGACTGTAGTTGATGCGGCTTTGCTGATTTATAACATGTTAATGTTCAAGTGTTCCGTGTGCTGTTGTGCAAGTCCTTCTCAATTAGTTGTAAATTATGTGTTAATATTGATTAGATGCATCTTATCCTGGCAATTCAAATAAACACAGAAAGCATGGGACTCGAGCTCCGTTTACCATGAGATCATTATGACCACGTACAGTAATAAATACACGTATTCCTAGTAGTTATCAGTTATTGTTAGTTAGTTAGTTATAATTATGTTCTGTATCATAAATAAAATGATGATCCAAAGTCCAAAGTAGGCCTGACAGACTTTGAGTTTGCCTCCTTCGCTCGATTTGATCCTAGTCGTCATTTGATTCGTCTGGTCTGGCTCGACGATGCAAACAGGAAGAGAGGTTGTTGTCAACTGGAGCCTGGAGCTCGTTAACCAGGGGCAGATACACATCGCCAACAAAAAGGCGAGAGAAGCAACACAAGTAGAAATGTCACGGTTGTTTTTGCCAAATCGTTTTTGTGCCAAATGTACCCAGCTGGCAACCCGCGAGTCTCCGCTGCTGACACCCCGGGGAGCCTTGGACAAGCGGAGTGTTTTTAATCAGCAACAGAGACGACACGTCGGAGGGTCAAACACGGGCTTTTTTAAATACAGGTCAAAGTCCAGGATTTGGATATGTGGGGTCGGCGTGGGGATCGCGTTAGCCGTCGGACTGAAATACCACTCGGACGCAGCCAACAGCTCCTGTGATGTCCAGGTAACAGAAGCGCTGAGGACCGATCGATACAGCCGTGCCATCGCCGTTAGCAGGGACCTTGTGGAGCGGATAAAGGTAGGCACAGAGGTAGGCCTGTGAACTGCTCGGTGTGGCTCAGACCACTATATTGCTCTTAGTATATTCTCTGCCTTGACTTCAGAGCCACCTGTGTGAGTTCAGTGTGTGTTTGTGTGTGTTGATTCTCAGGATGAGGTCGGGGCTCCGGGGCTGGTGGTTGGAGTCTCTGTGGATGGTGCTCAAGTCTGGTGTGAAGGTTGGTGCCATGAAAATCCGCTTTATTAAAGGGATACGTTCACCAAAATCAAAGAAAATGTAGTCATTATATACTCAACCGCATGTCAATGAAAAGTTGCCAGAAGTTTTATACAGCCCACTAAAACATGTCTGAAGCTTCACAGAGAAACAGTGTAGCAGTTGAAGTAGATGGGGAGCTGTTTTGAAACGTTAAGTTGGGATGTCAGGGTTTTTGGCGACTTGGATTACACCTCTAAAAGCCGTATGGAGCCATTTTCTGTTATTATCCAGCTGTGTTTGACGTTTTAAAACAAGTGCCCACCTTCTTCAGATGATCAAGAGAATGCTGTTCCGGAACATTTTTGTGGAGTACATCCCATGGGATGTCTTCAAATGACTTGCTTTGTACAATACTAAACCCAAACCAGATGTAAAATTCAAACAAAATATGAACAGCAGAAAGTAGCAAATCTGAACGTTCGAGTACTTGGAACTAGAGAAAATTTAGTCTAATCTTTGCTTGTGAAATGACTCAAAGTCTGAATTGTTTCTCAAAATAGCTGCTGATTGATTTTTTTTCTTTTTTTTTTTTTTTTTTTGTCAATGCTAACTTTTCTCACATTGATAAGATGCTGTTAGATTGGTCTTTCTAAAGTTATGCCAACATTGGCCTGCGAGGAAAATACATTTTATGTATGTTGCCTAATCTTCTGTTATCAAAGTAGACACAGTTGATAATGTTTTGCCTTTCAGATTTTGGCGCGAAACTGGCCATTAACCCCCAGATGTGCCATTCTTGCTGATCATGTGATTTCACTTTTGGCAAAAAAATAGGGTGGAGATTACCAGCCGGGTTAACAGAGGCTCTGGGTGGGCTTACTACTTTGGGATAAAAAGAAACATTAAGAAGGGACAAAAGACTTAAATAGATTATTAACAAACAAATGACTTTTTAGCTACAGCTCTGGTTGCAGTGTGCCTCCGACATGCTCTGTATCCATTAGTAAAATTTCCAAAAAGTTGTGTAATACATTTTCGCAGTAAATGTTTTTTTACACATAAATATTCTCGTGAGATTCATTTAAATTCTTCATGTAATTCAGGGATCGGTTATGCTGATTTGGAGAATCGTGTGCCATGCAGCCCAAACACAGTGTTGCGAATCGCCAGCATCAGTAAGCCCCTCACATCCGCAGCTGCTGCACGACTGTGTGAGGAGGGGAAACTAGATCTGGATGTTCCAGTCCAGAAATATGTGCCAGAATTTCCCCAGAAACAATTTGATGGACAGGATGTAAGTAACTCGAACAACAGTGTTGCAGTCATACTGTTGTCATTAATAATATCACCCTCTTGATTTTCATGTTCAATTCACATGCACATCATTTTCTGAACTTTCAGGTCACAATAACCCCTCGTATGATTCTGTCCCACCTGAGTGGTATACGTCATTATGAGAAGGATGCTAAGAAAGTGAAGGAGGACAAGGAGAAAGCTAAGCGACTGTTAAAGCCACCAGTGAAAGAGAGAGAGGATGAAAAGAGCTCATCTGGAAACAAAGATAAACCTGCCACAGAGCAGAACACCAAAGACAAAGAAGCCACTCCGGCTCAGAAGAAAAAGGAGTTTGAGCACGAGGAGTACTACTTGAAGGACAACTTTGAAAGTGTCACTCGGGCTTTGGACCTCTTCAAGGATGACCCGCTCATTTTCAAACCTGGTAAGGCACATCAACCCACTTAAATATGACATTGTCAATTGATGTGATGTTAATGTTTTGCTGAGTAAGATCTTTTTTTGCAGGCACCACTTTTCTGTATTCCACCCATGCCTTCACTCTGCTTAGTGCTGCTGTGGAGCGAGCAGCTGGACAGCGCTTCCTGGATGTCATGACGAGCATGTTCCGTGAGCTAGGAATGCTCAATACTGTGCCCGACGAGAACGACCCTATAATTTACCACCGCTCCAGGTACTCCATCATCGCCAGTTTCAAGTTATGTTGAAATTACTCTGACAAGTCACAGATTAGTACAGGAGAGATGTTACAGTGATGTCAGAGGATGAGTTTGTAGATGTGTCTGTTATTTCAGGTTTAATCTTTTTCGCCGTGAGTCCATATTAATTGCTGATGCTTCTATGCAGATTTTATCATCTCAACAAGAGAGGACGTGTTGTGAACTGTCCGTATGTGGACAACTCCTACAAGTGGGCAGGCGGCGGCTTCCTTTCCACGGCAGGCGACCTGCTGCTTTTTGGTAATGCTCTACTCTACAGCTACCAGGTGGCCCACCTGAAGGACACTGAGAGTTTGTTGCCGGGTTTCCTCAAACCCCAGACTGTCATAGATCTGTGGGCACCTGTTGACAGGACAGAGGCCAGCTGGGATAAAGATGGCCTGTATGCCCAAGGCTGGCTGGTCGTGGAGAAACTACAGAAATACGGTCAGTGCAGGAAGCGAAGACACTACGTGTCACACACAGGAGGCGCTGTGGGGGCTAGCAGCGTCCTCCTGGTGTTACCCAGTGAGGAGATAGACCAGCGACAAGGACAGACCCCCGTCCTCCCACAGGGGGTGGTGGTCACCATCATCACTAACATGCAGTCAGTGGGACTTAACGGCACAGCTCTGAAAATTGCATATGAGTTTGACAAAGCCAGAAGCCTGTAAGAGTAAGTTTGTTCACAGAAATGAGTTTACATTTCAGGTAATCTTGTGATCTTATATACTTTTGATACATATTTTAAGTCCAGAGGATGTTTTAAACAGAATAAATATTTTTCATGTGTTTTTTACACCTAGTGAAGTTTTCAAAGTAAACACAACTCGCGCTTCATTACAACTCTTGGCAGTGACACCATTCTGCCACTAGGTGGAAGCAAATTAATACATTTCTTACAAAAAGAAGTCTACTGGCTGATGTCATCATCACTTTGTTGGAGTTATACAGAGAATACTCCATTTCTACCTTTTTGAAAGGTAAAACAAGATTTGAGTTGATGTGTTTCTGCATTTGAGAGAAATAAAACAAATTTTTCATACTCATGGAAAGGGGTCAGTTGCATTTTAAAGCAGAATAGTAAACAACCAAAGTTACTACGGCACATGCAGTGACTTTTAAGGGTCCACCCTCTACAGATACTTCCTCATAGTAGCATCAAAATCCTTTGGTCAGTTGTGTGTCTAAATACTGTCTATACTGTCCTCAGTCATTAATCAATAAGATGATATTTTTACAGTTTACTCACTGCTGAGCTGACTTTGCAGATCACTTTTATGTAATTCAAATGTGAGTACAGTCATGACTTTGTCTTTTAAGCTAACAAATAACAACAATTTCAGATTTTAATGCCCGTATTAGAGTGCTGAAAAGCTGCCTCACTAATGGCCATTAGTATTTTAGGGACTAACTAATCTGTCGACTGTCTAAATTTAGCTTTTTCTTCTTCCACAGTTGGTTGTAGCAACTGTTGGGATAATACTGAAAGTCCAAGCTACTGACAGTGTGGCCCAACTAGTGATAATTCTCTCCTATGAGCTTGCTGAATTGAAGCATATTTGATGACACCATTCTCATTATGAAGCTCCTGGGATCTCCTGTGCCCATTTTTAGATTTAAGGAGACTGATGAACGGCTTGGGATACTCTAATTATACAGACTCCCACGCACAGTGTATTACTAAGTGTGTTCCTGCACATCCAGTTTCGTCAGGACCAGTCTTGAGTTTTAAAGACTGCAGAGGGGCAATTATGGTTTTGGGTTCAGGTTAGATATAGGATCAGGTTAAGAATAGGCTAAATGTTGAGATTAGAATGGATCAGGATCCTCAGAAATATGTGTGGGTGTGTGTGTGTGTGGTCCACCAGAAATCACACAGTGAAGACATTCAGTAGGGATCATTGCATGTATTTACATCATTTCAAAATATTAACTAGTAACATATTGAGCATAGTCATTCATTGATACAAGGGATTATGCCATAATTGTAATGTTAAATGTTTAATATATAGAATAATAGTTCACATATTTTTTTCTTTACATAGTCAAACAATGCTTTGTAAATACATTTCAGACAAAGCACATAGATTGAAATGCGATTTAACACAAGTAACACCAGTGCCCACGTCATAGCTGTGTTAAATAGGCTACTGTGCAAGCTGTGATTCAATTTCCACCCACTCACACTTGTTTCACACCTTGTTTGTGTGTGCGGTAATGAGTTACACCTTTGTCCCTGAAATCTCATGAGACGAGCAATCGAGCTATCAGCTCTTCACCAGGCACGATGTCAGTGCAGCAGTTGTTTCATACTATCCAAAAAAAAATAAAAAATGGTATTGAGTCCAAGAAGGCAACTGACACTCTTCTCTCATCTCATCCGACAACACAACCAAGAGAGAAACAAGCGCACGTCAGAAGAAAAGATCATACTCTCGGTTTTACTCTCCAATACTGTTGCTGATTGTTCTGTTGGCTCTGTCTTCTGGCTTTCAACATCCTGCAGGGGGGACACAAGTAATGATTACAAGCTTTCAAAGAGGATATTCTGACTTAATAACATATCAAACATTTCCACAATCAAATGCTAAATTTAGAGGCCATGCTGGCAAACCTAAATCTACAATGAACTTACTTGCGGACATAGTAGATAACAACTGCCAGGATCACTAAGGCGAGGAGGACAGAAATGACCACGGCTGCAATTAACCCTGCCCTTGTTGCATCTGGGTTACTCCGGGAGAGCTGGAATTGCTCACATCTGCTGCCTTTGTAACTGTCATTGCACCTGACGTAAGAAATGACAGGCGAAAGTATCTGTCAGCACAGGAATTTAGTCAACCGTGTTGCCATGTGATGACATCATACGTGAAAGTACGTGCATGAAAGTTCCCTAAGAGTCACTTCGACATCAAAGACAAATGAAAATCCAGTTTTGTAATCAACTTACACACAGGAGAGTGTATTCATGGCAGTTATTTTATAGCAGGTCCCTCCATTCATGCAATAGTTGACATCCGGCCCATCACAGGGGTCTCCATGTTCTACAAAGACACAACAGGTCAGGAAGAGCGGCTCTACACTTTTGAAAATGATTTGTCGTTGCTTCGGATCATCTCTCATATTTACCTGCCATCATTGGGAGCGTTTGTTCTTGCTGTTTTCCTGAGAGCACAAGAAACTTTCTGTCACACCAGAGGTAGTTTTGTCTTGCCAGGAAAGCAAGTCATAACTAGACTGTTCAAATGCAAATAATCAAAACACACCCACAAGGTTTCAAGGCCTTTTTTAAAAGTGAAAGGTGTCATTAAGTTATTATTGAGTTGTGAGAGGAATATATATATAAATATATAACGTGACCCTGACTGAAATAAGCCAAAAATCTGTTCCTTACCAGATCGTGAAATCCCAGCTGTTGGTAGTCAGCACAGGTTCCCGGGGTGAGTCATAGTGACGCTCGAAAGTAGCTCAGAACTGCTTTTTGTTGGAGAAGACACATGTGGGCGTGTTCCTCCCTTCGCCTAAAAAAATGTTGTGATTGCAGTTTGTCCACATTGTAAATGGCAAGGTAAATGTCAGGATACTGGCAAGTAATTGTAGGTCATTTGTTAGTGTGTCGTATATGGTGTCATTTCATGGCATAGAAGCAATACAAAGCTATCAGAGGTCTGAGAAGTCTCATTGTGACAGTGTTGACCTCAGTGTGATACTATCAGACGAAGAGTTCAGTAGATGGCATTTTGTTTTTGTTCTTGGAGCTCTGTGAGATCAGGCTGGGTGAGGAAATCACCTGTTGTGCATGTGAGCTCAGCGTGTCTGGGTTTGGTAAGAAACAACTGAATGACAGGAATGCAAAGAAGGCATGAATGGAATCGTGGGAACCTTTGCTGGCTATAAACACATTGCACCACTTCCTTCAGACAAATAATTACTGCCGTGTGCGCAGAACCGTTAGGTGACTCATCAACTGGCTATTTTTAATCACCCACTGCTTTCTTATTTTAAAAAGAAATGTGTTGCTTTGATCCATTTAGTGTTTGCGCCATCAGGCCAGTCTTTTATCAGATTACACAGACCTCAATCCAGCTACAGTGTGAAGATGATAACCTGATATTGAGGACATTTCTTTTTAGTGTCTGCTCATTTGACAGGTGTTATTAGTAGATTATGAGGGCCACACCTCTAAGGCCCACCGTAGAAGATGTCAGTCAGATAATGATGTTGGTACCAAGTTAATAATAAATCATTTGCTCAGTTTCACTAGATCAGTTTGGAGCACCACAGTTGAATCACAGATGGGTTGCCAGGTTGTGAAAAATCCCCTGCTGGTAGGAAAAAACAAAACAAAACATTGCTGTAAAAGGTAACCCAAAGTCATACTTTTAAGTTAAAGTGAAGATGTCGTGTTAAAATATTTGTTTCATAAAATGGAAAGTAACCTAAATGAATACTATTACAAGTATCAAAAGTATAGGTTAAAGTAAATAATACACATATTTACGCATACAATTTGTATATACTTTATACTATGGGTCAACTGATTATCAACCTGGTCAATTATTTGATCCAATAGTCAGCGTTTTTCTGATTACCTGAATTAATCTAGGTGGTTTTAATCCATTACCGATAAAATAAAATTGCATTACTTTGGCTCTGATGCAGCACATCATCTACAAAGTAATTAGAAACTAAAGTTACCAAACAAATGTGAGTAAAACATTTATTTTTTTCCTCCAAGAAGAATTAAAAGAAGAAGAAAGAATTATACTTAAGTACTGCACTTCTGTAGATATACTTAGTTACATTACGCCACTGCATGTAAACTTTTTTTTTCAGATAGCTCCCTTCAGTGAAGATAGCACCCTTAACAGAAGGCTTCTTTGTAACTGATGACGAAATTAAAGGTAGTAAATCATTTACTTATGTTGTATGGATCAGCTATAAGCACCCATCAAGAACAACATATGGGTTGCCAGGTTGAGAAAAATCCTTTGATTATAGTGTTTATGCTCCTGCAGCATAAAACTGTAGTCATTCAGAAAGCCTGCACAATAGAATCCAAACTAACATGAATTTGTTATGTATTAATTATTTACCACTGTAGACTCCATATTTCACTTTGCTTATAATGCTGACACCACCTTCAAATTTGGCAACCTTTTATAGAGATTTTCTCTCTTTTTTGCTGCCAAATGGCAAAATAATAAATTTACTAATTCCTTATATATCGATTCTAATCATCCAATAATCACATCTTATTGGTTGCCAGGTTTTTAAAAAGTTTTAAAAACTTATGCAACTAAATTATGGTAATAAATAATTTACTAATGCTTTGTAGCTCAGTTTTAAGCACCCAGTTAACATATGGGTTGCCAGGTTGTGAAAAATCCCCCTGTAGCATGAAACCAGTGCTGTAAAAAGTACCCAGTTCTTCAGTTAAAGCAAAGATGTAACATATTACTTTAATTAAAGTCTTACAGTATCTATTATTTAAAAAGTGCTTACAACCTCAGCGATTGATAACCAATAACCAGTCAGATAGCTCCATCTGGGATCTAAACCAAAATCCATATATTAACTTAATATTTACTGCTGATTTATTAGAATACAATTTAAAAAATCCTTTATTAAAGACTGTTTAACATATATAAGTACAGACTTGATAGCTTTTTAGAGAAACTCAGAGCTCTAACCTTTTCTTCCTCTGACTGTCATCAAAGATAAATGATAATATTTTGTCTTTTTTTAATATCCTGGCCAAAGAAATCTTTATTTTAGTCAGTGTCTGATCTTTAAAGTAATGCAGGCTTACATTGTTATTAAAAAAAAAAAAAAAAAGGTCACCAGATACAGTTTATACAACCCTTATAAGCCCTTTACTGGAAGGTGGTTGCACATTTATTTTAATTCTAGCGACAAACCAGGTCTGTTTTATAGGACACAGGTCGAATATAAATATTACAGTGACGCAGCAGATTTATGAGGCTCATTAAACACAGCAGATACTCGCCAGTGAACGCCACTGAAACACTTGAAGTCACTGTGAGAGTATTAGTAAAAAAAATTTAAAAAAAATCTTATTTATTTATTTTCTCTCTTTTTGGTTTCGTGCGGGTGGGTTGTTATCGCGAGGAAAACTCTGAAGCTCAAGAGGTGAAGTGAAGCGAGAGTGTTTTTTTTTTTTTTTTTTCTACGTCGACGCATCCAGGGTGGCACAGGGAAAAAAGAAAAGAAAAGAAAAAGAGGGATGTCTGCGGGGCTCTTGTGGCTTCATACTAAATCCAGACTTACACGTTCATGCTTCGTGTGATGTATCGTGTGCATGTTTTTGCGTGTGTGACTCTCTCTCGGTCTCCCCTCCGCGCTGACGCCGCCGCCGCTCGTCGCACATCTGCAGCCGCTGGAATCCCCAGTTTTCAGCACCTGGACAGCTCCAGGTCGTGAACCTCCTCTTTTTTTTTTTCTTTTTTTTTCTTATTATCGGGCACATGGAGTCCCTGGTGTGATTGTGTTGGTGGGGTGGGGGGTGGGGGGGGGAGGGAGGTGGAGAAAAGCCCTGCGAGCACATCATGCCTCCCTCCGAACATGTCGTTCTCAGCCTGATCCAGTGACAGCCTCGTCGTCTCCGCTGAAGGATGCTGCTTTCTGTCCGGAGTGGGTGTCTTCTGTCTTCTGCGAGGCGATACGGGTGCTCGGCCGACGCAAATTCAAGGGGAATCGCAGCCTACACACAGCAAGACCCGAGCTTCCCTCACGCTGCTGATCATCATCACCATCATCATCATCACCACCACCATCATCACCATCATCGGCGAGGAGGGAGATATTACCATCACCGCTGCGAGGGCAAAGGAGTCACGACCACACTTTACACAATGTAGAGCAGGAACACAGGAGAGGTTAGTGTGCCTTTTTGTGCTTGTTTTTTTTTTTTTTTTTTTTTTTCCTCCTGTCGGTTAGTTGGTGTATTCGTGCTGGGTTTTGAATGGAGAATGAGACCGTGTGGCCTTTAAGCACAGTGGGATGAAAATTAAAAAGAAAAAAATGTTAACAGCGTAACAACCATGTTACGATTTGCAAATGCATCTTGATTAAAAGGGGTTGAATGCAGAGAGCAGCGGACAGAAATAGCGCCAAGGTGCTTTGTTTGGGTGAAATGAAATAGTACAACAACAACAACAAAAAAAGAGAGCAAGGAGAAGAAGAATCTGTCTTCCGCTGATGAAGCACTTCGACTGCAGACTGTGCTTAAAGTAATAAACTCCAGATGGCAATTGTGACATTCAGTGTCGCCGATACTGTGATTTACTCAAGTCCAGAGACACTTCTCGGCTCTGCAGTGAATTACCTGTGATCCCACCTGGCCGCTCTCATCACCTCCACTGTCATTCCTCACCACAAAAACTGATGCACCTTGTTCAGTGTCTCTGCTCGTCTCATGTCCACAGCTGCGTCTTTGTTTTTTGTTTTTGTGTGTGTGTTACATTAATGAGCACATTTTTGGGTGCTGCAGTGAAACAGTGTCACTCTCAGCCCTTGGATGACCCGGGCTCATTTATCCTGAGTAGCATTTAATCTGCTGTGCTTCACTACATTTACTCTGCTGTGTTCCCACCACCCCTCCCCACCCCCCACCCTTCCACCCCTCTCCCCGCGGCTGCGAATGCTGACTCCTCACCTCTCTGGTGTCTGAGGGTTACTTCGCTGTGTGTCCTGTGAAATAACTGTGAAAATCACGCAGGTGTCAACAAAGCCAATGTGTAATAATCCATCTCTTGGTGGCGATTTCAGAAATCTGAGCCTGTGACTTTCCCTGTCCGCTCATGTCATGCCTGCCCCCCCACCCCCCCACGCACTTTCACTGAGCCGACTTGGACATCAATGGCTCTCTATCCTGTGGTACAAAGAGCTAGCATCCTGCTGCACTTGCTATGCAAGAGGTGTGATGTTCCTCAGCCCCTGATTCACAGAGCGGAGCGTATATTGGAGGAGATTTAAAATCCATTACAGTTTAGTGCTCCCCAGGAAAATAGTTGAACGGAGCGTAGCTAAAGCTGAAGTTAGGACAGGGTGCCTTCAGGAAAACGCACAGGCAGTGATGTTTCATTGATCATTTTGCATGCGTTGGGGTTAAACAGCTCAGCTGTGTGTGTAGATTTCATGATTTTGAGATCAAATGTTCGGTCTTGACCTTGGAAACAGCAGTTGGCAAAACAATCTCCCCTCAAGGTCTATTGATTGCTGCACTGGAGCTCCCAATAATGTCTCACAATCTTCTTCAGCAGATGGAGTTTTGCCCATGACTAGCTTCCTGATTTCCTTTCCCTGTAGTAATTACACTCTTTCTTCTTCTGCTATTTCCATAGGTGTGGTAGGAGCCAGGTCTCTGCAGCGGTGAAATCAATTTCCTCTTCTTGGGGTCATTTAGTTTGGACGTCTATTCGCAGCAACGAGACCTCAACATGAGCAACACGCAGTGAGTATAAAGTCTTGTTTGAAACCATGTCTGCAGGAGCGTGAAATCTTAAATCTCTATTTATGAACACGCAGTCTTATGCAAAGGGCATCTCAGCAGCGTGGTAGGATATGATTAGCAGAGTTGGACCTGCATATTCTCACGCTCCTCCTGTGAGTCAATGACTCTGAGCACAGATCAGCGGGGGAAAGAAAGCGGAGCTCGGCCTCGCCCGGCATCTCTGCAAGCGAGGCTGAGAGCGGGAGAGCGGCCCGGCCATCTCCAGTCTCCGCTGGCATCTCTTAGCATTCAGGAGGGATGTTCACTTGTCATCTTCTCTTATTAATAATTACTCTGTGTGTGGTCCTCCAGACAGGCCCTGCATTCTGATGACAGCCCGGGTGGGGGCTAAGAGAAGGGGAAAAAGAGAGGGAGCAGGGGAATGGAGTGGAGTGGGAGGAGGTGGAGTAGAGTGGAGTGGAGTGGAGTGAAGGGTGAATGCAGAATGGGTTCAGTCAGCTGCATCTTCTGATTAAAGGGGCAGGATGCTGCTTCCAACCAACAGGGATCTCTGTCCCAGCCTCGAGACCAGCAGATTAGCGCCACTGATGGTTGATTGCAGGTTCCATTTGAAGAAGAACGGTAGTACAAACGATCTGTAACCAAATCGCATGTAGAGTTTGTTGACTGTTTAGTGGTACAATGATTTAATGCTGCTGAATGCCAGTGACTCTCTATGAAGTGACAGATGGGAAACTCTCATGCAGAGAAAGGTCTTTGGAGTTATTTTTCACCTCTGCTCTCTCAGTCTTGATGCTGTAAATCCTTTCTCTCTCTCTCTCTCTCTCTCTCTCTCTCTCTCTCTCTCTCTCTCTCTCTCTCTCTCTCCATCTCTCTCTCTCTCTCTCTCTCGCCCTCAACAGTAGGAGGTGGGCAGGATGCAAAAAATGATTAGATGCTCATATACAACAAATTCAAAGGGATTTATAGGACATCTTTCGCACAGCTGTCCACAACACACAGACTGAACATAAATATTTGTGCCTCTGCCGTATGTGGCCGCTGCTTTATCCCGGAGTGCACATATGGATTTGCGGCAAGGTGCAACAACACACTTCCTTTAGAGACAAAGGTCGTCTGCAGCAAGCAAACAGATCGTGTTGTTGTTTATTGAATCTATAATACAAAGTAGTTTGTGGTGTGTGATCAGTGCATGATCCGACTCTCTGTCACTTCTGTCCCGATGCACGCCTCCCCCGTCTTCACTTGCCGGTTTCTTGTCATCCCCAGAGACGTAGTCTTCTGGTCCGAGCCACTGTAAATCACCTCCATACAGTATCCCCTGTTGTCAAACTGACCTCTGTCTGCCAAATCCAGTTGAGCTGAGCCCCAAATTAAGTGCAGCTACTTTTGAATTTGGGCCAAATACTACAAACTGTACCTTTTTAAAGGCACAGTAGGTGATTTGTGGGAAAATTTAGTTGATTTTTCACTCTCATTCCCAGGGCACCAAATACCTATGCTTTGGGCAAAGTTTGATGACCTGGGTATGAGATAGCTCATGAGGATATCTCATTGGTTTTCAGTGTGAACACCAACAATCACCAACCCAAAGTGAAGGTATTTGATGACTAATGACTAGTCTATTGATTAGCCTTTCTTGACACAGTTACATTTGCTCAAATACAAAGTTTCTAATCCCGTCTCTGAATGCGGTGCGCTACGTTTCTTGAATGCTATGAGTCGTAGGTCTTCAGATCATTCAGTGGATGTTTAGCGAGACATCAGTTCTTCTAATTGCTAAGTCATATTCCAAACAGATTCTTTGAAATGATATATTCAGTCACGAATACTTTAGTTTTACAACTGTTACAATGAATTGTTTTTCTAAAAGATACCATCTGTTCTGTCAAACCTGATATGCTGTAATTTATTGTCAATGCTCTGTGCTGATGACCTCCGTTGTTGCCTAAAAACTATGAATAACACACCCGTTGGCTTCACTGTTGCACTGGGGGATATGTTTCTCTATTATGATGAACCTGGGCACTGTACTTTATTATACGTCTATCCCACACATCCTTTAAATGCTCATTAGTGCATCAAATGTGGAATTATCAGTCGTTGAATACTGTCAACAAATGTCCCATAACTTCTGTTTGATTACATTTTGCTGAAATCTGTTTTAAGAAATGTGTTAAATTACTTAAAGATTAAACTGCATTTGTGGCCTGTTTTCAGCAAGAATTAATGGACTTTGGGCTGAGTGCCACAGAGAGGGTTTGGGAAGAGGAAATTATTGGGAAACAGATGAACAGATTGGTTGGTTTTGGTCCTTACACCTAGAATAATGAGTGCTTCACCTTTTACTGTGATACTGTGGGTCCATATCCAACATACAAAGGATCAAGCAGCTGTGTTTGGGATGTCTGGAGACAACATTTTGATGTTTCAAGCGTCGTCCTCTCTCCCTGCTAACTGTGATGTGATTTGGACTTTAAACGGCAGATCTGAAGCTGAAGCATTTTCTCTATTAACAGTGAAATAAGCCTCCGAAGACCAACAAAACACATTCACTCTTCATTGATGCAGTGGAATCAACTACTGTAATTTCCCCTCAGACCTTGAAAGAGCAGCCGTTGCCGATGAGTTCGGATCTTACAAATGTACCACTGTGTCAGGAGCTTGTGTCAGGGCTGCTGCTGCTGCTGCTGCTGGGGAATCTGGCCGGGGCCCATATAAGTGATTTGGCACATTGGTCCCGATTTCCTGATGATATCAGGACAGTGAATTGTGCACCAAGGGGGTAGCCAAGTGGCCGTATAAAAAACTTATTGGATACGACAGAGCGACCGTGTTGTAGACAGCTGGCCTGAAATACTGTGGGAGTGAGCACTCAGAATGACAATGATACCGATGCCCTCTGCAAACCACCAGTTCACGCTGAGGCAGCACTTTGAAATCCACTGAAGTGACAGAAGGGCAGGATTTACTGCTCAAAATAGGTGATTTTGAATATGATGTGACAGGCATCACTCTCACCCCTTATCACGTCGATTGGAAAAGCCTTGTTATACTTTTTTTTTTTTTTTTATCATTAGGGTTAGGGTTAGGGTTTTACTGTGTTGGCAGTTTTACTGTGTTGGCAGTGCAGCATTATGATAACCATACGCTGTTTAGTTTGATTTTTATCTTAAGTTATTTACACATGAATGCTAACCTCTGCACACATTCCTTTGCCATGAGATACAGGTCACACCTGTGTGCTGAAGGTTAAGTGCCGTGCAATAGGACATGTGAGCTACAGTTTCAGTGGTAAAGACCGCTCATCCATACCTGCCTCTTAAACCAAAAGACTGTTATCTGCGAATACAATACAGTACAGGACAGAGAAAAGCTGGGTGCAGATGTCAGTCAGATCTGAGATCTAAATCTGTTCAACCAAATAAAGAAAAAGAATGAAGTGAGCCACAAAATAATATTGCTTGTTTTATACATAATAATGTTCTGGCATTTAATATCATCAATCAAACAGGTTTTAAAGGGATAGTTCAACCCAAAATTTAAAAAAAAGACATTTTTTCTCTTAGGTGCAGTGATTTTTATCCATCAAGACTGTTTTGCAGTGTTTTTTCAGGGATATCAGTGGTAGAGATGCCTGCCATCTCTTGAATATGAAGGAACATGATGTCACTTCGCTCGTGATGCTCAAAGTCACAAAAAAATACATTAGAAACATTCAGCAGCAATGTCTCTTTCCAGAAATCATGACCTTGCTTACTCAAGATAATCTTATCTTCTGTTTATTTACTCCCGCCAACCGAACCACCAAAAAGAAGGAAGCATGCATCTACTCATGGACAAGAGGCTCGCTCATGTTAGAGCTGAGCAGAGGATGACGCCATTGATGTTTGCATCCCACGCTGTCCAAAGCACAAGCTTCTTATCAACGAGTAGATGCACGTTTCCTTCTGCATGGTGATACAGTAGTTTTGTAGAAAGGAAATAGCTCCTGCATTAATCTTCTCACATAAAAGGTTGATTATCATTAGAAACCGTGTCATGATTTCTATTAAGAGTCATTGCTGTTGAGTCTTTCAAAGTACTTTTTGGGCGCTTTGAGCACCACAAGTGGCTGATATCTATGAGTTTTGGTAACCAAAATAATCTAGAGGTATGAAAAAAGACACCACAGGTAAGAGGAAAAAAATGTGTTTGTGATTTGTGTGTTTAGTGAACTATCCCTTTAATCTTGCCTCAACTTTAAATGTTGCTATGAAAAGACCTGCTCTTGACTGACAGTTAACACGGCCCCTCAATCTACAGCCCTGGGAGTTAACATATTCCCTCCTGATGTATCCTATGTCAGCGTTTGAACCTCCTTTGTGCACGCTGGTGTTAGTATTCAGAGTCAAAGGATATAAATTGGTTTTACTTTCTGTTGTGTTCAGCAGTATTGGACTTTGGCTGTATTTGAGTACGTTTCTCACAGAAAGCTGCAGAAAACTGAGGCTGGAATAGATTACAAGTGAAATTCATTTAAACTCCAGAGCTATGGAATCGCTGAGTGTTGCCAAGAAGATGTTCCCATTGAAATCAAAGGAGGGAAAAAAAGGCGTCGCTGTATGTATTTCCAAGAAATGTGTTACTGGGCGGTGTCTCTGTTATTCAGTCATACCTCGCTGCAACTGGAGGCAAATGAGAGGAGGGAGAGTACTAATAATCAAACCATGTGGAGCTGATCACAGATTTTCCCTGTCTTGGACTGGATGTAAATATCATTACATGTCTAATCAATGAGTTAGAAGTGGAGAGGAGAGATCTCAGCAGGCTATTATATTTTCATATATCTATTGATCTTTGCATGATGACTTATAGTGATGTGATGTAAACACGGCGTGGGAATTAAACATACATCACTGTCACTCTGGAGGAGCCGATCCCTGGCAATAATTACACAGAAGACGGAAACAGACCTCGTTCAAAACACTCACTTTTAACTCTCTTCCGCTTCACTAAGTTTATATTAACACTACAAATTCCCCCAACAAGTTATTGTATCTTTACATTAAGCTGACACTTTTGTCCAAAATGACTTATAGTAATTCATACATACATTCATGCACAGGCCGCTTTGCAAGGTGCCGACCAGTACATCAGGAGCAGTTTGTTGGTTCAGTGTCTTGCCCATGGACACTTTGACATGCTGCCCTGGGGAATCTAACCAGTGACCTTCTGATAACAAGACACTGGCTCTACCCCTGAGCCACAGTCGCCCCTTTGACCAATGCATTGAGTTTAATTAGTGTTACCAGTTAATTGAGCTCTGTGATAGAAATGGTCCACCAAGGCCTACGTTGCTGTGCTCCATGTGAGGGGTATCACCATGTAACAATGTTGTCAATAACCGTTATAATTTAGAAAGAATTCACATTGTGCAAATAATCCAGCGTATCCTAAATACATTTCCGTTCCTTTCTGTTCTCGCTTTGTCACAATAAGTGGCAGTAATGCACCTCGAGGCTGCTCGCCAACCGCCATAAAGCAGAAAAAAGAAGACACAGTGGACACAGTGTCCAGCTACTGCCAGCAACACAATCTATCTGTAGTGCAGGGTTAGATATCGCGATAATATTTTTTATCATGAATTCTTCCTCTTTTTATGTAGTAACAATATAATTATTGTTGCTATTAACCAGTTTGACTTCGGTATTTTGCATTATGTACTAGTAAAGCAACTTCATGCAGCTACAGCCTAAACAGTTACATGTAAAACAATACAAACTCAGCATTTAGAAACATTAGCGAGTGTAGAAGCATGTTTTGTTTTGTTTGTTTTTTTTGCCTTTTGGGCTTCCTTGTGAGCCTTGCTTCTTACTCTGTACGGATGCGAGATTCCCCCCCGCAGCCGTGTATGCTCTATGTTAACCTTTTTGCTTCCTTGTGGCGTTTGCTAATACATCACATGCCTCTGAAAAGATCCCAGCCTTTAGCATGCTGCCGGCTGCCCTCGCCTGCATTGTTGAGGGGAGCGAAGTATTCAGATGTGAAGCCTCCGCTCCCTCCCCGGGATGGCAGTCGGTCACTCCACTGGGCTCTGCACATAATGGCTCCTGGCCTGCTCTGCTCCGCGATTGTCTGGAAATGTGATTTTGATGCACTAAACAGTTTGTGTCTGTCATGACTGATTAGCGTCCTTGTTGCGGAGGCGCCAAGTCCTCAGTTGGATGCGGAGGCATGTTTTTGTGGCGAGCATGTTAATATATGGCCGTTTGACCCTCAGGACTAAACAGCACATCTATCAGGACGCGCACAACAGAAGGATCAGATATTTAAAGGCAGGAAGGCGTTTTATGTAGTGAGGACAAGACGATAACAGCCCTACTGTGCTACGTTAAGACAATACAGTTGAAGTGATTTTTAGCTTCCTCAGAGAATAACAAAATAACCTTTTAAAGGGAGTCCATTAAACAGCTATTAGTCAAGAAGTAAGTCAGGGAAAAGGGAGACCTATTTTTCCTTTCCAGGCCTGCCTACATTAACATTTAACAGTAAGGTGGGTCTGCTCAGTGATCTTCTCCTAACTGTTTCCTCCCACTCCGTTTCACCTCCAGCACAGAGGTTGTAGAATTCACCAACCCAATGGCCTTTGTTCCCTCCGTCTTGTAATCAATGCCTTCCTCCACTGTTAAGCACTGGAGTTATTGATGTCTCCACGCTGGCTGCACTGGGACGGCTGCCAAGCCGTGCGAGACTCCTGTTCCAGGGTGACTTCTCCTTGTCCGCTATTGGCTGAGCTCGGAGGTCCACACAGCCCTCCCTACACGTTTAAGTTTTAGGTCCTTGATGGCAGATAAAATGTCACTTTGTCTTGCTCTGCTAAGGCTCAGCCAGCCTTGCAGAAATTCAGAATCGAAATGGACAAAAACAAAGACAAAAGAACCTTTTTAAAGTGACACTTTGGTTGGCGACCAATTCTGAAAACCAGAGCCTCCTTATATGATGGAATGTAACTAAGTACATTCACTCAAGTACTATTCTACCACACATTCACAAGATATACGTCCTGACATTTATATATTAAAAAAAGATTAAATAAACTTTGCTTTAGTCTGAGTTTTTAACTGGTTTTACCGGGATAGTTCAGCTCAAAATCAAAATACATACATTTCCTTTCACCCAGTGATGGAATGTAACTAAGTACATTTACTCAAGTACTGTACTTTCACAGTACAGTTTTGAGATACTTATCCTTTACTTGATTATTTAATATTTTCTGCTATGTTTTACTCCCACTCCACTTTTATCATACTTTTACTCCACAAGATTTATTGGAAAAAAAGACAGTGATTTTGACAATTAAAAAATGCTCAGTTTTGCTAATTTTGCTTTCGATAATCAGTCAGGCCTGTAATCTGTCAGCCCATAGTATAGTATAGTTAAAACATGTATTACTTTTACTTGTATTTTTGTTATTTAAGTGTATTTAGTATCCCATACTTTAAGGTGGTAGTTGGGCTATCATTCTGAACATGACATCATAATGAATTCTTTGGAAATTTGTCTGAAAGAAGAAGAAGTTTATGGGATTTGTAGTTGAAGCCAATATCGATAATCTTTTTAATTGAGAAACGTAATATTTCCATTTCTGTGTTAAATGCAAATGACCATTTTTACTGTGGCTTGAGACGTAGTTCACTCTCGCATTGAGAAATGTGGATCAGCAATCAGTTGCCAGGTAAACGTGTCCTTGCCAGCAGACACTAGAAGCAAGGAATTTCACACCATGTTTCTGTTTTCATTCATCAATATTACACATGGTCCCAGTTGTTGTTGTCACCCTTCGCTACCTGGAGTGTTTTCCAAGTTAGTACACTGGCTAATTCAAAATAAACAGCACATCCATCCTCTGTCTCTAACGGTGCTCTGGTTGTTTGTGCCACAGGGCTCCTCCCAAGGCTGGAGCCTCAGAGCTGGAGGTGATCTCCCAGCAGGTGGAGGAGGACAACCAGTGCGTGGCCCCCGTCCAGCTGGTCAGCTTTGCCTACAGAGACTTGCCTTTGGCCGCCCTGGACATCTCCCTCGCTGGATCCCAGCTTATCTCAAACCCGGATGAAGAGGACAACAGAGAGGGGTAAATCCAGCGATTTCGCTCTGACATCACCTATCATCCTCTGCTGTTGCTCAACCACAGTCAGTAAAACCATCTGCAGTGATATTATCGTCATCTTCATCATGTTATTATTGGTATTTTTGGATATTATTAGTTTATGTGAAGGTCACTTGTTTCTGAAACCACACGAAGCTGAACACTCCTACTTTCTTCGAAGAATATCAAAAATCATACAGCTTGAGAGAAAAAAAATAAGACTAGTATGATTATCAATGAAATCTTTCTAGAATTAATTTGCGTAATAAAAAGCCCCGAATGTAATTATACATTGATCGATGTTCCTGGTGTTTGCCACCACAGCTAGGATGACATTAGAAATGTGATGTCTGAGACATTGTCTCTGCTTTGTTGCATGAAGTGCTACATCCATAATTAAGGCAGAATTGCAATTACTACAATCTATAATCTCGCCCAGCAGAGAAAAGCTCTGCCGTCACTCTCCCCGTCGCTCGTTATTGCACATGGTAATTACACCTGGCGTATTGAATCACCCCTCATTTTATATTAGAGTCCGGGAGTCGAGGATATTTGCCGATGAATTTATTAGTGTCACCGCGTTAAATGGACAATGTCTCCGCTGATGTGTTCATTTCAGCTCAATGACACAGCAATTTCTCGCTCCTAGACAGGCTTCTGTTCGTAACGTCGATTTCTGGCAGAAAACAAAGGCTGTTGTTAGCACCATGGCTTTCCTGAAATGTCAGGGGCCTGTGGCGCCGCACGTCCAGGGCTCGTGTTGTTTCCTTATCACCATATCACTGTGCTACAGGCCCAGCACTCTCAGGACAGGACACGCCCCTCATAGAGCACCCCTGTAGCCAGTGTCCATGGCTCTCCACTCAGGAAGCGTGACTCACAACCCTTTGGCACACTGCGATGTTGGCATCCGTGCAGAGAAAGTGGACAAACAGCATAAGCTTAATTAGAGCATCCGGCATTTCGCCATCCAAGCCCCGGTGTGTCAGCTGAACATGTCCGGCTGGACTTTGCCCGGCCTGGCCCGGGCCGGGCCCGATGTCTCTGTGGGACGGAGGGCAGGGACAGATGGGTCCTGTCCCAAACACCCACTCTTTCATCATACCTTGTATCGTTCTCACTCCGTCCTGCTCACAAAAAGGACTGAAAACACGCAGATAGCAGTGCAACAGCAGAAGGCGGGATCTGGCAGGCCAGTAACATTATCTTCACAGTGGGCACTCTCATACGGCACCATATGACACCCTGGTCCCCTGGGATTTGGCACCGTGCAGTGGAAAAGTCATGCAGTGCCAAGAAATCTCTCTGAGGGATTGATCAGGTCAAAACTGTGAATATTCTTTCTCCCCGCAAACAACCAAGGCGTTCATTCCGATCAGAGAAACGCCTCCCTCAGAGTCCATGAAGCTCGAAAGTATTCGGCCGCCTCGTGAAAACGTGTGCAGTCTGCCACCCATGTGAGCGCTGCAGTGTGTTCAAAGAGCTTTTTAGATTGGAATTTATGATTTTCAGGTCACATGCATTCCAAGACACACCTGTCATCGCAGTTTCATGCAAACATTCATTGTTTGGAAGCCTTCTTGGAAAAGCAGCAGAGCCAGTGTGTCGTCGCTGGTTCTGGGTGCCTCTGTGACTCACGTCTGTAGCATCAGAGGAATGACATGAAGGTGGGATGTGTCCCATGATGCAATGTTTTAAATTAATCGAGACTGTTGAAGGCCAAAGTAATGAACTTCATGATTTTCCCCACTCTGTTGGCTATTTTTCTATTGTTTATAGGAATATATAGTCACAGATACTCCTCTGCATGCTGTGGGCAATTTTTAGCACTTAATAAATGATCGTATAGAAGAATGCACACCTACTTTCAGTGCCTTGCTATGGGGGTTGCAGTGGTTTTGCGCATTCATTTTAGTGATTAGCAGGACAGTTTGTTTTCATTCCTGAGATGTATTTATATCTTAGTTATGTCATTTTCTGGATGGGAAAACAGAAAGAAAAATAAGACGACTCACACACTGCAGGGCTCCAGAATCCAAATTATTGAATGCCAAAGTAATAGCATTTCAAGCAAACCTGCTCTCCTTCAGCGAGATGAAGAGCCGAATGGGACTAAATGGATGTAACGTTCATACTTTGGTCTGAATCCAGACACAGTGAAAGGAATCTTTACAAAAATGGTCAGAGATGGGAAAAGAAAGTGGTCATTACTTTTGAATTGAATTTAAATCTCTGATGATGAGATCGTGGTTTTGTTGTATTTTATATGACTGGAAAAAAAAAGCAAAAAAAAAGCAGAAGAATACACACCAGAGATGCGCATTTAGTCTAGCATGGCAGCATCTCATGGCTCTTTAACAGCAGACGTGGGTGATCACGTAGGAGGTGGATGTTCTTGCGGACTACAAGGTGCACACGCAGTACTTGCAGATTCTGTGCAGTGGTGAGTTGGTTGGAAATATTAATAGATTTTGGCAGCGCCATATTCTCCAGATCTTGCTAGAAAAGTCCAAGATGGGGGTGGTGTGATTTCTACATCCACCTTTGGTCACGTAATGATTGTCTCATTTGTATAATTTTTTTCAATAGTGGATGCTTTTTTGGTAACTACATATATTAGTTATTTTTTAAATGAAGATTCATTTTGATTAAGCCATAACAACCTAACCAATTTAGCAGCAATCCCTGCCTATTAATAATAAAAAATAATAAGCATGTCTTTAAAGGGTCACTGCATAAATGTTCCTCATTAAAGCGTGTTTACTGCATATGTGAAGAAAGTAGCATGGAACCTTTTGTGGCTCAAGAGGAAGCTGCATGTAATCTGATAAACTGCCTACAGTGGCAGTCACTTAATAGCTAAATTGCATTGTGGGTAACATAGACACCAGTCCACTGTTGGACTCATTATGGACAGTTTAAAAATGATAAACAATACAGCTTTTTATTCCAGGCATTCGTCTTCCTTATTATAACCTGGCGCCTGCAGTACCCACAATGCAACTTAACTACTAAGTGACATCACTGGAAGCAATTCAGCAGCTTCCTCTGGAGTCATAAAAGGCTTTAAACTACATGTTTTTCACATACTGTATGCAGTTGTACTCATAAACAGCATAAACAAATTCACTAAAAATATTTTGGTACCAATCCCTTCCTTCTGCAGTCATTTCAGAAAATATCACAGATCGCAGCTCACTCACAGAATGCGGGTGAGGCAGTTAAAACAGTGATGAAGCTGTGTGTTTATATAAGACACTGTACATGTAAATGCAATAAAAATGCAGTAGAGAGGTGGTGTGTTGAGATCTTCTACCTTTAACCTGCCCTCTTATCATGACCTCCGGACTGAGTAGAGCCCATGACCTGCCCTCTATCTCCACGTCCTGCGCTTGTCTTAGGTTATCAGCCCCCACATCAGCCTGCTGCCCACAGCAGCACAAGCATATGCAGTCGACCTCCAGGGGCCAGACTGAGAGGTGTGAGGCGCTGCATCAATGACAGATGGTTCATATGGGTCAACCTGTCGCTTTGACGAGAGGAGAGCGGAGGCGGAGGGTATAAAGAGAAGGATGGAGGGAGGAATGGAGCGCACGACCCTCCTCCACACTTTCATTCACAAAGCTTCCGGCTGCAGATCACAAGGAAATGGCTCCATTCGATGGATGTCACATCTCTTCATGTTGGACAGTAGTGTGGGATTAATTCTGTGCCATGTTGCATGGTGACAGCCACAGCTGCTGGCTGATGCAGTGTGAAATGTTGGATATTAGATAAGCTTGAGTGTGCTCAGGTCAGCTTAGATTTATTACATTACTCAGTATCTACAGAGTGCTCAGACTTCCTCTGTGGAATAAAGTTCTCGGACCACCTTTTCACTCGCTGAAATGCATTAATACAGAGGTATGTCAACAAGCACATAATCAAAGCTGGGTTGACAACGCTCAAGGTTGAAGTAAAATGGAATAATTAGAAAAAAGGTAGACCGCAGAATATAGCACTGAAGGACCCTGCCAGAGTCTAGTATGAATCTTGGCAGCAGCAATATTTCATGGGGCTTTGGAAGCGGAGCCGTACTATACCTGTTCTGTGTTGATGGATGTCTGAAAAGAGAGCAGGATTTCTGTTTTTTCTTTTTTTTTTTTTTCTCTCCCCCCTCTGACTCTATTTCAAACACACAGAGGAACAGTCCTCTCCATCAAATTGGCTCTCTCGCCTGGCACCATGTGCGACACAATAGATGACATTTGAGTGCAGGGTTTGAGGGTTTGTTAATATTCACAGACATGCAAAGTGTGAGATTGCTTTTTAGGCTGAGAGCGGGAGAGATCAAGTGTCCTGGTGAAAACCCATTTATCAGGGACAGCTTGTCTGCTGCTCTGCACATGGAGCCCCATCCATCTCCATTTGCTTAGTATCTGTGGCCCATTTCTCCGGCAAAGACCAGCTCCGAGTCGCCTCTGCCAGGTTGTGGGATGCAGGGAGTGGAGCGATGATGACTGATCGCACTGGGAAACCAGTGGGAAGGACTGGTTATACTGGAAAGCTGTGTGCATTTTCAATAGTCAAAATGTTTTACTTGCTACAAGGCAAAGCCTAAACTTAATACATTGCCGTCTGTAATTGATTAGCCCTTTTTATTTTATTTGTTAATTTATCACAAAAGGTTTAATTCCCCCGGCGTTAGACTGTAAGAGATTAATAGTGGTGACACATGGAAGCTCTAAAATGTACAATTGATTACCTATGATAACTTCACTTTGTTCAGCATATTTATTGCTTAGCTGGGTTTCCTCTCCCCGGGCTTTTTTGCTTTCTTTTGGCTGTGATAACACAGATGACTCAGCAGTGGTTACACAGGAAAGGATGAAACCAGTTGTTATGTTGGCATTTTTCCTTTTTGTTTGTTTTTACGCAATCCAGCAAGATGCCCCACCTGTTCTTTCACTGGAAACAGAAGTTTAAAAAAAAAAACAAAAAAACAAAACATGCCTCTTTTGGTGTATAAAGTCAGTTAAGCAATAACTGTAACGTAGAGAGTTTGAACAGCCTGAATGGGATGAAGTCCTCCAACCTCTGCTATTGAGTAGCCTGCAGGTGCGCGGTTGTGGTCCATTTTCCCCTGCAGGAGCCTGCTGAGTTCAGCAGATTGGTGTGAATTGGTTGAAGTTAATACCAGAGGAACCAAGGGGCTATATAGTTATATATTCTGCTGCTCTGAAGTAGTGTCTGACATTACACCTGCAAAAGACGATTACTTCAGTTCAGAAGCTTTTCCCCCCGGTGTTCACATGTTTCCAATGATGGTCATGAGATATTCATGAGATGTCTGCAGCTTGAAAAAACGTAGCTTGTCAACATAAATGGACAACAGAGGTATTCAGTGTCTCACTTTTAACTTTATTGGATGTCCCAACTTTTTTGTTTGGACCCTCTGAGGGGTCCCAAGATAAATATCGTGGCTCTTGAATGTTTGGGAAAAAGAACTAATATTTGTGTTACATAAATTTATTTTTATTTTTTGGGACTTTTGGGGACTTCTATATATATTTGCTTGTGTTACATTCTTGAGCCTTTCACCTTTTTAATCCTTGTTTGGTGAACTACTGTCAGCTCAAATTTTGAGCAGACACTAAACCCGAGATTAAGAGTCTTGTAGAGCTTATATTTTGGGGCTGCTTGGGTCAAACAGATTGGGAACCACTGTACTGAAGTTACATTTTTCAAATTGTTTTCCTCCTAAAAAATAATGAACATTTTTTGGGCACAAAGTATAATTTACAGGTGTGCTTGAGTACGTGAATGGCCTGGGCCAGTTTTTTAGATTCATAGCATGATTAATCGTTCTGGAAGTAAATGTAATTGTGTGTCAGCTGCCACAGGTCTGTACCCTAATGTGCTGGAGTTTTTCACCAGGCAAAGTTGCTCTGTTGTAAATGTGCAATCAAGACATCAATCAAGAGTTCCAATCAATTATTTAGAGGCCTTGCACAGCAGTGCAACTCATTTGGAGCGACACTATTTTAAGCTTTCCTTCGCAAACATTTTGAGGGAGAGGTTAGTGTTTGCAGCTGTTTATTGGTTGTTTGTGTGCCTGTGTGTGTGTGTCTGTGTGTCTGTGTGTCTGTGTGTGTGTCTCTGTGTGTATATGTGTGCTACGATCAATACCTCAGACGAGTTGATAGAGTCTTTCAGACTCATTACTTCTGAATGAATTTTCTCCTTTGCGGCCCTTCCCGTCTCTCTCTCACTCCCTCTCTTAACCCACACAAACAGAGCACCACCTCTCTGATTTAATTTCCATTTAACTTGCACCTAATGAGTTTACATTGTTTTGTATCCCATCTCAATTACAGGAGACAGTATAATGAAAGAGATGTTCCTTGCGATAGGCTCCCCACCTCAGCGAGAGATACTTAGCTGGGGCCGGAGCCAAAGCTCTGTCCTGTCTGTGTGAATGGGCCCCAGCAGAGCGGCCAGACACCTTCCTCTGTGCCAATCAATCTGCCTGATGTCTTTGTCCGCTCTGTCCTGTCTGGCCCCTCTGCTGCCACGGCCGCTGCAGCCGGCATCATGTACAGCATGCCATCACTTCCATCTCAGGCCGCTATTGATCGCTCTCATGATCTAATCCCCTCGCTCTGCGCCGCTGTCGGGCACACTTCGATCCTCCCTCACTGTGTTACCACTGCAGCCGCTGGCCTGTTGATGTCTTTATGAACCTGTCCACACTACATGCCACGCTGCATCTCTCATTTCCTCCACACACAGTGTTCTCAACTGTGTGTGTGTGATGTTTACTTCTGCACACACGTATCCGTCCGGTTCCCATTCGTTCTGCACCTGCCGTGACCCTGGAAAGAGAAGGAGAGGTGATTTTCTTCCTGGGCTCGCTCCACCAATGAAGCAGCTTCACTTCCTCATAAATACTTCAGGTCTCCGGCATTCAAGGTTTAAAGTGATTTCCCTAAAATTAAGTTTCTGAGCTTGGAGTAATCCATCACTGCCTTTTACTCTGCATTCAGACAGGGTTTTTCTTTACAGGTTTATTAAATTAATACCTTTTCTGCCTGCCTTGTGGGAGCAGTCTGAATGAATTATGATTCCGCGCAGCATGAGTTAAATCATGCTTTTCGGTCCTCAAGGTAAGTGAGGTGGCTCCTATGGTGTGTGTGCAGCTCATTCCGTCTTTTAACTAATGGTCCACAAATGTCTGGTGACTGTGTGTTAGGTGTATCATTAGGTAAATGTTTCTTTTTCTTGGCTCTCCTCCACTGGCAGATGGGGTTTGACATTGTTCCTTGGGAACAAATCGGTGCCGGGGTAAGTCTCCATGGTATCTGCTAATGATACCATTACCCTCCACCACCTCTTTGTCACCCCAGGTGTTGAGCTCCTAATCTGTTGGCTTTGGCTGGTACTGAGAGTTGCTGCAGAGGGCTGAGTGCACCGGTTAGCCTCTGGGAGAGCACTGACACAGTGTGGCCTAGCTCCAGCCTCTCTGCTGACCTTGGTGAAGGATGGAGAGGACGTGTGAGAGCAGCACACCAGAGGTTCAGCTGCAACTGCAAAATGACGCCACTCACTAGGTTCCCCCCTCTACGTCAAGTTGGCTACATGTCAGCAGTAACACTAACGGGGGGCGGCTGTGGCCTTTGGCTCATCGGAAGGTCACTGGTTCGATTCCCCTGGTCTGCATGTTGAAGTGTCCTTTGGCAAGATACTGAACCCAAAACTGAGACGAGGTACTCATGAAGTAATGATTCAGTCCTCAAACCACTCGTGCGCTACTTTTATAAGCACTCGTAAAATAGTGATGAAGTAATTAGGGATTATCTATTAAGTAATCACTGTTATGTATGACTGCTTGGGTGCACAGAGATAATAACAAATATTATTCACAAACCACTCGTGGAGAAAGTGGTCAGTATGATCAATTCATACATATTCATGAACTAATCATTACATAATGATTCATGAATATCGGATCTCCAAGTCTGTTCTTTAGTAATTATAAATATAGTTAGTCATGCTCTCTGCAAGTCCATCAGCCATTTTTCACATATCATAGAATTCTGTATTCAACCCATCCTGAGAGGGCAGTTTTGTTTGTCTTTTTTTCTTGTTCTTCATGATATTCAAATGAAATTCTTTGGGTTTTGGACGGTGAGTTCAACAAAACTAGACATATGAACATGTCAAGTTGTGGTTCAGGAAATTTAAACAAGCATTTCTTTTATTTTCTGACCATCAGAATAAAATGGAATAAACCCTTTAAATCAATCTGCATCTTTCTCTATGTTCCCTCTCCCTCATTCTTCCTTCTCCAGCTCCCCCCTCCTTCCTCTCTGGCTCTCTCTCCAGTTCACTTTTGGACGAGTCCCAATGTCTTTGAACCGGCTGCACCCCGCTTCCTCTCCCAGTGTTTGCCTCCTTCATTCTGAACCAAGTGGAGAGGAGAATAAATTGCATCCTCTCTTGTCCTCTGACAGACATTGCCCGTAGCTTTCCTCCTATGGGGGACAGGTGACAACGGATAGCTGCTATTTTCAAAGAAGCGTACTGCCTTTCTGAACGTTGCCTCGGAGAAGGGACATCAGCCCCACATGCACACACCTTCCTCTCTGCATCGGGCTTTTCTAAAGAGTACATCTGAGTAGCGTGTGTGTGTGTGGAATGGAGAGCTGTAACAGGAAGGGAAAGCCCCGTGTGCCTCCTGGAGATTTGTCATTATTTATTGACCATAAATCCCCAGGAGCCACAGTCAGTCACAGTCTCTGATTGGATGGACTTGAAGAGGGGGGAGTAGGGATGGATTTAAGGCAGGTCTGACACTCACATCTTCAGGCACAATGTACCTGGACAAGAAGCGAGCACACGAGGGACGGCGGCTCACTCCACACTAATGGAGAATATACAGTAATGTCACAGAAATCCGTAGCTGCTAAACCAGTGGAAGGAATGACAGGGTATAACACAGATTCTGGGACCAAGACGTGTTTTATTACCCACCCAAATTTCCGCCTCGTCCCTTCACTCTTTACCAGCCAGGCAGGCAGGTATGACAGTGCAAACATTGTCACAGGAAAAAATAAGATGAAGGCATTGAGATCCAGTTAAGCAATCAGCTTTTTGGCTGCGTGCGACTGCGCCCTCCAGATGGTGCACATGCATCCCCACTGTCATGCCGGGGAGAGCTACATCTTGCGGTCAGCCAGCTTGCAAATCAGCCATCCAGAGCTCAAACAAGAGCCGAGCCAGGGAGCTAACTACCAGCCTGGCTGTTAGCAAAACAGTCACCCAGATGGGCAGTCAGCCAGCCAGTCAGCTTGCCAGTTTTCAGCCAGAGACCTGAGTCTCCTGTTAGGAAGGTGACTGAAACACGGGAGACTCTAGTCGCCAGAATGAATGTTGGCAATGTGTGTTTCTGTAAACAATGAATAAGTTTAAATTCTACATTTGTTTTTTGTTTCTTCCTGTTTCTTCTTCGGGTTCAATTTTAATCTTTGTGCTATGATGATAATGTGCTCTGGTTAGCTTCAGGCATAAAAAAACACTTGTTTGGGGTTAGGAAGAAAAACAATGCTGTGGCTAAAAATACCTGCTTTTGTTGCCAGAAACACGTCAGGAAATGTCTTGTATGTGTAGTCATGATGGTACATATGACACGTACGAAATCAAAAATACCCACGGTTTTCAGGAAACATAAAATGCCAACATTTTATCCTGGTGACTGGGCGTACAGAACCACAGAGTTAAAAAGTAACCATAGTAGTGTTAAAGATACACTTGCGAGCATGTTCTGATGAGATAGACACACATTATTTAATGCGCGATCGTGAATTACATTAGCTGCCATGTAATCTGCTCCCAAAAACAGGCACAAAATAAACTAATGGCTGCCTTAATAAGTCAACCACTTTGCTAGATGACGCCCAAAAGGAGAGCTTTAATGGGAGGAGGAAGGTTACTGAGATACTGGTTTTAATGAGGAGATGATTCCTGAGCTGAATTACTTCATACTAATATTTCATCTCAGAGCCAGCAGAACATGTATTTATGCCTCACATAAATTCAAGGCTATAAATTAATTTCGGCATCCATGTTCTAAAAATTTGTATGCAGAATGGAGCCCTCTGCTGAGAGATATTTATAAGAGTGTTGAGTGATAGAAAAAGGAGCAGAGTCAAGGTTGAATACACCTCACGATTTGTGTATCTTGACGTTTCTTGTGTTTTATTGATTTGACCTTGGTTGCTGCCTGTCAGATCCACACTCTGCACCAGTATTACATTCTAAAATAACACCACAACAAGACCTACCATTTATCTTTGTATCTTCTGTCTCTCTCCCCGCCGGTCAGGTCGAACTGGCTGAAGCCGTGCTGTGGGCGAAGGGCAGCGCTGTGGCAGGTCTGTCTGCTGTCGGCGGGCTTCAACTGTTTCCTGGTGGCCTGTGTCATTCTGGTGGTGCTGCTGCTGACGCTGGAGCTGCTTATCGACACCAAGCTGTTGCAGTGTGAGTAGTAGAAACCAGGACGGTGTGACGTCACCTGAGATAGAAATGTGGGGGGGGCATTGTGCTGGGGGAAGCATGTTTGTTACACTCATTGTGTGTTGGTCCTGACTTGCTGTAGCATTCCTGGAGAGAGAGCAAAAAGTGGACTGCTCCGTCAGCACAAGTATTTACTGATTGTTATACAAAGGCACTGGGCCAACGGAAGCATAGACTTGGGAGCGATGACAAGAGAAGAAACTTAATTAGCACAAAAATTAAGCCGCACATAGATCATGTCCCCGTGATCTCGTTAGACTGAGCTGCAGTTTGGATGGAAGGATTTGGCAAGAGGATTAGAAGTGGCCATAAAGCTATAAAGCAGAGAATGAGGGATGGAAACATTACGATATTTCCTCACAGCCTGACCAAAAGCTGTTGTCAAAATAGCAGCAACTTTTTACAGGTGATGCTGTCTTTAATCAAAGACAGGCACCATTTACCTGTGCCTGACACGAAAGCACAGGCAGCAGCTGTTTCCAGCAACAAGCAGTCATTTTACTTTTTCTGGCAAGCTGCCTTTAATCACGCAATGAAAATGTAAACAGTGTTCGTTTGAATATGCACAATGTAACAAATACAGAACACTGACACTGAAGCACGCCCTCGCCTTACGCTGTACTGCACTCGTATACACTCAGTACACGAACCCACACTGACTGGAGCCAGAAAAATGATTAGCACAGCCAATATATCATTTTGCTAAATCTATAAATATTTGCATACACGTCAGCCGATAAATCATTTTCTTTCTTGTACATTTAAAGGTCCAGTGTGTAGAATTTAGTGGGACTTGGAGGCAGTAAATGAAACGTAATAGTCATGATTATGTTTTCATTGGTGTATAATCACCCTCGAAACTAAAAGCTATGTGTTTCCTTAGAATTAGCCCTTTTGTTATCTTTAGAGGAAGCTGGTACTCTTCCAATGAGTCATGTTGCACCACCCACAGTAGCCCAGAGCCAAACACCGACTCTAAAGAGGGCTTCTTGCATTTTCCACATATTTGGCCGGCACCGTAGGGGAGGGAGAGGCGAGGGTTGTTCAGTTGGTTGCACTCTGCGAACGCGCTGCTAGATGGCGCTAAACACTGCTCATCGGACCTTTTTGGGGGGATCCTCATCAGAAATGCTTGTTATATATTTGTTGTAAAAACATTCACACTCACATTGGGTCAAAGAGAACAGCTGTGGAGTTCTCTAAACTCTCTTGACAATACTATACCACCTTGAGGTTAGTTAAACAACGTATTTTTAAGATTGCAGCTGTAGGTATATTTGGCCATGCATTTTACTGTTGACACAAGATTAAATATGAAATTCATCCCAAAGAAATGTAGCGTTTCAACAAAACCACGGTTTGCAGAAGCGCACATTGCCAACCATACTATACTCTATTCTAGCCTATGATTTAAGATGCTTGATTGTAATATAATTCAGGACAGTTATTTGGAAGTGACAGAACACTATTAGATGTACAACACGTATGTGAGCATGTGCAGAAGGCCTGTAAATACTAACCTGGTCTTATGTGTCCACTGTATAATGAGTCTCTGTCACTGATGATCCTTCCTGGGACCTGAAGCTCTGATCAATCATGGTCTGGGGAATATTATCCCCCCATTAGCTTTGCACAGTTAACACAAAATGTCAGGTGGTCGAACTGCCACTGTGACCAATGTCACCCCTGTCTCACCTTCATCTACATCATCTGGCACGGTGGAGGCATCGTCATTCATCATAAGTGGAAGGTCGAGGGGTCGCGACCTGTTTGATGTCACAGGGATGAGTGAAGAAGAGCACACATGATGGAAATGTGGCTCGAGCAGCGTCCAAATGCATTCAGGTCTTTACTGTTCCCCTGGGACTCACTGACTGACTGACTGACTGACTGACTGACAGGAAGGGGCGAGACAGACAAAGGAAAAAGTAAGACAAATGCGTGAAGTGAGATTAGCGGACAAAGAAATCAGGCGACGCAGAGTTAGCTGGCGGATGAGCGTGTGGAGGACTGGAGGAAGATGAATGGACTGATAGACAGATCACTGAACACGGCAAACAAAGACAGATGGAGGGAGAGGTGGCGCATGAAGAGAAATGCCTCAGCTGACAGCCGAGCGCCGTTCGAGGCTGTCCACAATTAGCCTGATGAATAGACGGGGAGATAGAGACATGCATGTACAGCGTGTGGTGAATTCATATTTATGAGGCTGCTTCGCGCCTCTGTCTGTCCCTCATTTTTACCACTTTGGTGCCACTTGTCAGCTGTTAGAAACTAAAACATACTGCAGCATCCATCTTTCGCCCCCTCATGTCCAGGGACATCACAATACATAAGTAATGTTACTTGATTACTTTCCGTTACTTGTTGATTACCTCAATCCCAAATGCATGCAAATATGTAAGAGAAAAGAGATATCAATAAGATTAATATTATTTCAGATGAATTGTGTATTCAGTAGAGATGGAAGAAACTAATTACAGCTACTCAAATTTTTTGGTATTTGTACTTTATACTTGTATTGTCTGTAATTTTACTCAAATTTAAGTAAGCATTACACCATATTTTTAAATCATAATTGAGTACTGAGCACATTTTAAATTCATTTCCAAACTTTTCAGCGTCATTTTTGTAGCCTATACGGCTCTGATCACAAATGGGCCAATGTAAACCCTGATAGACACACAGAAAACTAAAAACTGTGCAGCAGGCACAGGTTTGGAGAAGTGACCGTGACCACTGAGCACAGCAGAGCAGGAGTTATTAAGACTGAAGATTTGGGGAAATGGAAACCCTTATGATTGAAAGCCTGCTACTGATAATGCATTAAACATCAACGGTTAGAAAGTAACTAAAAATCTGAGCAGCGTTTGAGAATACTAACTGAATACTGTTACCTTTTTTATGTATCCTAATTACATAATCCGATTACATTTATTCTGTCACTCCCTACACCTGTTCATGTCTCAGATCCCCTCCAGACACGTTTTAATGTGTATTTATAAATCTGTACTTTGACTAATAACGTCTTTTCACAAAAGGTTTTTATATTATCTTGTTAAAACCTTCCAGATTTCAACTTCTCCCTTTTGACCTTTAATTAAAAAAAAGTCTGTTCTCAGTGTTTGTGAACTGGGGGCTTAAGGTTTCCACATCACACCTGTGTATGCTGAGTATTGGACAAGAATTGGCATGTGATGTCACAAATCATGCTCGTAGGCCCGCCTCTTAAAATCAGTTTTTCAGTCAGCACAGAGAAAATTCACACTTAATCTGAAAACAGCCTTCTGACGTTAAACTCTGCACATACATCATTCTGCACGGTGAAACTCAAACACTCAACGGTAGGAACAAGAAGTAAAACACATTTACTGGCTGTAGAAATAACCAGTTGTTTTTCTTGTATTCCCTCAGTTAATAACGCGTTCCAGTTTGCCAGCATCATCCACTGGATCAGCCTGGCTATCCTCTCTGTGTTCTTCACTGAGGTGAGTGTCTGTCTTCCCCTCCGCTCAACACAACAACAGTCTCCCTTACAGCTGATGCTGCAGCCTGTCAATTAATGCTATGCCGAGCAGTATGTGGGGCCAGCGAAGTACAGCGCCAGGTACTCGTTGGAAGACTAACGGCGACGTGAAGCAGCCCGTGCCCTCTGTCCCCGCTTGATTAGATCCTAATTAGTGGAGGTGAAACCATGAATGGTTTGACTGATGGTTTAACTGAGCCGAATATGAGATCACACAGCGAAGATCTACATCAGTATTGTGAAAGAAACTTGTACAACGGCTGCTGTTGAAGCCGGCACATTTGGTCCCTCTCGGGCTATTCCATTGATCCACAGCACAAAACACTTTAAAATGCAGATGGAGCTTTTTTCTCTGCTGCTACTTTTAAATAATTTCGAGGCCGCAGGTGTGCCGTATTGATTACCATTTTCTTTACAGCAGCCACATTTGTCTTAGTTCCCTGCTCCCTGGCCACCCCACCGCTAAATTCTGTGTAGCCAGAGTTTTACTTATCAATAAACACACCCCTCTCAGTGATGGAGAGGACATAGCAGGGAGGCTGGTTTCTGCTCCAGTGCAGCCTTGAATATGTGAAATGAGGATGGGGGGCTCGGGGATGTTTGCCCTCTGCAGCCCCTGCTGCGTCAGCAGAAGGACCTAATTGCAGTGTCTCTAACTGTTTGGATGAAATCCTGTCACGCCGCGTGTGATGTGCACGAAAATGACGTAATTGATGAATAACCATCGAATGGATGAAGAAATCAGACTCACGACTGCAAATGTTGTTTACTGGGTTTGCAGGATTGTCACTGGGATTTACTCCACCTGCATCAGCCCGTCTGTCACTGCTCTGCCTTCCATCTCACCACGTGTGTGTAACCTGCTCTCTGTCTCCGTCTCTGTCTGTCTCAGACGGTGTTCAGGATCGTGGTGTTGGGGATATGGGACTACATAGAGAACAAAGTAGAGGTAAGCTCCCATGGGTCCTATTAGTTCTGGTTCTCGGGGCCCCTTTCACTGCAGTGTCATTCCCTCAATGTCATGCCACAGTGGAAGCTACAGACACAACAGCAACCGTGTGTGTGTGTGTGTGTGTGTGTTTTTTTGTTTTTTAGGTGTTTGATGGAGCCGTCATCGTCCTTTCTCTGGCCCCCATGGTGGCCTCTACAGTGGCCAACGGCCCCAGCAGCCCGTGGGACGCCATCGGTCTCATCATCACACTGCGCATCTGGAGGGTCAAGAGGATCATTGATGGTGAGGCTGGGAGGGGCTCGGGGGGGCTGATGTCCCCTGCGTCCTGTCCTTTACTGTCAGGTCACAGAGATAGATACTGCAGTGTGCTCTCTGCGGCATCGGCTCCATCCTATCTTGAGGTTGTTTGCTCAATTATTATTTTTTTTCCCTCCTTTTTCATTATTTTCCAGCAGGAAACGGTGCAGGACATAATCTGCTGTATGAACCAGTGGTTTAAAGCTCGCACAGCATCTGCTGCTTGCAAATTATTTTAGCATATAGGTGTATGCAGAGCATTATAGTTACTGGGAAGAATTCTTTTTAACAATGTTGCTCCCCCTTGTGGTTTAGAAATACAGTACATTATGTGTTCACAGGGATAATTGGAGAGCTTGAGCACATTCTGTGTCAGCTCTTAAGACATGTATAATGAATATACAAGATTCTGTTGGACCGTTGTGCCATTGTGCTGCTATTTTTGTCCACCTTGTGTACAGTACATCATGTGCCAGTGAGAACACGCAGACTTTATTTTTTAACAGAAACAGCAATTGAGTTTTATGTTTAGAGCCTCTTTGGTAAGGAGAATGAGACTCAAGTCATTTGTTCCAAGTCTCAAGCAAGACCAAAGTCATTTTTGGGGGGCAGGTTATGTTAGGTCCATTGTTACAGCATGTTATGTTCCACTTTTTCAACTCTCTCCCCTACAAGATAATGCAGTCTTACCTGAGTTATCTGGTCTTTATAAAGACAAAAGACAAGCTGTCAAGAATGATATTATTTCACAATTTACGAAGCCTGTACAAAAAGCTTGGCAATCATTTGAATTTGTATTATAATGATTTATATTCACTGAAATAAATTTAATCAAACAAATGAAAACATTATAAAAGCTTATTTCATATTATCAATTTGTTTGTTTTCTTCTAAATCAAAAACACGGATTAGTGTGGAACATTTTGCTATTTCATTTTCTCGTCAACTTCTTAGTCGAGTTGTAAGTCATCAAAACAATGAGTCAGGTCTACTTTGGTCCGGCTCATAATGACTCAGGTCCGCATCTCTGTGAATTAATAAAGTCAACGTAGCATTTTGTATGAAGACAAACCTGCAGTTGTTGGAAAACTGACCATAATATGTCTTATATTTTAAGCCTATGTGCTGCAAGTGAAGGTGGAGATGGAGCTGGAGATCCAGCAGTATGAGAAGGCCAAGGCGGTGAGGGAGGAACAGCTTGACCGGCTCACCCAGATCTGCCAGGAACAGGCAGTATGTCCTCTCATCTGTCCCATATCTCTCACCTACTTACAGCTTGCTATTTATAGCTTCATGTTACCAGCAGAGGGCAGCAAAGCCCCACGAAAGACCAGAATGAAATCTGTACTCTGAAAGGCAGAAGACATTGATCACATTTCATCAGTGGATAATACTTTTACAGAAGTCCTGTGGATATCAGATAGCCAGCACTGTGCATTACTTCAACACATTCTATTGACGACTTTAATGTAATAGTTCTCTTATTTTGTAAGTAATATTACTTGGCTAAAGAAAAAGTTGTGTGTTAAGTGCTTTTTATTTCTCAGATATCGACCCAAAAGAGGAAGAGAGCATCGACTGTACCTGGAAAATATTACAGAGACTGGAAATGTGTAGTTTAGTTTGGCATACGAACTGTGTGTATTTTTCCTTGAGCGTCTAAAGGAAGATACAAGTTTTCTTCTATCTGTCTTGTCAGTTTGAGATCAGGCAGCTGAGGGCCCACCTGGCCCAACAGGACCTGGATCTGGTAGCAGAGCGTGAAGCAGCCATGCAGATCCACCATATGTGGGGTAAACAGAGCAGCAGTTTCCAGGAAGTAGACGGACTGGCCCCCGGGGCCTCTGAGCATCACGGGCCAGCGAAAGCAAGAGAGCCTGGAGGGCCTGCAGGTAACCGCCTGGAACACCCAACTCCTTCGTCTCACAGGCTATCACGACCTCTGTGCACGAGGGGGAAGCCAGGTACATCGTGTGCACACAAAGTAGAGGCTGAATTCAAAGATATACTCAGGGCCTTCAGCCTTTTATGTGATTGGAAAGATTGCAGGTTTAAGAAGAAGATTAAATCAAAATTCCCCTCTCATTCTTAGTGGGCACACTGATCCGTCATAAATAACACATAATTCTCAAAGGAATATAACATATGCAGGCTAGTCTAGTTCAGAGACCTTTTAGTGCCACAAAACAAAAAAAAGATAGAAATTAGCATCACCTCTCTGTAAACAACCCCTGCTCTGAGGCACCACACTGTAGGGCAGGCCGGTTTATTGATAATGGACATCACACACTGGCACAGTGCTGGTGTCCTCATCTCTGAAACATTCATCTCACAATCCACATCAAAATTCTGGCGCCACACCTAGATGGACTATAAACCTCTCACACAGTGACAGGTCATAACTTACAGGGCTTAAAGCAACAAAGCGCTGTCAGTGTAGGTGATGTCAGGGCTCAAAACACTGAGGCTTTTCCTTTATCAAAGCCATAAATCACGGCGCGACCTGCCATACGTCAGAGCAACGTTCCTACTCAGACATCCTTTTAACTGGGGCTGCTCCTCGCACGCTCATGTTGTATTGATCACCTGCTGGAGATGGTCCCTGTCACAGTTAAGGCTGAACAATGAGCGGCCCCTCTTGGGACATTCATAAAATGAGTTTGTGAAATCCAAACATAAATGAATATGAGCCATCGAACAGTCCTGTGGGACCTCGGAGAGCACTTAAGAGAAACACTTGGGTTGATTTAGGATCTGTGAAGCACATTCGCACAGAGTGTTGCTCATTCAGGCGGCGCTAGAATAATTTGTTGATTGAGCTATTAGCAGATCAACACATTTTTTTTTACAATTTTAATTACTGATTAGTCATGTATAACACAAAAATGGAAAAGATTTAGTCACTTTAGTCAATGAATGTCTTTCATTTATCCAAAACCAAAAGGTATTCAATTTTTAATTTTTTGAAGAAACGCCAAATTAAAGGTCCAGTGTGAAAGATTCAGGGGCAGAAATGGTTTATGATTTTTATGATGTTTTTATTAGTGTATAATCGACTGAAACTAAGAATCATAGTGTTTTTGTTGCTGTGGAATGAGCCTTTTATAAACAGAGTCTGCCATGTTTCTATAGCAACCCAGAAAGGACAAATCGAACATTCACATTTTTGGCAGTCACCTATGGGAGGGTGAGATGAGAGGCAATCTAAAATCTCACCTACAGTTTAAAGTTTTAATGCTTTCTGTTACGTAACTTTAACCAAGTTGTATGAATTCTGAAAAAAAAAAAAATAAAGTCATTGTTTACATTTTGTACTATCAAAGGATAGTGGTATCTCAACAAAGTTTTAGTACATTACTTGTCATTAACCTCTGTCATCCTCCTCAGATCACCACGGTCAAGATGACATGAACAACTACATCAGCCAGTACTACAGTGAGCCGAGCAGCGGTGAGCATCAACATTATCCTTCTTTACTCTTCCCTGCAGCCCAGGTAGCGCCACTATAATTCAAGACCCTGTGCATTATGTGTCGTTCTTGCAGATATGGGGATCCCAGACCCTGCACGAGTCATCACCACAGCAGCCATAGACGTGCACCTGCCCAACAACCCCAGCCAGCTCCCCTCCTCCTTGGTGAGTGCCGACGCGGTGTCGTCGGGACGCTTGCAGCGCACAGGCAGCTCGGTCAGTGAAGCCTCCACCACCACGGTGTCCCGCAGCAGCTTCAGCGCCCGGCAGCACAGCATCAGCAGCCACACTCTGGGCTCCACCACGGACTGCAGCTCCACGGTGCGCGAGGCCTCCACCTCCACAGACTACAGCGACCAACGCTGCTACCCCCCACCCTACAGCAGCCCTCTGGCCCTGGGCACTCAGCCTCGAGGGAGCCCCAGCGCCGTGGTGCAGGAGCTGCTCTCCTCTCTGTCCGAGGACTCCTGTCTCACCCAGAAGGGCCTGGACCCTGTCAACCTGAAACCGCCCAGCCCAGCAGGTTCCACCAAAACCAGCCCCGAGCTGGAGCACAGGGTCAACATCTACAACAAGAGGAACCAGGAGAGCAGAGTCGGGCTGCACTCCAAGCCTCTCATCCACCTGCAGGGCAACGAGCCTCTTCTAGAGGAGAAGTACAGGATGATGGAGCCAGTGGACGGCCCGGTCAGCCGCCTGTCAGAGACATAAGACTCTGGAACCTCACGGGACTCGCACGTCAGATCAACAGCAAATATTCTGCGGTGTTGTTGGAAGTCACTGGCACATAACTGACTGTATGTCTGCCATCCTCTTTGTACTGGTCTGACGGAAAGTTGAACTCAAGAGAGGAGCACAAAAACAGAGGGCGTGGAGCACTGGAGGAGGCAGACTTGTTATCAGGCACCACTTATCAGGAAAATGACATTCACAGAAAAAAAAAAAAAAAAAACACTTTTTGAGTTTTATGAAACATTTTACCAAAAGAAACCAGCAACAGGGCTCCAGCCCACAATGTTCTGACAACTGTGCTGAAAAAAAATATCTGGCTTTGATGTGTTGAGCTGTGGTTTGATTGTTAGGAAGTGAAACCAGTGAGAGAACGGTGCAGACGGCTTAGTTCCTCTGATTTGCAGGAATTCACTGGACTGATCAGCTCATAGACTGCGAATCACTTCCTCCAAGCTGAAAGGCATGGATTATTTCACAAGAGCAGGTGTATCAGCTGTTTTTGATAGTCGGTCTAGTGTCTGCAAACTCACAGAGAACAGTCCTCTTTGATGGGACTGCTGCAGGGTAACATTGGATCAGTTTCATCTTTCTAATCTTTGTCTTTCTATATTAGCAATGTTAACATTTTTATCTAAATTCTGACAGGAAAGACTGTGGCAAACTTTTGAGTGATTATTTTATCCAGGTGCCATGACTGGAACCTGAACAAAACCCAGCTGAGTCAGATTTTGAGAATTGTCCCTCACTGAATTGACCGAAAATCTACCTGCACATGATAGATTCTGACATCATCCAGGTCTAAGATGTTACTTTTTTATGAGTTTAATGTTCGAAAGCTGTGTAAATATTTCAGGACGGGTTTGATCTTCATATCACAGCCAAAAAAAGAAGAAGTGAGGGACTTGAAGTGGAGCTATAATAATATGTCAAAATGGAAATTATAGCATGAAACTTGAAAAAAAAAAATTGAAACTAACCCTGTTTATTGTACTGTCAACAGGCATTTTTTTTATCTTGAAAGAGGGCATTGCTAAACGAATCCAATAAAGTGAAAACATGGCAACATGAGAAAACCATTAGTTGTCGATTTAATACATATTCACATTCCCAAGAGCATCTCAGTAGGTACATCCTCTACTATGGCGTGAAGAGTTACATCTTAGTCAACTACAACAGCACATCAACATTCCCAAAGATGTCCTTTACAGTCCCAGTAAAATTACATACAAATTACAAGCAAGACGACTATAGGGAGGAAAAACACCCCCAAAAGGTACATACACGCTTATTTATTGATATTTATTGTTTTTTTTTTTAGTATTTTTAAAAACTGGCATCTATATCGCGATTGAGAGTGTTCTTCTGTTTCCAGTCAGAAACAAGATGTTAACAATTATTTCTGCCCACAAACACTCAGAAATATATTAAGGCAGTGGCCATGTGTTCCTGCGGTCGCTCTCTGAATCCTGCTGGTCTCGTATGTGTGATGGAAGTTTGGTTTGTCCTCACTTGTCCAGAGCCGCAGTCATCTCAGGAACAGCCTGAAGAGATAAAACAGTGCAGAGACTCCATTACAATATTCTACCAACATTTTACACTGGCATTACAGCAGGAGCAAATACTGTGAGTATTTTCTGTGTGTGTATTTTTGCAGACTGATTTTTGGGGTCAATACACTAAGCTATCATTTTATCGGCCGATACACTGTACACAATTTTAATTCTAAAATGTGGTTGTGAAACAAAGATGTGTGATTGATGCAGGACGTTAAAAAGTAATCGTTACTGTATAAAATGGCATCAGTGCACTTAAACAGTGAACACTGATATTTTAGTCTTTTTCTGCATTATGACCAATAAAAAAAGTTTTCCTATCAGCGCATACCAACTGATATATCATAAAACAAACTATACACTTGTAGTCGTTCCAGTGTACTTTTAAATTTCCTCTCTGGAAAGATCGTTAGCAAACTCTGTTATAATATCAGGCTTGTCAGCTGAAGGTACTGACATTAAAGACATTAAAATTGCTCTCAGTGGTGTTCAGTTGCACATTTAAATATATATTACACTGTGTTTTATGTCGCCACTATCTGCTTTTTCCTGCTCCAAACTATCATTTATAATGTCGGTCTTTAAAAATCCACCATCGAACTCTAGAGGAAACTCCTTAGGTACTGAAATTTCTATTCATCGTTAATAACTGATGTGACCACTTGAAATATTTCCAGGCTTTACCTGTGGGGATAAATGTAATTTTCATCCTCAGCATATTCCATAGAAATAGATTTATGAGTTTATTAGACAACCTGTCGTACATGCTGGTGCTTACAATATAAATGAGGACACGCTGACTTCAACCTGAGATTTATCAAGACTGGAACTGGCACGCAAACATTTATCACAAGGTTTACACATGCAGAGCAAGATTCTACATGGGAGGCATCTACTCATAAACAGGCTGATAATCCAAGTCGTGTAGTTTTAAATAAGACCAATCCAAGAGTCTTTTATGGTACACATGAGGACGAAATTATTTAATTGGCGCTCTTTGTGAGTGGAGCAACTTCAGAACTGAATCATCACTTACTGCCTGAGTTGGTCAGAGGTATCAACTGTCCATTTGGGGAAAAAGTAGAGAGCCCATCCATTTTAATCAGCTATCTGATCACATGTAAGGCGATCTCATGCAGTAGGACACAACTCTGCGGCCACTAGCTATTATTACTAATCACTTCTACAGAGTTTGTCAGGACACCTGGGCTGCTTGTGCACCACTGAGGGGGCTAAATAAAACATGACCGACAGGACACACATGAAAATCTAACCTCCTAGCCCTTCACAAGCAGCCAACGCTTCTGGCTCACTCTCCCCGAGCACCAGCTAGATACAAGAAAGCAACTAAGCGTGTAAACGTCCTGGCAAGCTGAATACAAAACTGAAGCCACCTTTTAAGTATCTACTGATCACTTTTCATATCTTCTGAGATGCTAATATGTTTCTCTCTGAACAGCAAGCTCAGCCACAACTCTCTTCTGATTAATTCAAGGACTTAATAATTCAACAGTGGCACATTTCCATTAGGGGGAATAAGGCATCGTGCAAAATTTATCAGTTGGAAAGCAAATGTCATATTCTGACTGCCACTCTAGACTCTTAGCTGTCAAAACATAGAGTTAAAACCAAGCATGAGCTGCATGAGTGGTGAGTTTGTCTCACTGCTTGGTTGTCTCCTAATCTGAGATCATAGTGATGTTACTGCAGCAATATCAATCCCAGACACTTACCTTGAAAAGATCAGCGACCAGGCCATAGTCAGCCACCTGGAAAATGGGAGCTTCTGGGTCCTTGTTGATAGCAACAATAGTCTGAATAAAAAAAGAACATGTTTAGCACTCATGAGCAAGAAAGTAAAGAGCAAAATTTTAAGTGTCGATGTCGTCTGCTCAGCCAGAAGCACAGAGGGAACAATCATTCAATTCATAAAAATTCAATTCATCAGACTTAAATCCAGAATATTACAGAAATGTGTTTGATATTATCAGTTTCCATAACACCTACATTGCAAAGGGAGCATTTTGGGTTTTTTTTTACTATATGGAAAAAAAAACATACATTCATGTAGTTGCAATGACATTACCTTGCTATCTTTCATTCCAGCCAGGTGTTGAATGGCTCCAGAGATACCTACAGCAATGTACAACTCCTGTGGACACGAACGGAAGACAATCAGACATGTGTTACTTGCGTGTATACATGACGTGTAATCTCTTCGGAAAAGGTAGAACTACGGTGCAACGGAGCTGACTGATGGTATAATGATCACGGGTGTGTAATCCATCAGAGGGTGCTGGGGCGAGTGAGCGAAGGGTCAGCCGCCCGCAAACCTGTTAGGAAAACCATCTCTGCCTCTTGGTTTAATGCACGGCCATATTAATATTTCAGTGCTTATTTAATGTTGCAGCTGAGGACAAAGCAAAGCAGCCACTCTCAGAGGACAAAGGCAGCAATATTTGTCTTATAACTGTAGTGAAGGCATAAAGAAATCTCTGCCACTGAGCAGACGAGAACAACAGAATCTGTTGGTTGACGTTCTTAGATTATCAGTTTCAGAATCTGAATTTTTTTTAATGAGTCCTGAAGGTGAAATGATGGTACAGCTGCTCCTTCTTGAACAGAAAATATACAGGATGAGAAAAATATAAAACAGAGGATACCAAAACATAAGAGAATGTCAAATTAAAATACATACTACATAATAATACAAAATGAAAATGGGTGTTACGTTATGATATATGCTAAATATATTCAACTAGAAAAGATAAATAAGAAATAGAGATACATTAAAATACGTGCTTCATAAGATATACAAATATGTAATGTCTAGATTATGAACACTAAGGATTGTCAAAGCAACCATTTCTGATTCAAATTTATTTATTTATTTATTTTTTAATGGAAACATTTTCTATGACCAAAAAACAAAACAAAAAAGCATCTCTGTGGTTAATCCGCTCTCTGACCAACACTGCCAAGCTGCTTTCACCACACTCTGTTAGAGACCAACCGCTGCTCAAATACACTTGACTGACGACAGTTTGGTAATAAACTGTAATTTACTCAGCAGAGAAGAGATCATACATGCACACATACATGTAAATAAAATGGGAATTTAACTTTAAAACAAAACAACAAATCAAATTATATTTAATTAACTTTGCAAAATTCTACAAGCTTGTTACAACATTTAGAAAATCCGATTTGGCCAGTCTGGCCTGGCCTGAGCTCTGACCAGACATCCACTGCACTCTGCCTTAATGGATCAGCTAAATCATTTAGGCCCCTTAATGTGCCATCCAGTACATTTTGCAGGGCCTAATGTGTGGATAATCACAGCTGGGGTAACCCGGCTGAATCACATAATGGGAAGTTAACCTTTTAAAAAAGGGCAGATTAGCCGCCCTGATCACGCTGGATTGTAGGGATGCTGTGTTCAAGTCAAACAGGCATTTGTCAAAAGCAACGGATTTATTCACTCCGATATGACAGCTGAGTTCTAATGATTAAAGGCAGAGGTCTGTAATCATGTTTTTGAATTCAACTGTTGTTACAGTAAGTAAGTAATGCATCAAAAACCACAAAAGGAATAACTTACCGGTGCTACAATCTTGCCCGTCTGTCCGACCTGCATGTCATTCGGGACATACCCAGCATCCACTGCAGCTCTGGATGCACCAACTGGACAAAGAGTATTATGCAGTTCAAACTTGATCTTGGGTAACTTGAGTATCATTAAGTAACCAGGTAAATAAAAAATATTTATGAATTAATTCTACCTGCAGCATTCATCTTATCAGCAAGGTCATACAGCAGCTTGAAGTTATCTCCACTCTTCAAACCCCTTCCTGCAAAAAGAAACACCATTTTCTACCTTGTGAGAAAACTTTTAAAAAGTACACATGCACATTATCTTAAAACTTTCAACAATAAAATAATCAGTCCAAAATGTATCTGAGCAATGCTTTGAAAATTAAAAAAAGAGAAAGAGAGTGTGGCTTTGCAGACAAATGGTGCCATTTCTTTGGCCATAAGTTGTAATTCAGAACACTGAAAGATTTCCAACCTCCTGACACCACAACCTTGGCGCTGGTCAGCTCTGGACGGTCACTCTTTGTCAGAGTCTGTTCAACCCACTCAGAAACTCCAGTGGCAGAAGAAGCAGCAACTGCAGTCACAGAGAATCACAAATGATGCAGAGGAAAACGCTATCAAGAACACACTTGATAAACAAATAACATTTGCAGATATACTGAACCTTTTTGTTTGTGTCAGTAACTTATTTAAACAACATCAAACATGGTTAATAAATTACCTCATGAAGGAACTCAAAACACTGCATTCACATCCATAATATCAAGTCATATCTTAGCATGCACCGTATCAGAGCTCGCTGGGTGAATCAAAATGTTACTGTACCATCTTCTGATGTAGCACTTCCTCCCTCTAATGGAGCTGGCTCAAAGGAAGTCCCTCTGACGGTGAAGATCTTGATTGCCTCGTTACATTTCACAGTGCTGAGAGCATTTCCTGCATAATAAAACATATCATTAAAATGCTTTATAATATATAAAAATGCAATGAGATCAAAACCAGAGCCAAATCCTACTGCAAAAGCTAAGCAGGGTTGAAGTTACATTGGTGTCATTTCGAGGCTGAGCCAAATTCAGGTATCTAGATTTCACACTTCTTCTGAATATATAAATGCTAATTCATGAGAGGATTGAAACAACATGTGCCACTTCATTATCACAATAACAGGACTTACCAGCATAAATGGTTCTGACAAAAGTGTCTGGGGACTTGATCTCGATAATATCTGAAACTGGAGCAACATCCAGCTTGGCAGCCACTCTGGGAAGCAAGTTCTATAGAGAGAAACATTGAATAAGCAGGAAAATGAGCACTGATCAAATTAGATGATGAACAAAAAGGGGATATAAAGACTGACTGTGGTTCGTGAAATGGTTGACTGACGGAGATGATGAGTACAAAAAGTGTTGCGAACTGTTGGATAGCTTGTAAATTTAAGCTATTTTAAGTAGGAACATCTTTCATGTTTCTAAACTGATATGCTGTATGGTAGAAAATGAAGGCTGTTGTCCTCAACTTACCTTTCCAAAGGCAGATGCACCAGCGCAGATGTGGGTGAAATTGAATTGCTTTTGTGTTTGCAGGATAAGTGGAGTCAGCTCCTCTGAGGAAAGAAGATAGAATCATAATGCTAAAACAAAATCAGGTAGCTGTAGCCCTGCCTCTGACTGCAGTCCTGCCTCTGACTGCAGCCATGCCAGTTCTAACCAGTTTAAATATATGTACAGTACACATCTGACCTGTGAGTCAAAGTTAAATACATAAGAGGCATCAAGTTTCCTTCATGTTACATACCTGGCAGAAAACCTTTGTAAGAATCATGTTGAGCAACCAGGACCTTCTTCACACCTTGTACTTTGCTGATTTGCTCCGCGACCTGAGAAGTTAGGAAATGCAACATACTTCATTCCAACTGACTCTGTGTCTTTATGGTAATACATATTGGTAATGCCAAAATAACATCAACATGACATAACACATAGAAACACATCTGGAGATCTCTTGTGCAGATCACAATAAAAAAGCTTTGCCTACCTGTGCACAGTTTGTTCCAGCAACCAGACATGCCACCTCTCCCCCGAGCTTACTGGCGGCAGTGATGGCATTGAGTGTTATAGGCGTCAGCTTCTCATTGTTGTGCTCCGCAACCACCAAGGTGCTTTGAAACCTTTGGAGGAGACCAGTCTGTAGGAAAAGACATGTGAATCATTAAAAAGGGAGATGAATAGAGCTGTCCTGATAAAACTGTTTGAATGATTGAGAAATGCTGCTGAATTTTAAAAGTATATAATTATATAATAATCAATAATGGAGGCGAACAGGCAAACAGTCTGCTGTGCAAGGTCTGAAACAGCTGCATCAGGGTCTGTCAAAACAAAACAGGACTACACCGGCCTCATCTGGACAGGACGGAGCACTGTCACCTAATAAAGGTCATTCACATTCAGTCAAACCAAGATGAAACACCTGAATGAAAAATAAAACACCTCCTGATACCTATTAATCACGTATTATACGCTGTGTGTACTATTTAAATACGAGGTGAAGTACTTTAGGTAACACTTGAGCATCACCTGCAGCGTCAATGACAATTTTTGGAGTTTCGTAACTGTTGTTCAACGTTACGAGGTTTCATAACCGCTAGGCTAAGCTATGCTAACACCAGCTGGTACCACTTCAATAACAAAACAGCACTAACTTAAAATATCTGTTATATCACGATGTTAAGATTGAGTCTATGTCCAAACACGTCAACCAGCGCTGTCACGCGCGTTTTGAATGAGCTGAACGAGCACGACTTACATTACATACGTGTAGACTAGCTAGCCAGCCAGCTAGCAGCAGCAGCTGCAAAAACAAGTTAGCTAACTGACGTGTTTGACGTTCTCAGCCTGCTATAAGCTGACAGATCGATTCAAAGTACGCGCATGTTGTGAAGTCGTGACTGTCATATTCTTACCAGTTGTTTCAGACTTGTTTTGTTCAAAGCTCTGTTCATCGTGGACCCTTGTTGTGGCTGCTTGCTCCTTAGCGCTGCAGAAACAAAACTGTGCCAAAGGTCGTCGGACTTCTCGCGAGATAGAACGGACGAGAACGACAACTTCCGGTCATCGTTTTCGCTCTCTCTCTCTCTCTCTCTCTCTCTCTCTCTCTCTCTCTCTCTCTCTCTCTCTCTCTCGACATTGCATTGAATACACAAAATACAACAAAAAATAGACATTAATAACTTTAAACCCTTGTCAATCTCTTATTAATCCTTGAAAACACAAACGTATCGGTCCATTTAATCTCCAGCAATTCTATTTTCTGTCGACCATAGTGCGACTGTTTTTATTTTAAATTTTTCAGTCAGTAGCTTATATAGTATAATAAGTACAGACCAGAAATTTTATCATCAAATTGTTTTTAAGTTTGTGGTTTAAGATACTATGTGGCTTTGTAAACATATAGTTGCAACAAAATGTGAAAATCCAACAGGCTAAATGAAAATAAAAACACGTGTAAAAAAAAATCTTTTTAGCTCCATTTTTGGGCATATTCATATACTATCCATATTTTTTTCAACTATCTACATTTAAGGAAATATGTATAGACCGACCAGCATGAGAGATTTGATGATTCACCTGTGTTTCATAGGCTGTAGTACATGTTGATTCAACTTATAATAAATGTTTTCAGTGGGGTGGTGAGTTTCTGCCTGAGAGGAGAGAGAGAGAAAAGAGAGGAGTGAAAAGAAAAGTGACATATGGATATCTGCAAAAATCCAGGCCCACGATTGGCTGCCTTAACATATTTGAACGGTGCTAAGAACCAAATCAACAAACGGCATGAGAGCATTAGCTTTCTAATGCCTGATCTGACTCACACACTCACAGATCTGAAGTTAATTCTGAATTTGGATTTTTTTTTTTTTTAAATTGTTTGATGTTTGATATTTTTAGACCTTTTTTTGGTAGAACAGTAAAATTAAGTGTCTGCTCTGTGTTGTGTCTCTATTGTGTTCATGCTCTCTCTCTCTCTCTCTCTCTCTCTCTCTCTCTCTCTCTCTCTCTCTCTCTCTCTCTCTCTCTCTCTCTCTCTCTCTCTCTCTCTCTCTGGATAATCCATTAAACGTAAATGTAAACAGATCTATTTCTACATTTTGCACCCCATTGATCGTTTGGTGGATCCAAGACCTCCACGTGATATTTCATCCAGTAGAGGGCTCTCTACAGTCAGAGGAGAATACTGGTTAGCGGACTCTCAAATAAAACAAAACAAACAGCATTTTAAATCGATTTTTTAAATCTACAATAAACAATCACCTAAATAATATTTATAATAATAATAATAATAAATTGTGTTTAATCATTTATAGAAGTTACAAACTTATACCAGTAATGATAGACATACTTTTTCTTTCTTTTTCTTTTTAATGTTACATTTCAAACACAATATTCTAGATACAATCCGACTTACAACCAATAAAAAATGTATTTAATCGACAAGTAGTTTCACCTGCATTTGTGTAAGTTGTTGGGCAGTTTAATGTACAACAAAACAATTATATTTTATAAGATCTAGATAGGTTTTGTGTGTTAAACTCGTAACTGTAAAGAATATATAGTTGTAAGATAAATGTAGTGGAGTACAAATTTTTTTTTGCATATTTCCCACCGAGATGGATTTACAAGAACAATATCTCACAACAAAACACAATATCATATAAATATGAGCTATTGATCAGGATATGTTACAATAAACAGCCCGATTACGAGCACAAGCATGACATGTGACAATAAATAAACAATATATAGCATCAAAAATCACATTTGATGTCCTTAAAGATAATTGTGCTGAGAGCTAACGGTGTTAATTGCTTTCACATTGGAAACAGAGATGTGCAGACAAAAAAATGTAAAAAAAAAAAAAAAAAAAATTAACATAAAAAATGTACTCCCTCATTCAGTCCAAAGAGCAAAAAGAAAGAAAAAAAAGCCCACAGAGAGCAGGGGGGTCCAGGAGGAGATTTGCATGGCACCCTCTCCCCACAGAGGTCCAGGTCCTGCAGACGTCACTGGTCGAGGATCTTTGTTTTCTCTCCACCTCTCTCGGTGGAGGAATACAAGTTTATCATCCAGCCAGGGACGGGACGGTCTCCTCTGCCGCTCCTCTCCTCCGTCTTGTCGGGCTTCGCGCCGGGCTCTTTCTCCTGTATGGTGGATATCCTGCTCAATGCTTCTTTCTTGGATGATATGGGGGATCATTCAAAAAGTAAGTTTCGTCCCATTTTCTGCTCCGGTGTTTCCCATGTTTAGTTCGAAGTCCTAATCGGAGTGTGAGCCTCTTGGAGTTTTGATTAATTGCGGGGGTTTTTTTGTTTTGTTTTTTTTGGTTCGTTTGTTTTTTTAAAAAAAATCGAAAACTAGATTCTGGAACGAAAAAAACAAAAACCCGCAACAGTACCGGACTAATAATCTAATTTAAACTTACACCCCAATGACGATGGTGCGTTTAAGGGTGACCCATGCTGGTATTTTTAGCCCGTTTGACCTCGTTATTTTTAATTCAGTGTCACTCCTGGAAAGACCGACGTGTTTGTTGTGATACGTGCACAACATTTTCTCTCCTCAGGGGTGAAGGGGGGGTTAACAGGGATGTCATGGGGATTACCAACAAAAATAAGAGGAAGAAGAAGAAGAGAAAGAAAGCGCACACGGTGTTTGCATTAATGCATCTCTCCTCCACTCTCACACAGAGAAGTCGGGAATCGCCATGTGTGTGGGCTGTGGAAGTCAGATACACGACCAGTACATCCTGAGAGTCTCCCCGGACCTGGAGTGGCACGCAGCCTGCCTCAAGTGTGCAGAGTGCAGCCAGTATCTGGACGAGACCTGCACTTGTTTCGTCCGAGACGGGAAGACTTACTGTAAAAGAGACTATGCAAGGTAGGAAGCTCGGAGTTGGAGGGAAGGAGACGTGCAGGATGCGTTGTTTGAAAAAGAAAAAAAAAAAAAGAGAGGAGGTGAAATAAAATGATATAATATGTCGAGATTGACCCCACCACCACCACCACCCTCCTCCCCGATTTTCTCCAGGTTATTTGGCATCAAATGCGCAAAGTGCAACATGGGCTTCTGCAGCAGCGACCTGGTGATGAGAGCCCGGGACAACGTGTATCACATGGAGTGTTTTCGGTGCTCGGTGTGCAGCCGGCACCTCCTGCCCGGGGACGAGTTCTCTCTGCGGGACGACGAGCTGCTGTGTCGGGCCGACCACGGCTTGCTGGTGGAGCGGGCCTCCGCAGGGAGCCCGCTGAGCCCCGGGAACATCCACACCAGACCGCTGCACATCTCAGGTGGGACACACACAAATATCAGCATTGTTACTGGCATTTTGCTCGCTGCATTTGTGTTATAATTTTTAGACTACGTTTGACTTCAACTGAATACTGATTATATTCTGTGAGCCTAAAACACACGCTGAAATTCCACAACAGTGTGTCTTAAACCTAATGAGCGTTGTGACCTCATCGCCTAATAATATTCGGTATTTCTAAAGCCTGATATGTCCACAAACCGCAGAGGAACACTGTACATAACTGTCTTAAAATGTATTAAAGATGTAAGTCTTTATGGATGCATTCATATCAGTGTATTTATCTGCGTTTCTAATCGAATAAGGCAACATTTTTCTACCACCCCAACTTGCAGACGCGGTTTCGGTCCGGCATCCTCCCCACCACCGGAACCACGTCCACAAGCAGTCGGAGAAGACGACCCGGGTCCGGACGGTGCTGAACGAGAAGCAGCTCCACACCCTGCGGACCTGCTACAACGCCAACCCGCGACCGGACGCCCTGATGAAGGAGCAGCTGGTGGAGATGACCGGCCTGAGCCCCAGGGTGATCCGCGTCTGGTTTCAGAACAAGCGCTGCAAAGACAAGAAGAGGTCCATCCTGATGAAGCAGATCCAGCAGCAGCAGCACAGCGACAAAACCGTGAGTCTGCTCAGCTGTTCACAGGCTGCTTGCCATGCTTAAAACAATGACTTATTACAGGTGTTTACCACGTCACACGTTTAATACGCCTCGGGCTTATTAGCAAGGCTGATTTGTTTATTTATTCATTCAGTATTTTCAACAGAAAACGTGTGATTAATTTATTGTGGATGAAACATTATATAGAAAACTCAACGAAAGTCTGTGTGAATGATCAGGAATCCAGAAAATGTTTTACGCGTCAGGAAAAGAAAAACATGAATAACTGGTAATAATGCAGGACAAATGTTTGACTGGTAACATTACATAAATGAAAAAAACAAAACATTTTCTGCTTGTGATTTTGATTAACAAGACAAAAGAAAAAATAAGAAAGAAAGAAAATGTAATAAAATGTGTCGTTACGGAACCGTAATATAAAACTTTCAGCTCGATGCTTTTCATTTTAAATGTACAGGTATTTTTATAAATTGGAAAATTATCCCTAATAGAATTATTTAATCTAATTATTTGGAGCTTAAATGTAATAACCCAGCTGCTGCGTAATTAGATTTTAGGCTGTTTTACAGGCTCGTGTAAATTCATAGCGCATTCTCACAGATTATTTCTACACGACTTTCCAGCGTTTCTTTGTCTTCTTGTGCGCAAAAACGGGCTTTTAGTTCCATCATTATGACAAAAAAATAAATAAATAAGAATTAAAAAAAAAAAAAAAAGTCTTGCATTCATTTGGATAAACATCGGAATATTTATCTTGGCTAATATCTGAAGTGATTTTCTCTCCTCCTGCAGAATCTGCAGGGCCTGACGGGCACAGCTCTGGTGGCTGGCAGTCCCATCCGACACGAGAGCACCGTGCAGGGGAACCCCGTGGAGGTGCAGACCTACCAGCCACCGTGGAAAACCCTCAGCGACTTCGCCCTGCAGAGCGACCTGGACCAGCCCGCCTTCCAGCAACTGGTAGGATTACATCAAATTCATTATTCCCCCCCAAAAATTAATTATAGGCTGTTGGAAATGATACAAAGGGGCTGGATTCATTCACAGAGGGACAAAGGGAAGGAAAGGAAACATGTGTTGAGCGTTCTTTTTGATAAAAGACGCGGATTAAATGTAAGGGTGATGATGGGCTTCATTTAGTTTAAGATTAAAAACAAAACAAAACACTTTAATCTATCCAGAAAAGATTACATAAATGACAAAAAGAAAAAAAAAAAAAAGGAAAAAGCCCTGGCTCAAATGATAGTGGCGCTTTTCATTTTCAAAAGGTTCAAGTGCGAACAAGCTGTTTGTTGTGCCAAACTGTTTCACAACCGCGCGTAAAAAAAAAAAAAAGTGACTCCCCCCACGTGGAGTCACTGGATATGCTGACGCAGCTCTCGTGAGATTTACAAGACCGATACATTTGTCATGTGTTTTTAATAGATAGGGCCTAAAAAGAAGACATTTGTAATCATTTCCACATCCACCCGGAGCTCCTCGCAGCGGCGCAAGCCTCTGCTCCGAGGGCACAGTCACATGATGACATCTTCAACAGGGTGGTTTCCTCAGAGGGCTGCAGCGAACCAGAAATTTAAAACAAAAAACAAACATGGATGAATAATCAGCAATCAAACACAGATAAATAATCAACTGTTGAATAAACCCTTACTGATCCAGACTCCTCTCCTGTGTGTGTCCTGACAGGTGTCCTTCTCTGAGTCGGGCTCTCTGGGCAACTCCTCCGGCAGTGATGTGACCTCCCTGTCGTCGCAGTTACCGGACACACCGAACAGCATGGTGCCGAGTCCAATCGACACGTGAGGAGGGCCTGGAGGTCAGCTTCTGCTGGGAGCACCGGGGGGTGGGAGGGGACGCTCAGAGACCTCAGCCACGTTTAAAACATGAAGAAACACACCAACACACAGGATGGATTATGCACGAGGATACATTCAAGGTGTCGCCTGGAAGGGATCGGACGTCTGACCCACCCTTCGCATTTCAGGCATTTCAGCTCGCTGTCTTGCTCAAGGACACTCCGGCAGGACACACAAGCTGTTGATGGACCTCTAACCGTGATGCCAGTGGCCTGACCGGGCCATAATAACTCGGTGAATACGGGGGATACGAGCGTTTTACAGTATGTTTATCAGGAAAAAAACCCCCACAAATACGAACTGTGTAGATGTGCATGATTTGTAAGTTTCAATATCGACTCTTGTTAAAAAAAAAAAAAAAAAATGAATGAATGAAACCGAGGGGGGAGGCGCACTGTTGGCGTTTTTCTCCCGCAAATAAGTTATTATTATTTATTACTATGAGGACAGACATAGCCGATCTTATCAATAAAACATAGTTCTAACTGATCACAGCATGTTCCGTTTGTTCGGTAAATACCTTCGGAGGATCTTTAAAGAAAAAATAGTATTCAGAGAAATAAATCAGTGTTGAGTTGACATGGAAACACATCTGCTGCATGTGATGCTCGACACTGAGGAGGATAAATTCAGTAAAAAAAACTTATATGAATATATAAATATTGTCCGTAGGTTGAAATTGAATATTCAGGTGTTACAAATGTTTAGTGTGGGTGCCATTCAGTAAGCTGCACCTTCACTTCGCAAAAACCCGGAGGTGGTCTCCTGGAAACCCTTTCAGGGTTACACTCAGGCCGGCTCACTTTCTGAGCCCAGTGGATCAGTAACTGCTGCCTGACCAGCCGTATTATTAACCATTTATCCACAGGTCACTGAATCAAACACAATAAGTAAATCATGGCCTCCAAATAACCTGGGCACACATTTTGCACATTACATTTTATTGTTGTGGTTCCCTTCGCGGATAAAACGATCAAAACGGTCGTATTTAGACACATGTCATGGTGCCATACCGACCTGAGGCCCATGGTAACAAGTCTAGACAGAGGACAGGCAGCGGCGGCCGCTTATCTTCCTCTGGCATCACCTGCAGAGGACACACTGAATGGACCCAAAACAAAGCGCGCAGCCGCGCAGCGCTGAGGGAACCGCCGGCCAGCCTGCGGACGCATCCTGGCGTGTCTCGAGTTTATTTTCATTCCAGTAGGAATCCTGGACGGCAAATAGCCGCTGGACAAGAGAGCACGCAGGTCAAGCCGGGACTGACACACTACACCTCAACAATTTGTTAGGGGAGGATCGGCTTTAAGCAGCCGAGGGAAACAGGAGTGTCGCTGAAATTAAAAATCCTGTTCGGGCTTAGAGACGCGCTGATATACCTGCTTAATGTTTAAACTGCGTGACAGAGAACGGCAGCAGCATCAGTACATTTAAGAACATGTGGACTAAAACGATACTGGCAGGGTTAATATGTAATAAGAACACAAAATATTAGTTGTCTGTAGCGATTTTTCGCCAAATCTGACACAGAACTCTGAAATTAAAAAGCTGCAAAGTCCTCAACATCAATACAACAGTCAGTATAACATTTGGACAAGCTGGATTAAATGCTTCTGTGGCACATTATGGAAAATGCAAAAAGTGGGTTAGCAAATTTCAGTTTTTTTGTTTTAAACAAACAAAAAAAAGTCTTTAGCCAAAATATGCAGATTTATGCAAAACTAGTGGCCATGCAGCATCTGCAATCTCCAAATCTTTCTCTATATTGTGCATGCACACTTATCAATAACCCTCCAATAATCAATACAGGGCAGGCACAGATAAAGATGGCTTCCTGGAGGCAGCTAGAAACTCTGGTGATGCCCAAAAATAGATTCAAAAGTTCTTTAAAATATAAATATTTCTACTCAGAAGCCCAGTTTTTTTCTTGTGGGTGTCAGTTTGTGAGAACGGCTTCCTATATATTGATTCTCTGAGATACAACAGTGAAGTTTGTTTCCTACCAATTGCATTTCTCTGTCAAATGAGACCGAATTAGGACGTCTTCATTACCAATGCTCAAAAATGTCAAAGTGACAGAATGACTCACCTCAGAATCAGCATGAGATTATTATTATTATTATTATTATTATTATTATTATTATTATTATTATTATTATTATTATTATTATTATTATTATTATTATTATTATTATTATTATTATCATCATCATAACATTCTCATGATATTAACTTTGTACATTCAACACAGAACAAAACTGAAGACAACAATTCATAACCATGAGTATTTTATTCTTGATGATAAATGTTACTCAGTAATAATAATAATAAGTCAATAAATTATATTAATTTGTAAGTGAGAGGAAAGAAAAAGAATGAACTTGAAAAATATAAACTCTTAACACGTATTCGCAATCAAGGCAGGTCAGTAACTTGTGACTGGCTTTATGTAGACTAAAGTAAAACATTCACTCACATTCAAAGAAATGATAAATAAATTAACAGTATCGATGAAAATGTTTGGCAACATATAAATTACAGTATAAGTAAATGTGTCAGGTTTAGATCATCACTTTGTATCCATGTTCTATCTACAACAGAAACAAGAAGAGGAACAAACGGCTTGTTTACACATTAAATGGAATAGTTGTGCGTGTGTTCTAGCTACAATGTACAAACAAGAGATTTTTGTGCAAATTCCTCATAAATATCATCCGATTTCTTCTGAAATCCAAACAGATGAACAGACACAGTATAAGGCTTTGAAAAATTTCACAAAGTTTGAAGAGCGTTTTTTTTTAGTTTTTTTTTTTAAACTTGTGTGCAGTAAAGTCGGGGGGGGGGGAGAGAACAATCCGGAAACAATTCCACATATCAGTCTCTTTTGTTGTGTTTATACTGCGCTCATCCATTCTGAGGACAGTGGGCGACTACATCACTCTTCCTGCTTCTTTAGAAAAAACTGCAGCGCTGAATCCCACTGATCTCTTGGAAAGCGATTGAACTCGCAGTAATCCAGCAGCTGGGAAACTTTGCACAAACAGAGAAGAACATCTAGATTAGACAGGGTGTCAAACAGACATCCTTTATCGTTTAAAAACAAAAACAAAAGAAGGGGCAAAGATTTGAGTTTCACCTAAACAAGCCCGACACGTGCAGAAATAAATTCTTCACAACGAAACAATTTTTACGTCTCAGTACTCAATACTAGCAATTTAATTATTTTTCCTGGAATGAGCTGGAGAGTCTACAGGGCAAAAGTAGCTGTTTATACATGAGGGAACACCTTTTTTAAATAAAATTAAATATATCAATTTGATCCATCCAATTTTCTTGTTATGCTTCTATCAGCATTACTCACCTCCTTGCTTTGTTTTGTTGTCAGACTCCTTCTCATTTGCAGCACAGTCCTAAGGGAAAATTATTATTAAGAAGCATTAATACCTATGATGACAGTATGCTGATGATACTAGTAATGCATGTATGTGTGTACAATCCCATTAGTCCCATCTAAAATTAATTCCAGCAACACAACAAAAAAATGTAAGTCAACATTGAAAGCTGCTACAACAACAGCATGAAATGTCCTAATCAAATCTGAAGTTTATAGTAACGGGTGATAAGGAACCGTCCAGGATCAAACTGTTTCACTGTGAGGAATGCTCCTGAGGTTAACTCAACAATGAGGGCAGCGGGGCAAGACACCATGCATTATTGCTTTGTTTGAAAGAAACGACAATAGCTTGTCTCCCTGTGAATGGGAGTTAATCGGTGTCTAAACAGTGTGGGTTGCAGAGTGGTGAGGGGCGGGTCGTCAGGAGAGAAGATGAAGGAGACAAGCTGTTTACTGGGAGTCGAACCAGTGGCAGGTAAATCCACTGTGAAGGAAGCCATTTATCTTTGTAAAAGCCTTCCTGTTACAGATTCACCGGGGCCCAGAGGAGCAATTGTTAATCGGCCGAGGCAGAGGAAGAGGTCGTGTTTGGATGCTTTATCTAGAGGCATGACACTCTGAAGGCCTGAGAGGTGTTTTTAATTATTTGTTTGCTTTTCATAGTCAAACGTCTTCAGATTATTTTCGTGCACCTCTCCAAAAATGTTTTTGTCTAGCTTGAATATTTCAAACCACTGACTTGTTCAGCTGTGATACATCCATGTGTAAGTTAACAATTTATTTATGTGAATACATGTAACTGCACGTGTTTTCCCGTGTTTACCTGAATGAACGTAGCCAGCAGCACACAGCTCATCTCCTGCTGCAGGATGACCTTGTTTTGGGGGTTGTTGTAGCAGGCCGAGATGAGGGAGGGGAAGAGCACTCTGATGAGGCGCGGGTGGCTGAAGTACTGGAAGGGCAGCTGACACAGTTTCTGCAGGACGCTGGGCTGGCGGCCAGACTGCACTATCACCTGGAACACACACACACAGGGAGCGGGGCCAGTCAGTCACTAAGCCAGTCAGTGGCAATGTGGGCTGTAAATCACCGCCCCGCGCTCCTCCCACATGTAAATCTGCCACTAAAACAACACGCAAACAGCCATTAGGAGGAGACCTGTGGGGCACAGCCTCCCACCATGCAATTATGGGCTATAAAACACAATGATGGGATGTTTTGTTCTTCCTTTGTACCAACGGTAACAGCAGAGCTGCTGTAACATAAGAAGGAAATGTGACCTGATATCATCATCAGTGGTTGAAACTTCACTTTTTTTTGTGTTAAGCAACACTTAATTACAGAATCAGTGTGAATGTTTGTTACCGCCCTGCAGGAGTGTAGCTCAGGTTGAGAGGGCATTCACAGTGCAACCGGGAAACGAGAAGGTGGGGTGCCGGGTGAAAGGGCTCAACCGACACTGTGGCCACCCCCCACTTTAAGAAATGAGCAATAACATTAATGGTATTTTCACCCGGCCGACATCCTGCTCTCCATCACAGCCCGTCAATCATACTCCATCACATCCGGGCCACCAGTATTACAACCAAATCACTCCCAGCCTCGTTTGATTAGAAAGGGGGACTGCTTTTAAGGAAGGGGGTCCACGGCCTAATGCTCTGGTCATCTCCCCTGAGCCTGGGAAGAACCATCAGCACCCCTCTGAGAGCCATAGGGTCAGCATGCTAAATCCTGGCTGCACTGCTTTATAGGACCAGACTTTGGGACCGGAGGCTCAATGCCAATGGAAACCAGAAGGGCGAGGTGAGGTCCTCGAGTCACGGTGACATAAATTCACGAGATTTACAAGATTTTAAAAATACACTCTCTAATACTCCGCCATTGGCTGCTCCTTTGATAATGCACTCCAAGTTTGAGCAGCAGGATAAACAAAGTGATAATTCACCGCTTTTATCAGTTCAAGGTGAAGCTTCTCGGAGCTGCCCTCTACAGCGGCGTTCAAAAGGGACACAAAACAGTGCCACTTCCTTCCATTATTTGTTTAAAGGAACCATGTGGACAGGTCAAACAACCCGACTTCTTATACATAACAAATATTTAAACATGTGAAGAGCAGTCAATTTGTCAACTTGAAATGTAAGCGCTAATTTCTGAAACTAAGACGCATCATTCCCGCTTGGATGTGTTTTTACTGAAATAAAGAATAGTCTCGAAAACATCGCAAGTATGTGCGTGGAAAAGTGGAAGAACAAAATCCCCAAAGATTCACTGACTTAATAAGTGTTTTTCAGAAAGGAATGTGGGACTTGTTGGATGATTTCATTCGCCAAAGGAAAGGGAAAAAAAAAAAAAAAAGGGCAAGCTCTGGTTGTTTTCAAAAGTAGAGCTGCTTATTTTCAGCGCATGTAGTTTTAGCATTTTCGTGCTACTTTCCACTAAATCCAACGTCATTTTATCTTCTGTTGCAACACTGCCCAAAGACAAACTGGTAATGGAGGTAATAAATTTATACAGCAGAACTCATTAGGCAGCAAAAACCATGATTCTGCAAAAAAGCTAAAGAATCTATTCGTTCTTGCGTTTTAATCCAGAACATTTACGACGTGGGCATCATAATTTAACACCAGAGCAAGTGTTGGATGTTTGAGCTGGGGCTCTGAGAAGATCCAACCCACAAATCAACCAGCCATCTCATAATCCTCCACTGCGCACAGTTCCATCTTCAGCTGCCTAAACAAATTGTCCCCCTTCAAGTGCCTGACGCAGAGAGACATAAAACAAAGCCTGGTGGCAGCAAGAGTCTGGAGGTAAGAAAAGAAGCAGAGTCCCCTGCCAACTTTCCACGCCTCCACCAGGTGAGCAGAAACACCAGAGCCTGAGATGGTTTCCAACTTGAGATTATGTCGCAGCAGCGCAGCTGAAGTATCTGCAGCTCAAAGCCTGACATCATAAAACTAACAACAAGCATCTGAACCAATGCATCTGGCCCCGCATATAACGCAGACCCTGTAAAAAAAAAACCAAAAAAAAAAAAACTCAAGTGCCTTGGCCGCTCTGGTCTTTCTTAAGTTCAGAGACCTGGCATTTTCAAACAGTGAGGGGTTTATGACGCTTCCATGACATAACTTCCTCACTGTCCACAGTGACAACAAAGAGTGTGTAAAGTTAATGTACTGAAACGCAAACAAATTCCCGGGAAAACCCAGTGCTGAGGCGGAAATCAGAGTTACAGCAGATTTAAGAACAGAGGAGAAAGAAGAGACTGTCATCATCCAGCCATGGAGAAACACAAACATCTCATGTAGAATAGTTCAGCTTGTGCTGAGATTCTCACATATTGTACCTTTAAATTTTTTTACCACACATCTGTAAATGTTAATGTCACACAGATGTCAATCTTGAGTGTGCGGAGAAGTTAGAGGTGCGTTATATGGCAACTTAAAATAAAGTTGTAGTATCTTTAGTCTATATAACGTAAAACACAACACATATTTATATATTTTGAAGTCTTCTAAAAAGCACCTCATAAATTCTAGGACCGGGTGCGAGGTCGGTTATCACAATATTTTTGATGCCTTGATATTGTGACAGTACTGTAGGGGTTGACTTACTGGTACTTTCCAAACACAATGAGATTTTTGATAATCAATAATCATTAACATGGATATAATGACTAAGTGGGTAAAGGCCAGTATTAGAACAAGAAGATCAGTCTTTTAAATTCAGAAAATTGCATCACTTTACTGTAATGCAGCCTTCAAAACACTTGCGTCACATCACCACATTGCAATATCCACATCTAAGATATCACAATAACAACATGATATTGATATATTGCCCAGCAACAAAAGGAATCTCCATTTGTCTTGGTGCCTAGACAGACTGAACACCTCGGGAGGAACCAGCATCAGTGGAAGGCCATATATCTGACACGCGAATCCACAAAATAAACCAGATCCATCCGAGTGGAACTGTTTCACTGATAAGACGAGCAGCACAGCAGACACCACAAAGCAAAGTTAGTCAAAGTACTAGTTTAGTGCTTCTTTACAACATTTACAAAAAGGCTTATTGAGACGAGCACAGGACGCTGTGTAAATTACCTCTGGACAACTGGATGCTTGGGACGCAGACACTGACATCCACACTCCAACTTGACTTTTAAGGCAATCGTCAGTCGTTTTAAAATCCCGTAAAAAACCTGCTGTTAACACAATAAAGCTTAATAACTCTTTATTTATCTCTGAGCAGAAGCTGTCATTCCATCCCAGATCCTACTTGCTGATAATTCTGCTCTGAAACTAACCTGACGACAGCGTTACAGACAAATGGAAACTCCTCACTGAAAGGTTTGCAGGGATAAAAATGTCCTCAGCTTCACTTAAAGTCAGTTGGACCTGCGTTCACCCTTGAAGCGGGGTGTAAATCATCTACCGAGTTAACAATAAGGCCCTCTCCTGCCAGTCAGAGGAGAGTGTGTCTGTCTGCCTTTTTCTCTGCCTCTGTTTACACTGCTGGGTGACACAGAGTGTGCATTCCCCGGCGCTGGCTCCCCGTGGTCTGCACGAGCTGCACTTACCCTGCAGGCAGCGGAGGGCCCTGGTTGTCTTGGCAGTAATGGACTGCTGAAGGAGGCGTTTCAACATCAGGTTAACAGGAATTACAAGCCTAAAGCTCGGCCTGGGCCTGCGGGGCAGAGGAAACGCCCTCGTAGAGAATGGGAAGAAGAGGAATGACCCCACAGATAAGGCTGAGCTCTGGAGATGTGTGTGGGATGTTCAGTGTAAGAAGCCATCTATACAGCTCATGTGATGCAGAAAACAGTTTAGGAAATATAAGCACAGAGGAGTCAGGTACTCTCAGGAGCCAGCGCATAGAAATCGATCCCAATACATTTATGAAAACATCCATACGCTACCTGAAACTGCTTCTCTGTGTGTGTGTGTGTTATGGGGGCAAAACAGCGTTTGTGTGTGGAGCTCGCTCTTCTCTGTGTGCGTGTGGCCATTTTCCAAAGTTTTCTTAAGATTTCCACACTCTCAAATCGCATGCGTCTCTCAAAAGGGAGCAGGAATCAGGTGGGTTAACATGTCAACAGTTTACAATTACAGTCGTGGCAGCTCAAAGATTCAACAGATCATCACTGTGGATGATTCACAAATGAATCACTGTATTTAAACACGAGGAGATTATCAGTGCACATCTCTTCAGGGAAAGAGGAAGCACAATTGTCAGTTACAAAATAGGCGTAATTTGTTCTGCTTTTTTACTTTTTGTCAAATAGGTCTCCACGGATGCACACGACAGACAATGAAACATATGGCTACACGGCTCACTGGTCTGCATGAGCAGCAGCGCACTTGAAAAACACACAAGCCTACATATGTCACTCTCCCAATGGCTTTTTGTGTGACAAGGTGAATTATTCATGCCCCCAGAGCAGAGGGAATACATCACTACGTATAGTGCTGCTTCAAAGTTCTGCTTTTTATGAGCAGCCTTATTTCTAGAGCATACATATAAACAAAAGCTGGTGTGCCGACAGTGAATCAGCAGTCTCGGCGACCGCACAGGCCCTGGGTCGGGCCGCTTTTGTGTCCTGCCAATGCTTACATTAGCTTGAGAAAAGCTCAAGCTGCTCTAAATATTCTCCTCAACGCCATCCATCTTAGTGCGGAACTGAATGGACGCATTCCAGGAACTGGACCACTGGCAAAGATCAACTCTGTGCGGAGGTTGTGTGGGATTTTGTTTCCCGACAATCACAAAAAAAAAAAAAAAAACAACCAGAAGGAAAGGTAAGAAGATCCAGTTGCTTTTTACTTTCTTGTTGGCAGAACCAGTCTGTGCACAGGTTTTGCAAATTAACAACTTGCATAAAAACAAATGCAGTCAAGCATGGCTGCTCTGTTGACGTTGCTGAGGGTGTGCGAAGAAGAATCTGTCACCCACTTAATTTAATCATCAGCCCTCATTCAATTATTCAATATAATATGCAAATTGGATCTACAATGACCAACAAATGCTAATTCTGTACATCAGAATAATTAAAGTGGATAGAAGCTGAGAGGACAGGAAGATCCTTTAATTAGAACAAAAAAAATCTGCTAAATTAGAATTAGTAATCGGCCTATATATCGTGGTGAAGGGGGTCGACTGCGACCGTGCCAACATAAATGACATATCAGAGGCTTGAGACTGAAGCTGTGGCTGCTGCCTGTGTGGGTCAGGCTTAATACAATCAAAGCCCAGCCAACTGTAGCATGGCTAATCAGAGGCCCGGTAGACGGGCCACGCATGACAGCCAATTACACAGCAGCCAGGTCTGCTCCATCACATCCTGCTCACTTCCACAGAGCCCCCTAAGTAGCTGTACGAGCGAGGCCAGCACGCTGCTCTGCTTTAACAGGAGGGAACAATGGGTCACTCTGTGGGACAATAGACGACACACAGAGCAAAAGCAGGAAGGTGCCAAGGCATGAATCTTTAAACAGGTGCTTTTTGTTACGATTACAAAACTACACCCTTTTTCTGACAAATAATACATGAACAGAACAATAGTAAGATGATATTTCCAGGCTCGCCTAACTCAGTTGACACAAAGCTGAAAAAATTAAATAGTTTTAGTCATTATTCAAGGAAAAAGTCCAAAAATTCTGTAATTCCAGCTTCTCGGATTGAATGCTCGTCTTTCCACAGCTAGAAAGAGAGATGATATTAAACAGAATATTTTAGGGTTTTTGACTGTCGAATAAAACAATTTGTAGAAATCACTTTGAGTTAAGGGGAATTAAAATGTAAATGTTCCCTTGTTCACAAACATTTCTTATACAAAATGTTAGGAAACAACAGCCAAGTGAAAACAAAAAGATTTGTTACAGTTCCCCTTTAGATATGTAATTATTTTATTTATATGTGAGAAACTTTTCTTTCTTCTTTTTAAACTGTTGGCCTGACAAAACAACAACAATCACCAATATTAGTACTTTAGACATTTTCCAGAGCCTTCTATATTTTACATACTGATAAATTAAACAATTAATTGACAAAATTGACCAATAATAATAATAACAATAATAATAACAATAATAATAACAATAATAATAACAATAATAATAATAATAATAAGTATCCATATGATTACAGTAGTTTGGCTTTGTTAAAGTGAATTTTCATTGCTCTGCAGTCAGTGCAAGTTTAAGCTGGTTTACCTGGTTGTCGGGGTGGTTAACGGTAAAGTATCCCACGCAGATGATGACTTCGTGCAGCAGCTCTTCGGCTGAATGCTGTGTACAGTACCAGAGCAGGGAGCTGACGATGTGTCGGAAAGCTAGAGACAGGCCCTCGGCTCCTAAAACAGTCTGACAGGTCACAGACAAAACATGTTAGCATGTTTTACAGTAAATTAAGCATAAATTGTCTATGATTGTGATTACAAAGAGCTCAATACACCAACAAGACAAAGTAATAAAAGATAATACGTTTTGCTGGCAAGAAAATACACGGTGTAAGAGTATAAGCAACTTAAGCGGGGTCCCACCATAAAACACCCCAATCCCGCTCTGAAATGAGATGCTAGAAGCGGCTCACAGACAGTATTTATTAAACATGTCAGTGTGACCGAGCACCGTAAGATCATCACTATTCCTCTACAAGTTTGGATGTTACAACGCTAACACACCCAAACACGTAATACCTGAGATGCTAAAGGCTGTTTTCAGGCCTCATAATTTATGCATGCAGGCAATCTAATAATCCCACAGCAGCAGACAAACGGAACAAAAGCAATTCAAAAACATTTAGATGTTCCAAACACAAACCAGAAAACACAAACCAGAAAACCACAATGCAAGGCGGAAAGAGGGCATTTCTGGTTTGGATGTGAACTTCTTTTTAAACATTTATTTTGGAGAATCATTGCATCATCTGCTGCCAAAATGCAACTGATGCAAACCAGTTATTTTTACTGCACTGAACCCTTTTGAAAACCCCTCTGTAAACACATTATTGGGAGCTGATGCTGCAGCAGAGCGAGTTAACGGCCTCAATTCTGATCATCCACCGCAACTCATATTAGCCGGTGCTGTGAGGTAATGTGAAACACAAGGTGATTACAACGCCCCGGCCAGAAAAAGAAACATTATTTAAAATGTTCATAAAACTCCGGCAGTGAAACGCTTTCATTTCCAGCTGTTTTGAGTTGGCAGAACGTGGCAGGTCAGTGAGAGGAAGCTGCTTCAAAGTAATTACCACAAGACATTAAAATAATTAACAGCGTTCTCGCTCGCTCTCGTGCCTCTCCGTCTATGCGGTGACTTAGCACCGTGAAGCTGTCGCCCTCTCCTCCTCGGGGTTGGTAATGTACGGCCCCTGCATACAGTGCTAATCACTCGTGCTCCATCCTAACTGCTGACCCAGCGGGCTCTAGTCAACCCTGACATCTGACCCGGGGTCAAAGGGCACCTGTGTTTATGTCCACAGGTCAGCTTTGTCCTGAGGAGAGTAACTCCTCTTCTAATGGCTCCTAACAAAGGAACCAGCATCAATCTGATAATGTACACTGATTTAATAGAGAGGATAATTCAAATATTTGTTTGTGATTGCTCTTTCTACTGCTAAGACAAATACCAGTTAGTTAATGCTCAAACAAACAAACATCAGATACAGAGCAATAATGAAAAAAAAAAGTTTAATCTGTCACCGATAACAAAATCAGCTACAGGTTACGGGGATTTATTTTGTGAAAAATGAAGACAGAAAATATCCTGGATTTATCATGAATACCTGGAAGGCGGACAGGTCGAGCAGGGCAAAACTGTTGAGGAAGCGGATCCCTTGCAAAGCCACCTGGATGACCCCGGGGCCGTAGGGCTCCTGACTCCGGGAGGCCGACTCTGGCGCAAAACTGTGAAGCAGGATGCAATACAGAGTGTGCACCACTCCCACCAGATCTGTGGACTGCAGCAGGGCCGTCAATCCAGTCGGGTCCTGGCGTTTATTGTCAAATATACTGGGAGCACTGGGGAGGAAGAGAGGGGAAGTGTGTGGTCAGAGAAACAATGAAGACATATGATTCAAGGAAATACTACATGGCTGAATGTCTTTATTTTGGGCGTTTCTGCTGCCGGTGTCTTGCAAAAGGAAAAAGAAACTCAAAGTCAGATTGTTGTCTCACTGTGACATCCGAAGACCAAGGCCGCCAAAAAAACAAAAAAAAACAAAAAAAACCGCCTAGACCTCAGCGACTTCTAGATTTACTCACCAGACAAGGACTAAGAGATGACTTTCCCTTAAAATAACAGATATAAGCCTGTTAGTGCTGCCTTATTACCTGACTTTGAGTGCAGCGAGTGGAGGGGCACCAAGTTAAAAATGTGTTTCATATTGACATGTTAGGTCAAAGCTACTCTTATGTTCAGCTCTCAAGTGCTTCTGATCATTAAGTGAATAACAATTTTTCATTCTTTGCATTTGCAGGCGCTTCCATTCACTCTCTGACTTCATTCGTATGACTCGCTGACAGCCAGTTTTGGTTGCAGATGAAGAGCGGGACCTTTGAGACTGAAGATCGGCTCTTCCGTTCCCACTCGAGCTACAGTAAACATAGCGATGCCATGACGTGAAGCCCACGGCGGTGTCTACAAGTTGGCGGATTTTGTTGAGCTGCCTGACAAAGTGCTGAGTGCTCCGGCACAGTTAATCAAGGCCTGCCCGAGAGGATTCAAGGTGATATGTTTGTTTGGCTCCAACAAGATGCCACCCTGTTGGTTGAAGTCATTGGTAATATCATCCTTTAACAGTAAAGCCGGGGATAATGCCAGCTGGAAAGAGGAGGCCTGACGAGATGGCAAAAAAAAAAGCTCCATTTAGTGAGCCACAGATCTGACCAACCCTTTTTCACATTAGTGCTGGAGATTTACACATTTTCATGGTTTCAGTGTTTTAAAATTGTCATGCCAGGAGTTTCAAAGGAAAGACATTTAGGTGGAGGACCCAATCGCAGAAACTGAACATTTACAGAATTTTTGACAGAACAGGGTGACCTCGACTGCACAATCAGCATTACTGCAATTTATGCAATAATGTTATCCTGTCTTTTCTAGTTTCAATGCATACTTAAGACTAGTCTAGTGTGACTAGTGTGGACAGACGATTTAAGACTACTGCAGCAGTCCCAGCTACGATTTGCAGCCATGTAGAATGGAGGGTGTGCGACCTCTGGATGGAACCTACAGTGCATGCTGATACTTGATGTTAGCCAACAGGCTCTGCGTGAAATATGCTGCTAGGCAAAAGCACAGCCTCCTAATGCCGTTATAATCCCCTGACACAGCAACTGGCATGGCCAAAATGTTCTACAGGCCCACTGAGCATTCTTGTATATGACACACCAAGAATCTTGGCAGAACTGAGCTCGCTGGCTCCTGTATCGATCATAACACTGGTCTCATTAAACCTGTAAAGTCTGACGCTATGTTTTCTCACAGATACTTTGTGACAAAAAGTCTTTGACTATGCAGGTGTGAAGCAGCTGGTTGTTGTCACTGCAGCACCTTGCAGCTGGCAAAGTGCGGCAACACACTGGGCAACACTTAAACAAAATGACAAGATCTCAGAGTGAGGTACTGCCAAGAGGCGGGGGTTGTCTTTGAAAACAGTTTAATTGGCTCGTTTGCTACCTTGATTGAGCCTTTTCCTAGGGATGCCCGATCATAAGAAATTTGTATAATCATGTATTATTCCGATAATTAATTTATAGCTGATAAATAGAGATAATATTACCAAGCCTAATGGCTTTCTTTGACTAGTCTATGATATGCCTTTCGTCATAGTGTTTTATCTGCAGATGAAGCAGCCATATGCTTTTGGTTCTCTAAAAGCTTTTATTCTTTAGAGATAATTCAGTACATTGACATTGCTTCGTCATTCCTTCGTAATAGTAAAGTTGGATTTTTCCAACGTCAGATCTATGGAATATCAAATCATCCATCTATGTTTCTTACCCTCAGATGTGCAAAAACTACAGGTTAAAATGGTCAGTTCTCAGTATCTGCCTTGAGAAGCTGTAATTATCGGTTATCGGTATTGGCTGAAAGAAATCCATATTGTGATTTCTCCAGTTCAAATGTGATTGTAATGTCTGACATCAAAGCATTTCTGAGCTGGCTACCTTGGTCAGCATTTCTTTGCCTGTTAAGTGAGGAATTGTGGTAGTGATGTCCCTTGGTGTGACTGTGTGCTTAGCCTCTGTCAGCGGCGCCACTGAACCTCTTTGAGTGGAGGTCACTGTAGCACACGTGGGTGGGCTCCCCCCACGCTGCAGGCAAAGGTTTATGGTGAGTGACAGAGCGCTGGGTCAAGTAGATGCCTATCTCTATCTGCAGTAACGACAGCTTAGCCAACTAGCTGGCTGGAGGAAACGACCTGCTGGATGATTGCAGAGGAGCCACAGTCTTTGTTTGAGTCACCGTGAGCCCCGTCTTAATGGATCCCTGACATTTAAGAACGGACAGTGACTCAGTCTCTGTCATTAGACGCCCAGAGAAAGGTGTGTGTATGTTTATCAGAGGGGGATCAAGAGATCACAGTTATGTTTAAGGTGTGTAATAGAGTAAGAGGCATTCTCACCGTCCAGTTACGGCATAACACAGCTTGCACATGCTGTGTAGCAGAGCTGAGGCTTGCTGGAGGAAAGCGGACATCTTTGGGTGCTCGTCTACAGGACCTTGAATCGACAAGAAACACCCGTACAGCTTGTCGATCAAACCCATATTTACCACGTAGCTGGAAGAACACACAAGAGGAGGAAAAAAAAAACATGCAGTGGTTATTAGCCAATACATTTACTTTGAGAGACTTCCTTTGTAAAAGCTCATCTCACACGGGCAAACAAAGGCCTTTACTGTGCAAACTTCCACAGCACTGCAGCTGAAAGCGGATACCTCACCTAAGCCCTCCACCCCCTGCTATTACGGTGATATCTCCAATTTGTCTTTGCCAATGACAGGTCTCATGATCATGTTCCCTGTACTCTTTCAGCCACAAATCACTGCTAATAGTGTCATTAGAAGCCTGTTGTGCCAGCCCAGCTCTGGGCCCTTGACAGTCTTCCGACCTGGGGCCGTCTTCTCTCAGTGCCTGGACCTTTGGGCTCTGCTCAGGCACCAACAGCTTACAGAAGTCTATAGATCACTACAGCTGCCAATCAAGGCTTTGGTCACTGAAGCCACGGTTCTTTGTCTTATCAACTTCTTGACTCTGGACTTCTGTCACATACCTTTTTTTGTTATAACCGTCACTCAGTGAGGTCCTCTCAAAACAGGTGATTATGACCGTTTTCAAGCTCCACTGCAGGTCATCTGACACTTGAACCAAGTCCCATTGTTTTGACTTGATCCTCTTCCACAGCTTTACTTGGGTTGAAAGGATCTTTCCTCACACTGACTGCTTTGTTCATTGCCTGCTCTCTGTTTGACAGCCTGCTTGGTGGTCGAACTTGCCACTTGATGCGTCTCCTTTTGCGAGTATGGATTGAAAATATTTATGACAGTGATAGGGGGCTAAAAGCACCAAAATCCAAACTGAAAAACTGGTAATGAGAGGAAAGGAAACAGTGATCTCCTTTCTATGTGATATATAGGTTTGCATAATGGGAGAGGGTTGCAAAAGCTGAAACTGTTTTGATCTTTTGTCCTTCCTCACTAGCATATACATTATACAAGGCAGTTGAGGTAAATCTTGAGCTCGTACTTGGGATTATCAGTCTGACGACACCATTTTTCTCAGGCCCTCCCCTGTCTCCAGGGTTACGACTGGGTCAGTGGATGAGAGTGGTGGGCCTGTGCAGCTGCTCTGTCCAGATGAATCATGGTTTGTGGGAGGGATGGTGGAAAGACTGCACTCTTCCACACGGCTTCAACAGGCCAGGCCTGCCTTTCCTCACAGCCCACATTTCTCCAACACAGCACCGACTCCTACAGCTCAGGCCCCAACGGCAAGCTCCAACGCCAGGTTCAAGGAGGCTTTTCAAAGCTTTGGAAGTGCTCTTTGTTTATGCTACTTTATGCCCCCCGTTGGAAACTGATTTTACTTGAAATGCGGCTCTGGATGTGCGGAAAAAGTACAAGCTGGAAGGCTGCCAGAATACGCCCTCATTCTCACACTACTCCCATTCTAACAAGACACCAGTTGGCCCATTTCCAAGAGATCTGACATTTTGTCAGCCTATTCTTTACATAAGGCACGCTGTTGAGGAAATCAGAGGTTGACCAACTCTCAACCCAGTGAAGAGGAGTGGAGGTGGGATGTACTATAGCAGGTAAAAAGGTCATGAGATGAGAAAGAGAGGTGCCATGTAGGAGGAGGAGGAGAAGCAGTGTGAGAGGAGTGCAGTACATTGGAGGAAAAATACCTGATTAGGTCTTGTGTGCGAGTGTTGAAGGACTCGGTGGCAGAGCTCTTGACCTTGGCATCTGGGGAGGAAATCCATGTCTTTTCACCTTGTCCAGACTCAGAGATATGTGGCCAGAGGGACCCCAGGATGGTAGCGATGGTCTGCAGCAGGCCTGTCGTCAAACCCTCAAAGACTTGTTTGTTCACACTGCGTCCAAAAATGGATTTGTCCTCATCTGGGACATACAGCTGCAAGAATGGAAGAAGAAAACAAAGCAATTAATAAACCCATTTTCTTTAATAAGACCTGATGCTGACGGGCTCCATTAGACAGCGTTAAATGCCATTACACACAATCCAAACATCCAGCCTGCTCATTAATGGCCATTCAGTTAACGCAGAGACTAACCATAAATGGTTTGTTGATGTTTAGCAAAATGTTGAGTGAGTTTATCACCAGATTTACAAATTAGGAGTGATTTGTAAGAGACACAATAAAAAAGGAATATAGCAGCTGTTTAAGGCATTCCTCCCACACAAGTGATAAAAATGGTGGTGTAAACAATTAAAGATGCACTGTGAACAAGGTGGAAGCCCAAATAAAGAAGCTGTAGAAAGAAGCCAGAAAGTGTAGTCAGATGAGCATTTTTTGTCATTTGCATTTCCAGACAAAGCTAATAAAAAACACACAAGCACAGGGCCACATCTAAAATATAGTGCTACTGTTCAGTGGAGAACCTTGCTTAGGTAAAACCCTCTCATTTGGTCTAATGGTTGGGGTGAACCCTGACAGCATAGGTAAATCCACCGACATTCTCCACAAATCTAATTAAAAGGGTACATGCTCATATGGCAGTGCAACCCCCACTGCCTTACTCTATTGCTCACACACACGCATACCAGAACATGGGATGAATGTGCGCCAAGTTAAAGAGTCAAACAAAATAACAAAATTCAAAACTTTGTTGTCTGAATTGTAAATAAAACCGCAACTTAATAACAGGGCGTTTTGGAGCATGAATAACTGTTTTGGCCAATTTGAAATCTGCGTTGAACACATAGAGAACAGTTAGTTTGTCTCCCGCACTGCTGCGGAATATGTCAGTCAGCAGAGCAGCTGCTGGGATATGTTTTATATAAACTGAAGCATACGGGCTAACCTCTCCCTGTGTGCCCTAAGGAAATATGACTGCTTTGGATTGGAACTCGGCACTGGAGAAGGAAGCCCCAGTAGAGTTCATGCATGTACCACAACCCTGTGCCTGCGCCTTGTCCTGTCTGTGTTGTGAGTGCAGGCGGCCCCAGCGAGCCGCCACTGTTAGATGTTTGGAGTGGGCTGATGTTTACAGTCCTTCTTACAGAGTGCTGAAGGATATGGGCTGACATGTCGCCGCAATGCAGCCTGCCTGCCTGCCTGCTTGACTGACTATGCTCTCACATTCCCTCAGTCAGGAGGCATCTGTGGAGAGGTTGGGCAACGGCTTGTTACTCGCTGGCTTGTGTCTCGCCCTGTCTTTCATTAACACTGTGGCAGGAACTGACACCAGCAAAAATGGCAGGGTTTTCTCAGCGGTCAAAGCACCGTATATCAACAGATTCATGCAAAGAAAACAAGGACGGTTTAATAAAAATGCTTAATTCAAGTGTGGCTATGCTAGAAAAATTCTGAAATGTTAAGCATCTCCTACAATTACTGAAATTTATACAACTTTAAATGATGCTATTGGTATAAACATACTACACAAATACTGAATCTTATTCCAGCATTCATAAGGCTATTGTGCTGGAATGCATACACTTACTGTTAGCTGATGCAGAAGCAGGTCCATGAGGAGAGCAATCTTGTTGCTAAACAGCACATAGGAGCAGTTGAGGGGGCAGCAGGAACATGCCAGGTAGTAGGTGTTTGCAGCAGCACAGAGGGATCTAACAGACAGATGAAAAAGATCATTAATCAACTTTGAAAAAAAAAAAAAAAAAAAAAAAAAAAAAAGCACACCTCGAGGCATGCCACTACTCCTCTTGCAATACGTTAAAGAAACACTACTGCTGGGATGTAAATGTCTGGCCCTGGGCACTGACAAGACTATCTGCAGTCATCAGGAAACCAAACACACTCCTCTATATTTGTGGTTCCTTAAGGGTGCAGTTTGTCTTTGCAAGTCAAAAGCATATCTCACTGACAGTGCGAGCAAGGAAGACGATTTGAGGAATAAAAACACTCATATCAGCTACTTATGTGGAGACTCCCCTTTCTGCAGCCACCTTCGGAGGAGCTTGAGCGCAATCTCAGTCCCATCTTGGCTGAGATGGTGCAGCATTTCCGCTGGAGAGATAAAACTACTCCTCTCAGCAGCTCCTCGCGGCCGCCAGGCAGCCCCAGGCAGCGGCCAGTGCCGAGCCAGTCAGCATGCCTCTGTATTATGTCTGCTCTAAAACAAGCCCGAGAGAAGATTAATGCTTTAGATAACTGACCAATCGTTCTGCTGTGACTGCTACTCCCCCTCGCCTCCGTTTCATCAGTTAATATTTTCTGACAACTGTATATTTTAGCCATTGGCGGGATGGCGTGTCCTATCTGCTCACTGGAAGAAAGGAATCTGCCTCTCCAGTGCCTAAAGTAGGCCATGTTTATTTCAACTGGTAAACATTTTGATATCTACCGAAACCTACACATCTGCTGCGCGTTTTCGGTTAAACCACGCTGGCAAAGTGAAGGAAAATAGATTAGGCTGAGGCCGACCCAAGTCTGTCAATAACTTCCTGTAGTCTTTGCTCTGCATTTGCTCGTGGGCAGATCAGTCGTTTCACTGCATCATTATTGACATTGCAGAGTAAAGCTGTCAGATACAGAATGTGGTGATAATGTGAGAAGCACTATATTCTGAGTGATAGGACAGTGTCCAAGACTACATCAAAGCTTACTTCAGTCCACCCGAGAACAACAACAAAGCAGGGCCCTCTTGCAAACTGTTAATGTTCTATAAAGCAGTTATGTTGACAGTAATTTTATTAAAGCGGTGGAAAAAGTTAAGCCATAATGGTTAAGTGCAGTCTGTGTGAAGCAAGAGGTGAGGTAACATGAGGTCCCAAACAAACTATGCAGCAACGCCGCATCAGGACTCTGATTCTCTTGCGAACACGGGACAAAAATGAACGCCTATGCAAATACCAAAATGACAACTCAACTACTTTTCCTCGAATATTGTTGTATAATTACATGCTTCACACAGCTCATGAAATTTAAGCTGTGGTAGCTGCCATAAACATTCCTCCAAAGGACAGCAGTTATTTTAGTTGCCTTAAGTCACTCTGCTGGTATTTAAGAGCATGCCCCTGTTGAGTAAAGCAGCGCACAATAGTAGGGATATCACATGACCTATCTGAGATAAAATGACTAGGGAGGATTGACTTCATTACTGTCAAAGAGTGATTTCAGAACAGCCAGATAAAGTTCAAGTTGGTCAAAGGGAGCATTCAGGTTACACCCATGACGCTGAGATTTGGTGCTCTTTTCCTGCCAAATTGTTGTATGAATTTTACCTTTCTATAAGAACTTCAGTCCTCCTTGGTATACTGCCATGAGAATCCTAAACTGCATATAATGTTTTTTTAAAAAAAATGTTTTTAACCATCCCCCAAGAAGCAATGAAGACAACAGGGAGCCAATTTGAACTCTGCATTTGCCTCTCCAGTCCGCTCATCTAAAACGACTCCAAATCTTTATGAGAAATTTGAAGTTTGACTCATCCTGGAGTTCATGAGTCCACTCTTGGTAATATACTTGTTCGGCAAAACAATCCCAAAAGTCCCCGTGTATCAGTTTTGTTGGGACCACATGGTTTGGATCTTCACCACTATACTAGTTCCAGTTGGGGACCTTTGTTACATTTCATTCCCCTCTATAACCATGTTTCTGGTCTCCTGTCAATAAAGGCTAAAATGTCATCAGGATGTGCATATGTCATAGATCTTATTTGTTGTCATTGGACACAGGCAGTTTCCACATGGCAGCTTTGCCATAAATATTAGTTCGAGCAAACTTAATTTGATACTGCTACCAGTTTTTTTTGTAGTTCTGTAATGCCATGCAACTTTTAAATGTTGGTCCATCTGTATCAGAGACCTTTGGACCCTTGAACAGCTTTACTAAATCAATGTTTGGCATTAAGCGCAATGATTTGTGTTGCCCTTGTGCTACAGTATATCTAAACTTAAATGTATATATATATTGCGTGACATGTTCATGCCATTTTTCCATTACTTGGCCTGTTAGGAAATATAATACTTTAATACTATAACACTGATACATCATATGTACAGAGAACACAGTGGTTTTCACTTAAATGGGTTATTACTTTAGGGTATAAACAGGGTAGAACTTTTAAAGAAAACTGTTAGATTTCCTTACAAAAAACAACAACTTTAGAAGTACATTACACTCCAATGATATCACCGGTTTAAAAAAAATAATAATTGAAAGTGTGGGTGTCTTTTCTCACCCCCAGTCTGACTAAAATATTTTAATCAAAATGACTTTACCTCTGTCAAGATGGATCGGACCCTCTGGTCCCCACAATCGCCTCACTTAAGTGCTCATGTAATGAGCATGCAATTGCTTTGTAACACAGCTAATCAGGCTTGTCTTTGGTCATCTCTGAACAAATGAGGAGGCTGTCAAAGGCATGTTTGAGTTATGCCCTTACACCAACTCGCACAATGAACCATCACAGTGATCTGTCTTTGGTTTCCTCCCACCTAATTGAGCCTGATGAGCATGACACCTGATAGTCCGCCCTCTCTGGGAATCTCTCTATCTCAATACCCCTCACTGACAGCTCCAGCTAAAGATTTTAAGGAACAATTTGGTAAAGTGCCACGCCACCCTGTCTCATGTTGCACAAAAACTTTGTGGGGACTGATATGTGCCAGTCGATCTGAGCAGGCAACATTCCTCTACCTACACCACTATGGGGCACACATTTAATTGAGAGATTGTGCTTCACAGGTTCCCAAAATTACCGCACTAACTTTCTGTCACTCGATTTGGCTCTGAAAACATAGGCCATAAGTTACTGTCACAAGTTTAACTGGGGAGTGATGGGTGTGACACCGATTTAAAAAAAAAAAAAGAGAGAGAGATAAAGTTAGATACTGAGTGATGTAATCTGCACACCTACACTAACCATCTTAACCTCACACAGCCAGGGAATGCCATTGTACCTGTAAAGCTATTCAGATGCATAGAGAAATGAGGCCAAGAGGTAGAGGGATGGAGCACACCTGATCCTGTCTCGCCCCCCTGCAATCCTCGTGGGCTCTGCCTGGGTGGCCATTAGGCCTACTCACAGTAAGGTTGAGGGGCTTAAGGGGCTTTAGGAGTGCAATCGACCTCTGAATTTTAACTATACACAAATATACAAATTTAATTTTTTTTTTAAAGCCTAATCTAACAGGGCTCCCGGGCTGCGACTATTTTGGTCAATCACATTGATGCACCTTGCAATTTATTTTTAAAAAAGAAAATTAAACAATTGCCATTTCTTGTTGTGCATGCTGTAATTTAAAGAAATAAAAACATGCATTTTCAAATGTCTTCCTGTTTAAAACCATTTGCACAGTGGGTAAAGAAAGTAAAATTAAAATGTTTTTACAGATGTACTACATTCTGTAAAAAGGTGCACCTACATGAAAAAGCACCAGCGCCACCATTGTGAAAAGTTTCTTTGTAGTCCTCTTAGGCTCAAGACTATTCCTGAAAGTCAGAATTTGTTCACAATAGGACTCAAATGGCACCCAGATTTCACTGCCTGGTTAACTGTGTTTATCTGTGTTACTTCTGATTTATGCTGCAGCTTCCCTAGCAGGGAGCTATACAGTTATGGACTGTGTCTTTCTTTCAAACAAGTCCATTTATCATACTGAATAGCAAACTCTAAATCAGTTGACAACAGGACAACAAGCATCTAAAAGGCTCTTTATGCTTTTTGTCACTGCCTCGAGTTATCAACCCTTAGATCTGTGCTCCTCAACCCGAGTCTCACATTTCTCGCCCTCTCAGTGTGTTTCCTATGTGCCCAGTCAAGCCTGACTGGAGCGACGCTGCAGAAATCTGACCAACTTCCAGATCAGGTTGAGTCCCTGCCTCTTAAACAGGGTAAATTTGTGTTCAGGGGAAGAAAAAGAATCCTAAGCCAAAATAAAAGGTGAGGAGCAAAACCATTTCCTTGTGCTGTCAAACAATCCCTTCATTCACTGCTATCTAAATGACATTTAATTTGATTCTGCTGTTGATCTCTCCGATACCCTGAGTGCTTCCAAGACATCTACTCTGTCTGTCGTGCCACACTGGCCAGGTATGAAGGAGGGGGGAGAAATCTGATGAGCCGTCACACACCATCATGCACAGAAGCAGGAGTGCATGCACACACACACACACACACACACACACAAATGGTGGAAAACATCCTGAAATTAAACCACAGGTAGCGGCTCTGATTTCACAGGATACACCAGGTCATGTGAGACAGAGGTGGAAATACAAATTGGGTTAACACGCAGCGTCCAAGGACTCCTCCACCCTTTTCCGAGATCACCTGTTATACTTTCATTCACAGCTCTGTTTTATTTTTAAAATCAGTCATACATACAGTTGATTTTTTACTTCCAAGATAACTGTATACAAGCGCCTCCATTGCTTTTGTTGTTTAGTTTTTCAAAGTATAAGTTGCAGTGACTAAAATGGGATAATCTTAGACATCACTGACAGTTAATGTGAATATCTTTTGATGTTCATTTCTCACCTTAGAAACTTGTGATGGACATTTTCACAGACAAAGCCAACATAAAGATCAAACCATTAGTTTAGACCAGTGGTGTCAAACTGATCCAGTAAAGGGCCATGTGGCTGCAGGTTTTCATTCCAACCAAGCAAGAACACACCTGATCCAAATCGGGTGTGTTCTTGCTTGGTTGGCCGATTGGTTGGCTGATCCAAATCAGGTGTGTTCTTGCTTGGTTGGAATGAAAACCTGCAGCCACATGGCCCTTTACTGGATCAGTTTGACACCACTGGTTTAGACCCTTACTTTAAAGCTACAAGGAAGTTTCATTTTTTTGTTGACTCTGGCAGCCTCTTTGGACAAAAAGATGATGAAAAAAGTAGACCTTGTTTTAGTGCCTTACTGTGCCACCAGACTACAGAGCAGCTCCTTTCCTCCGGTTGCAGGACTACTCAATTCATATAGGCACTCCACCATTAAAAATAGTTTGAATGTTATGATGTATCAAACCCAGATAAATCAGAATCTGAATGGGTGATAGGCATTTAGACTAACTTCATTAATTATACAAAAATATCCAATCTTCTCACTTTGCTTATGAAAGTCAAAATCAAAGAAAGAATAAAATGAACGCATAATAAAATTGATCTTTGTTTACAATAAACTACATGCCAACATTTAGAATGTTGTTTGTGAGAATACCATCTCTCCAGCTGAAGCTAATGACAGTGGCTGCACAAACTGTGATCTAGACATCCCAGTGACCACAGGGTTACACCAGGACATTAGCGGAGCCTCGCAGAGGAATTAGCTCATTAATGTAATGGTAACAATATGGAATCAGCCTCCTTGGGGAGAGATATGGCAGGAGCATCTCCGCAGCTGCCTTTTTTGTAAATCGCTCTGCTTATCTGGTAGGAGGAGCTGATCAATACGGCAGCATCACTGTAAACAGATAATGTAGCGCACTCTGGGGCTAGCGTTCGTATAGCAGCCCATTAGGCCACACAGCCATCCAGATGACGGATAGTGATAAGTAGACAGCTGGGCTGCGTCCTTGTGTTGCATCTCGTCACCAGCTCCTGACTACACTGAGCTGACTGAGCGGTATCACAAGGTTAGAGTGTGACCTCTATGCACAATGTCTTTTACATGGTTTTACTAAACAGGAGAAAAAAAGGAGTCATTCGTTTGAGTAAAATTGTGACTAATCAAACATGTCTTGTTTTAAATCATATGCAGTTGTATGCTCTCAAGGTTTCAGCAGTAAAAACCGAGGTATCAAGCTCAATACCAAAACAGGCAACTAAAATAAAAGTCTTATTAGGCCTTGGACACACTGTACTCTTTCTGTATGACCAGAGCTGCTTGATTATAGCAAAAACACTAATCACGATTATTTTGGTTAATATTGACAGACCTTTTTTTGTGTGTGTTGTTGTTTTTTTAAAAATATAAATATAGATATGTATGTGATGCATGCAATACAAATGGTTGCATACCAACTCAATACAAGATTGTCAAATGGTGCAGTAATATTGTTGCAGGGATTCTCAATGACTTGGAAAACATGCATTTATTGAATGTTTAAACAACAACAACAAAATTAGTGTACTGTATGTATAATGCCCGTTTTATTTGGTTTATGAAATGTAGGAAAGGATCGCTGAAATGCAACTGTCTCATCCTGTTTTGCCACTGCAGGCTTTGGTACCGCACAGAAGGAGGCAAATAGAAATTCAAGCAGCGGCTGGCTTGACTGGGTTACACAAATGAATGTGCACCTGACAGAACAGTCTGACCTGAAAACCTGATTTATGAAATTGTGCTCGAAACTAGAAGTGTCATTCAAAAGAAATGATGTATTTTTTCATGCTGCACACCTGGAGAAATTTGTTATGATGCACACATCATCATATTTTGTTGTGCAACATCATTGGGCAGTAAAATAGAGATACCATCTGGTGATGGAGAAGATTGAAACCTGTCGCCAAAGCATAAATTGAAAACATCGCACAGCTCTTTAATTTCTGTCGAGCGGGATTCAAAAGTCGGGCCTCAACATGCTGCAGCCTGGCTGAAAGAGAAAGAGTTTGGGTTCTTAGGGAGGGGCATAAACGCACTCTGTCCTTTACCGCAGTAAAGGAAAGAGTTGCACTGTATTTATAACACAAGGAAACATGAGAGCATCACTGTGAGACAGAATTATGATCGTTTTATCTCAAATATCTTGTTTACATAATTGTTGGAAGACAAAATCATAATTGAAAAAAGAACTCAATGAATTTAACAGCCCTGTGTGTTTGCTCTCATGCTTGAGTAAACTTTCATAGAGAAACCTGTTTAGTCATGTGAGAAAGGTTTAGTAATTAAAGAAAAGCTAATTCAAGACCATTCTTTCATAATTATTTATAACCCACTCCTTAGTTTGATTGCGCTGGTGTGAAGAAAAACACAAAGGTCTAATCTTCACCTCACGTTCTGTCACCACGGCATGTCAAGAAGATGTCTTAAAAGCCAAGGAGTTATTGTGTGTACTTAAGCTTACACCCCGTCATGCACGGATGTGCAAACAAACTCTGCAAACAAAGGCTCTGTACAAGAGGACAGTCTCTCCATTTAAGATAATAACGTTTCTTCCAATTCAGAAGTCTGCTTAAAAATTCCCTCAGATTACAATGATTGAGGAAGAGAGTACAAAAAAATCAATATACATGTGATGCCCTTTAAAAGCCTTATAAATATAAGAAGCATTTGTCCATTAGCAGAGATTCAGAGACCAGTAAATGCTAATGAATGGGAGTGCAAGGCCATTCGAGTCCATTACAGAGTCCCACTAGTGAGTACAGCAGCCTCTCTGAGGTTATCTACTGGCAGGCCATGCAAACGCCAGACCCACAACTCAAAAATACTCCGCACTCTAAATGATAGATGGGACACATGTGCTTTTTGTGTTTCGAGAGAAAAGCATGAACGCAAATTGATGACGGAAATGGAAACGCTTTCCATTTCTGGAAGGGCAGCACTGTTACTCATTAATACATTTTCAGGATATTTATCGGGATGAAACATTTATAAACAAACAGTGATGAAGTAGGTTGGTCTAGATTAGCTCACTCACTTCATGCAATTGCAAAAACAATTGCAGAGAGGAAATAAAGAAGTGGGTTGTCAGGAGGGTCAGAGAGAGGATACAGTCAAAGAGGAGACAGTGGGAAGAAAGACTGTAACAGCTGCTTAAAAGCCACAGCACGGAGTCAGAGACAGACATCAAACAGTATAGATGAACTCACATGCAACTCTAAAGTGTTCATCTCCTTCAAGTTTTGTGTTTTTCAGCCTATTGTACTTTGATGTAGGTAATACGTATGTTGGTGTATTGTAATACGTGTGTGATGTTGTGTGGTATGTATGCAGCATCCCTATAAAGTTCAATTCAAATAAATAATTTAACTTATTCATTTATTTTTGAGTTATTTCTCATTGTTAATTCTCCCCTAAATCGTGATAGGTAGAGCCTTGAGAAAATGCTTTATGTTTTATCATGTCTGTCAGTGTTGTTTGCAAAAAGGTGTGCCAAGAGAGATGCCTTCTTCTACTGCATACCAAATCTCCTCAATATTGAATCTCTCTAACCTGACCCCTCCACTTAAGTTCTCTCTTGCTCATTGCCAAAGTCATTACTGATCTCAACAACAACTGGTCAGCATTTCAGAAATCGTACTGTTCCGATCATAGGTTAAAGACACAGCTCGCCCTACTGGCTCGAAACAGAAACCTGATTAAGTCATGATAGCGTACTGAAAGTGTACTATTTCTTTTGTTTTGAATTGTGTGTGAAACCACCGAAAAATACTTGCGCCCACGTTCCACTTTCACGTATTCAAGTATATCTTTATGTTACTTAAATGTAAACAATTGAATCTGGTAACTGTACTCACTTGAGAGGAATACGAGGAACTGCAGTGGGTGTGGAAGCAGCAGTGACGACCTGCAGGATTTGTTCCAGAGCCGACAGGCCGCCGCCCACTTGGAAGGCCACTTGGTCTGCATTGTTCTGTTGAGGTGAGGACAGAGAGGGAGACGGAGTGAAACAGAGGTACAGTCAGGGGACAACAAGCTACAGGCTGGACAGGGGGATTACATGGCTCTCACCACAGAGGGAATCTCTCTTTCTCCTACAGAGGCGAGGGATTGAAATGTGAAACAAAGTGATCCCCAAAGTATTCCTGTTCAATCTCAAAAGTGCACAACCCGACTCCGCCCCGCAGCAGTCAAGTTTCAGTGGAAGGCAAACGCTCTGCAGGCTCCAGTTAACGACAGGGTGGTCTTAGCGGATGACCACAGACTGAAGTGAAACAGAGAAAATGCCACTCGGCCAAAAAAGAAACGGGCCAATAAGGGAAATTTAAAATCCAGACAACAATTCTACTAGAATGGGATACAGATAAAAACTCTCAATCCTTCTCATAATTAGACCGAAGTGATAATGCATTAGATCTACTGAGGTAAGAAAGGTGCGCTCACATTTCTTCACCCATTGTGTCAGCATGTACAGGGATTAAAGAGACATATAATCCTGTTCAGTGACTTTTCTTCAACCTTTAACACCATTCAGCCCCACACACTTGCAGAAGAACTCCTCTTGCACCTCTAGTTACTTTAGATCTGAAAATTTACGCTGATAGCAGACTTTTATTTTACAAACTGATTTAAGTGTGTCTGATAAAATGGTCTCGTCTCAAAGTGGTTGGCTCTTTTTGAAATTTGTTTCCCCCCCTTCATATTGGTTTATTTATTCAATTTTAGAGATCATAGTGCAGACAGCATGTGGGATTTTTTTTTTTTTTTTTAAAACACGCTAGCTGTAATTACAGGACATTAATATGGCTGCTGATAGCAAACTGCAGTTTATTTTCTATTTGTGGGGGACAACAATATTTCTCTGAATTCTGACTGAACATCCCCCATAAATGGCATTTCAAAATAATAAAAAACAAACTTGAAGCTTATCAGCAAATAGCAACTAACTCAAATTTCACAATGTTGTGATGATTAAGGTTAATGTCATTTGACTTTCCTGACAACATTTGTATTTCAAAAAAGGTGACATCAAATTTGTGTTCAAAGTGAATAGGGGGCAGAGTAACCACTAACTCCTGCCAATTGTAGTTATAGCTCAGTTAAGGCATGAGCTAGCAGAGCTCAGGGGAAGTGTTGCTGGTGCCAGGGGTAGCTAGTTAAAAAGCCAACTTCTGTAGAATTTTTTGCAACACAATACAAAGACATAATCATGTTAAAATTTCCATTTCTTCAGTCTGTTGATAATTTTAGTTAAAATCATTGAGTTACATATGGCCCCTTTAATTCATAACTTGAGTAAAACTATCAATAACTTCAACTTTTATTATAAGAAACTGTTTTTATGTCCATATAAGAACTTTGTTTTGCAGTTGTTTAACCCTTATGACCAAGCTAAACTTTACAACACAATGGTAGAATGAAAAAGAAAAAAAGTAGTAGTGCCATGGCCCATTAAAATTACTTATCTTCAGACTACCGTGTTCATAATTATTATGTTGAATACTACACTATAAACAGGACTTGATAATGAATTAAAGGACCTTTTTTCAGCTTTAAGTTTAGTCTATTTGTTTCTGTTATTAAGTTATTTTCTTTTTTTGCTCAATTCACTGAGAACATAGTACATTAGATTTATGAACACATGTAAATAGTTAGGTCCTGCCCTCCTGATGACAGAGTAACTGGCAGCAGGTCAGATGCTGCAGCTACATTGTCTTATAAATCAACAAGTACAAAGCCAGAAGCAAGCGCTGACGATCAGGCATGTTTGTGCCTGGGTCGACAGGGAGGAGAGGAGCTGAAGGGGGAGCCGCTGACAGAGGGCCTTCTTCTTCGCACAACTGCAGGAGGCCGTGTTACACAGCGGGTCACTCCTCCACCTAATGAGGTTACAGGCTCCTCAGTGCTGTGACAGCACTAAAATCCAGCCACTTCACAGAGCTTTTGTTCTGCAGATGGGAAGTTGCCAACAAGCCTGAACACATTGAGAAAAAAAGTGCTTTACCAAATTACAGATAAGCTCTTCATCCGTCATTCATGCCCGGTGCTGAGGTAACTGCTACTCGATTCCGGTTGTTAGACACACAAATGACATGCACTGAACAATCATCTAGGACAAAAACATTAACAAAAACACCAAAAGACCCTTTAACATGATGAGAAATGTTTCAAAGACAGTCTCAAGGGTCTATGCAGTGTTTGTAAAAATACCTCATTGAGACTTCCTTTCTGTATGTTGCCAGAAGTTTCCATATCTAATCAACTGGGTCTCAGTCACTGAGCTTGGCTTAACCCCTCTCTTAACCCTCCCTTCAACACACCTACCTAAAAGCTCCGAAGCTAAATGAGAGAAGGCAGCTCTTTCATAGCAGCTTATCAAATGGTATTAAAGGGGGTAACCGGGACCTGCCCAGTCCTGGCTGTCTCCTGTGAAAACCAGACAAGAAGTTCTTGGCTAGTCAGTGCCTTGTCTGCTTTGCTGACAGATTTATCTGTCGAGATGATGGAACAATACAAGTAAAGAGGATTAAGTTCAAACTACCTGACAAGGTGTCTTTAGGTGGTCTGTGCATGCGATGGTCCACAGAAAACAAAAGAAGGCACTGGTGTCCACATATTACATCACTGACATAATGCCTGAAGAAAGGCTTGTTTTGCATAATAAGAACTCCAAGTCTGTGAATGTTGATCTTCTTGCAAAGCAGTTGAATCTAACATGGGGAAATATCATCTAGGGATTATACAGCTTTTAACAGACACAGTGACAGTGTATGCACACAGTTCGCCGAATTTGCATACAGGATTAAAATAATATTTTCATCCAGTGCTCGAAGGGATACTCCAACACTTTGGGCGATACATTTATTTGCAAAGTTAGATGAGAAGATTAGTTATCAGCTCCTCCCTATTCCCTGCAGCTCACTTTGCTCAAACGTTGCAAGGTTTGCACACATTTCACAGTTAAGACCAAAACCTATGAGTCTCCTTCATGCATAGGTGGCTGGCTTGCTACCTGCAAACATAAATTGTGTAAGAAATACAAGATTGTAGACATTGGTGTGACATTTTGTACAGTTATTTATGGTCACCAGATGATGACCCTTCATCTTTTCCTCCAGTTTCACCTTGAGCGTCTGACTTGTGGTTATAAGTGACATAACTCAGCTAATATTTGAATGGACAGCTATGACATTTGGTAGATATTCATGTCCACCTCCGGAAGGACTGTAACGACTTTGATGTTCCCTTAACTTTTGATATAATGACGTCATTAGATGAAAGTCTTGTTTAAATTTGTCACTTTTTTGGTTTATGAATGAATACCTGAAAACGAATGACATTGCTATCGGCCTCAGCTGTACTGAACAGGCTAACACACCAACCTAAGATGGTAAACACTGTAATCATTGCACCTGCTATACATCAGCTTGTTGGCATTACAATTGTGATCATATTAGCATTTAGCTCAAAGCCCTGCTGTGCCTTCAGCCTTACACAGATGCTAATGTGGCTGTAAACTAGTTTTATTATTAGGGGGCCACTGCTCATATTTTACATGTCAAAAGGACTACTGCCTTTTAAAACAGGTGAATAGCATCTTCCATGGTCTGCAAAGAATTTACACAGCATACTCTGTTTATGTTGGCCAACTGTTTCCCTTGCTATAATTCTTTGTGCCAAGATAGACCCATCATGTTCCAGATTTTCTGCATCTCTTTAATTAAATCATAGAAATTAAATTAATTGTGTTAATCTGGATGCAAACAGTCATATTTACTTATTCATTTAATTGCAGGAGTGTTCCCCGTGAGGTTTAATCTGTATGTGCCTGGTCAACCTACAGCAGAAGCTACAACAAAACACAGTGACAAGATGAGCAACTCATTTCCACTCAAAAAAAAAAAGGGGGGAAAAAAGGGCAACCACCAAAGACAGAGCATTAAGATACAAGTGAGATGGATGGCTCCTGAATAATACAACAGGGGGAATTTTATCCAATTATTGTCCAGGGTGGTCATTGTTACCACAGCTGATGGGAAGCCTGAAGCATCTGGCAATTCCTGTGACACTGTCCTCAGACCAGCAGACCAGCAGACCAGCCAGATTGTACTTTGTAGTCTCCTCCCACCAGACACTTTAATTAAGGCAGAGAGGAGGGCACAGCCTCAGTTGGCCTGCCTCACCAACAGATGGACAACAACTGGCAGAGTTCATTAATGGCTGGCTTCAACTTTGATCTGCACCTTTGAGTCATGAGTTCACTCCTTTACATCTAAAACTTAACAGTGACAGAGCAGAGTATGACAAATCACCCTCTTCTCGCATGAATTTCATCATTATACAGCCTTAAAAGAAAAGCTTGAGAGTGGTAAACAAAGCTCTGTGGGCCAAGTCGACTGTAAACCACAACAAGGCTGCTGGAGTAAACATTTTAAGGTCGAGTATAAACTTGTGTGTTTACAAGACATAATGGCATATGATTTAAAAGACTAAGTGAGTGCAGGATGAAAATGGAAATGTACAATTCTGCTAACTGTGTTTATTCCATTAAATGAACCAAGATTAATCAAAAAGACCAGTGTGGTGCAAAATCCAACCTGCCACAGAAACCACAGACCATCTCTAGCTGTAACTAAAACACAAAGAAACTTAGAGTCATTTCACTCCCTATTGGTCTTGTGGTGAAGAAACTATAAAGATGCCGTTTGGGAATGAATGAGAAAAAACAATAACCTAAGCGATTCCCATTTTCCGTGAATGTATAAGTCCTTTTCTTCAATTAAACATTTGATTATTCCACAAATTGCTGCCTCTAAGAGAAAGACAATGTATTCAAGGTGGCTTGATCTAACAGGAAATGTAATAAGTTCAATGTTGAGACTAACACATAAATAACAGAACACTGCATGATAAAATAATTAATGAATATTCTCATCTAAAAGTGAGTAACAAATGCCCACAGCATCTTCATAACTAATCAAAACAAACTGGAAGCGGAACCAATCACAACCACACCTTTACACCTGCCGTACAGGACTGTTAGCATGCTTTACAAATGAAACTGGGTTGACTTTATACAAAGAAAATTTAATGGTTTATTAATCATAACAATGCAGAAGGTGGTGCACGGTTAGTGCATGGCCTAGAACAGAAATCTTCTGCCGCGGGTGATTTAAACCACCCAGAATATTACTGGTACCCATCTACAGAGCATGAGTGTTATCGGTGAGGCGAAATGTCCACACAGAGCCAAAAGAATACCAAAAGACAACACTAACACCCACCCCAGCCAGTCTATTCGCCCTGCTGCTGTCTGGCAAAAGATACAAAAGTATCCACTGCTGTACCACCAGGCCACAGAGCAGAGCAGAGCAGCTCTTCCTCAGGCTGAAAGAGAAAAAACTAATTCATCCTCCCCTATATGAAATAGTTTGTTTCCTTCTTTGGACTTCAACTCACATTTTGTTCTACAACCCTGGTGTTGTAAGATGTACATTTTATCAACCTTTGATTACTGAGGCCAAATTAATGTATTAGGTGTTTAAAAGCAAATCGACAAGCTTCAACTTAAAAATGTTTGGCATTAGTAATTTTGAAAACCTTTTGTTATTATCATTATCATTTCATTACTTTATTTATACTGTATTTACTGTATCTATCATAAACAGATGACATCAGTTTTTGTAACTTCACATTGCCAAACCAACAAGTATGGACAACACAGGGACATTTTATGAGCAAGTAGTGCTTCCACCACTGTTGAATTAAAGATGGAAAATGTATTAAGTGAGCAGCTGCTCACTTTTGCCTGTCTCTGACACTGTTGATCTGGGCTGTATCTGTCAGTCTGCTGGAGGCCCAAGCAAGAAACTTTATTATCCTGCCACTCTTCCCTTCACCTTCCCCCCCCAATGTCCCCAGATACAACTCCCACCAGCCCCACTGGTCGCCCCAACCAGCCTTTGGCTCTCAGATCCCCATGCTGAAAGTTCCTGACTTGTCATACATGTTGTCCTTTTCTAGACAGGCTTCAACTGAAAGCAGTGGTAAACACTTTGGGCAATATACAGAGTAAATACAAGTGCTCAGTAATAAGGCAAGTGTGCAGAAAAAAGAAAAGAGCAGCACATTGGGAAAACTGGTATTCTCAATCATGGAAAGTCAAGAAAAGGAGAAAAAAAAAAAAAAATCAGGTTTGACACAAAATAAACCATTAGAGGCCACAGAGGGAGAAACACACCGGGGTCAGAGACGAGACGTAGCCTAGAAAGCAGGGGAGGAGTGAGGGGGGTTGGACCCAAACAGCAGTGTAGGAGGGGGAGTGTCGGGTGTTGTCTAAGGAATTAGCAGAGAAAGTGGAGACTGAATCAGATATGGGGGAGAAAAACAAATCTCTAGGTGAGTCAATGACATGAGAGATGCTTGTTAGGTCAAATAATCTAAACGGTCCTGACTTGATGTGACTCAGGGGCCAGACAGCCATACTGACGGAGACTCTATTTATTTGACTTTGTCCAGGGATTAGAGAGGGAAGTGCTCCCCTGGCTGCCTTATTGGCCAATCACATTGTTCCACTCAGCGTTGGGTGGATGTTTCTGTAAGGAGCTGGTGAAGCAGAACTTGACAAAACAGTTTAAAAATGTGCTTTTAAACTGAGCTTAAAGACAAAGAGCACCCAGACAGAGCCTTGATCTGTGTCCTTGCCAGCGACAACACTGTTGAATGGAGGACTCCTGTGGCCCACTGACCTCTGACCTCCCACTGGGACTATGTGGCGCTAAGGGGAGGAGCCCTCATGTAGTGACAGCTTGTGAGCTACTCACATCACCCTGGTCTCCTCCTCTCTCCTTACAGGACGCTGTGCCACCCACCACAGCCACCTCTTTCTTTGCCTCTCTGGGGAAATTCAATAATAGCCTCTCCAGCCGTCCCCCCTCGTCACTGATGGGACACCATAATCTCTCAATCCTCACGCCCAGAGGCATGCACAGTGGGATGTTATGATGGCTCGAACCACAACTTGGCAGGAAATTTATGCCTCATTACAGGAAGTGGGCTGTATATTCTCCTCATCATAAACAATGTGGCAGGTGTTTTAATTCCTCCTCTCAGACTCAAATTGATGAGTTTTACTGTAAAAACAAAACAAAACAAAAACAAAAACCCATCACGCAACAAAACCTGTGGGACAGATGTTTCAAATCAACAATAGTTTTAAATGTGTGCCATTATACAGTATCTGGCAATTATATTTATACTGCTGTAAAGAAGGGTAAGAGAAAAGCTAGATCTCTGAAGTGAAGTGAAGTGAAATTCGGTTGCCTTTGTTCAATAAAGCCTTGTGCATCACTGGCATTTCATCTGGAAATCCAATTTACTATTGTCTAAACGAGTGACATCTGAGTTGATCAAGCTGCACAGGCACGAGACAATGCTTGCTCTCGTGCTAGGAAGCCCCTCTATTGGTACCATGTGCACAATGAAAACACAGTTAATCTGGTCTTCATTAGCCAATAACCAAAGGCAAGTTGGTTTTGAGTAAGTGATACTCTACATTGGGAGGGTGAGACACAGGGAGAGACAGCCAAAGATAACTCATCACTGGAGAGACATGCCAAAGGGCTGGCATGACCTGTGCACTGCTGCAGACTGTTTGAGTCGGCAGACAAGCATACAAAGCAGGACACTCCCTGCAGACGCACCGAAGAAGATGGCCCCAGTGTTTGCAAACTTAAGTCACTGCAAGGGGCTACATTAAAGAAAAACAACAGTATAGGTGAAATTATTATACAACCAGTATATTACAATAACAACAACAACCTTTCCATCATGAAAAGATATAGGTAAATCACACTGCCTACTATATCTACGTACATCTACATTGTTGCTCTACCTGTTTCTCCAAGATGCGAGCGATCTCTCCCAGAGTCCTGTCCAGACCAGACACTTTGTTGTTGGCCCACTGCCCGCCATCTTGGCCCTGCAGCTGCTTCAACAGGTCCTTCACCAGGCGCTGCAACCTGAACATACAGGAACAGAACGCTGGTTGAAGTAGCACAGAACTGTAGGTTAAGAACAGATTACCAACTTCCATCTACCACAGATGAGCTGAAAATATTGGTCAGTGAATGATTATAGCAGAAACTACAAATAGTTTTGATAATTATTTCAGTCATTTTTCAAGCAAATATTACACATGCTGGTTTGAGTTTGTCAGATGTTAAGATGCTTTTCTCAGTTTTTTTATGATAGCAGATTTAGTATCCGTGAATTAGGACTGACAAAACAATCTGATTAGTGCTGGAAAATAACCCCAACACTTTTACGCAAAGTCTGCTTTCCAATCTTTAGGTTTTGCACCGTTATCAGGAAACACAAGCATCTTAACGATGTGATGTCTCCTTAGCTTCTGGTACAATGTAATTTCCCCCAATTTCATGGCATCAATTAATTAATCTGGATTAAATTACTGATTATGTTACAATTGTTAGCTGCAAATTCAATACAGCGTGCATTTTAACAACTTGTTTTTCAGATTTTTAACTGATTTTCTAATCTTCCAGACAAAATGTTTTAACAAGCAATTGAGACAATGAGCTGCAAATTAATAATTCATATAAAGATTCAAAGTTACAGACTTCCTGTATACCACCACTTTATAATCACTAGACAACATTACAAGTGAAAAAAAACCAAAAACAATTTAAATTCCTCAAACAAGTGACAAAAAAGAAAAACACTCACTTGGCCTTGTATGGAGAGTCAGGGACCTGTGTCTTTGCCTCCATTGATGTCTCATATTCCTTTGCCCTGCAGAGGGAGAAGAAGTAGGAAAAAAGTCTTTGAATCCCAGAAAAAAAAAAGTGTTTGGCCTGTCAGTAAAGAACACAACTGGTGAAAGTGTGAAGAGAGGGGAGAAAGTTCAAGCAGAGTTTGTTTATTTGGCCTGTCAGCCATTCACCACGTAACTTGGCTTAAAATAATCAGACACTGGATCTGTGGGGACGAGTGTTTTGCTGCCATCGGTTATTATAAGGAAGACTTAATTCTGCCTTCCTTTGAGTCATTTTTAACAAGGGAGGCTCAAGTTCTTGACTCCATTCATTGTCAAATAAACAGTTCATGGGGGTACCGGGCAACATAGACAGTGTTTTGATTATGTGACCATTTAAAGGTCATGGTCATTTAGGGAAGTAGTGGCATTACTGAAACAGCCAGAATCGGAAAAACACAAACTGTACGTTTATATCTACCTGTACGTGTGTGTGTGTGTGTGTGTGTGTGTGTGTGTCTGTGTCTCTCTCTCCGTCTTTCTATCTGTCAATCAGGCATTCCCAGACATGATAAGTAACTATTGATCAGAGTCAGATAGAGCGCCTTCCGGTTACCCATCTCTACACTGATAGGATCAAACACTTCCAGGAAGACGACAGGTGGATTTGTCCTGTGGAATGACCTGAGAATCATCCTCTTTTCACAATCTAGTGTATTCAAGGGCAGTCAACAAACACTGACTAATAACTCCTCTCACAGCTACACCAGGATACTGAGATTCCTAAAATTTTCCAACTGGTCACACAGGGCAGGAATTTTAGCATTTAGAGAGATAGTAGTGTTATTACTAATTTGCTGTTCCATGGTTCTAATTGTCAACTCATCATCTGTATAGGTATTGTTACAAAACTCTTGGAAAGTCTGTATTCAAAAATAAATTTGAAAATAATATTAATGCAAAATCAAGCAGTCCCTTACTGCATTTCACAATTATTTCTCAATGTCAAAAGACCAAGTTGTGAGTGACAATAACAATGTTTGTGCTGCTCTTCAGTATCAATTGTAGATAGTCATTTTCAAGGTCTCGTGAGCAGGATAAATGGTAGCAGATTTCCTTTCAGAGGGGCCTGAACTATATCTGCCCAGTTTGTCATTCATGTTATTACAATATTAATCTCAGACAGGTTTATATCTTACCAGGTTAAATACGGAGCAATTGCCAAGCAATTCATTATTGTCAGAAGCTGCCTGGGGGAAATGGACCTCAGGCAATAAATATCTGATCAGCAATGTGAAAGAAAAGCAAAAATCTATATCTCTATCTCTATCCAGTGGCAATAAAGTGAAGTGGAACCCACAGACACCTAAAATCATAGTAATACCTCTATAACTCAGTGTACTTAAACTCAGTTTAGCTTGCATTGTTAAGCAGTCATGTTCATTTTTGAGCAGAAGATTTTCGCCTTGATCTCTGGCAGCAGACTGGGCAAACTGAGTTAGTGCCATGCTTACCACCTCATATGTATTCCATACAGGAGAGTCTTTGTATACACACACAGGCACCACCATCTGAGGTCCTTACATACATACTACAACACACTGCCCACTCTGTTCCCTGCTGGGTGAACCACAAGAAATTAGGCTACAGGCAAACATCTCGTACCTAAGCAGACTTTGCTTCCAAGTTCAGAACTCATCCTGACGCTAACTGACAGGTTACTTGCATTAAAACTTTAACAGCATATTTGCCTTCCCCAAAACATTTATTAGAAAAAGGTTAGCCAAGCCACACAAAAAAAACAAAAAACAAAAAAAACTGGGGTTAAAATGTGTGTGTACAGCTTTATGACAGCAGGACTGCATGTTGGCCTGGTGAAAAGTCTAGTGAGAACCACTCACGTTTTACGGACACCATACGGTGTTCCAATAAAACGGTTCATTTCCACCCGGTGGTGAAGCGGCTCACCTTTATGTTTACTGGGGCTCTGTGTTATTTATGACCTCTGAAAGCCTGCTGCCTTTGAGTGCTAGTCTCAGCAGGGCTGGTGCAGGAGTGACGGTGAACAGAGACAGATCATGTTGTCACTTTCTCGGTACCGCTGAGCCTCACAAAGCCAAAAACAGCAGCACTGAGAATCAAGCACTGTAGCAGAATCGGATGAGAGTTTCAGCCTCTTGTTGCTATTTTTTTTACATAACTACTTTCTCTAGAAAAGCATAATAATGAATTCTCTTTTAAGAAACTCACGAGGTCACCTTAAGTGGTTGGAGGCTTTATTAGGATCATTACGTCTGCCCATGCTCACAGAAAGACGATGACCTCTGATCAAAACAGAAATGTACTCTACCATGGCCAGACAAAAAAAAAAAAAAAAAAAAATCCAACAGAGATAATTAAGGCTGAATAATTCAGACTGTTCCCAAGTCAATTAACAATCATCTCAACTAAAATTGTGACAATGAAATACCATACCTAAGTTTATAAATCAAAAATCATAACTGCCATCATTTAAATCCCTCCAAAGACCTTTCAAATGGGTGACGATTATCATCCTATTTTGAATACTTTTTATGGTATTAATAATTGAATACATTTTCCAGTTACCTATATCATAAATGAGGGAAGATGCTGAAAACATCTTCCTCTTCGAGAGAGTTTAGCCCACATTTAAGAAAGTATTTTTAATTTTCTACTGATATCAAAGGGAACGGATAAGATGAAAAAAATTCTATATTTTTCAAGTGATTCCTCTGTGCCACTATTGCATCCTATAAACCTTTTTTTTTTGGTACTTTCACATTTAATTTTTTCATCACATACTTGTGAGTGAGCTGGAGAGCTGTAATGGAGCAGCCATCAAAATACTGTTAGGGGCATGTTAGAGATCTTTATGAAGAAGGAATTACTGGTGGTAATAAATACATGGATCCTTATACAGAACATATTATTTGCAATAGAGAGGGTTATTTTAAATTGATATGATATATTAGTTGATATCTATATGAACTGAATTACTTCTGCTCAACCTTTAGGACTGCATTATTGACACACCCTCCAATCTATCATAAATAGTAAATGCACTGCACTTATACTGCACTTTTCAACCAGAGGGGGACAAAACAGCTTTACAATGCCTCTCATTCACCCATGCACACTCTCACATACACCACTGACCTGGCCATTGAGGGCAATTTGAGGTTCAGTGCCTAGCTCAAGGACATTTAACCAAAGGGAGTCAGGAATCGATGGGAAGACCGGCTCTACTTACACAACCGCATCAAGAAGTTTGTATTTCCCTGTGTATTATTTATTTATTTATTTTCTTTAAGTATGTATGTTTTGTTTCCCATCATTTCTTCAACTGTCTTATCAATAGAGCCAGAATGATGGAGGGGGGGGGGGGAGTGACACGCAGCAAAGGGCCCCAGGCCGGGACTAGGAAACCCGGGGCTGCTGCAGCGAGGGCAAAGCCTTTGTACATGGGACGCCTGCTTTACCCACTGAGCTAAACGGCACTCTATTCCCCTGTGTATCTAAATGCTTTATGTTTTGCAGTGGTGCATTGGCACTGTGTTTATTTTGTAACACGTCTAAGTTCTGTTGCAAGTATATAAATTTTGTTTTGATACGGTTCTTGACAAATACCATTGGTTTCTTGAATACACTTGAGTTGAGTTTGAATGAATTGTGTTTTATGATGAGTTAGCAAGGCAGTTATTCTTACTACAATAAAATACAAATATTTAGTCTCCTAGATTAAACTACTGGCAGCCTACACGATCCAACTATTACCTCTTGGGGTAAAATGTGGTATTACAGGACATGATAGGCCAAGGCTAGCTGGTTAACATGTTTCTTCACATTCTGTTGATAATGTTAGTTCATTTCTTAACAAATGTTTTCAACTGAAATTCTGGCCATAGTTTACAAATTTGCCCATTTAGAGTTAAAGAATTTTGGAATGGGATTATCACAATGTGTGTTGGGGTTTTACTCATTTTTAGTTTATTATTCATGGCCTAGTATGCTTGTATACATTTTTCAGTGTTTATATTATGTCTATTTTCTCAGCCACAAACAGGATGATTGAGGCCATGTCTGGCTTTAAGCCTCTTCAAAAAACAGGAATGTTGCGTAATAAAATGAAAAAAATTAGTGAGTGTACATGTCAGATATTATTGCAGTCCTGGTTGTTGGGGAAAACTTCCAATAATCTGCATCAATAACATCTTACAGTAAGTATTGTCAACATCGTGTCTCTTTCCACTCCTCTCTCTCGCTGATGTGACAGCCGGTTAAACTGATTGAGCTCAGGTCCAGGTTCTGACACACAGCAGCGCTGCCTACTATTTGTTGATTACTATTGATTTTCTTTGATACTTCATTTAAAAAATCAATACCTCAGAAGAAGAAAAATAGGCATGGCTCATACATACTTTAACATACATCCTGTACACCGAAGAAGGCTTCAGATTTGGCAATGCCACGGCAGCAATTTGGAGGAAAGCTCTTTACAGGTGAAAGCCGGGGCCCTGCACTACAGATCGATTTGCAGTTCTGCTGCCCAATCACAGAAAGTGGTCATAAATTAAGCTCATCAGTGTTACCTTGTGGACAGCCAGGATGCACATAACATCCGTTTTCCATCTCCTTGTCACTCATAAAAAAAAGTCCTGGCACAGTTTTATCCTCTGTACCTGTGAGAAGAAGGATGGGGAGAGAGAGAAACAGAGAGAGGCAGACTGACAGAGAGAGAAAATGGATGCATTACCTGGAGTTCATCCTGGCGCGCAGCTTCTTTGCCTTCTTCCGTGCCTTCTGTCTCTCTTCCCCATCCTTCATGCCCTCAGAGGACACTGAGCTGTCTGTCACAATATCCACAATGTATTTCTTCAAGGAAAGATGCTCCTAGAATAGACAAAATCAATACATGAGAGACAATGCTGGCAATTTTATGTACTGTTACTTAGAACAAGCTTCTGAAATCACTAGTGTGTCTGGTTTTGGGTGCCAAAAATCAGTGGCGGAAAGTAAATAAGCACTATTACTAAAGTGCTGTATTTAAGTATAGTTTTGAGGTACTTGTACTTTACTGGAATATTTCCATTATCTGAAATGTTGTGGAGTAGAAGTGCAAGATTACAAAGAGAAATACTGTACTTGACTACATTCATCTACATTCATCTGATGGCTCTAGGTGCCAGTTACTGTGCAGATTGAGATTTCTCTTGCGACACTCATAAGCATCTTATAAATTACAGAAGATGTTTAAGATGACAACTAGAATACAAAGCAGGTAAACAAATTTTCCAGGTACACACCAATGTATGTATAAATGTATCTGTTTGGCTCCAGCATTAAATTGTTGGTTACACTTTCACACATGAGCAATAATAACCCAATTATAGTTTACTATTATCAATATAACATGACAGTCTGAAAGCAGCCTTTCTGTGTATTTTGTGTTGTAAGTTCTTTAAGTACATTCTGCTTATAAGTAGTACTTTATCCTAAGTAAAACTTTGAATGCAGACCTTCTGCATGTATAACAAGTTTTGTTACATAGTCTGGTCTTGTTGCTCTCAATTCAATTTAAAAAAAACTTTATTCGTCCCCGAGGGGCAATTCGTACAGCAGGCACAATAAAAAGAACAAACACAGAGGACATGCATAAAGACAATACATGACAAACAGTGAGCACCAACACTGTGCACCAGCCTGGTATGTAAATTATTTCCACCACGGGTACATATATAAACTGTAACACTAATGCAAACTGTGTTTCTTGTGCAATGTAAATAAATAAAACATTCTTATTTTTGAAAAATGACGACGCAAAAAACATATTTAAGTCAAAATTACGATGGGAATAAATATCCTATTATAATCCTTGTTCAATGTCTCCAAGCAGAGGTTATACTCATTTGATGTGGCACCGACTATATTGTGTGACATGTAGATCTACACCTCTCAATAACACCATTATATCCTGTAATTACCCCTACTCTTTTGAAGCCATCCGCCCACAGACCTGCGAAAAAGCTGGAGGTGTTGCCTCCTGTCTGTCCCTGTCAGATGATTCTGATATTTCCACTAAGAGACAAGGGAATGTAACCCAATTTGAACAACATGATGCATGTGCAAGAAAAACCAATTACCCAATTACGCTGTCATCCAGCACCCCAGAGGATAGGATGGCCTCACAGATAAAGGGGCTTCCATTCAGCAGTCAAGCTGAACTGTGTGTGGGATGCAATACCCTTTGGTCACAAGTGTTGTCAGTGCACCTGCTGCCTGAATAGGGGTTTTCACTTAGTGTCATGGAATAACAGGTGTCCTTAGTTGGGTTAAAGTGTGATAGAGTGAATTAGTGCCACAAAACTAACTGAATGTAAAGGTTTCTTTACCATTTTGACTTAAAGGCCATAAAAACCTTTTGTATAAACCACTACTATGGAGCAAATATCAATCATTTTTAAATAGCTTTTCAAACTCAGATTCTTTTAATATAGAATAATCCTTTGATTATTTTCACGATTAACATGTATTCAAACATTTTCAAAAGTGCTTATCACCATTTCTCAGAGCCCAAGTGATGTCTTCTATTTAAGAAATATTCTAGTAATATTTGGATCAAAATGTATGACAGTTGTGAGTTTTTTTGTTGCCAGCAATGTCAATCAAATCTCATTCTCATATTATACCATAGCAACATGGTCCACAATTGCACAAATAAGCTAGGAATTTGGGTTAAACACAAGACTATGCACCAATTTTATTTGAAGGTGAAATTGCATACTTGTTAATTTCTCACTGCGAGTGTTTGGTAGGAGGGTGTGTCTGTATTTGTATGCGCACACCTCTGCCCTCTACTCTGAGGGACTACAGGTCAGTCATGGCTCATGACCGTAGCTGTCCCTCACTTGGGAGGCAGCTGTTCAGTAATCTCTCTGAGAGGCTATCCAGTGCAAGAGCCACTCACTTAATGGAATCGTTTCAGTGCCGCATCCAAAACATCTTTGCAAAATCACACTGGTGGTAAAATAAAAAGGGTACCTGGAATATTAAGCTGTCAAATAAGAGTATAATGCTGACACACAGACAATGATCCTTTAGCAAATAAATATATAATGATTACATCCCATTTCCTGTTGCTTAGAGGCTAGTCTGAATGGAAGTTGTGTAGACTGTTTGAGACAATCAAATTTGATGACAGACAGCTGTCTACCACTGAACCATTGTAACAAAGCAGCATAGACGCTGGCCTTAGGCCACTGCTACAGCACAATACGACAGATTGCGAGTAATGTGATACTGCTCTCAACATCGCTCCTTTCCCCTGACACAAACAGACCTATAACAGATCTAAAGAGCGGCCAACACAACATACAGAATCTATGGGATGTGTTCATCCACTGCCTTTCTTGTCACAAACAAAGGCCTGGGAGGTCGGCTTTCCATTTGGTGTGAAACAAACAGCTGTATTTCATGTTGGTTACTAGATAAGATATGACACTGGACTGGATATAGTTACCACCACTACAGTGGTTTATATGACATTTTTGTATTGAACAGCATCTTATCAGTGACATTTAAGAAGGGCATAAGTAACACACGAGACAAAAAAAAACAGACAACTATTCATTGGATCACTTAACAGCAGCTTCACTGCTATAACGAGACAAGATGTTGGATCTCATAACACTGTGGGGAGGGAGAGGCTCGCTTCAGCTGGCAGTCTGGATATTTCATCACTGTTCTCAATGTAGGGCTATCAGTGCAGCTTTAACTACAAGACCTTTAGGACTACTCGGTGCCTTTGGGAGGGCTAGTCTGATACCCTCTGCATTCTAGTGATCTTTCTACTAGCAATGCTTGCTAAGAGCAAGGGTTTTGTGCTGCCATGTCTAAAAGATGATCAGTGAATCATGTCATGGGTCTTGGATATTACCTGCATCATTTTAAACCAGGACAGCTGGCGAGTAAAAAGAATGATTGCCATGTCAGGCTCCGCTCCTATACATCGACTTTACCCAGTGGATAATCATTTTATTTGCAATTTAATTTGCAGGTCTTTCAGAATGAGAGAAAATGACTAAATATGAAGGCACAGGGCATTTGCCGCCGGCTCCCTGAAAAACTATGCCGTGACCTGTGCTCAGTTGAACCAACCATCTTCATTTTAATTAAAAATCTTTCATTGCAGAGAGAGTTATGGAGGCGCAGTCTGGAAAATAGTTGGCAGTGTTATGAATTCAATACTAGACACCAAAATGAGATTTGATATAAATAACAAGGGGCCACATTAGTCTATCTAAACAAATGTAGATTTATTGGACAGCTTGATTAGCTTTCACATAGAATAAGATTAAGTTGTTCTGGACCTCTAAACATTATCTTTTAGAGAAACTTCAAGACCAACAGGCCAATCCAATAACACACTTAATACAAACTGTCAAGTATAGCTTTTAGAATAATCCAGATACAAAACCATACAAGGATGACTTGGAGTTCAGAGATGTAAACTTGTATTCATACATACTGAAAAAAGGCAATATTCATGGTAGTGATACTATAACGTTGCTGATTCATTAAAATGTGCAATATCTAAGACAAGACAAGACAGACTGAGGGCAGTTTGATGCCAGGACAACAGTAACAAGGTGATTTACAGTGGCTCTAACAAGTACACATTTAGGCAAGGGCATGAAAGGTGTAAAGTTCAGGCATCACTCACTGCCCACCTCGAGAGGCATGAGCTCTACTATCACCTCTTGAGTCACAAAGCGTTAATTTGAGACAAGACATGCCAAGGCTAGCAGGATTTATCTTAACTTTAGCAGATACCGGCTATTTAAAAACAAACCATTGCTTAAACTTCTCTATTTTTGCCCCTTTTAAACAACATTATACTGATAGACACATTGCAATTTTTTGAGTTCTGTTCATATATAAACTGTTTATAGTACTATGTTGGTAAAGCTCTTCTCTCCATTGCTTCCATGTTTATCATTCTGTCAAATAAAAATAAATACCTGCATTTGCAGAGGAAATGATAGAGGAAAGGAAGCAGGAGGGTATCAATTATTCCCCGCAGAAGAAAAGCTTTGAATGAAGGAACTACTGGGGCCAAAGGTGCTGCGTATAGCACCAACAGTTGTCAGCCTCACAATGAGCACTGCTGAAAAGCCAATCTCATATTGCAGCCTGAGAGGTTACCTTGCATTAACGAGCTGCCTTCCCTTGGAAAGGTGCTCCATGACAAAAACAGCCTAGAGACAAGGGGGTGATGTCACCCCTCCACTGAAGCACTGAACCCTGACTGTGTACGTTTCAAGGCCCATTTGTAATCTCACAAAGCCAGCAACAGAGCCGTGGCAGTATATAAGGGGACGCATAAACAATAATAATGACCACGTCATAAAAGCCAACCATGGCGTCCCTTTTGTCTTTTTACATGACACAAGCAGCAGCAGGGCTATATTCTTTGACAGGATGAGTGGGTGTTTGTTCCTGGCAGGGAGTGGGAGTGTGTGAGTGTGTGTGTGTGTGTGTGTGTGTGTGTGTGTGTGTGTGTGTGTGTGTGTGTGTGTGTGTGTGTGTGTGTGTGTGTGATACGCACCACTTCCTCATCAGAGAGCTCCCGTCCCTGGATGCTGCTACTGTCTCGCACGGCCTGTTGATGCCTCTTGCCCTTGGTGTGGCTGAACAGGTGCACCTCTGAGGTGATCTACAAACACAAACACAGTGGTCAGAGGTCACTGCTGCAGACACAATGGAGACAGAAGCAGGGTCAACAGAGACCCAGGGGACGCTGGTGAAACAATATACCACATGAGCTTTTCAAAAGGGACAAAAATTGTCTCTACTAAAGCTCAGTTTAAAGGAAAACCTAAGGAACGGACAAGTGATTTGTTACATGAGCCATATTTTTTTCTAAATGGGCAACAATGTGCCTTTTGTTTTGTATAACAATTTTTTATGAGACCAATTGAGCCTTCAGCAATAGAATGTAGCTGGATAGGACCCTTAATAATATAACTCATCTTGGATACACTAAAACAAAACCCAAAATGCTTTACAAGATGTTTTAAATACATTTAATGGTGGGGACAGCAGTGGACTTATAGATGTCTAAATTAATGCAGCTTTGAGAAATGGCCGCAACAAGAGGCAGGTGTGCAGGAAACAATGCTGTTCTCCAATCTCTGGAAACAAGCCCGTTTAGAATGGTTTGTGTTTAATGTCATTAAATTAAGTGCTTGCTGCTGACCAATCCATGATCTCTGGTGTCAGATGCTGGCCAAGGTCATCTAACATTTTAACAAGATTCCCTCTTCCACCCCCCAGACCCTCCTCTTTATCTGATGCTGCTTTGGAGACTCAAGGTGTCCCACCCTTGTTGCCGTGGTAGCCACTCTGTCAGAGATAAATGTGTCTGCTTGTCTCGCCTGACACTTGAAAAAGAATAAGCATGCCCAGTCATAAATCTTTATTTAAGAGGCCATGTTTAATCAATGCAGTTAAATCCTCATTTAAATGTGCCCTCTTCCAAAAATCCCCTGAATCACCTTCCATCAACATTTTAATGTATATACAGCCTGCCAAATAAACACAGGGGCTGCACAGAGGTGTTTTGCTACAAAATCGGCATCTTTTCCCTCACTCAATCTTAGTCCAGGAGTGGAATGTAATTAAATGAAGAGGTCGCAGGACAATTCGTGCCCATTAGGAAGGTGTAAAAAAAGCTGTACATACCACAACGCAACACAGGGAGCACTGTTTCTTGCGCTCATATGGTGTAAGTTTGGGGGCATAGTCCGTATTAGCATGTCGACCACTGCTGAGCTCAGCAGCCTTCTCCTTCCTCTGCTCGATTTGCTCCATATGTCTCCGGCTGCTCTCATCGTGCTATGGAAGAAACCAGACACCAGGGGTCATATGGGAACCTGGGAATTCCTGTACGGTGTCCGATGGGGACACAAGGTGGCATGGTATAAACTTACCTTCATCTGGATCTTCTTCTGCAGCTCCTCCATGGCCTCCTGCTGAGCAGCACTAAGAGCAGCCAGACGTTCCTCTCGGTCTCTTCATAAGACCATAAAAAAAATTAATTAATTAAAAATGACTGTACAAGTAAATAAAAGTCTCCCATTTAACAAAGTAACTGTTGGATTCAAATGCGGAGTGGAGCTGCCACTTATGTATCGACAAACCTGGCTCTTTCCCGTGCTGCATCTTCCCTAGCCTTCTCCTTTTCCTGCCTCTGCTGTTCAATACGAGCCTCCTGCTCCTTCCTCCGCATCAGCAGCTCCTCCACCCTTGCCTGCCGCTCTGCTTCCAGGACCCGTTTACGCTCCTACAGAGGGAGTGGAGGACATTGAAGATGCACCTAAAATCAAAACTTATAAACTAAAGAAAAAAAATGAATGTTAATCTTTGGTTATCGTCTCACCTGTACAGCTTCATCTCTGGCCTGCTTCTCCTCCTGTCTCCTCTGTCTGTCTTCCTGCAGCTCATTAAGCCGTTGCTCATACTCATTTAACTTGGCCAGGGCATCATGCCTCTTGTTTTGGGCCTCCAGCGTGTTGATGAATGCGATTTCATTCACCTGTAAAAAAACATTCATATGAACCAGGAAATTTATACAGACAGGATAAATATCAATAAACATGAATGCAGACATATAAAAGTTTGGGGGGTGTTGGTTTGACCATCCAGTCTAAATATTGTAACTTGTGAAATGTGTTAAAAAAATAGGAGCAATATTTTGGCTAGAATCAGCCGACTGACATGCTGTCAAGCCACAGCAGTCATTTTTTTTAGAGACATTGTGTGTTGATGAATGTAATTTAACACTGGAAGTAAAAAAAAAAAAGTATGACCGCAAACGTCCCACTTAAGTCATAAAAAAAAAAAAAAAAACAATTTCGCTGGCACGAGCATCTGGTTACTGCTTTTCAGGGGAATCCCCTCCTCTACCTTGGCTTCTTCTTCTTGGGCTTTCTTCACAATTGCCTGGAGCTGCAGTTCTCGCTTGAACTCTGCATGCAACAGCCTTTCCTCCATCATCCTTCGACGCTGCTCTAACAACTCCTCCTTCCATTTTCTCACCTCTTTCTCCTGCAGAAAAAAAGAGCAATATGCAGGTACGGTTGAAAATGTGAATTAAAAAAAAAAAAAAAAGCAAAGAAATGTTGTACATTCTCTCCAAAACACATACAATAGATTTTTAATCTATCTGTTGCTACCCTCTCCTGCATGTCCACATGGGGATTAACACGAATACACACCACTTCATGTATTTATGTGGTTAATCCTGATTTATTCTGGAACTCACTCATCTTGCCATGGTCTGGGGAACAAAAACAAACTTCATGAAAGGCTGTTCATTTTGGACGGGGGTCTCTCTCACGACTGTCTGCGGCCAGCTGGCCTGGATGCGACTGGAGGGGGTTATAATATTTAGTGATTCTATCAGGCAGTGTGCTGACAAAACCTCTCGTCAGGAGCCAGACTGGCGTTAGCTTGCATGGAGTTTGTTCAGGGTGCTTTCCGTCAACTTAGCACGGCCCACTCACCCTCTCCAAGAGCTTCTGCAGTTTGAGCGTCTTTTCCTCACGGAGTTTGTCCCTCAGCTGCTGCGCCTTCAGCTGTTTCTCCTCATGTTTCTTCTTTGACTCTGCAATTGTTCTGTCAAAAACATGGAAACAAATCATTCATCTCTTTCCGCTTGCCTCTAATTGAAAATGCGTATAGCAGACATAGATTCTGATAGGCAATAGGGCCTATTTAGATGTTCTGGGTGGTCACCCTAAAACAAAAGAAAAGGTCAGGCTCAGTGAGTGGGCCTGTGACTCTCAGGCTGCTGGACTAAATCCTTGTCAAAAAAAAAAAAAGAAAGGGGTTTGCAAATGAGTACACTGAACTGCTGTTGAGGACGGCACTAAAAAAATGTTAGCTGACTGTACTGTATGGATACTGTGTTAGAAATAAACAGTGCAAAACAATGTTAAGAAACATGAAAATGTTTTGCACCTTTTGCGTGACGGTGAGGACAATTTCTCGTGCATGTGGATTCCATGTCCAGGAGGGCGAGCTGGTTCCTCTTCTACAATATCCCCCCATGAGGTACTCTGACGCCATGGCTCACGAGCTAGAAAAATAAACATACTTCAGTGTAATGTTTGCCATTACAAAGGACGACAATTGAGTTTTCGTTTAGATGTTGACCACCGTACCATCATAATCTGCCAGCATGTCACTCCAATCAATATTGACTCCACATCCTCCGTTGCCAATGCTTGCCTGTAATAAAGATTTGTCTTTTTTTTTTTTAGATGTCAACGTACAAACTTGCTGTCAAATAAAAAGGATCCAAACATTAACAAGCTTAAAATAAGAATTATTAATCTTACAGAGAAGTCGCTTTCATTGTCAGTCTCCAGGTCGTTGTTCTCGGCCTGTATCTCTCTGGTCAGCTGCTCTTCCTCAGCGATGGCACTGGCAATCGCCTCCTCGTTGGCCTTCTCCAGCCGGTCGGCAAGTTCCTCTTTCTTGGCAAGGACTTCTGCCATGGACTGGGGCTGGACACATGGCAACATAGATACCACTTCACACATGCAGCATTTCAAATTTCATAAAATGTTGACATCATGCAAACAACCACAAGAAAAAACAAAAACAAAACCTGTTACTGTGATACGATTGGCCTTTTTGATATACATATTTTCTTATTTTGCAACAACACAGACTTAAATAATCAAATGAATGACGCTACATTCTGTTTAGATTTTCCGCGTCAGGGTCCTGGTATTGCGCATGCTGGCTCACAGTCATGACTTACTTGATATTGACATTTTGTCAGAGAGGTGTGTCCAATACTTATTCTTCTCACTATATGTAAATTAATTGGACAAAATATTCCACACAGAGAAATGTGGTCAATTATAGTTGAACATCAAGTATTTCATGTAAAGCACCAGAAATAATATACTTTTTACTTCTGTAAAGTTGGTCTGATTTGTACTTGGATGCAGGATCCAAAGACTGAGGGGATCACCATATCAACCCAATCACAGTTTGTACCACACAATCATCACAAGAATCACAAGTGAGGAAGCATTCAAGAGTCATGCAGGTCACATTCACTGTGAGGATAAAGAGATGGTGGAAGGAGGCAACCGATGGAACCTGTTTACCTCAACCTTGCAAGTATATTGGGCGTTTATGCATTTTCATGACATGGCTTAATAAAGGGAATGACTCACAGTTTACTCCAGAGCATCAAGTCTTTTACATGAGGCGTGTATGGGAAAGTTAAAAAGTTCAAAATCTTAAGAACACCAGAACAGCCTGGACGAGGTCAAAAACTAGACTGGTGTTACATTTGAGGCCAAGAAGCCTTCACTGCAGATTTGAGTTGAAGTTTTTTCCACATTTTTATTCAATGCCTGTCAAAATCTGACAGTACCCCACTTAGAGTTGTAGTCATCCTTGATTAAGTGTACGGAGGTCTGTGTTTACACACTCCATGATGCTTAATAACAGTGACAACACCTGATGTGGGCAGACAATGTTTGCATAAGATCAGTTGCTGGGCTGAACACAAATTGGTAACTCAGAAAGGTTCTTTACAGTTTGGGGTTTTTTTGCACAATATATATGAAAAAGGTGGCCAAAACAATTAAAAACAAGCTAAACTGAAAACAAGTTGATAGATTTGTTTTGGGCATCACCCTGGGAGCACTTGCTCAAGGACAAAAGTAATCAACTCACAGCTATTCTTCACAGAGAATGGTGCTATAACAACACTGCACGGTGCTAAGCAGTCTGGCCGGCACATTTGGTCTGGAGGTTTCTTAAGATTGACTTTGTTTAGGCGGTGAAGGATCCTTAGGGATCCCTGCTCCCCCCACCCTCCCGTACCCTCCCCTCTGCTCCTCCATCTCTCAGCACTCACAGTAGAAAGCTCTGTGGGGTCCAGCACACTCTCCAGTTTCACCGCTGCCATGGGATTCTCAGCCTGTCCTGGAGCAGATGTTGCCATGCCCTGCGACGCGCCCCCCTCAGCCCCATTGTCCCCCAAGGCCAACAGTGCACTGAGCCCATCCGCCTGGGGAAGGTCTGGGGACGTGGAGAGTGCCAGAGCAGGGAGTGGGACTGATAGAGTAATGTCTGTTGGTGGGACTGTGGCTGAGGACGGGTTGGACTCTGGGGCTTGGGATGGGGTGAGAGCTGCTATGGGGGGAGGCGCGTCTTCACAGGGTGCGTCGACACACTGCCCCGAGTCTTGTGTACTCTCTGCTGGGGGCTGCACCGACAGTCACACACAAACACACGCAAACTCAATTTAAAAACATGCATATGTCAAGCAATTCATGAGAGCAATAACACACACAAAAATAAATCAAACCAGTCAATAACCAACACATAGCTAAAAACACAAAACATGCAGGAAAGCTGGTACTAACATGCCCTAAACATCCAATTATGATCAAATTAAGCTGATAGATTGGAAATACTGATTTGTATTTGTGATTCAACCAATGACTATAACACACTCTTACCAAGTGTGTCTGGAGGCATCGACAGAGTATTTATTTCATGGGAGTGAAAATGAATTTTCTGCCTCTGAAATGTCAGCATACAATCAATTGCCTTAAAGTTGATATGCCTGTCTGGACAGTCTGTCTATGAATACCATGGAGCCCAAAACAACAACAAATGTGGCTGATAAAATGGTCTAGTGTTACTCTGTTCCTTGTGAATAATTGATATCCAGGGACTGCTCAGAGAGAAAGACGTCACAAGGTACTGAACCTCAATACCTCAATCATCTGCCCACTCTCTGGATGTCCAACCTTCTCCAGATCGTCAGGCTCGGCAGGGACTTCCTGCTCTGAGTCCGTCTTGGCTGCATCATTGTCCGGGAGACACTGAGGACGGAGTTGTTGCTCCTCTTGAGGTGGCGGATGCGAGTGGTCACACTTGGCGCTGTCCTGTTTTGGGATGACATGAGCCAAGACAGGACTGACCTTGGCAATTATAGCAGCAGAGCGAGGTTTGGCAGTGCGTCCTCGCTGGACGGTCTCCCATCCCTCTGCATCCTTTTTACCTGGAGAGCACACAAGAGACTTTGTCAATCAAGGAGAAGAAGATGTGCTGTCCAAGTACATTCTGGCTTTCTGCAAGGGGAGATTTCTTACCAAGTTTTTCTACTGGGGAGATGGTTTGTTGATTGGAGTTAGGTATGGCCTGAGTGCACTTCACCCGGTCTGCCCAGCTGGGGCCTGTGTGGGAGAGGCGGGCTGCAGCCAGTGTAGCCGGAGGACCACTAAATAAGACACAAACATCATGTATGAGAACAAACAAATGTGCACCTGTGCAGTGAAGCCTTTACTGTCAGCAGGTAGGATTTTCAATTTTATTACGCCATTACATCTAATCTCTCAGCAGCCCCAACATTCCTGCCCGTGTAAGACACTTGAGCAGTCTGAAGACAGTGCCTATCTAACACGCCTGCACTCTCCACTCCTAGATAGCATGGGACTGAATTGAACAACAGGCCTCCGTCATGATCAATATCCATTTCCTGCGGCATCCGATTACAGAGCAGTGCACATATTGAACCGATGCTTCAGCAGTCTTTAACTGACACTTTCATCTACACCTTCCACTGATTCTATGGCCAAAGAGTGAGAGACTGAACAAATTGCATTAAACAAATGCTTCTCCATCAGCAATCAATGGCTATACTGCTAGATAACGGAGTCTGCATTTTCTAACCCCTTCAAAAACAGGCATAGTGCATCATTTAAAATATCGATTGGTTAATAACAGGATGCCTTATAATACAACTTTAAATCAAATAAAATGTTGATCTTTAAAATGAAATCAAAGAACTAATGGTTGATGGAAAGTGAGGTTTCATGCAGCATACAGGCCTTAAAGCATGACTAAGTCAGCGCTTACCCGAAGTTGAGGGCTCGACGTGCCCCTGGAGAAGGAACCATTCTGTCTGCTGAGGGACTGGGCATCACGTGACGTCCTGGAGACATCTTGCGCACTTCCCAGGCTAAAGATGTGGGCCTGAAAAAAAAAAAAAAAAAAAAAGAGAGAGTGGTGAACATTATTTAAATAACGCTAATTACAATCCTTAGTTGCCAAACACACACACAGACTTGGCTTACACTTCAGCAAATCAGTTAAATAGCTGATTCACTTGCAGCAATTTTGCAATAAATGGAGCGTGTAACATTTCGGGATGTCTTATTGATTAACAGTATGACTTAAATGAACAAATTGGGAGGCAGCACTGGGAATTTCATTTCTTAGTCAATTTACGGTTGTAGTGGTCACTGTGTTAAAGAGAAGCCAATAAACTCATGGATCTCTTTGAATCAAAGCCAAGTCTATTGATCCACTCTGTTTGTGACTCAAAGCCAGAGTCCAGACACCAGCACTTCCAGTTTCACCTCAAGGAGCAACTAAAAATGGGTAGTGTGGGAGAGACAAAGAAAAGGAGTGAGAAAAAAAAAAAGAAACTGAGGATTACCTGTTCTGGGCATCTGTTTTCTCCAACTTCTCCTGGAGCTGGATCCAGTCTATGAGGGCTTTAAAATCCCGTACGTAGTTGTCCAACATCATCAACACCTCCTAAAGACAAATAGACACAAAATGATGATGAGTGCTTACAAAAAAACAAAACAAAAACAAAAAAAAAACAATCCTCCATCTGAATTTCATGGAAATCTATGTAATAGTTTTTGAAGAATCCATAATTGTTTGTTTCAGACAATGTCCAAATGTTGTGAAAATCAGATAAGTTCTTCTTTTTTTTTGATAAAGCCAAGTCAATAAAACAGTCAAACACCTGATGAGAACCCAAGTCTGCCATTCCAGTTAATTCAAAAATTTACTCTGGCTGGCTGACACATGTTCATGCTCATGTACAAAGCAATTGAAAAGTCTGAGGAAGAACAGAGAAGGCAAATGCCCATTATCAGCACTTGAACTTCCTCAAAGAGCTGGTTATCCAGAGGTGGTGGACTGTGCAAAGCTTTTTCCCAGAGCTCTAATGAAACGAACACAACTGATTGATGGGAAGCGTGAAGGGAGTGGTAATTGAGAGTAAAGCTTCACAGTGCTTTTAGTTAATAGACAAGTCAGACCAGTGAAAGATGTGTCCAGCAGCAGGTCTGCTGATTAGAGCTGGTTAACAGGAAAAGACCACCGCCATGGCCTGGTGTTCATTTGGTAATGAAGGCCAAGACGGAGAGCAGCCCGCTTCTCCTCTGACAGATAAACCAACAGTGAGTGAAGGCACCGTAAAGTGGCTTTCAGCATGTTAACAGGCATACTTACCTAAATACAACCCTCACATAACATTTCATGAGGAATGACAAAATGTTTAACCTTCCAGGGGCGTTGCCATAAAGTAGGATGGGCAGTAAAAACCTGTGGTCCATACATACAAACAAGAATGAACAGGTAGAAGCTGAGTCAGATTGACTGAGCTAAGTTAATCATTCACAGTTTATATTGTTGTTTTAGTTTAAAAATTCTATACATATATAAAAAAAATATATAAAAATCTGAACCCGTATTGCCTCCAAGCAAACACCAATACCAAGAGCTTTTTTTGCCTGGTCTTAGTAATAGGTTAAATAACTCACAGATGGGCTGAAGGAAAACTTGATATATTTGAGGAAGGCCTGTGGATTAAAGAGTGTGGGCATTATTGAGAAGTATATATGAGTCATTCTTCTGGGTGAATAATTTCCGTCCAAGTGGGAAAACATATTACATGAGGTCAGTGCTGAGGTTCTCATTCAAATTATACAAAGCATTACAGTAACACTTCAGAGAGTTGAGCATCACTTCCTGACAATGGTTATGTTTATGTCCACATGTTTTTGGGTGGGAAATTGTTTGTGTGAGAGCACACACACTGCAGATTGCCCACAGCTACACTGGGGGTTTGTGGCTGGGGGATATCAAAGCACTCTGCTTCCCCTCCAGATGACTCCATCATCTATCAGTGTCCATTAAGCCCAAGCTGGGTGGGATAGGGGATTATGACCAGCACCCAGCTCCATGGCCATTAGACAGCATTAGGCTGTGTAGAGAGATACAGTGAGGGGGAGAAAAAAAAAAGACACCTACTGAGCCAGATGTCTGACACAGGCCATCTGACAACATGCTTATCACACCACAGGGAGCTGCACTGTGGCACTGACAGCGAGCCAACCACACCACAGGGAACTGGGCTACGGTACTGACCGCAGACCATCACCAGAACCATGCTCAGCATAATGCAGCATGGCAGAAGAATCAATAAAACACAGGACCAGCAGTATCACACCAGTATGCCCTGGAGCAACAGCAGAGTACTACTCCAAGGCTGCGACAACACAGAACACACACATTCACAAATAAGGGTCATTTTCTGCACAAGATGTGGACCAAAATGAAGTAGAAATGGCCAAGCCCAATTTCAGCGAATGCCTGATGACAAACGCAAAGCATTTATATTATTGTTTACTCTCTGTCATCAATATTCAGTCCAGTCAGGCCCGGAGTCCTGTGATAATTCTCTCACCAGCAAGCTTTCAGAGAGCCCCTCTGACATAAAGCAGAAATCAGGAGGAATGCAAGCTGTGAGGGAGAAATTTTATCATGATGTCACTGCCTCCCTCTAGTGTTCATAAACCCGCAGACCATTTAGTCTCCCAAAAGAAGAACTATCTGATCAGTTCAGATCATGGAAACAGAATTTGCATTTCCACCAAGGAGATTCATTTTTCCATTTTTCTTCTCCACATGGCAAACTAACCCTGCATTCGACGACACTCTGATCGGATTCACAGGTGACATAAATCTCGTCCACGGCGCGCCGCAGGTTGTCAAAGAGGAAAGCCCAGTAGCGTGCTCGCAGGTCCACCTTGCGGGGCTGCCTTGCTTTCGTGGGGCTCTTCTCTGGCCCCTTGTCCAACAAGGAGCTGGCTGTGCCTTTATTTTCCAAAGCAGCATTCTGTGGTGAGAGAACATGGAGTAAACGTTAGACTAACAATGACAAACCTCTTACAATGTCATGCAAAATTGAAGTGATCTATAGCATCTAGGAGCAGTGTTTTCATGATTGCAGGGATGTGGGGTGCAGCTATTAGTGCCTATTAAGACTGGAACCCCTCGTGGCAATACTGGCTCCACGCATCACCCCATTGGTTTCAACCAGCGTGTCAGGAGGTATCAAATATTAGGTTAAAGAGCATTACTAGCATACTAGCCCAGTCGGTGACAAATTGCTGCTGGCAACAATTGCCGTCATGCCATTACATAAAGTCCAGTCCTATAACATTCTCCTTGCAGCCTGTGGCAATGTAAATCATCTCTTTGCAACTCTGTCAGACTTATGCAAGTACGACTAATGTACATAAGTCTATAGATTGAAAATTCAGAGATTTGCCTCCACTTTTCAACAGGTGAAACACACAAAGCAAAACAGGAAAATCCAATCGCCATCAGTTACACTTGCAGCATGAGGCAAAAGACATAGATGACATAGCTTGGTGAACAGTGCCCTCTAGTGAAGGAAAATGATATACCAACCTGTTTCTTGTTCCTCTGTTGCCCAGAATTGATCCTTTGGGCTCTGGAGTTGCCACTGGAGTTGCTTTTGGACTTTGCTGTGTGAAGATAAAAAAAAATATATATTTACATTTAGCAACTGATTAAATAAATCTCTGATAATCCTGATGAAGGTAACGATAAACATGCATGTGTTTCTTGGAGCTCTATTGAATAGTTGATGGAAATAAAATTCTTCATCAACAATTTCAGTCATATTTCAAGCTAAAAAGTGAACATTTGCCAGTTGCAGCTCCTTAAATGTAAGGATGTGCTGTTGTCTTCAACGTGTATGACAGTAAATGAAGAGTCTTTGAGTTTTGGTATCTGGTGGTTTGACAAAAGTTTGACGATGTCACTTTGGGGTCTGGGAAACGGTCAATTAATCGAAAAACTGGCACATCAAATCGATAATGAAAATAACTGTTGGCTAAAACCCTAATGTTGACCATGGACAATCACTGAAGCATAATTAACTAGTAACTATCAAATCCAAATGCCACAAAGGTACAAAGAGAGAGTGGACAAAACAGTCACCATAATTGTTGTGTTGAAGGTAAATGATTGACAATTCAGTTGTGGAAGATACAGAACACAGAACAACCAACACAAAACTGGCAGTTTGAAGATTTTTAGCATTCATGGCATGAACTCAAGAGCAGCAAACAAGCCTTGAATAGAATAACTGCACTGACCCACAAAGAGGAGGAAGAGGCAGAGTCACGGCAAAAGTGAGAAAGTGTGAGGCTTCAGTGGGGGTTTCTGAGTGGGTTGCTCTAAAAGGAGCTTAAAGCCTAAATAAAGTGATGGGAGCTCTGTCATGCTGTACAGTAAACTATAGTGCTGAAAAGATGGGTTGAAAAGTTAACATCTAAAATGGGTATATTTTTCATTCAGGATTTCAGGAATTGCATCAAAAACACTGTAAACATGTCAAAGCCCATTACATAATATTCTATTAACCAAACAGTGTGAACCACAGCGTAGCATTGACCTGTACCTCCAAAAATGTTATGTTCTACATAACAGTGCACTGGGCATCGGTGTTAGCTTCAGCCTGCATGACAGATTATCTACACTCTACCATCATTTATCAGTCTAGCCATGAGATGAAAATGATCATTGTGTTCTAGCTGATATTGCATTGCAACAAACAGCAGAGTCTGGCTTGGGTAAGATTACAGACTGTGTTTGACATTGCAAAAGATGGCCACTGTAATGCATTGTAATAAATAAAGAAAAAAACTACAAAACTAAACACATTTTGTTGGCTCAAAGATATGGTAATAAAACTTACAGTAAACACCGTCCGCAACAGCAATCGGGCAAGGGAATTTTAAACTAACTTATAAATAAAATCATAAAATGTTTTTTTTTCTAGAGCAGATGATGGAAGTAGTTAATGAATGAATCATCTTGCCTCCTTCTCATCTAATCAAATCAAATCAAAATCATGTGTGGCTCAGGCACCACTTGGCGATGCCTTGGCCTGCTCAGTCGTCGCCCTGAATCAAAATTCATTTATATTCTACATCATCTACTAGGATCAGATATTCTCTAAATGAAATTTGTATACTCTGTGATTTTATTGTTCTGTTCTGCACACTTGACATACATGTGTACTGCATGTCTGTCCCTCTTCTGTCCCTCTTTTGTGGCTTTTCAAAATGTTTCCCCCCTTGATAGAAGGGATTGTTTCCATTCTGGGAAGTTTTTCATCACTTGAATTATGAGACTAAAGTGACAGGATGTCATTCGCTGTACACTGTACAGACCGTAAAGCCCTTAAACATTTTTGAAATGCAAGAGTGTTGTTGCTTTGCATCCATGTAACAGTGTTACCTTGTTCTAACTACAAAGTGAAGTAAACTGACTTGGTAAAACTTTTAGTGCTGTACTGTATTAACAGGTTACAGAGCAGCTTCTCTCACCAAGACCACTCAATTCATCCACAACACTCCACCATATAAAGAAGTTATTTTATGACTTCTCCTACTCACATAAGTAAGGTACCAACCTGGCGATAGACTATACAGAAACAGCCAATTTTCTCACTGATAGTCCTATTTGCTTATGCATGTCAGATACATGCATCAATATAAGACTGAGACTGTTTCATAACCAGTTAACAGTTCTTTTTTGTACCTTAAATTCAATGAAGTTGTTATTTGATTTGACAGTTTTCATATGGGCATGTAATAATTGAATTCAGGCAAGAAGATTTCTGTAAAACCATTAACCATGATCCATATGCATGCACATAACATTTGCACATAACATTTGCTTTGCTTGCAACTACTAACCTTCCTCCTCTTTGTTCTCTAGAGGTACGCTCCAGGCAATGAGGTTTCTAGCAGCACGGCCTTCTTCAGCAACTATTTTCCTCACCTTGTCATGGCTGTTGGAGCGCTGAAAGGATGCCTGTGAGAGAAACAAATTCAACACATCAATGTTGCATCTTATTCAAGGCACAAGGAAAGATGGTGTAGAGCAATATGACATAATGTTTTTTATACACAGATGTGGGATTCATAAGGTGACTTTCATTATAATATCATGATATGCTGCCAAAGACAAGGCATGTTTCACATTAGACAGTTCTGAGAAACAGGAGACAATGACGCATCAGTGGAATAATGGACAAAAGCCTGAGGGCCAAGTTCATCACTTTCCATTTTGTGAAATCAAGAAATGCAGTATATGCTTGTTTCATGGCCACAGATATATTCTACATTTCTCTTTTTGCCAACAAATAACATGAAGAGATTTATAAATAAATAAATATATAAATAAATACACAAACACAGTATGCAATTCCCTCAAACGAAACGAAACAAAAGACTTCGTATTGTGGAATCATTGGTATTAAGAAAATGAATAAAAAAATGCATTTTAGACATTTAAATCTTAGAGTTTTAAAATTAAGATCACTGAGCAACAAAGTTGCAGTGGATGACGTGTCCCTTTATTATGACAATCTTGGGCAGCTGGCACTGAAGTAAACATTCACATACAAGGAAATATTTTGTATATTTATTTACATAATGTTTAGCATAGCTCAACAAACATCCTTTCTAACTCTGACATTTCGTCTTATGTTGTCACACAACTTACAGTGACAGGTGACCAAATGAAACACAGTTACCTTAGTTTAAGTTTAGTTCTCTTTGAACATGGTTGCAAACATTCTGGATAATTTGTGTACACAACTCCACGAGGTTACATCCTATGTCCTTATGTTTGTAACAAATATAAAATATCACACCAAATATGCAGGTGTAGATAGCCTCAACACATACAAAACTCTGTTTAGATTAACTAAAAACTGTAGTGCTCAGCTATATTAGGATAAATTAGGACCTACTTTCATAGTGAAATGTATTAGAGGTAGATAGACTGATGGGACTTTTTACAGGTATCTGTCAAGTCCAATCACTGAGGATTCATAGTTCTTTTTAGTTTTATCTTCAGCTCCAAATGTATTTTCTTAATTAGTTTACGTTTGATGTTCAAGTCAATAATAGCTGATTAATCAGTCAATATCCGGTTGATAGCTTGATCAGCTACTGGCTTTTTCCAGCTCCATATCATTTATTATAATTCTGGTGTTTGAAAACCCACTATTGGTCAGCCTCTAACATTTATGATCTGTTTTAATGATTTATGTCCTCAGTATGAGTCAGTAGGCTTGATGTGCCACAGACAGGGTAAGGACATTGGAAAGTATTAAGAGACCGACATATTTTTGGTTATGATGTTCCCATGGGATTTGTTGACAATAAAAAAAGAAAATCCATAGCATGTCGCCGCATTATTCTTGAAACCAAATAGTTAAATTACTGGTGATCTAACCAGTAACACTGCCTGAAGCATGAGTATCGTTGCTATGGTTACCTCCATTTTGTAGAGTTATGTACTGTGTAAAGCAGTACAGTGCGATATCACAGACCAAGAAACTACAAAAGCTTTTTCAACAACTAAATCACATGTTTCCTGTCTTTATGCCATTCATTATACATTTTAAACATCAAATACTATGACATAAATATCATCTAAATACAATACATCTATATCTAAATACGAGACTGTTAAATGTTACATCTATCCTGTGCCTCACAGTAACACAAACATTTTCAATGTGTGCAAAAGTTTTTCAGATTATTAAAAATCAATCAAGTACTAATTTCTATTGCATAATAAAGCCCTAATCCTTCCATTCTGGGAAAATGGCGAGACTCAATCACAAGAGAGCGTATTACACAATGCTGTTTCAATAATTGGTCCCATCCCTGATGAGTGGTTGTCCAAGCCACAACACTGCATCATGCATTAAGTTTATGGAAGGGGTCTGCTGGCACAGACTGTGACTAGAAACAGCTAGAGGCAGAAGCGCTAAATGTGCTATGTGCCCAGCATGCATCATGGTTGACCTACACACATTGACTATGCATCAGTGAACTTGACTATAACCTCGGGTGCGCCAGATAATGTGCACCAAAATAAATGCTGTGAGAAGTCATTCATCACATCCTTTACCTGATGCCCTGTGATGCTACATGGCATCAACAGTGGAGGGATACTCGGTCACGAAACAGTTTAGACAAACAGCTCATGCATAAATTCATAAACTAAATCTGCCCCAAAACCTGGGAGCATTTAATCACTCATAGCAATAACATAGACAAAAGAAACTCAGTGTACCCAGTGGCTTACTTGATATAATTTGGCTTCATAATCTTACATGACTATGTATTCTGACTTATGGCAATCTGATTACAAAACAACACAGAGGCTAATACCTCGAGGCTTATCATTCTGGATCTTCCAATCTCTGTGCATCCTCTCCCTGCAGAATAGCCTGTACCACTTCTCTACATATATGATTTAAGCTAGCGTTGACAAAGTCCTGTGCAAACGTGGCTATTTTTGTCAGACAACTATAAAGATGTGGTTTCAGACTGTAAATACATCGTTACCTGAAACCAACACAAAAATCGAGAGCCAGTACTCCTCTTAATAGCAAATGAGTCATGGAACAAACCGTTCTGTCTTTTCCTGGCTGTCTCTCACTAACACCACAAGAAAGCTACAGCTCAAATTATTCCTCTACCACACTTGCAAGTGAAATGAAGAGGGTGAGAGTTTATGTCTTATCCTGGAACAAGTGATAATTAGGCCAAGGTTTATGTAACTATAACATGCAACAATCTTGACGGACAATTCAGCCGATAGAATAATGTGAACGTGACTCATTAACAGTTACACATGAAGAAACAGCATGCGTGTATTGCTCTGATACTATTTAATGTCCCGGAGGGAGATACCCAGCTGACCTACTTTTGATGAGCAAAATTCTTTACATGTCGAGTGGCCTGGGCTTTATTCGGCCAAGTAGAAAAGACTACAAAGAGATAAGAACATCAAACAACACTGGTCCCAATGAAATGTGCAACAGCTACTGAGGTGGGTCAGCATCAATGCACCATGTCTCATCTACAAACTACAAATATTTACTCTGTGTTTCCTAGGATTCGCAGCCACTGGATGACAGATAAATGTTGTCAAAATACCACAGCCACTACTCACAACCGATTGCTAACTGGCTCAGCACCCTGAGGCAAAAAAGGCTTACAGCAACATTCTCTTGATCTATTTAATCAGCTGCAAACAAGCTGTCTCCTTGGTTGCACTGTAGAAAAATAATATACACTGTAGAAGAGCATATTTTCTGTTATGGCCATGCAATCCTTCCCCAAGAACCAGAAGGAGTGCTTTTTTTTCTAGACTGCGCTGAGTAAGGGACAAGTGTAAGGTTTCCCTTTTGGTAAGGTCCACAAAGAGACGCAAGTAGCAAGAAAGTGGGTGAGATCTAGTTCGGCAGGAGAGACAAAAATCAAAAGACAAGATGATACCTACAGAATAGAAGTACAGTCTGTAAGCAGGTTCCTCGTCCTTATCCACCCCTGACATACTTTTCCAGCCCACTTCAGGCAACCTGTTCCCTCTCACCAGCTCCGCCACTTGTGAAAGGTGACATCGTCATCTGACGGCAGGACCAAAATAGACTCCTACTGTGTAGTCCACACTGCTATAGCAACTTGCCCAGCTGTGTCAACTCCTCTCCAAGTGGCGACTGCAAGAGACAAGCGCTCAGTAGCCCACCGGTACTGCCTTCGACTACCCTGTCTGTAATCTAGCCTGAGCCCTCAGTGCTCTGCTGAGTTAGCAGCCACCTCTTAGGCCGGACTCACTGCCTGCTGCTGTCTGTCTGCCACTCTCCTCTCCACGCAGCCTCGTATATTTACAGCTTCTTTCCTCTGCTTTCCCTGCTCTGCATCAGAGCCCCCACTCTCCCTCCGTTTCTCATCTCTCACTCTCCTTCTGCCACAACACTGCGCAGTCATGTGAACACACAGCAGGCCTGCCTGCTCTGCCCCCCCCGCGCTATGTTGCCAGTGATGAGAGTGTAGCTGCAGGCTCGGAGACAGCGTGTGCTAACGCAAGCCTGGCCGTGCACTAGGCACACAGGCTGATGCTCTGGATCTGATTGGACTCGGCACCCGATGATTCATGGGCTGCTAGGGTACAAAACACACAAGCCCACATGGTTTGTCTGCCTACAAATTGCACACACAAAAAAAACTTGAGAGTCTGCATGAAGTTGGAACAAACAGGGAGAGGAGGATACCATTCCCATCTACTACAGACCTCTCCTGTTAATTAATTTTGTGGTACCCTACACAACACGACCCTTTTTTGTCACATTCTTTCTAATCACAAGACAATAGATTTCTGCACATCAATATCACGAAGCTTTAGTTTCACGAGTGAGTTTGTATAGCAAAGGTGCTGGTGGAGGGGAGGATATATGAAGAATTAGGGAAAGCAGCCAACATCACACCTACGGCAGGTAAGGTCACTCAAAAATGCAAAATTCCTGCTGGACTTGTTAGCCAAGTTAGCTCGCGCTAGCTAGCTCCGCGTATCTATTACATTGCTCTTAACGAATTTACCGACTGTATTCCCTCTACTAGCAACGAGCCAACAAGTCACTACGTACCTTTAAAGCGGATATGGGTGAATTCTTGCTTTTGCCTCCTCCATGCGAGGAGCCCGAGCTGTTGCTACCAGACCTCTCCCTCCCGTCCCCACCTTGGCTAACTCTCGGGCCGAGACGGTGCTGCCCAGCGCCACGGCGTCGTCCATCGTGGCGGTTGTCTTTGGACATCGACCCGAGGTAAATTCAACGCTCAGTCGGTGAGAAATTGTTGTCCAAATAAGCCGTTGTCTTGTTGTTAGAGTTGATGGAAAAACATGTCAGATAAATACATGACAGTGAGGACAACCTAACAAGTGGGAAGTCTTTTGAGTTAAGATTTTTGACACACATTGGGATTATCCAATAAATAAACCGAAACTTGGAACCGGCAGTCACGCCAGCCAATCAGGTACAGGATAGTGTGGGTCAAAGGGTGGGGCATAATTTGTGGGGCGGGATTTCAAACTGTCTTCCATAGCAACCATGATGATCGGGCGGGACGTTTGGTTGATGTCTCAGTATTTGTGAAGGTTTGTACAGTTAGCAGGAAGACCAGAACAGACTTGATCCTGCCTTCAAAACAAAAGCAGAGTAACCCTTCTCCCTTGACTGTCTTACGCTTCACTGTGCTCAGTTTAGATAATCGCAGATAATGCAGTTTAAATAATCAGTAATCCTACACATTTAAAGACTATTTTGTTCTCCACATTATCATTGACAGATTGATTATTTTGGGGCTTATACATAAACAAGAAATAATAAACAATTTCTATGAATGTGCAATAACAGAACCAACATATACTTATGAATGTGCAATGACAAACCCAATATATACTTTATTGTACGATCGTATTGATGAGTATTCTTTATAGTTTATAGTTGCTCTGCGCATATACATTGTATATATCTTGCTTTCTTTATTTATGTTATGTACAGTGTTTTTCTTTTTCTTTCTTTTATTCTTGTAGACGCACTGCTATCAATAAAGTAGTTCTATTTTATTCTATTGTATTCTATTCTATTCTAAAGCTCAGTCATCACAAGTCCTATGATTTTTCTTGCGTGCAACACACAAAACCAGTACCTAAATATTAAAAACTACAGTGCATATCTATATGAAAACTTAAGTGTATACATTGTGTTGACTTATCTTTGTATAATCGTGTCAGCCTTGTCTAGTTTATACGCTGGGTCTACATCCATTGGTTAACATGTGAGTTCCAAAAAAGTTTGATATATCAGAATGATAAACTTTGTATTTTGAAATCTGTGACCGGAAGTAGGTGTATGCTGTAGGTTTGTTGACGTAATAAGTCTCAACCGCCTGTACGAAGATCTTAACACGGTAACAACATCCTCCACTCGCTTGTCAGCTTTGTTAACAGTACTTTATCATTGACATCACTGCGTTGCTGTCTTTAGTTTATCTAATTTTATTTGTTTTGGCCAGCGCTGTTGATGTCGTCCTCGATTCTGCCTGCAACATTAGGTCTATCTGTCTCATTCTCATTGGCTCTCAGACCCATAAAGTATGACCAGGAATTATTTCAAACTAGTAGTATGAGAACCAGTATGTCTATCAGGCTTTCTGCCCCTTTGCTCCCCTCCCTCTTCATCTCAGACGCAGCTGTTCCTGGTAGATTTTACTAAGGTTTCATCATCATGCAGGACGTGGTTCACATATAAAGTTTTTCATGTGTTTTGAACTTCCTCCAGTTGACCACAAGGGCGCACAGTTGCAGTTTGGCACAACTGTTTTGCTCCGTGGTCAGTCCAGTTTTCAACCAGCAAACCACCTTGGGAGGCCTTATAACCATTTGATTTTCATTTTACTGTGTCACTCCACAGATGGCATCCTCTGCATTGTTGGTGTTGCTGCTACTTCAGTTTGGGTTTGGACAAAGCACTCATAAACACCCTCACGAAAACCACTATGTTGACCAGCAGCACAACCCCAAGCATGACATGAACGTCCTGCTGGGAGATGAGGTCTTCTACATGTTTCTACCCATTTTCTGACACCCTTCATCTCAGTGTCCCACTCATTTGTCACCTGCACATGTCTTGTTTTGTGTTCTTCCAGGACACCGAGGAGATAAAGAAACTCAGCCCAGCAGAACAGAGGAGAAAGATCACAGAAATTGTGAAAAAGATTGATACAAATGCTGACAATATGTTAAGTGCAGGTAAATTTATGTCTCTCATTTGTAAAGAAAGCCTAGATAAACAGAAGAGAAAGATGCTCACACTCAGTCGGCTGTGTTTTATCCACAGAGGAGATCACACTATGGATTCAACGCGTCTACAGAAAATACGCTCTGGACGATGCAAAGGAGCGCTTCCCTGAGTTTGACACCGACAAAGACGGTGTGGTAACGTGGGAGGAATACAACATGGTCACTCATGACCAGCTCATCAGTTTTGATGACATCTCCTATGAAGATCCAGAGCAACAATCTCTCAGACACGTAGGTAAACCTTTACTGTCTCGTCAACACGTACATTATACCACAGATGGATGTATATGTAACACCTCAACACCTAGGCTCATATCCTCATTAGCTCCATCTCAAGGAGAGGAAGCGCTTCGACTTTGCTGATGCGGACAACACGTCCGGGCTTGACGTGACAGAGTTTCTGGCCTTCACCCATCCATCTGAAGTGGACCACATGGCTGTAAGATGAGTTTAGCTCCCACTCCTGCAAAACCTGATATGATAATGCATCCCTCCCTTTATGTCTCATGTCAGAATTGATTGATTTACCTTTTTCTCTAACAGGATTTTGCCATTGAAGATGTGTTGGCTGAATATGACACAGACAAAGATGGATTCATCAGTCTAAGTGAATTTATTGGGGATGTCCGTGGTGAGGGTAAGGCCACAGAGATTCCTTTCAAACAGTGAATGATCTGTTTGGTGTGGGTTTCCTCTGCAGTGCTCATAAGTCATCCCCTAATCAATGTACACACTTTCTTTTGGTTACCAGAGGATTCCCCTTCACAGTGGGAAATTGAAGAAACAGTGCGGTTTAAAGACCTCTACGATCAAGATAAGGATGGGAGGTTGAACAGAGACGAGCAGCTGCGCTGGGTTGCACCTAATAGCTATGGTTCTGCAAGAGAAGAGGTATGATTCAACTGGAACAACTGGTGTGTCTGGATGTTATTGGCAGAAGAGTAAATTAACAGAAAGTTCTTGAGTTTAAAGGTGACTTGTTATACTTTTTCACTTTCCTCCTTCCTGTCAGTGTTACAAAGGTTCTTGTGCATGTAAAAGATTTTGAAAGTTAAAGACCAAAGCCCACACTAACAGAAGCTCCTCTCTCCCACAGAGGACACTGCTCATGAAACGCCTCGTCAGTAGTGTCACTTTTAATTCCGTGACTTTGTGACATCACACTGCATCACAGAGTCCGACATTTGCATAATTTCTGCCTAGCGGCTAATTTGGCACGTGAGAATTGATTTAGCACAGCTGTTCTGTTGTAGTTGGCAGTGTGTTCAGTGTTTCAGACAGAGGGGGAATACAGAGCTGCAGCACTGGACAGTATGAGAAAACTACTATTGTATTAGTAACCTAAAATAAATGATGAAACCAAAAAAAAGGGCATGATATGTCTCCTTTATAATACATGGTGAAACAGTGTATTTGGATGCTTTTATAGCTGTTTCCTGGTATGATTACGTGTAATTTGTCTACACAATCTTCAGATAGACACTGATCTTCTTTCCCACGTTTTTCCCGCAGGCTCTCCACCTCCTCAAAGAAATGGACCATGATGACGACGGGCAGATCTCAGAAGCTGAAGTTTTGAAAAATCAAGAAACATTCATGAACAGTGAAGTGACAGACTATGGCAGACAGCTACATGTATCACATGATGAACTGTAGCAAAACTGTATGCTTTTGTACATATTCTCATTTGTTTCCATGGAGATGGATACAAGCATGATACATCAGAAAGTCAGGCTGCGTCAAAGGGGCCACAGTTGTGTTTCAGCACATCTGACTGAAATCTGAAACACAAGAAGTTTAACAAAAGAGTATGTGTTGCAAGGCTGTTATACCAAGTTGCATAATACTCTAAGACGTTTCCCTGAAAAACAGTTTTTTTGTTTTTTCTGATAACAATAATAGAGCAGGCTTGCTGAACTTAAGCCGTTATTATTTTTCCTTTCACATGGCTGAAAAGTGAACTGACATAAGTGTGAGTCCAGTTGTGGTAACCGCTGACATGTTGCAGCTCTTCCTCATTCAAATCAAGTGAGTGTAGAGGCTGCTTGACGGCTGGTTTCCTGAATGTGTGATGAACCATTTCACTTGCAGCGAGCAACAGCAAGTTTCACTGCCGTGTGTTACAGAGTGACTCTTGGCTGGGTGGATTCTCCAACGGGGATTATTTTTAACCGCTGCCACGATGACATTACAATTTAAAGATGCCTTCTGGGTGAGTTAGATTGATTCCACTGATTCCTAAACTTTGTTTTGTGATGTTATGTTGAAGCTGACCACGAGTTTAAACTGAGCTGTGGAATCTGTTGTTGTATTCGGTGTATTCACTGGAGTTTTGAGGTAATATCTTGTCACTTCTATTGTCTTTACAGTGTCAACTTTACCATGTACCTGATGCGTGTTTGGTTATCTGGAGCTTATCTTTTTTAGCTAAAGACTTTGTCCTTTCTTTACATTTCTAATCGTTGCTTTCTTTGCTTTCCTGTTTCTCACTTTGACACTTACTGAATGGGTACAAAGTTGTTACTTTGATTAAAACTTTCACATTATTTTTGTACGCAGTCTTGACAAGAAAAATAAAAAGAAACATTTTTGTCTCTGGGCTGGGTACTCCTATGTCTATCCAGGTGTGTCACACAACTTAAACAGCTCTTTCTCAGTACAACTTTTACTTTGAAATTGTGTATGAAGACCAAAATAATGCTTGAATTCTGTAGCTGTATGGTGGTTACCATGTGTCCTGTACCAGTATTGGGTTTCCCTTTAATCAGGCTAATTTATTCTTTCTAAAATAACATATATGTGTAATACTGCAACAGATTCTGTTAATTAATTCCGTTATCAACATGGTGTGATGTATTTATTTTTTATTTTTCAGTAACCACAAGCAAAGCATGTGGAACTGGCCAGTTAATAGCTTGAGCTTTGTTTGAGACGTTGTGTGCTTCCTTTTTCCTCTTTTATTCTCACCCTGTTATCAGTATTCTCATGTAAATGCTAATTCAGTAACAATAGAAATGAACACCAGAGATTTGTACACCATTAATTTTACTTCCTCCTCAATCAAATTTCAGAAAAGTAAGAACACTTTGTGCACAAAGGGGGATTTCTGGTGTCTCTCCCACTTGGCTTTCCATTCATAAGTGAGCAGCAACATGTGTTAATTTCCACTGTGGTGAGACCCCACTATAACACTTACACACACTAAACGCCTTCTGTTGGATGTCATTCAGCTTGTCAGCTGTTACCTGAAGGTAATCATTTGGGTCCTTGATTACTAAAGCAATACAGAAACGGCACACTTTCCCTCCAATGGACACAACCTTTCAGACTGATAGCATTTGTTTAGACCTAGTGTGAAAGTAAAGAAAGTATGAGTGAATCATTGTTGAGTATTTATGTTTCCAGGGAGAAGACTTTATTAGTAATATAGGCTATGAGGTCATCAGTCAGAGGCTTCACGATGGACGACGGACATGCAAAGACATGGAGGAGCTCTTGAAAATGAGGTGGGCTCACGAATTTCTTAAAAGAACAATGACATGCATGAGAAATTTTGACCACACGACCATGTGGTTCAGCATCTCTGCTATGGTTTCTATCTAGGGCATCAGCGGAAGAGAAATATGGCAAGGAACTGGTCACAATCGCCCGCAAAGCTGGGGGGTTATATGAGATCTGGTAGGTGGCATTGATATACTCATCAAGTCTGAGTCAACTGTTCCAATCAATAGATCTTAAGTGCGTGAATGTGCAGCATCTTTTACGAACGCCCTGTGTTTGTTTTGTCTTCACAGCACTTTGAAATCGTCTTTTGATGAAATGAAAACACGTAAGCACAGGCAATGTTTCCTGCATCATCTTTTTCTTGTGCACGTCACACAGGCCTGAGTTTTTAGTTGAGCGTATTGGTGTTGTTTTTCAGAAATTGAAAACATAGGGAACATGCACATTCAGATTGCCGGCATGCTCAAGGAGGAGGTGAAGAGAATGGAGCAGTTCAGAGAGCGGCAGAAAGAACAGAGAAAAAAGGTACTTCTTTCTGCGGCATTTGCATTCACAGGAAATCTAAAAGAGTAATGGTTTTCAGTGTGGTTTTTCTGATGATTGTGTCTTCTTTTTCTTTGCACTGTCCTTCACGTCATAGTTTGACGTCATCATGGAGAAGGTCCAGAAGTCAAAAGTCTCACTCTACAAGAAAACAACAGATGTAAGGTCAATTTATATTGTCCTTGTGACCTCTACCATCACACGTCATTATTTCTGTTTCATTAGGTGTATTTATATTACTCTTTATATAAGTATGTGGTGACCTGCATGGATCACATCAGGTGCAGTTTTTAGTGCAGCTACATCCTGCTTGTATATAAAGTGCATGACATGCAGCTTTAGGCCACATTCTGAGAAGTATTGCTCCGTGTATTTAAAATGTGTAAGAGGAAGGAATCAGTGACCAATTTTTTTGTTGTCGACACAGTAAGGAGTCTTAGATCATATTTCTCTCCTCTCTGAATGAGGAAGTGAGATCCAACTTGATACACTTTGTTTTTCCTGCACACGCATGGCTCCTCTTTTCTTGACTGAACTTGCCCCCTACCCCTCCACCTCCCCTTTCCTGTCGAGGGTTCACAGAGCAGAGTGCCGACGAACAGAGCAGGGGTGTTAAAGTTTCATATGGTTTCTGTTCTGTTTCTCCCCCTGTAGTCTAAAAGATCCTACGAGCAGCGCTGCAAGGAGGCAGATGAAGCAGAGCAAACCGCAGAGAAGATGGGTAACGCTCCCACAGCCACACCCAAACAGATTGAGAAGGTAAATCTAGTGCGAAAGGTTCAGTGTGGTGATTTCATATACCCGGCTTGACATTCTGAAATGATTAGAATTATTTCCAAAGAATGAATCTCAAACGATCTCCTCCAGATCTACTTAACACATATAAAAATGCTCTGCTTAATTTTCAATTTGCTAATTAAAAAAAATCATCAAATTAAATCTAGTCCTTCTCCCTTCCTGAAAAATCCAAAATCTATAATATGCAAATAATATTAAAGAACAAAGTAGTACAGAGCATTTTGTGGCTCCAGAGAAAGTTGCATGTAATATGACAAATGTGATCTCACTCAGTGACATATTGCATTGTGGGTAATATAGGCCCATGGTTGTAAAAAGCGTTCCACACCGTTGGACTCCTCATGGACAGTTTCAAAACAAATGATCAAAATAAGTACAACTGAACCAGAGAAATCACCATTTTTATTCAGAGCATGCTTCCTCCTTTTCAAAACTTATCGCCTACATTACCCACAGTGCTATTTAGCCACTGTGTGACATCACTGGAGGGAACTTATCAGTTTAAATGCAGCCACAAAAAGGCTTTATACTACTTCTTTTTCGTTCCACATATGCAGTAGTACTCCCTGAGACCTGTAAACACACTTTAATATGTGAAATTGGTGGCGTTACCCTTTACTCTTACGTCTCCTACTATATTTATGGTCCCCTCTTAGTGGACAGTATGTGCACTGGATATTTAAAGTTTCCACATCGCAGTTGAGTCAGCTGCATATTAGACTGTGATTGCCAGTCGTGATATTGCAAAATCCAGCTTGCACATACACGTACATGTCTTGAGCTTTAAGGTGAGCACAGAGAAACTTTTACCCTTCGGCAGATTAATTGGATAAACAGTCTTCTGGCTTTAAACGTTTAACTACTCCCACAAAGGTCTGACAAATTAATCATAAACGTCTACACTGTACAAAGGACTGTGTGCTCCTACTTCCGTTTGTCGTAACTGTCACTGATATGCGTGAGTCTATCAGGCACATCGTTAGCACTGCTTACCATATGTCAGAATAACTGTAGTAAATTTGCATACTCTTTAAAATTAAGAAGAAAGATTTATTAAGTAGAAGAAAAAAACTTTTAAGATGCAATTAAGATGCATTTTTAAATAACTTGCTGTCGTTGGCAGCCAGAGTGATGGTTTCTCAGACGACACTGACAGTTATTCCCCAGTTACTCCATAACGCATTGGGAAATTCAATTCTCTTTTTCTCTGACTTCATCCTTTGATTCAGTCATTTGTAAGCCGCTCGTTTGTTTCACAGTTTCTGGTCACCTTCAAAATGTAAATTTGCAACGATTATGTCAAAAACTGTAAATCGTGTTGTCTTTTATAGTGAAAACTACAGGTTTGCATATATAGAGGCAGCAATTCATTCTGCGTATTCTTTTTTTTCAGATGAACAACAAATCGAAACAGTGCAGAGAATCTGCAGAGGAGGCTGGTAAGGACAAACACTAAGTGGGATGTGGTACTTTGGCCGTGGATGTCGTTTCAAGTAGGAAGCTGCTTCGGTTTTATCAGGAAACTTTTGTTTTGTTTTTTCAGGATGGCATGGTAAAATGAACTTCCTTTTTATTGCGGGCTCTAGAAATATGTTGCAGTACAGTTTATAAAACTATATATCAAACGTGTAATGACATGAAACCTCAAAGTTTAAAATCTGTTATAAAATCTTGATTTATTCTCCTAAACTATTTACTCCTTCACTTTCCTTTAGAGAAACAGTACATATCAAACACTGAACAGCTGGAAAAGGTTCGCCAAGAATGGGAATCGACACACATCAGCACGTGTGAGGTAAATTATGGCCCTGCAAGTTGTATTTCTCCTGTCACTCTATTTGTCAAGTGAGGAATTCACACTGATGCATTTTAAAAATGTACTGAGTTAGACCAATAGTGGCAATACCAGAGCCCCGGGGTGTCAATGAGGATGTGCAGTACTTCCTAAAAGCAGACTATAGAGTGAGTCACTGATCTACCAGAAGGTTTCCGGGCTACTTACGTGTGATAGCATCAACAATACTGAGGCAGCTATTCATTTACTTTAATCACACTTGTAACACAGCACGGCAGACACACCCACTACACCAGCAGAGAAAAAACACACAAAACCAAACAGGAAAGGCAGTTTTACAGCTCTGTTACTGTATATCAGTGTGCATACACTGTGTGATAATTCGTCTTTACTAAAGACTTTGGTGTCCAGGCTGCCTTAAAATTGCTGACTGAATGCTAGAAGAAGTTGAGGTCATTTTGCAATAACTTAAAACAAATGTACTCATTTCAAAATGCATTAAAGACGCGCAGCATGTTTGCATCACATATAGACTAAAAAGAAGGATCTCAGGAGACTTTGAATTTCTCAAACAAACTCTCAAACAAAGCAAAAGTGTTAACTTGAAATATACAAAACTTGCATATTTACATCAAGTTAATGAGAAAATATTTGTGGAGCCAGATGATTTTTCACAGTGCACAGTTCTGTGTAGTGTCATTAATGGACGGGGCTTCAATGTTTTGCAGATGTTTCAGCAACAGGAAGAGGACCGACTCAACGTACTAAGGAATGCTTTGTGGGTGCACTGCAACCATTTATCAATGCAGTGTGTGAAAGATGATGAGGTCCGTGCAGCTTTTCTCACACGCCTTTATGTGACTGACTGTCAGACTTCAGAATTGTCTGGTGCGTGGTTCTGTGCATCTCAAACTCACTCTGGACAAACTGCTCTTTCAGTGTTACGAGGATGTGAGGAAGTCACTGGAAAATTGTGACATCATCACAGACAACAACTGCTTTGTGGAGATGAAACAAACTGGCTCAGCCCCCCCAGGTAGGGCACCTGCCCCGCAGCCTTCCTGATTTAGATTTGAATATGTTTCAATATGAAAATATCCATGTAATCTCCCAGCCGCTGCCAAACTGCTTGACACCATTGGAAATAGACAACGTTTTGTGAACCTCTAAAGCGTTTGAATTTTTTAATCAGCTCCGATTGAATACCAGAATTACTACGAGAGGGATGCTACAGCCGACAGAAATGGAAGCGCTGGATTCGTAGGGGGGGTGATGAAAAGGTCAGAGCAACGCAGTGCTTTGCATTGTGTGATTCAAACAAATATCGATGGAGATCATGACTATGCTTTTCTATCCTCTCGATACATTTTTGTGTATTTCTTACTGAAGGCTTTCCCCAATTTGTAGGTTTTCAAATCTTCTCCAGGGGAACTGTTCTGGTGGCTCCAAATCCAGTCTCAATGAACCAGCTCCCCAATCTACTGGTACAGTAGGTGAGTAACACTGAATTTTCCAAAACGATGAGAGACCTGACTGTAAACTAGTAAATGTACTTGTACTCCATCCAAAACTTTATTCTAATAAAATCAAAAAAAAGTTTTGACTTGAGGAGTAAAAACACATATATATTCGCATTGTTGTGTCTTTGAGGAACATTATAAGCACAAATGTGGTTGTAGAGTGAAGTACATTTATTTTTACATTTGCAAAAAAAAGAAAACAAAGTCTGACAGACAAGCCCCCAAAATAACTTGAACCTGATTCTGTTTTCACACCTTAACCACCTAAACCAGTCCCAAGGCTTGCCAGCACCGCACTGTTGCAATGAATTGCTCAAAGTAATCAAGGGTTAGTTGAGCTCATCTAATAATAGAGCTGCAACGGTTATTCACCAACCCTTTCTATAATAAATCATTTTGACATATTTCTTGAGAAGAAAACTCCAAATTCTCTGATTCTAGCTTCTTAAATGTGAATATTTTATATTTTTCCTACTCCTGTATGACACTAAACTGAATATCTTTGCATTGTGGATAAAACTACACATTTAAGGAGGTCATCTGGGGCTTTTTCTTACATTTTCTAGACCAAATAAGAGGAAAACAAATCAGCAGATGAACTGGCCGTTATGATAATCGTAAACCATAGTCCAACATGACCTACCATCAAATCATTTCATTAATTTTGTCAATAATGTAATGAAATTGCAATCACTGGTTTGGGATTAAAGCTGCAAAGTACGACCTGCTTCACGCTGTAACTGAACCTCTGCTGGTTCCGTTTACATTTCAGACTCCTCAGCAGAAAAATCAGAAGGAGTGTACGCCTCCATTCCTGTATTTCAGTCCCCCCAGCAGAGCAGCGAGCAGTTCAAGGTCATCTATGACTACGAGGCACAGGTCAGCTCCTTGGCACAGATGTCTAACCTCTACATGAGACAAATGTTCTGAACCTTGTTCATTTTCAGGGATACGTGTTGTGATTAATTGTTTCTGTGCCTGTTCAGGGGGAGGATGAGCTGTCTGTATCTTATGGCGACGTCGTGGTTGTCATAGAACAAGGCGAGGACGGCTGGTGGACGGTGCAAAGGAATGGCCTCACAGGATTGGTTCCAGGCTCTTACCTTATCAAAGAATGAGTTGACCTGAGAGCTGAGACTGTATGACTATGACACTCTCTCATGTCGTGTTTTGTAAAGGTCTTGTCATTTTATTTTTTTCTTAGACTTTCAACTCATCTGTTGTTCATTATGATGTTACATGCATCATTTAATTCCCCCATGAGTAGGATTTCAGCACCCCCTACAGTGCAATCATTAGACACATGCACTGTATTTACATGCAAACTTCTATTCCACTATTATTCCACATATGACTAGATTCTGAATTTGATATGGATCACGGTAATGGCTTATTCTGAATCAGACCTTATTCCAGATGTAAATTTTTGAGACATGTGGGATGTGATGATATTTTTGTTTTTTTTCCAGAGCATTCTTTGTACATGTGTACAACAAATTCAAACTATGTGTTTTCATTGATGATTTCACTACAGATTGCAACACAAAGCAACTAATCTGTTTATGGTCAGCTCTGTGCGCTGACAAGGATGCACTGTACACAAACCAACAAGCCACGGTTTCTGAAAAAACTAAATATTTTATACATGTTTACAGTCTCTAAAAGTACATGGATGCATGAATATAGGGCTGACTCGTGCCATTTGAATGAGAAATTGCACAGTAATCCTACAGATAGGGGCTTTCACATACGGTAGCATGAGACAGTGTTGAAAGGTGAATTATTATTTATTGCTATGGCACATATTCATATTACTTTGCCCTTACAGCTGGTGTGTTGAGTGCTTCTCATACCAATGACAGCTGGGAGACTTCAGTGATCTGTTGCACAAAGTCACTGCACTTTTATAGTCCTACATGTTGGGCAGAATGTTTGGTTTCGGTTGTTGGCTTGTATATAATTTCTATTTGTAGTAACTGTTTCTACTTTGAATGCTTAAAAAGAGAATTATTTGACAAAGCATGACTAAGTTTTATTTATTTGAAATGAAAGACCATTTAGTTTGTTTGCAGCCCCTGCAAATCAAGTTGCTCTATTATTTCCTCTTCACTGTAGTGAACAAGACCAGACCAGACCAGAACAGTCTAAACAAAGTAGCTGAAACGTACCCGGGCGGTAATTCTCATGTCACATGTCTGAGCAGTCCGCAAAGATATCTGGTTACTCTGCAGCAGGTGATTCATTGCTAAATTGGTCATTTGGCCAGTCATTTTAACGTGTGCAAAAATGGTTGTTCGCTGCCTACAAGTTGTTTCAGAAGCGAGCACAACTTGGTCTACTGATCCTAGATTACTTTTAATATGATATTCACACAGAAATGTTTGGAGCTGCAACAATTAATATATTAGTTACCAACCATTAAATGAATCACCGACTATTTTGATTATTGATTCTTCAGTCTGAATATTTTTTTAAAGAAAAAAAAAACGGTCAAAATTCTGTGATTCTATCTTCTCAGATACAAATATTTTCTTACTGCTTTACTCCTTTATGACAGTACATGTCATCTTTGGCCCGTGGACAAAACAAAACAGTCAAGGATGTTATCTCAAATTTCACTTTTTGTGCAACAATTTCATCTCTTTGTTAAGACCTCAGAGAAACTGAACCAATAAGTTAGACTCATTTAATTTAAAACTTTTCCCACTTTTTTTATTGACATTCTTGAGTCTTGCCATTGCTACATATCAGCAAATCAAACTTTAAAACCACCATCAGGAGACAAAAAAAACAAAACAAGCTGCTATAGGACAAAGTCTATCTAGAGTTAAGTGTACATAACTACCTGAAAAATCCCACATACCGAAAGGGATCACAAGGGCTGATTCTTACAAGAAAAGCCAGTTAAATTACATGTGACCTGTGGTGTCAACTAGTTCTTGACAAAATACTGCTGGTGAAAGGTTTGAACCAAAACTGAGCTGTTATAGGTGTAGTAAGAGTATAATAATAGTAGTAGTTGTAGCTGTAGTAGTAATGGGGGTTCAGGGTAGAATTATACAATCTTCCGTTCAAGTACATGACAGATTTAAATATAAAATATTGAAAGCAACACGCGCAGTGCAAACTAACATATGAGGAAATTACCCTGTCCATATTTCACTCCATACATGACTAACAGGACTTGAGTTTAGTAAGATGGAGGTCTGCACCCTCATGTTATCCTCAGAGCAACAGAATGCTTCCCACACCTCTTTTACGGTGACCATGAAAGAATTTGGTCAGTAGCTTTTTTTTTTTTTGGAAAAACAGGTAAAATATACATTAACTCAGTGTGGTTAGTGTTTTTTAAGGTTAGAGTGGTAATATATTATTTTCATGCTCTCACCAAAGACAAACGTAATTTCTGACAGTGTGTGCTGCGATGAGAAATGTGTTTTCCTTTATGCGTAGGTGCCCCCGGTAATGAGAGGCTCGTAGGGATGATCTCTGCCACTGCGGCACAGCACGACACACGCACAAAGCATCCCCAGCATCTGAAGAGAAGAGACAGGCGTCTAATTAGTGATATTCTAGTTCTAAACTGTATTTTTCATGACCCATCAGTTACAACACTTCAGAAATGTACTGACATTGCGGCACAGAATTCCACCGCACTTGCATATATTGCACAAAGTATACCAAAAATGGTTGTAAGGGAACATTTGGACGTAAAAGTTTGGAGGAGATTATTTGCCTTCTCGTTGAGACTTAGATGAGAAGATAAATGTCACTCTTGTGCTTGCTGTGCTGTGTTTGATGATTATATGGAGCCAGAAGACTGTTTAACAGAACATAACAACCAGAGGGGATAGAGCTCCCCTGTCTCTGTCCACAAGTAAAAAACAAAACCAACTAGCAGCATCTCTCAAGTTCATTTACATATTAATTGCTTAATGTGTAAACACAATATGTGGGCCAGCATTTAACAGGGAAGCCAGGGAAGAGTATAATTATAGTGAATATTGGAAATCCAGCAAATAGCAGGATAAGCATTTTTCTCCACGTGAGTAAAAAAAAAAAACACTAGGAGTGTGCAGATTTGAAAATGTATTTGATGGCACTGGTAACTGACCTTCAAAAACATCCACATTTTTATAACCTCAATGGAGACAAATCTGTTCTTTCTACTCTCTCATTAGCCGAGAGCAGTGCAAAAAAACATTCAGCTAGCTGCTTCTCAGCTCGAATGACAAACGTCACCAGCGGATGCATCAGCTGTCAGGGATTAAAAATGTGAGTAACTTGACAGCAGGCCAAAATAAAACCTGGCCTTTTTCCTGTAAGGTAGTATCTGTACTCTGCCAAAGAGAGTTTATCATACTGAGTGTTTTTGTATTCCCAACAACTCCAACTGACTGATTATATCTTCTCTGAGGAGTCCATGTTATACTTACATTACACATACATTTGCTTATTAACTTCCTAGTTTTGAGCCAAGACCTGTATCAGAGTGGATGTTTGACATTCACAACTGGTGACGTCTGTGAAACAACTAATCTTGATCAAAGTGACATTTACCTGGATGGCAGCAAATGTCAGCGCAGTCCAGATGACGTACATCATGATCTCCTTCAACTTCTTTACAATCAGAGCTTCACAGCCCTACACAGTACACACACAGACAATAAAGAAATTAAATTATGACGAGCACTCTTAAAAAATAAGTTGTACTTGAAAACTTGACCAATTAAAAGGTGGTTTTACTTCTTGATAGAGATCTTCAGGATGAGTGAAGGACCCCGTGCAGCTTCCGACATTACTTTTGCAGCAGCTTATTGGTACACTATTGTTTTTGGATTCTTCATACCAGTGTGTATACTGCCAGTCTGAGTAATTGTGGATCCCACAACACTGAAGCTGTGAAAACAAAGACTCCAGATTAATGTCTACTACCCGCTCTGTCAGAACAATTCAAACAGGTTTACAGGGGCCTTCTGTCCTCACCTGTCTCTGAACGTAGTCAATGGCACGGCTCTGGGCGTTGCTGTTGGTGCCATTGTACTCGTCATACACTTTCTTGATGGAGCTATTTACTTCGTCTTCGACCTGTCAATGGTTACGAAGTGTGAGAATGCACATGTGATGAAGAAGTTCCTTGCATTATAATGCAACGTGATTGTGAACACATCTGTAGTTGATGTATGGTTGCTGCTGTTCAGCTTGGGTGTTAACCACCTAAAAGTTCAACATCAATGAGGACAAAGAAAAACAAACATGCCCAGACTCGTATTTGATTTTGCTCACCCTCGCTCTGTAAACATATCCGAGCACCACGACGGCAACTTCGGTCATGAATACCAGCAGGAGAATGACGACAAACTGTGGATTGAATTTCAAGATTTAAAATGCGATGCACGGACGACAAACACTGTGGAAAACTAACATGCATATGAGAGGAACACCGTTAGTGTCTGACAAAACTTGTAGGAATAGGATTCAATGACAAACTTTTTTCTGCAGCTGCTGTGTCTGCTGTTTCAAAGTTAATCATTTATTAACAATGAAGTGCACAAAGGCATCAGTGGCCTCATCCATGCAGCTGTTTACTTGTTTACTGACCGTTGTTAGTCCACAGTAGCTCTCTCTCACTGTAGCGCAGCATCCAATGAGCCCAATAATGAAGAGGAGGGCTCCAACTGCGATAATGGTCACAGCCGGGATGAGAGTGTACACGTCTTCAAAGAAGTGGTCGTAGTCGTCATATGTAATGAAGACATAGGCTCCAACATAGCACAGGATACCAGCAGCGGCCTGTGGGAGAAATAACATTACTTGAAACTCAATATTAGCCAAAGAAATCAATTGTCTACTATTTTGATCATTCATCCATTTCAGTCCTTTTTCAAGCAAAAAATATCAAACATTTGCTGGTACAAGCTTTTTAAAATGTGAGGATTTGCTGTTTTTCTTCGTCATTCCTACAATGAAATGAAGACTCTTTGGATTTTGGACTGTTGGTTGGACAAAAGAAGCAACTTGAAGACATCATTTTGGGCTCTGGCAAACTGTGACGAGCATTTTACACATTTAAAAAAAATAAAAAAAATAGATTGAAGCTTCATATGTGTCTCTTGTTCACTGGGCACTGCTCCACAGCTGTTATACACGACCATAAACAATATGTTGTGTTGGAGTTTATAGCGGGTTATTATTTATTATCTAACATGCAGCAGCATACAGCAGATCATCACAAACATTAATTTAGGAGAAAGGTTAAGACAGTAAGAACATTACCTCCACAGCTAAATAAAATGGGAAGTTGACATAAATTAATAAAACAAACAAGCAAACAAAAAACACAAGCATGAAGCCTGCCTACTGTGTAAAAGTAGCTTGACAATAAAGCAAAATGAAGAGTATTTTAGCTGCAAACCACTTATTGCACTAGAACCAGAACCAAGACAGGAATAAACGTGATGCAACTACCAAAAATGACGTCCAGGCGGCATCCCTTCGAAAAAATCACAGAGGAGAGACTGACCACAGCTATTTCAAAATTCAGAGAAAAGGGCTGTATATTTTCCTTACTCCACTGCTTTTACAGGAAAATTACAGAACTATGACTATGTGGTCAAAATTAGCTCCACTCCAATCCACCAAAACATTAATGCTTCAGTTTAAAAAAAAGAGAGAAAAAAGAAAGAAAAAGATGTATTGGAGTTTGTGATAATTACACCCTAAAATAAATGTTTCACTATTTAAACAGGAAAAGTCAACAGAAACCAAAAACAAAATGTACTTTGGGTAAATAAATTATCTGAATACATCTTAAACACCTGTCACGTGTGTTTGTGTTCATAATGCCTGGAGCTGCAGTTTAAACAGGATGACCTGAGAGCTTTCTTTTTTTCACCCAATCACGTACAAATTTCTTCACTTGTTTTATCTAAATTGTGCTACTGTCAACACTTTCAGCTGAGTCATAATCTTTGGTGTTTGGTGGATTAAGATTAAACTACATATACAACCCGCAGGGAGGGACAAAAAAGTGATAGTTTGACTTCAGTAAGCGACACTGCAGCTTCTTTAAACAACGGGCATATGTACCCTTCAAACTGAAGCGTGCTTTACTTATTATGCTGTTAGCAGGTTATCATTAAAACCCTGACATATAATGTGTTTGTTACTGCGCTGTCACAGTAATCCCTCCCCGGGTGAACGAAGGTCGGCTGCCGCAGCTAGCAGAGCCGCTGACTGGACACAGCTAGCTAGCTGGTGCGCTGTCTGTGACGCACGTTAAAAACTGCCAGAAAGCTCCGAACTCACCCAAAATATCAGGTTCAGAAACACCAGGACCGTCTTGGACGACGTGATGCCGCACTGCCCCATCTTCCACACGGATTTTGGTGTTTTGTTTTGTTTTTATACACGCTTGTATGTGTTGGGAAATGCTGCAGGTTCCTACTCAGACATGTCCCGGCCAGCTCCACCGCTCACACTCCATATCCCAGCTGTCTGTCACTGACTGGAGCAGGTTGCAGCGGCGCCACCAGGTTAACAACATCGAGAACAAACAAACCCTCCAGAAACTAAATCTACCCAACCACCCTTAAAATGCACTGAATACACTGCATGTGAGATTCATCCGTTGCTTCCAATGAGGCGCTGTTGATGACATTATGCAGTCGACTATAATAAAAGAGATAAAAGTATGTTAAATATAGTCGAAATGGCAGTGGGAGTGTTTTACTGACATCTAGTGGTGAGAAATGTAACTGTTCCTCATACATAAAACATTTCAGAGTATCAGTCCCACTCTGGGATCACTGGTCAGATTACATGACCTAAAAACGCAAAGAGGTATACTGGTGTCACAATTGAAATTCAAAGATAAGGTGGTCACTAAATATATTTAGATTTATTTATTCATTTTTTTGTCTGCTATGTGAAACGGAATATTTTTTGTACCCTGTGCTTACTTTGACTTTTTATGTAGCATGTGTTTATATTTTTTAAATCTCCAGTTTTAGGTGATACATGCAGCGTAGTTGCACATTGCACGCTAGAGTCTGGGTTGTCTTGAAGGCTGCTATGATAAACATGTTCTTTACAAGAGTGCATTAGCTGTATGTATTTGATTATATATTTACATATATTTTCATACCTTACTTTGTACAAATTTGGTATTCTAGTTACTGATTTCCAAGACTTTGTGCCCAGTTTAGATGTGTTATATTTCAGTGTTGGATGTTTAATGTGGTTACGAAGTACAATATTTGCCTCCAAAATGTAGCAGAGGGGAAATATAAAGTAGCAGAAAATGGAAAATACTCACGTGCAAATGCTTTGCAAAATATTGTACTATTAAAATGATTTTGTCCCTTTCGTCCAACAGTCAAATACATGGAAATACACAAACAGTCCCTCATATTTGAGACAATGGTTTATTTACACGAGGAAGAGTGAATGTGAGCTGTGTGTCAAGCTCAGGATCACTGTCAAAGTAGCAAAACCAGATACACCAGGTGACAGATGCCTTTAGCCATTATTTAGACATGTTCACAAAGCTTACAGGAGTTCATAATTTCCATATAAGATGAGCAAATTTGCTCAATATAAGCTGAAGGAAACACAAAGACATCTTACACATTAGGAAAGGAGATTTAGATTTCTGTAGATTTCTCTTCAACTCTCATCACATGATATGCACATAATTTGGAAACACAGACACATAAAAGCACAGGTGTTATGGTCTTCTATTTCACAGCGGCAGAGAAGCTGAAATCGGCATGTGTGCCAAATATTTTGTCCCAGTGGCTGAAGTGTGGTGCGAAATTGCTGTTGGGTTTCTGGTGGTGCACATCGTGTTTGCTGGGCCCTCCGTAGATGCCGAACGGTATCAGACGTGATGTGGACCAGGGGAAATCATAGCCGCAGTGATCCTCTATAGAGACGTAGACGTGCAGCACCATGAATGTCCAGGTGGTGAGGAGGTGGCATCTCAGTATCACTGGGTTCAAAGTGGTCCAAAAGCCGACCGTGACCAGCTCCCAGCCGCCCAGGCACTGAGTGGCTAGAGCGAAGGGAGATGAGTAATTATGATGGATGGCGTGGAAGGTCATATACAGCCAGCGGATCTTGTGATGGAGCAGGTGCCAGATGAAGTACTGGAAGTCAAAAAGCAGGAGGTTGCCTATCACCCCGGCAATCAGCTCCGGCAGGGATGGAGCCTGGTCCGGCAGGTCCACGGGTGGCCGCCATGCCCACTGGGCCACTGATGCCGGCAGCACCAGAAACACATGGTTGCGCAAGGTGACCCCTGCACAGTGCAGCAGCGTGGAGGCAGTAGGACGACGGCTGGGCTGGATTTTAAACTGTTGGACCCATCCCCACCTGTCCCCCATGATGTCGCAAACAAGGAAAGGAAGGCACAACAAGAAGTAGGAGGACACAGTCAGAACAACGGGGAAGAGTGGAGATCTCAGATAGTCTCTGTAGTTGTGCCTCAGGCTGTCCCACAGAGGCTGCAGCAAAGAGTCATTCCCTAAACATCTCATCCAGAGATCTGTGCTGGTGTCTGCAAAATCCATCCTGAAGTTAAAAAAAAAATATAAAAATAAATCACAAGGTAAATGTTTTATAAACGTCTGAGGAATGTGGACATTGCAGCAGCTATGGTGTGGACTCAGTAAAATGGGTTGTCTGCTAGTGCTTTGCTCACTGTGGTATCAGGTGGCCGCTGAGCGTAACAGTGCAACAAATTATTCATACAGCCTGGACAACAGGTAAGCATATAGCTCTCATCATGATGAGCTGGTCAGTATGGGAAATGTTTTCAAAGTCTGTGTAAAAATTAATGTCAAAAATGAGCATCTGAGGACGAGCTTCTTCCCTCAGGCCATTCAGACAATAAACTCTCATAAACCAACATAACACACACCATATATCACACATACACACCCTGCTACTTTGCACAGGGCGTTTTTCTTCTTTTTCTGTACATTTCTTTTGTCTTTGTCTTTTATTTATATCTAATTCTTGTTTATGGTATGTATATATTTTTTTTCGATGTATATTTAGGTCTGGTATTTAATTAAAAATTTCAGTTTTATTTTCTTATTTAAATCTTATTTCACAGTTTTTTCTTTGTCTTTCTTTCTTTTCTTTTTTTTTTGAACAGTTGACAGAGTGGTTGCAATTTAATTTCACTGCTGCTGTATTTGTATAATTGCATGTGATAATTAAACCTTTGAATCTTGAATCTTGCACAGCTTTTAAGACAACATGGGTGACACAAGTTTTCAGAATTAAATCTAAATATGCCGTTCTGTTACCTAGTCAACAAACCCCATAAAAGTCATGTTATAATGACAGAAAACTCCGGAGTATTTACTTCATGGACCTTGAGGTGAGACTGTTTTCTTAACTGCTGTTTCCAAGGTCTACAGTCAACTTTCAACCTGAGTAAAGAAGTGGACACTTCAGACCTCCAAACTGTAGAGGGCGACGAAAAACAATTCTCGCCAGTGTACAACAGAGGACCAGTCGACAGCCTGTAACTAAAAGTACCATAACCTCTATACATGATATTCCTGTTTGATTGCGTAACGGACCTGACCGTTACCTCAACCGATTCGGAAGCCTGCGACGTACATAATGACGTAAAATGAGTGCGCCGTCTGACGTAGCCACTTGACAGTTAGCCATTAAACCCACTGTTTTCACTGCAAGGAATAAACCTGTACGCGGACTCTTGGGAGTATTTAAGGTAATGTCATCTTTCGACGATAACGACTTTGTTCTAAATGAATTGACTGTCATCGATAAATAACTTTATAACTCTTTCGGGCAACTGTGGTTACAGTTAAAGTTTAGCTAAAGCTAGTCGTTTTGTCTGTCCATAACGGATACAAGACTAGCAAGAGAAAAAAAAGCAGAAGAACATATTGTTAGGGTGGTAATGAAACTTTAATACAACTTAAGGTGATGAGGATCATGAGGCTAAATAGAACCATGTTAGGCTAAATAAAGGCTCATTAGGGTCATTGATTCCAACAAAAACTTTGATGTCTACTGTTGGTGCTAGCCTCAGATATCTTTGATACAACTAGAGCAATAAGACAGATTATAGTCCATCAGATTGACCGTGGGTGTTGTTAATGTTTTACCAAGTCCTGTTTTTAATGGCTCGGGTTGGTTTTGGGGCAGCTATCAAAAATGCTCCTTTTCTCAAAGTTTTGTGGAAGACTTGATTTAATTTGCTGTAAATAAGATATTCGTGTTGGTTTTTTTTGTTTTTTATTTATCATTTTTTCAAAAGAGAAGATAAATGAAGTGATTTCAAGTGCAGATATGCGGCCTGTATTAGACAAATGAATGAATAAATAATGTAATGTCATACTATGATATTTAAGACAGGGGGGTCAGGACCCTTCAGGATGCTCCCAAGGAAATTGTAGGAGTCACAAGATGTTTCTGTTACATGAAACAATGTATATTATTTCAGATTTTGCCTCTTTCTTGTTAAACACTGGAGACATTTTCTTCTTGAAAACCCCTCAAATGAAACAATTTGAGACGGAAAAGATCTCCCCTGGATGGTTGGGAACACTGATTTACTGTGTAGCAGCAGTTTTGGGAGGTTTTATGCCCATCAAACAAAGAAATATTTTTGCAAGTTTAGTGGAGGCAAACATGAATCTGCCAGCATCAGTGCATGACTTCAGTAAGGCTCTTGTGACTGAATTAGAGCAAATGCCTGTAGCCAGGAGAGTGGAGGCTGTTCTAGCAGCCTTATCCATGCTAAGATTAATCAGAAGTGAGTGTAATATTTGTGTGTCCCCATACGTTAGCCTCATAGTTCTTACATGTATGTAAAACAAGTAGATACATCTCAATAATCTCTATGTCTCTATTCTTTCATTTAGGGCTAGATACGATGGAGGAGGGTGGGGGAGAGAGGACAAGTGAACCGGAGCCTGTGCTTCACACACAGCCGCTGTGTCGCTTCTTCTCTCAAGGAAGACACTGCAATTTTGGGAAGAGATGCAAATTCCTACACATAAGAGATGATGCCAGAGCTCATAAGGAGAAAACCACCGGGACCCCCAGCCAATCAGATGTTACGTTGTCAAACCCAGAGATCCCTGGAGGAAATGTGGGGTACAGGGTTGCCCCTGCAGCTGGTCACCGCCCCTGCCGCTACTTTCTCTCAGGCCACTGCACCATGGAAGACAGATGTCGCTTTTGGCATCCACCACAGTTACCCCCGCTGGATGACCAGCCCGTTCCTGGGAATCACTCAAGTTCTGCGCAGAGGATGCCACCAGTGCCCCGTCCCGGCGTCCTCCAGGAGGTCAAGCTGTGTGACCTGACGGAGGATCTCGCCAAGCAGCTACGAGACACAGAGATCAGGCAGTTGAAGAAGCGTTTTCCGAAAGACCAGCTGATTATTCAGGAACGAAGCGATGGCAAAGTTACTTATTACAGGGCGAGCGTAGCGGCCACTGATCCAGACTGGGTAAACACTCCCTAGTCTTTCTCCTCTCCTGAGAGCTTTGAGCTCAAATCCACCCACATATTATTCCCATTATAAATTACAGCCTAGTTTTAATTTGTTAATTTAAAGAAGTTTCTCCTTGATCTACACGGAGTGAGACTGTAGCGATGGAATTTGGGCACAAGTACTGAAACCTCTCCATAGACTTTATAGCAGAAGCGTTCCTAGAAGGCTGTAACAACCCCCACTGTGGTTTTACTGTGATATAATTATTGTTAATTAGTACAGGATAACATGGCATTTGTTTCAATGAAGTGGCACCACAGATTAAATTAAGCCCATTTGTTACTGGGGAAATGGGGTAAAGCAGTGATTAAAACTTGGCTATTTTGGCTCATTTGCAAACAAGTAATCCAGAAAGAAAAGTTGCCACTCCACTACTCCCTCATGGTGTTTCTAAGCCCCTATCCCCAAGTTTAGGCTAGAATAGGCAACCTTTTCCTATAAATCATACTGAACCAACCTTTCCTTCATTTCCTGGGTGTTGAGTGTTACAGTAGGTTTCATAGTTGAACATTATTCCACAGAAATATCTGGAAATATTCTAACTCTCCTTTTTAACTTAAAGCCTTTTGATCTGAAAGAAATCGACATCATGGTGAGCTTCCCAGACAACTACCCTCAGGAGGTAAAGACAAGTGCTTCCATTGACCCTTCATGTTTTGAACCAAAGTTTACAATAGATGGCTACCATATAACAGTTCCTCATACTCTTGATACATTTCCTTAGATTTTCACATTGGATGTGCCGTTGGACCAGGATCTGCCGCCAGTCATGTCAAGGTAAATACTCATCATTTATTTTAACATTTAATGTTTAGAGTACTCTGTGCTGACTTTTCTATAAATCTCTAGACATGTGCAGGAGGCATCACTGGAGTGGCTCCAAGCCAAGCATGCAACCAATCATCTTCTGGGAAAGGTAGAGCTGCTCTTCCGGCCTTTTCTCCGCTGGCTCGATCGTAGTCTGGAGAGGCTGTTCACTGAAGGAGCCAGGCAGGTGAGACTGCAACCTGATCGTGTGTCGTCCCTTTGAATTTTCTGAAATGACCTTTTAAAAAAAAGACTTCAGACAGTAGATAGACTTTCTCCTCTTGTTAATGTTTTTTTTGCAGCTGAAGAAAGACATCGATTTGGAAAAAGCTGGACTGCAGTTCATTTCATACCAGGAGCTCCAGGCAGCGGTGTCTGAGAAATCTTCCAACGATCATTCGTCTGACCTGGCTGCCTCTGACACCGCTGCTGCAGATGAGGGAGCCAGCGATGAAGGCGAGAGGACAGTGGAGGGAGAGAGGTCGGTGCAGCAGGAGGGTCCGGGTGGCAGTGGAGGGCAGGAGGAAGAGGATGCCGTTCATTTGGTGGAGAACATTAAGATCAGCGATCCCCGCAGAGGTACCGAGGTGAAGCTGCTGGGACTGAGGCTTGGAGAGAACACAGCCACCGTAGTGGCCCCAAAAATCACAGTTTGCCTTCAGTGCAACAGGTGAGGAAACAGAGCTGCATTTCATGTCCATATCACAAATTGGAGTTTGATTAAACAGAAGCACTTGACTGTAAGTGTGCTGTCTGCAGGTGTAAGGTGACTGCAGACCTGACACTGACTGGAAGGACACCCTGCACGGCTCAGTGTGAAAAGTGCAGTGCGAGCATCAACGCTGCATTCAGGCCCTGCATGCTGCATCATTACAGTGACGTCCTGGGATACCTGGACCTTCACAACGCTACACCTGCTGACCTTGTGCTTCAGGAGTGTGAACTCAGCGTGGGCTGCCTCAGCTGCTCCCAGGACGTCCCTATGCAGGTGACGAAACGCTTAACACTACACTGTCAGTGTGAATCAGAAGTGTGAAACGTCACCAGGAAGAACATGTCTTGATGGGCTCTGTTTTTGTCTTTCGTTTTCATCAGAACCTCTCCTACGGTCAAACAAAGGAGTTTAATTGTGAACACTGCCACAGCAAACTCAGTATTCTTGCTGAGAGCACAAGATTCCAATATATTCCACCACGTGCCAACAAAATAGGTCAGAGCTCACCTACATTTGCTGTCGAGGCAATCCGCAGCAACAAACAGCCACAGTTGGCATGCTGACCACTGTTACCTCACATTGTGATTTGGGCCAATATAATGTGATTTCTGTTTCCCTCCCGCAGGTTCAAGTGCTGGTGCTGTTAATTATAAGACAATCAGAGATCCGGCTGTGCAGAAGGGGAAGCCGCTTCCAGAAAAGGGAACATGCAAACATTACAAACAGAGCCATCGCTGGTTAAGGTATCATCATCATCACCACTTTGTCCTATCTTATTTATCTCTGAGAGGAACGTGTAGAATATCGTGAGAGCTTTGTGCCATGACTGCCCTCAGGTTTCCCTGCTGTGGACGGGCTTACCCCTGTGACGTGTGCCATGACGAGGACCAGGACCATCCCATGGAACTGGCCACCAGGATGATCTGTGGCTACTGTGCCAAAGAACAGGTGAGCTATAGACTGGACACGACATTCCATAACCTCTGAGCCATGGAGCTTATAGCACGATCTGATTCTGCCTTGTTGGTGTTGTTCCTGGAACATCATAATTAATTACTCAGCCTCGAAAGGCCTCCTACGGCTGTGTGTATTTTCAGTTTCCTGACTTGACATGATGGCCCTGCAGCCATATCAAAACACCCACATGAGTCGCAAAATGATAACATCAAGATAATGTGATTGGTCAGTTTTAATGATGGTCCTGGAACAGTAACTAATTATGTTTAGGAACAACAACACCAAACAGCGATATCAGATAGACCGAAGCTTATACTGATGACGTCCATCAAACTTATCATTATTACTTCAATTACAGCTGGAAGCACTAATGCATACAGGTGGGATTTTTGACATGGAGGCATTTTAAAAATCATCATCTCATTTTTTGTCATTGCAGCCGTACGCTAATGGAAAGCCTTGCATCAGTTGCGGAAGCATGATGACGAGAGGTGCCCGCACCAGCCACTGGGAGGGAGGACTGGGATGCAGAAACAAAGTCAAGATGTGCAGGTAAGTTTATCGGTAACATTGCTGATGAAAACATAATAGTAGCAGTAGAAAAGTTTTTAATCATTAAAAAAGATAGATTTCTTTCTGTGTTTAAATGTTTTTTTTTTTTTGAATTTCTCAGAAATGATCGACAAAAACATGCCAACACCAACAAGACTATTTCAAGGAGGGCGGCCGGCCAAAAGAAGTAGTCGATGAAGAAGAGGAAGAGAATCACTGCCTTAATTTGTTAAAAACTCATGATTTGATTCACGACATGATTTCAATGAAATTATCACATTTCCCCAATAAATCATGTTGTTATGATCAGTCAGTGTGAGAAGTGTTATTTTTCTTATTCCTATACGTAAAGTCTAAAGATCAAATGTTGGTTGAATTGGAGGACATGTATTCAACCTGCATTTACATGATATTATTATTACATGATATGGTCTAGCTGTTAAATATATACCATTTAACCACATAAACACAACTAAAGATAGCAGGTCATTAGGTCAGATTACACATTTAAAAAAGTTACGTAACTCCAGCCCTCTAATCTAACTTTGCTAGTTCATCCTCTGTTATTAGTAAAATAAAAACAGGATTGATTATCTATGGACCAAAAACACAAAATTTAGAGTTGGGTCTGACTATATTATAAAAAGTGATTGTTTTGCAGTTTAATGTTAGGATGTTGAGAAATGTCTGCAAAACAAAATGAGGGTCTGTATCCTGCAGCTTGGATAAGAAAACAATCATTTAGGGGCATATTTCACTTTTCACAAAAACCTTTAGTCCTTCTTCCTTTCTTGCACTACAGATTTTTAACCTTGAACTGGTTGAGTCTAAAGCATATCAATGTGTTGTGTCTTATGCGTGTTTTTGAAAGGCTCTGTTAATCTTCTTGTGAAGGTCTGTTTGTCGACATTGAGCTGCTTGGGGGAGAAAAAAAAAAGCTGCTGGTCTGCTCCGTTAGAGAGAAAAGCTCTTTCTGTTGAACTCCACTATATAAAGGCAGAACTTTCTCCTGTGCCCGAGCCTTGCAGCAGCCTTCAGCAACACCACATCAAGATGTTGAACATCAGCGAGCTGACTCTGCAGCTCCTGCCCTCCAGGACCTCGGACCGTCTGCTGCAGCCTTTCTGGGATTACATGCTCCTTAACCACCGACTTCTCATCTCATCTCCTTTTTTCCCTGTCCTGCTCGCCTTCTCCAGCTATTTCTTCTTCAGCATACCTTTTGCTGCACTGGACCTCCTGGGAGAGAGAGTGCCTTTATTCCATCAGTACAAGATCCAACCAGACAGGCAGCCAACCGTGGGAATGATGGCCAAGAGCTTCATGACAGCGTTTTATAACCACATATTCTTTGTTCTTCCAACTGTAATAATTGGCATGTTCATCCTGCCTACACCAACACTGCCACGGGACGCTCCCACCCTGTATCAGGTATTCATCGAGGGGCTGGCTGTGCTTCTCCTCTTTGACACTCAGTACTACATTTGGCATTTCATACATCACAAGCACCCACAGCTTTACCGCTGGATCCATGCAATCCACCATGAGTACATGGCACCTTTCTCTTGGTCGACGGAGCAGCTCAGCATCCCAGAACTGATGACTGTCGGATTCTGGAGCAACCAGGACCCGATTGTTTTAAAGTGCCACCCAATGACTACGTGGTGCGTCACAGTATTCAGCATCTGGATGTCTGTGGAGGACCACATTGGCTATGATCTGCCGTGGACCCTCAATCACCTGGTGCCTTTCGGTCTGCTGGGTGGTGCACCGGCTCACGACATGCACCACCAGAAGCCAAACAGCAACTACGCTCCTTTCTTCAGCCACTGGGACAGAATCTTTGGCACCGCCGTTCCTCTGAAGAAAAAGACTCTGAAAAAATAGGAATGCAATTCTGTAAATACTGCATGTGTAGTGCTTTTTCTTTATGGTCACAACTATTTCAGCACTGTCACTTTTTTCCATTTGTGAAATCCATTATTTTTCTTTCTTTTATTACTATTTTCTCAATTTTTATAGCAGTTTTATAGCTTTCTCATTGCTGTATGTCTCTATATGTGTATATATACACACACACAGATACATAGACATATAATTATTATATATATTTATATGCAATATAAAAGCTCTATTTTTATGGATTTCCATTCAATAAAACCATTATGTTTACAAATATTCGTTCACTTCTGTTTGGTTTATATGGAATAAATGCTTTTACTACATTGTTCTCCAAGTCATTGCAGTGAAATAATTACAATTACTAAATCCTCATAACAACTTCCTGTCCTTGCTTTTGCCACAATAATCTTACATAAGACTAAGTCTTGAACGGTCATTACTCAGCAATATTTTGCCTACAAATTCCACAAAAGAATAAGCGGCTTTCGAACAAAAACTAAGTAGTGTTAGCCTGGCCTGTCACCAAGAGGTCAAGGGGCATTATTGTCAGCCCACACTTGAGAAAGTGCTGAGCTGTTCAAGGCTGACTTGAAGGTGGAAACTATAAATAATGACACAGCAAAAAATATTTACTTATACTCCGAATGCCCGTAGAGATCAGGGATGATACTAAGCAGAAAACACATTTAATTATATAATAATATAATAATTAATTATATTTTTTAGAAAACAATTTCAACACTAGGTTCATTTTCAGTGTTTTATCCACATATCTACTTCATCCATATACCACTTGATAAGATATGGGCAAGCATCATAAGTGGACCTTCAGATGAGGTGCTTTTTGTCAAATACATGAGACATTGTCTTCACAGCTTTTGCGCTTACTGTGTTTAGAAATATATGCATATAATATATAAGCATTGCATTTATTTTCCACTTGTTATTATGTTGCAAACTTCTCTTCCTTAAATGTCTGCAATTACATTTTATCATATAAAAAACTCAAACAAACATTCAACAAATATTTAAATACATTTATTTGTCAGAAAAAAACAACAAAAAAACACAAAACCAATGCTATAAAATGTCAGTGAAGACTCTTGTTTAAATACTGCACAAACATATTGGAAATCTGCCCGGTGTTCTCTGTCGGGTGCATCTTGGTGTAGCTGATGAACTGGCGCCGTAACTTCCTCAGCTCTGCCATGTTGATGCTCCTGGTGAGCTCAATGTTAACGTCAGGTTAAGGTCATTTCAGTGCAAGTTATGTTCCATTTACGTGACATGTTCTACAGTGCAGCTGGACACGGAGTGAGTGGTAACTTATCTGAAGGTCACAGCATCACATCTTAACCTTTAAGGGGAACCACCGGTGAAACAACACAAAGTACTGAACATTACTGACGTAAACCGTAAATCCAAATTATGCACGTGTCATTAAAGTCTCACTGGTTTCTGTGTGGACCGACATGTTCAAAGCAGAAAATCAAAGTGTTTGCTTCTGAGGACGTCTGAAACGGTGCAACTGCCAATAAAAATCTACTTATCTGTGTAATTTAGTTTCTCTCCTCCATGTGTATCCCCCACTATGTTATTATACGCAAGACCTTTAACAGTGGTCAGCTGCTGTGCCTTTCATTTAAGTTTTTTGATGGACATGCATTCATCCAGCTTTCCCTTCAAACAACTAATTTGATATTGAGTACTTTGCCTCCTGCTGGTGAAGGAATATGACTTTCCTTATGAGGTAGATGATTAAAATGAGGCTGCAGAAATTAAAAGAGGCAACACAGAATTCAGACTGGCATAAGCTGTGAAAGATGACTGCTACTGGGGCATGAAAACAAAATTATCCAAATTTGTTTGTGAGATGATACTTGGAAATCAGGTTTTAGGTAAAAAAAAAAAAAAGAAAAAAAGGTGGACATGTGAAAAGGAAAAGGATATCTTTTCTGTTGCTCCTGGAACTGAAATGAGATCCCCAGGTACGCTCGTCTTCTGTGCGTTAAAAATTGCCTGCAAAAAACAAACACATGACACACAGAGGGTTATGTGTTTACTAATAAATACGGCTATTTCGGTTTTTAGGGAGTTGAGATCAGCCAAGTGGGATCCATGAGTACATATTTAGGGAAGTTTTACTTAAGAAAAATGACAAATGCAAGAAGAAAATGCAACAAAGTACACACTGTTTCAGGCTAATAGCAGTGTCCTCAATAGCTCATCAGAGCAGCTGATTTCTTATTGGCTAACAGTAATTAGCAGACAAAACACATCACACAGACGCATCAATAGGTAGCTAAATAATTACAGGAGCAAAAGGGGGACACACAACCACGTACTAATAATGAGGCAGTCTCTACGTCAACCATTTAGAGTTAGAAAAGCTAAAAATGTTCTACAACCTATAGCACAAATCAAAACAATTCTTCCCTTTGCAGAGATATAAAGTATTGAAAAATGTTCATATGATCACAATCACAACACACTGGTGCGTGCTAACACATTCAGAGATTCTGACATCAACCCTGGCGTCGCAAAATAGAGTGATAGTTGTCTTTATTCAAGGTCACTTTTTTTAATGGTCTTCCTCTGTCCATAGTGCTTCTGCTGATCTTAATCTTCTTCTCTTACTGACAAGTCTCAAATATGGCTTTTTCTTTGCAAAACTCTAACTTTAACACTGAGACTGGTGTTTTGTAGACACCACTAAATTAATCTGCCAGTTGAGGACCTGTGAGGATTTCTTTCTAAGACTAGAGACTTTGATGTACTTGTCCTCTTGCTCCATTGCGCACCTGGGCCTCCCACTTCTCTTTCTATTCTGAAAATAGCCAGTTTGTGCTGTTCTTTGAAGGGACTAGTACACACTGTTCTATGAGATCTTCAGTTTCTTGGCAATTTCTTGCATTAATTTCTCTCGATTAGTGTGGAAATAGACAGAAAAAAGGCCTATCCTCTGAAACTCGTCAGTCTAACCCACTGATGCTTGACATAGTCACCTAATCCTATGGAGGGCAATTTTAATGCTTTAACCAGCACAACAGATTTCAGCTGTGCTGACATGACTGCATAAGCATTTTCAATGATCAATTAGCCTTTTAACATGACAAACTTGGATCAGCTGACACAATGTGTGGTGATGTTTGTTGAAAATGGTCCTCTGTACACCTATGTAGATATTCCATTATAAAAACAAAAACAGTATCTTAATATCTTAAATAGTGATTTACCACTTATATGTAATACATGTAATGTTATTTCAATTGAATACAATTCTACTTTTGTAATCCCCATTTTTGAGCGGTTGTATTTATTGATATTCTGAGGTGCAACTCTTCCCAGCTGCAGGACATTGAAGCTAAAACAAAAATTACTTTGTTTATTATGTAACAACACAACATTCTCTGCCTACAATATGCAACTATAAATTATCAGGCCCCCGTCCACCAGTATGTCCTCCTTCATGCCTGATGCTGAACAAAGTATTTGTTTACTGTATTTTTGTAAACACCATAGCTCTTGACTGTAATTATTTGCCCACAAATTGACTCTAATTGGTGCTTTGTGTCAATCACTACCAGTCAATAAACTGTCACTCAGTCTGTTCTCTAGATTTGCTATTCATGCCACACTCATGTCCTGACATAGACATGGGAAACATTCCTGGGTTTACAAACTACAAGGAAAAAATTGATTGAATAATGCATTTTCAGGAGTCAAGGCTTCTCAGTCATAATTACAACCTAAAACTGGTAGCACCTGCTTATAGGCTATAAATACCTATGTTATCTGTCTTTGCATTGACATGGAGTCATAGACTTTAATCTACAATTAGTAGATTAATCTAAGTTTGTAGATTAAAGTTTAAGATGAATATTTTTCACTATATGACCTATATGTCCTTTATTTCAAGCAAGTGATTAAAATATATGACATGAATGGAAAAAACACTAATTTTAGCAAAAAAGTCTCAACAGAAAACCACAAAGAACATATGAAGACTTACCATTAACACATCTTGTGTGGTCTTGTCCAACTCATACAAGAAGTTTGCAGATGACAATGGTTGCTGCAGAGAAAAACAATATCTATATTACCATCACATAATCAAAAATGCATACATCTACTGGATATTACATCCTCTTTAAAAAAGCAAACGTTTGTGTGCATTCCTTACACTTTGTGTAGACTGATTAGGTGGGGGTGCTTTTCTTTTGAAAAGTGCATCAGAAATGGCTTCATAAGGAAGCGAGTCCTCTTTCAGGATGGTGAAGAGAGGACTGTCCCATCTGTTTCTGGAGTCTGGAGCTTCAAACCTCAGCACTAATGCATCAAAGCTACAAAAGACAAACCAGAGGACAGTATATCAGGCAAATTACGAAAACAGAATTTAATAGTGTTCATTTTTGACAGTGACTGGTGTAAATGTATATTTAAAAACCTATTCTAAGTTTAAGAGACTATCAGAGACTGACATGCATCTCTACTATTTGTGTAAAGCCTTGACACTCACATGTCCTGGGTGTACTGCTCAGCAGCATCTCTGTTGGCATTCCATGTTGAACTCACTTCATCTGATGTCAAACAGTACACCTTTATCAAACGACAGCATAGGGTTTTAATGTTTGGGTAATATTCTTTTTCCAAATATTACAAGTCTATTACTTATTACTCTTGTATACTTACCAGACAGTGTGGTGTCTGTGCATGTTTGATGAGACAGAACAGTTCATAGCGGTAGCCTGTAAGACATTATTTCAACTTTAAAGGTAAACGCATAAAACAAATCATACTGCATTGAATCCTTTTGTTACCAATATTTACCTTTTATGTAATTCAATGAATCCAAAATTACAATGTCATCCTTGCCGACTTTCCTAAAAGCAAATAAATTAAGGTTAAAAGGGCTGATAGAACACTCATTGATGAGTCTTATCCAAAAAAAATATTTGAAAAACACACCTCTCTACTGCAGCTTTCAGAGATGCTCTGACATTTTTTTCCTTCTGGGAATCTGCAACATATCCAACAAGGTTAAATGACAGCCAAGAATACACAAAAGTCAGAGGTTACTCCATAGGAAACAAGTCTATGTTGTGACTGTGTTATCAGGCAGCAGAAGTCTAATTAAGAAATTATGAAGATTTAATGAATTTATCTGCCACTTTTTTTCTAGATTAACTGTTTAATGCTGTATAACATTTCATAGTGAAAACTGCCCATCAAAACGTAATATTGTGCTCGTTTGCTTGGCTGTCTGATATTGAATATCATATATTGAATTACGAAGGAACGCAGACAATTTTCACATTTGAGCAGAAAATCAATTATTATGTCTTATCTAAATTGTTGCCAAATATTCATATTCCACCCATTATCTGACTACCCGACTGGTTGGAAGTCAAACTGCTGAAAAATTCACTGCTGTTATCAGGCATTTCTTGAAATAATGGTGAGAAAATAGTGCTGTGAAGCAAATATATAACCCTAATACCTGCTGGTTGTACAGCTGCATTACCAGGATGTAAACAAGAGACAACTGTAGGGTGTTTTCTATAAAGAATGTCAACTGTAACCCTGTTATGTGATACAATTTAATAGGAAGAGTATTTATCATACAGCAGGAAGAGTGTGGACACTCTCACACCAAACTCCATTCAAAAAATCATTAATTTAAGGCTGCCCAAACGTTCGATATACACGCACTCCGTGGAAGACGGATGGAAAGCTGTTCGTAGTGTTAAACATCAGCAGTATTTAAACAAATTAAAAAGCCACATTTTAAGAACAAGTTATGTATTTAGATTTTTTGCTGGCTGCCCTGTAATTCACCACCATCTTCCCAGCTAAGTTAGCCTCGCTTCAACGGGAGGTTGCTCATGTAGCAGCTTGAAATATTACGTTTATAAATAAAACAATCAACAACATGTAGAGTTTGGTCGATAGAAAACATGTACGCGGACTTCCTGAGATTACTTTTGAGTATCGACAAAAACTTATGAGCTATAAACACGTGATAACAAAACTGAACGGAGACACAGCTAGCTAGCTTAACTTGCCTGCGTAAACAGTGTTTTTGTCAACGTCCAGGCCTCCGTCTCCCACAACATGAACCTTCCGGTCACAGTTCTGTTCAAAATACACCTTCAGTTCTTCTGCCCTTCGTGTTTTACCACTGCAGGGATAACCGCACATCACTACCAGAGGCATAACTACTGAGTGTTGTCAAAATAAAGTAGCCATGAGTGTGATGATGAGCAGCATGTCGACTGCTTCACCCGGATATGTTTAACTGCAGGCACTTCTCAAAGCAACCAACAGGAGGCGCTACAACACCAGTGGGATTAAAGTGAGTTTACAGATGTGGCTAGTCTTTTATATGAGATTATTTAATATCAAATAAACTATTAATTGACTTTGTGTTACTTTGACAGACATTAAACAGGCACATCCATTACATCATTCTCTGTTTTTGATTTAAAATATCAAAAAAACAAACAAAAACTGGCTGACAACTGGATCTGGCTTTCAGTACGGGTTTATTGTCAGGGAGAAATACATATTAGGTTCAAAATAACTGGCCCCAAGAACAAAACAGTGGAGACTGGCATCATGTTTCACATTTAAAAAACATATACATATTATTTTCTTTGTCAGGAGGATTTCATGCTGTTGCTGTAAAGATTTAAGAACTGGTGGCTCAAGTGTTCCTCAAGCAGGACCTCCATCTCCCCTAAATAAATGGAGGAAAAGGTTAGTTGCACAGTTGACTGGATAAAAACAACAGCAACAAATAATACACTATAAACAACAACAACAACGATGATAATAATAATAATAATAATAATAATAATAATAATAATCATAGTAATAAACTAACATGTCCAATGCTTGTTTCCGTTGGGCAGTTTTCAATATCTCAGTGAGCAGTGCCACCAGGTCTTCAGTCATTTGCTTCAGAGGACTCACAGCTCTGACTTCAGGGGGAACATTCGCATCTTCAAAGGCAGACTCCATAAAGGAACCATCCACAACACTTTTCTTGCCCATGAAATGCCCTTAACGAACACAAAATGATAATTAATCAAATACATTTTTGAAAAAAATGAGCAAAAAAACACATGATTTGCCAGATTAAGTGATATTCCTCTTACCTGTTGCCCACAGATTACCCCTCGGATTCACCTTGATTTTTGAAATTTTATTTCTCAGCTCGGTCATATCAAGCGTCATTGAAGACGTCACGGCAATGTATGAGATAAAGATGAAAGAAGACAGGAGTCCTGCTCTGCAGATCTTTGTCAAAGTGCCTCTCATTCCTCAAACGTGTCCAACGCAATTTGGTGCCGGTTAATTAAAATCTCTGCTCTTCTGTTACTTTGGGGACGGGCAGTTATACAGAGATAGGATGGGCTTAATATTCTAATGTGATGAAGTCATCTGTCTGTGGTTGGTTTCTTATTGGATGAGTGATGCACATTGCAGAGTCGTGTGCCCTTCTGACTTGTATTGACAGTTGCAAAGTACATGACATCAATGCCAAACCTCTAATTATCACATCCAAATACCTTTAAATACCAGTGCTTTAATACACAAAGAAGTCTGTCACGTGGGAGAAAAGACAAAACAGATATATAATTAAATGCACCAATTTATTTGTAAGTACTGAACGTAAACATTACAGCAAGGCACAGGGGCCACTGCATGCTGAATAGATGTAATGGCTTAAGAAATGCTGTGAATCCAGGGTTGATTGGCTACTGTATGTACACAGGTTACTTCCCAATACAGATCCTCGCTGTACACAGTATCAAAAGTACAAATATCTTTCAACGAGCGTTACAAAAGAACAAGTCATGATCAAGTCATTCTTTCCAGGCGCTGCAGTTTTAACGGCTGCAGTGTAGTAATTTAAGGACTTAAAGAGAAGAGAAAGAAAGAGCTCATATAGCACTTAAATAGAAAAAGTTCACTTGCCAAGTTAAGTCAATATGACCACATAGCCTTAAGTTCATTCCCAAAATAATTTATAAAATTTAATAATGTGGGATAATACACATTTACTTTTTTTTTTTTTTTACATTGCACTGAGATTACCTGCAACTCCTCCAATACCTTCATCATTTAACAATCACTGCCAGTAACCATGGAGGTAGGAACTGTCATGTATTGAATACAAAACAAGAAGTGCTGCTTTACAAATCCAGACCTGTAAACGAAAGGCACCCACCATCACGAGGGCTGATCTAAGCAGTTTATTCATCACAGACTGAACAAACTCCCCTGATCCTACTAGTATTATTATCATGAGCGCCTCTGACGTTTACAGGTCCCGATTTATAAAACATTATCTCCGATATGCCACCAAACTTCACTTTCATGCCTGCTCTGGATTATCCAAAACAATGTACCCTGATATTTGACATAACATCGACTGTCCACTTGCCGGAAAAATACACTTCTGGCAATTTGAGGTATTTTCAATACTGCTGCATCACACATCCAATACCTCCTCATGTTTCCCCTAAACAATCATTCCAAAAAAAAAAAAAAGAAAGAAAAAGAAAAGAAAATCATAAAAAAAATAAAAGGCCAGATCTGAGATAACACATGCACTCACAAGTCAAACAAATTCAATAAACATAAAACAAAAAGCATTTCAGAATGCTTAAATAGTCAAATGAAAGTCTTGTTCTTTTATGTAGCCTTACTTCAGAAGGCTTTACCTGCCTGCATCTGATCTCACAGGATAGCTCTTCAAATAACTGTTTACCAAGATCATAGAAATACATCTTTCTTTAAATGACTGCTGAACAACACTAAAATTTGTAATAAATGGTGACTACAATTCTCGCCTTGTACTGCAAATTAACTGCAACACAGTCGCGTCGTAAAAGCTGAATCCCATTCAGGTGATAGTGTGTAGCATTAAATACTTCAGACGACATTTAAAGCAATTAAAATGACTGTCGATTACAAAGGTGAAAATCCACCCCTTCACTGTTACATCGATCGAACATAAAAGCTAACAGACATTCCTGAGTCTCTTATCAGGGCGGATGAAACAGTTGGGAAAATAAAAAAGACAGACAGAAATATCTGTTACACGTGTGCAGTAATGTCTGAAAGGCAAGATTAATATATTATCCACATGCAAAGTTAAATAAAAACGATTGAAAAATGAATATTAATTCGTCCTCTCGCTTATGAAAATACTGCTCTTTACTAAATGTTAAGGATCTGCACAAATATACTGCACAACCTCTGAATAACTTGAGAGAAATTTCAAAATTAAAAAGGCCTCAACACTCTGTACCACCTCCATGCAGAACATCAAGCATCCCATGTGACTTTCAAATAAAAACCGAAGATATTAAAGCAGCTTTAAAGAGGTGTTGAGGTCGCTCTCGCTACCGGAGGGAGACTGCTTGTGTGTGAGAGTGAGCGCTCAGTTTTAAATTACAGTCCACAGTCGTGTCACAGCACACACTTTCTGGCTCTCCTGCCTGAGAAGGCTCAGGTTCGTTTAGCTCCGATAACACGTCATTCCCCTCGTCTGTATCTGCTGATCCATCGCGCTGATCATCCTGCTCCATCTCCCGAACCGCTGCCACCACCTCCCTTACCTTCTCCTCTTCTTTGACTTTGTGTACAATGACAAGATGTCTGTTGAGAGACAGTAGTGATGTGAAACACAGGCCACAGTGAAGGCACTGAGGAGTGTTTTCATCGGTTTTATGCTGTGGTATATGCTGCTGGAACTGTGTCCTGTCGTCCGTGATGAAACCACACTTTGAACAGCGGAACTGGCTTTTCAGACGCTTCGCTGACGGAGCACCGATGCCCGAAGTGCGATCACGCTCTTCCTTATGTGCGTTCACGGCAGGTCTTTCTGATACAAGCCCCTGCAAATCACAGTCACACATTTTAAATTGATGGTTGTAAGACTCACATGTAGAATTTTGCCTGTTATTATTTTGTTGTTTGTGTTGGGGGGAAAAAAAACTACCTTGCCCAAAGCCTTTTTTGATTCTTGGACAGCTGTTTTCGGCATTTGGCCAAGATCAGGATTTTTGATTCCATGCATTAGACTGATGTGGTTCTTCAACGTGACACTCGTTGTGAATGTTGTCTTGGTGTCCGTGCAATACCTGAAGTGCAGAAAGGGAACAAAAGTGGAATTTTGAATGATTACCTGGTGATTTTTCAGGTAATTTGGTAAAACTTGGACTGTGCTAAGAGTCAATTGTCCATTTTTCTCACCAACAAGTATAAATTTTCTTTTTTCCATCATGGTCACTTCGAATATGTCTTCTCAGACTGGTTGCAGAATTGAAAGACTGCTCACAATGTCGACATGGATACTTCTTCACTGACTGTTGAAAAAGAAAGTGTGATGAGTCTGACCTCAGGACTCACTGTCTTCAGCACCATTTCCTCATTTCAAGAGAAGAACAACGGTGCCTCAGAACAGATCGACGTATCAGTCATGCCACTAAAAATACTGTTCCATCTAATGTTTGCATACTTTCCACGTAGATGACATGACAAGTATGTTGGTAGAAAATGTGGGTTTTATTTTAATCTATTGGATTCAATTACTTCACCACGCTGCCGACCAAAATAAGTATGCTCATACTGAAAATCAAATCTCATTTTGAAACTTGAAGGCCATCGTCAGAGAAGAGTTTCACACGTTAAGTGTGACTACACAGGAAATGATTCTGCACATTATCAGTAGTACCTGACATAATAGATGTGCTTATATTTCAGCCAGCATGGGGCGTTTACACAAGCTGATGCTAAATTAGTAGAACACAAATAGCAATATATACTGTTAGTTTAATCTGGGAGCACAAAAGACCGCATGCAACAAAGTGATAATTTATCAAGGTGCAATCAACAATATTAAGATCCGTATTGTATTTAAATTGAAATAAAAATATAAATGAACAGAAATAGTAATAAAATACATAATAAGATACTGCAGTTTCAGATATCAACAGTGAAATCTGGACAATTTTGAGTATGATCTTGTAGTTTGAGGGAGACACCCCATTTCATACACAGTAGTATAAGTGAGCTAAGAAAAAAATGATTCAAGTGTGCAGCTACGTCACTGTTTCGATGGAACACAGTCACATTTCATCTTTGGGAATTCATGTTCTCTCACCTTTCCGTGGTTGGTCTTCACATGTGAAACGTAGGACTCTCGTTCAGGGAACCACTTGAGACACTCTCCACACGTCCAGCCGGTGGGCTTCACACGAGGTCTGCTGTCCTGTTCGGCCTTTTTTCTGGGATTTTCCAGGTGTTTAACTGGGCTGCGACTCTTCTGTTGTTGGACGGAATGAGCATCCTGGTGCCGGTCAGTGTTGTCTGATTGTTTACTTCTCTTCTCTGTCTCTGCTGTCATGTTACCTATATGAACGTCCTGCAAAACAGAAACGGTGGATTTGGATGTGAATAATGGAAATTAGTAGCTTTTTGCCATTTGTTTTGTTAATGAAAGTTTCAGGTTTCATAGAGATATACCTAGTACGTGGATAAATGTATACGATATATGTATGTTATGGGTAAACATAGAGAATATCTCTTTATAAAAAAATACAATCATTGCTAACCTTGAAGTGCTGCATCAACAGCTGCTTCTGTGGAAAGACCGAGTTGCATTCTGGACACTTGAACACGCACGTAACGCGTTTGTCTGCATTCTGATGGAAATGTTCGAACAGTAACTGTTTTTTCTTGAACAACGTCTCGCACGAACACTTAAAGATTAACCTGCGAAGGAAAAGAGAAAACCCTTAAAATGACCTGTAAAAAGGTGATAACTACAGGAAGAACGTACAGCTCGTATGACAGCCAGGTCATGAGACTTTGACTTACTGAGGAGATATTTTGCTGGCACTGTGTTTATTCTTTAAATGCACTTCACAGCTGTCAGCGGTCTTGAAGGCAACTGGACAGATGGAGCACTTGTGAAGGACTTCACAGTGTTTCTCCTCAATGTGAGTCTTTTGGCCTTGGAGGGTCTTGAAAACCATATCACAGTGAAGACATCTGCAAATACACAAAAAAAACATGATGCCACTTTTCCGTTTGCACTGTAATTATGTTTCTAATAAGGCCTGCCTTTCTTACTTGAACAACTTACTTGTACCAAGCCTTGCGGGCATAATGCAGACAGTTCTCCTTGACGTGCTTCTGTATGTCCGCAGAACGACTCAGGGCGCCACACTCAGGACAGCAGTAAGGGGACTTGTGTGCGTGGATGCGATCGTGAGCTTTGAGGCTGCACTTGTTGGGCAACAACATTAAGCACACCTTACACATCTGTTTTGTAAAAAGAGAAGGACAGCAAAGTCAAAAAAGCTAAATGGGAAACAAGGGAAATATAAAAACCCTGCTCCCAGTGCCTTTAGAGAATAGGTCTGGAGATATTCTATATTGTGATTACGGTCAACAAATACCTTGAAACACTAAAAGCAACAATGAATTGATCCTACAAACAAGTTTAATACTCAGAGCAGCCAGAATGTTGCGTCAGGTCAAGAGTCTCAACAAACAGCAAGGTTTACGTTCCCATCCGGTGAGCTCCAGCCCCCATGTTTGTAACTGTTTAACACTCGCTCAACAACAAGTTAATCTTGCGACTTTTGAGGCACAACAGTGGCTAATCTCCCCTCCTGTCCTCACCTCTCATTATTACAATAAAACCAACAGTTACAGATGAATATGAATATCAACTTTGAATATTCCCGGGTGACTCTGACTGAAGTGGGAAATCTTGCTCTGAATCAGTCTCACATCTATTCTGCCATAAATAATCTCAATCTCACTAAATGTATATCAGTCCTCGGCTAACAACAGTCCCAAAAAATGCACACAATAGTCTCCTATTTTTTAGGATATGTATCCTCAATAGGAACGAATGGGCTGTGAAATTAAATACATATTGGTCTTTTCATTGGAAACTATAAAAAAATTCTCTAGCCTTATCCTGGAATATTTCAATAAAACATCTACTCACAAGTCCTTCCACAGCCTCTGACGGTCTCTGGTAATGACCTGCAAGTGCTTTATAGTCAGGTAACTGCTTGTTACACTCGAGGCAACGGAGTCGGTGGCGAATGACGTTGTCAGGATATAGGGGCAGGACAGGTTGGTTTTTGGATGAGGATGACGGTGAGGTGTAGTTCACAGGGTCGATGTTCCCAGGGTCAGTACAAGGCGGTGCGAACATTTGTTCCTCTGCTATGGGTTTCATATGGAGCTGCGTGCACTGCATCACCATACCACTGTTCTTGTGCTCTCGTGCGTGTGCCAACAAGGCGCACTTGTTGAAGAACACGATCGTCTTTGCACAGTGTGTGCATCCGACTTCGATGTGAACGCTCCTCCTGCTGTAATGATATGCTAGACTCCTCTCCACCCCGAAGGAGTCCCCGCATTCCAGGCAGCAGTATCCGCGCGGTGGAAGGCTGATATCGCTCTCTGGAGGGGGGTTCAGGTTGGGCACGTATGTAGGCACAGGGTTGGCATTGTTTAACAGTCTGTTTAGGGTTCCCGCTGCCGTGTTGGTAGTGCATGTGCGAGGATGTGGTTTGGCTGTTTTGACCTGATGCACCAGTGGGACAGTGCTGCACACTGTCGAGGAGATTGTGTGTTGGCTTTGCTGTTGAGAGGTGGAGCGCGCAGCTACTGAAGCCGCAACACTGTGAGGGACCAGGTTCAGACTAGCTAAGTGCATTGCTTTGGGAAGCAGGTTTGTGCTAGCTGAATGGCCTGCTGTAGCGGATCCCCTCTTTGGTTTCTGCCCATGATGTGCACCAGATCGTTTCACGGGACCGGTGGTATTATGGAATACTGCTGCGGGCTGCGTTATGCCTGACCTCCTGGAGTTAGCCTCCGATTTGTTGTGTGAGACTTTCGGCGAGGATGTACTAGCTGGGGGACCTTTTGTTTGTATTCCGACAATGCTATCAACACTTTGAGATGGATGAGGAGACATGTTACAGTAAGAATCCTCACTAATCATACTCTGGGACGGAGAGGATTCATATGCAGAATGAATTTCATCCGTTTCTGAATCTGGCAACACGCTGGTGACTGTGCGCTTGATCTGCCCGGACGTGGTTTTGATGGTCTTGATTCTGACCCTGGGTATGGCAGGGGGTGACCCGGATGCCACAGCAGGGGATGCTTTGCCACTGCTATCACTGCAGATGCTTACAGGGCTATCTGAGGGTTTCATTAACCGTTTCACAGCCTCTAGTGGACTTCTGGGGCTTCGTGGGGATATAGGCACGTTGGGGCTTGCTTTCATGCAGTCATTATGAACTGCCGATGACTCTCTGGGGTCTTTTCTAGCATTCAGAGCCACCAGAGCCTCTAAGCAAGAAGATAATTTGGCTGTCTGGGATTTTACATGTGGATAGGGAGTGGGAACATCCACTGAGGCTCCTGAATTGCAGTTGGTGTCAGTGAAGTTCTGGTTCACGGGCGGTGGGGGGAGCGCACTGTGTATTCTCCGCGTTTTAGTCGTTTCATTGCCGACACAGATGTCAGAGGGCTCCTCGCTTCTACTACTCTCTGTTCTGCTTTTCTGAGAGATCTTGGGGATATCAGAGTGCTTCGGACAGTCATCAAACACGCTGAGGTCCAGTTTTTTGGGATTGTCAGGGATCGAGGGTTCCACCATAACTGATGCCTCTGGGAAACAGGGTCTGTCTTTCGGATGCATTTCATCACGACTACACTGAATGTCTTCAGACTCGGGACTAGAGATGGGACTAAAATGAGAAAGTGACTGAGTGAATATTGGCGTTCCATCAGGTTTTTGCTGAATAGGTGCCCTTCCAAGAAGCTCTCTTGAACTCTCCCCATTCAAAGCAGAGACAAATGATTTGGAAAAGACGGTGTTAGTTGTCTCGACCGGATCAATGGAGGTCTCTTGTCCCCTGAATCCATTTTGCACCGCTGATCCGAACCCTTCTATTGACTCCTGTCGACTTGTGTTTTTCACAATAACACTTACAACAGGAATATCTGCCGGTGTGACACCTTGGTTACTTAATAAGCCATCATCCAGACATATTCCCGTGTGTTTCAGCTGACTCTCTGTCTCCTCGTGACTCCCATGGATGGGCTCTTTAGCATCCAACCCTGTGGCATCTGGGATGTCAAAGGCGGCGAGAAGATCATCGAAATCTGGGGTTTTCATGTCACCCATAGCTGCACAGGGTCATAAACCTGCAAAAAAACAAAAACAAAAACAAAAACATCTTAACTTGATTTATTTAAATTTACCACCATGGGTACTGAAGTCTGCACTTAAGGGACTGCTGTCAGCGTTATAGCTGCTTTACAATGTGAGTAATAACGTTTTTACTGCTGGCTTCTCTCCCCTATGCTAATGCTAGCTTTAGCTAGCAAGCTGAACGTTAACAGGGTCTGCTGATCTTCGTATATACAGCTACTGTTTTGTACCATGGCATGCATTAATACACACATGTGTATGTAGATACGCGTTTAATACAGACTACAATGCTCATTTTGTTAAGAAAACAACAACTCCTTCCAGGGCCGACGTGTAAGAAAGTTGTTTTGCTTTCACCCCAGCTAACAAGAGAACGTACTGTCAGCTAACGTTAGCCGACTAGCTAACGGAGCCAAGCTAGCCAGCTGGCAGTCTAGCTTAGCATCATACTATCGAGCAAATAATTAACCCTTAGCGATACACAGGTGCGCTTACCATTGGATCCGATTATGTTTTACAGCTCTAGTAAATTAGCTATACAGCCAGTTAAGTGTTGGCGCGGAGTGAGTAGCAGCTACGTTTGTCTGTAGCAGGGTTTCATAGCTAGGCTACAAGCTACTAGCGTTAACTTCGTTTTCCTTTTCCTGTATCTGGGTGATTGCTGCCCTCGACTCTGACTTACAGACGATAGGCGGTGCCATGGCTCTACCCTTCATGTCCCTCAAAGCAAAAGAGGGAACCAATTTAATGAGTCCAGTGAGCCTGAACGCTGCCATTATTACATTTGGCAAGCGGTCAAAGGTGGGTTTGTGTCGTGTTAATAAAATAATCAATGTTAAACACGTGCTTGGCGCCTGTAGGTAAAATAGTTAGGGGCCCTTGATTGCCATTGCAGTGCTTGCAACCACACTCTCAGTGATAAATTGTGTGGTTTCATACACTTCCTATAAGATTCACAACTAAATATAAAGAATAGCCGAACCTGAAACAGTTTCGAGATCAAGCTCCAGAACCACCGGGTCATACAATTTCCATCAAGCAACTCATCAGCGTCTTTCATTAGACCCTCACTGTTAAAAGAAATATATCAAATCCAAATCAAATAAGATACAAATAACTTTTAAAGGTGACATACAGGCTGCAGAAATATTAAATAGTGTCCATGATCAAATTGTGTGGCCCTGAAGATTTGGCTGCTGCTCTTCTTGTGCCGTCTGCTTAAGATAAGGTAGACCTATCAGCTAAATACCAAAACCACAGTGATTATTACCAGTTGGATATTGATCCTAACAGCAAAACAACCCATGCTTCCTTTGATATGCTCAGTTGCTATAATTAATGTTTTGTTGATCCATGTCAATTTATAATCAGGATGTCAACAAAGAAAAAAAATAGGCATCAGCTGCGCTGTTTGTTCTTGTCAGTGACCTGAATCTACTGTAAATCCCATGACATTGCAGACAAAGATAAGCTATTGTTTTACTGTTTGTTTTCAATATTTGTTCACAGAGGACTTCCTGGAAATCTATATTGACACTGAGATGTAACAAAAGGTAATGTGGAATTGAATGCAGGCAAAACTGGCACAGTATTTACCACTTTTTTCCACCACAGCTCAGACTGTGGCCTGAAACTGACACTAAACTACATCCCACTTCCCCACTTGTGTCTGCGATTTAATGTGAATTGTCCAAATGTACCAGTATCATCTGAGGAGGAGACTGAAGGTTCAGATATTAGTTTTTAAGATTCAAGAAACTCAGGAGCCACTGTGCCTCTGTGTTTTTTGAAGGAACAATCCTGTAAGACAACTTTGAGGGCAAAAATACTCATCTTTTCTTCCTTCCCACTAGCAAGGCTGTAAAGTGATGACACTTATTCCTGAGAAGTTTACAGCTAGAGACTTATTAAAGGACATAATGATGCAACAGTTAACTGTAATGCAGAGTAGTAATTACAACATCTCCTGAGGCACTGTGAAGAAGTCTCTGTGAAATGGTGTTTTTTTTTTTTTTGTTTTAGCTTCACAACCCCATCGAAATGATTCATCCTACTATCATAATTTGAGCCATTTGGTTCAATAAATAGTGGATAGTCTAGAAAAGCTGCAAGATCAAATCATTTTCTCCTTTTTCAACAAAAACTCAAATTGCACCTTTAAATATGATTAATTTGTGTGATGGCCACACTTCAGTTTAAATTTGGATGAATTAGGTTTCCTTATTTTGTATGCGTTACAATCATCCTCCTACAAGAGTTTGCGCCATCTGCTCTGTCACGTCTCAACTGACAAATTGAATCTTTTGTCAGACATGTTTATGGCTTACTTAAAAAGAGTGTCTTGGGTTAATAAACCAAGACATACGGTACAAAATCCAGGACATTAAGTTCTTTCTAATGAATTACAAGCTCTGCAAGGCTTTCTGAACACAAGTATCCTGGACTTTTAAACAAGGATTAATGTTAACATATCCATCCAGGCAGAATGAGCCCCCATTGAGAGTTATGAGCCGCGGACAAATTCATGTTTTATGAGGAAAACAGATTTTTTATTTTCTGTGTGTGTGACAAGATAAAAATCTGAACAGCAGCGAGTAGAACAAATAGCTGCCATTATATCCAATCATGAATCATTACCCTGAAAGTAAAATACAAATTGCGGTGCAATACATTTAATAGTCCATATAACAGCTCTATCTGATTTCGAGGCGATTTGATTCTCGGGAAATTAATCGGTATACTTATGTTATAAATAATATTTAAGAGTAATGAGATTCTTTCAGAAAAATACAAGCTAAATTGTCAGTTCCTTACTTCGACCCACAAAACAAAACAAATAACTTCACCTACTGAATTTCCACAGCATGGTCATCATTCAAAAATGCACCAAAATGTGACAGTAAGAAAATAACGAAAAAGAAATATACTGTGTTTATATAAGCAGAGTTGAAGAATATAATGACACGACAGAAATTAATATTATGCAAAATGAAAGGTTTGAAAAGATGAGTCTTCGCTTGCACAAGTTAAAAGGTGAAAATGTACTCGTTGAAATACGATTTGATATCCAAGAGAGAGACCCCTGTATCTTCCTAAGACGTTACTTGTAAGGTGAGTGTGTCTTGTATTAAGTGTGATGTAATATTTTGACTCTGTAAGATTTAGAGTTTTTCAAAAAATTAGCATTTTTTTCTTGGAGTTTATTCACTGTAGGTCTCACTCAAGGATCATCTATCTGCATTTTTTTTTTAATTATAGTATGATACAAGTATAGTATCTGTCAGCATGTCTGTATAAAGGCTACTTCAATTTAGATTTAAGGGTGAGAATCTCATCATGTTTACTCATAATCTAATTTGGGTTTTGTGTCCCAATAATTTTGTTAGATTAGAAAAGGGAGAGTAGAAGTTGTGCTTCTGAGTCTTTACCATCGTGACATTCATTCACATGATCCTGATGTATTGTTAGACAGTTCTTCCCTACAAACATGAGCAATAAGCGTGACTCTTTATGACTAACATGGGTGGAGGACAACCTCCTCCAGATAAACTCATTCATGATTAATCCAGTGTGTTTTCCTCGCTGTGTCAGTCGGACCCAGTGAATTCATATCTAATAACAAGAATGAACTTATCATCTGTTGCTCCAGTGATGTGACGAACGTTGTCAACATCACATCTAATCAAATGTTGCTTCATAAGGTCTATTAAATCATCCCTGTTTCATTATCACACGTACGCATGTGTCCTGTACTTCCTCGGAGGAGCGTTTCTGTTAATTAATGATAGATGCTTCATAGAGGGCAGAGTATATTTTCCCGCAGTGCTTTTAAAGGCACAGCATTTGACAGCCGACTTTAGGACGACGCACAATGAGTAAGCCATCAGCTCTACCTTTCCTTGAGTTAAGCCGTTTGTTTTGCAGCAGTAAACTGATTTCTTTCCACACAAAGTGAGCCACAAGGACTGTGTGGACTTATTTTTAAGATTATTTTATCTACACAGAGACAGAAACACAGCTTGTCAGTTGTTTGGCATTCCTGGTTTTGTTGTACAAGGGTGCTTTCCTGAAGGCTGCTGCATGTGAAGTGAACAGGCTTTTTTTTTTCTTTTCTTTTTTTCAGCAGAAAGCAACGGCGTCCAGCTCAAAAACGTAATCCAAGCCGGCGGAAATGGCGTGGACAACAAGGCTTTTGAAATAGGGGTATGTGTCACATTTCATTTTTAAGAGAGCACAGCACACTGTGATCAGTGTTTTTAAAACTGAAACGGCTTTGTTTTCTCAGGAGGACGACGTTATTGATACTGGCAGCCAGAATTGGCAGGCTGAAAAGACTAAAAAGGGATTAGGATCATACTTGAGGTGTGTCAGTTCAAGTGATTGCATTTTGTAAAGCAAAAATAGTGAGGGAGCAATACTTCTGGATGTACTGGATCGCATCAAATTAAACCTCTGACATGTTGGATTTGTTTATGCTGTAAGTAAATGTACAGTAACGTATGTACAACAGAGAACCGGTTGTGTTTTAGATGCTACTGTGAAGCTGGACACTGTTAAGATACAAAAATGATAACTTTTGAGCAAATATACACATATATAAAGACACTGAATCTTTAATTATGTGAGAGAGAACATTTTGTATTTCAATATTGTATATATTTTTTACACATCTGGACTTTACCTCTAATTTCTCCTGCACTTCAGCCAAGTTTCCAAGCCGATTAACGCCACAGAGGATTACATCAAGGCTCACTCAAGAATCTTCAAATGCATTGTGCTGGCCATACTTGGAGCAGGTAAAAACAACATTTATAAATCTGTTTGTTTTTCTGTTTTCACTGGCAGTAGCAGTTTATTCTGTAGTTGTGTCCTCAACACTTTGATTGTGAAAAGACAAGTACAACCATGTGAATATAGTGTTTAATGTGCTCTTTTGTGTTTCTATAGGTTATGTGGCTTACTTCATTGCAGCCTGTGTATTGGACTTCCAGAGGGCCATTGGTCTGGTAGTCCTAACCAGTTTGGCTATCTTTATAAAAGTGTATGAACTCTTGAAGCACTACAAGGGGAAAAGCATCAGCCGCTGTTTCAAGCCCGCCGTTCGATGCTTTAAATCCAACTTGAAATGGCTAAAATGGTGAGTGGTTGACCTTGTTTTCGGTGGCTACACATAACGGAATGTGTTGACAAGTGAAGGTGGCGCTTCACCGTGTTTTTCAGGGTTTTCATCTTGGCTGTCGTGGTCCTGCTGGTGGTGTGGCTCGTCTTGGACACAAGCAAGCGTCCCGAGCAGCTTATCTCATTCGGGGGTGTGTGCATGTTCGTTGTGATTCTGTTCATCTTGTCAGCACACAGGACAGCGGTGAGTCACTTCTCGAAGACGAAGTATTGTTGGGTTGACACACGTCCGGGTTTATCTCACATGTTATCTCTGGTCTGTTTTGCTGAGACTTTGGATATCATTTGGCCTTGTGCCCCTATCATCATAAGGTTTAGCAGAAATGCTTCCTTGCAATAACACAAAGTTTTATAGAGACTCCCTGATAAACTGAAGGTCTTATTACTTCGACCTCCTTTTTTAAAATCCTTTTTAGGTACAATGGAGGCCTGTGCTGTGGGGCCTCGGGATGCAGTTCTGTATCGGCCTTTTTGTCATAAGAACACAACCTGGACTCATTGCATTCGAATGGCTTGGACAACAAGTGCAGGTATTAGACTCTTTTAGCAGCAGGAACAAGGAGATGTCAGCTTCAATATGGTTATTACACAAGCTCAGCTCTCCATACTTCATTGTCATCATGAATGTACAGCATACAATTCCTACTTGATTAGGGTTAGGCTTAGATGTGAACACGTGTTTGCATGTTTAAAAAGAATCACTTATTTTGTCAGAAACAACCTTTCATTTTGTGTAATATCAATAACATCTAAAATGTACATTCAGCCCTTTAAACCAGTCACATCCTGTGTGACCCTGAAGGTTTTAGTTTACATAACAGGCTTTACAGGGCGGCGCACAGTGTTCATTTTCTGCCGTGTTAATATATTCTTAACCTAAGCTTATATAAAAACAGTTTTACGCTCATGTATATGCCTATACATGCTTATCTTTAGAGCGCTTTATTATGCTGTTCACCCTGATTCCTGGGTTATCTCAGGATTGAGAAAGTGCAGGCATGCGGTCTGTTAATCACTTTGTAATGTGTAGTTGGCACTTCATTAAAATCGAAATGATCAAATCCAGGTTACCGCATCATAAATGTCATAAATGAATAGGTAGAAGAAATAAATAATCATTTGAAATCAAATAACCCATGTTTGTTCTTTGCCCTGTAATTCCAGATATTCCTTGACTACACCAAACAAGGGTCATCGTTTGTTTTTGGGGATCTGATAGCGGACATTTTTGCCTTTCAAGTAAGTGGATGATGATGTGTTTTTTTCATAACCAGATTAACAAGATTTTAAGTTATTGAAAGTAAATGTGTTTCATGTGAGTGTTGATTTCTTCCTCAGGCTTTGCCCATTGTTGTGTTCTTCAGCAGCGTGATGTCGGTCCTTTACTTTCTGGGGGTTATGCAGTGGCTCATTCTGAAGGTAAAGAAAAGTTCAAACATGCATCTTACAGCATTGTATTGTTCCTGCTGGTCTTGCTTACACTTGCAGTGAAATACCATGACCAAGAGCCATGTGTTTTTGTGCACGCAGATCTCATGGGTTATGCAGATAACGATGGGAACCTCTCCCACAGAGACCTTGAGTGTGGCAGGCAATATATTTGTTGGGCAGGTACGCTGGCTTGGTATCTTTGACACTAGTCTGATTACATTTGGCTTTAATATGTAATGAGCTCCAGTCAATCAGTACGTTACTGTCATGTTTACATAAATAATCACTAATAACTGCTTTAAAAAAATTTAAAAAACTTTGCCTCATGTTTTTCGTGCTTCAGACAGAGGCTCCGCTGCTGATCCGCCCCTATTTGAAGGACATGACCAAATCTGAGATCCATGCTGTTTTGACTGGCGGATTTGCCACAATTGCAGGCAGTGTCATGGGGGCATTCATCTCATTTGGGGTGAGATGAAGCTGTTTACACAACACACAACAAATAATACATACGGCACATTCCATGCAAAAGATGCAATTGAATACGCTCAACAAGACATGAAAAACACCAAAACAGGAACATTAAAATGAGAACCAGAAAACCAAGTTACTGAATAATTACATATTGTACGTGTAAAACCGTATCTTACTCTTACTTTTTCTTTATGAAGTTTTAAATCTTGATTGAGAGAGTCCAGAGTCTGGGGCTGTATACACTAAATGCAGCATCCCCAGCAACTTCAGTTCTTAAAGGGGGGAAATGCTAATGAGGGAGTGTCGGCACAAATCAGAGATTTGTTAAGAACATGAACTGTGAGGAGACCAGTGATTTAATCCAGAATGAGAGGGTGAACTGAATATAAAACAGTGAGAGGCACCTTCAGTTTTTTCTATGGTGACAGGCAACCATGTGGGCAGCTTTTCGTCGGGGAACGAGGTGTGCCCTTTGGTTTTATGGTGGTGAATCTCCTGGCTGCAATATTTTGAATCAGTTGAAGATAAGACTCTGAAGGCCTGTAAAAAGTGCAATACAGTTATTGTAAACACATGTGTATAGCGTTGTGCTGTGAGAAAAAAAGTCACTTAGAGGACTTAAGATACCAGTACTACGAAGTGGTTTCGACCTGTTATGTAACTTCTGAACCTGGCACAAATTGAGCCAAAGAGCCCAACCCGTTTCTCTTAAACTGAAGCCAATAAAGTCTGATTGCTAAATCTCACCATCTTGTATAATATCAAATACTGCATCTGTTGCAGATCTTTGCTCCACTACAGCACTACAAATAAGCACTAACAATAAATGACATTTTTTTGCAGATAGATGCATCTTCCTTGATATCAGCCTCCGTGATGGCTGCTCCGTGTGCCTTGGCCATCTCCAAGCTCTCTTACCCAGAGACAGAGGAGAGTCCCTTTAAGTCAGAGGGCAATATTAAAGTGGCTTGTGGGTGTGTATCTGTCCCTTGGTTTATTCTCTTCCCTTTAATGATTTTTATACTCTTGTGATTTAACTATTTTTTTTTTTTTTTTTTTTTTAACTCCCTAGAGATGAACAGAACATTCTGGAGGCTGCAAGCAGTGGAGCATCTGCTTCAATAGTTCTTGTTGCCAACATTGCAGCAAATCTGATCGCCTTTCTCGCCATCCTCGGCTTCATAAATGCAGCTTTGAGCTGGTTTGGAGGTATGGTGGGATATCCTGATGTGACATTTCAGGTATGTTTTAGCTAAAGACTGATAACTCAAGAAGGATGCTTTAAAAACGTCAAATACTTCCTTGGATTTTTAAAAATCTGATGTATATGTTTGGCCCCGATATATAAAATTATCATTCCAGTTAAAACCAAAAATGAGTGGACAAATAATATGCAAACACTGCTGTTTTGATTATTTTCTTATTTATGATGATATTTCACCATGTTTAGTAATCATTCTGACATAAACTGTACATATATTTATTTAAAGGCACATTTCAAGTATTTTGCTTGCTTCTACTGTAAATTTAGTCAATCTCACAATATTCAAATAAACGTACTTCCCTCTGTGTCCACAGCTGATTTGCTCTTACGTCTTCATGCCTATTGCCTTCATGATGGGAGTGCCATATAAAGACAGTTTCATCGTGGCTGAACTGATCGGCACAAAGCTCTTCCTCAACGAGTTTGTGGCTTATCAGAAATTATCTGAACTGAGCAGCAACAGAATTAATGGACTTGGTGAAGAATCGATTTCTGTGAGTAAATGTTCTTCACTGGACTTTGAATGTTGTCAATGGGGATGTGCAGCATGTATAAACTCCCGAGCACTGCACAGTGGAAGGGAGCCGATTTTACGCAGAACAAAATTAACATTGCAGGATTTTGGCCTTTCTTGTTCCAGGTGCGATCAGAAATTATCACCACCTATGCTCTTTGCGGATTTGCCAATTTCAGCTCACTGGGCATTGTGATTGGAGGCCTGTGTGAGTATTTCAACCACAAAAAAAAGATCCTGTTTTTCCCTCAGTGACAACCTTTGACACAGACTATTTTCTTTTATCAAAGCCTCTATCTGCCCATCCAGAAGAAGCGATGTCTCGTCTCTGGTGCTGAGAGCTATGCTCACCGGGACTTGTGTGTCTCTTGTCAATGCTTGTATTGCAGGTAAGAGCTTTTGAACTGAACTAGCAGTGCAGTTGAGCTTGTTTCCTATTGTACTGCAACTGAATAGCTTTCTCACTTTTTTTCTCAGGGATCCTTTTTGTTCCTCCACTTGACTGTGTGGAGCTGTTCAAGGTATCTTCTTTCAATGCCACAAGTGCAGATGTACAAACTTGCTGTGAAGACCTCTTCAGAAGGTGAGCATGTGCACTTTCATTACAACAATACGTTCTGGTGGCTGGGATCATTTTGAGAAAGCAGTGGTTATACACAGGGTCAGTAGATTCTTAAGGGTCGCATATTGAAGTGCTGTATCAAAGGCAACTGGACTTTTTTTGGTTTCTTGAAGACATTTCACCTCTCATTCAAGAGGCTTCTTCAGTTCACGTTTGTGATTATAAAACAGAACTTTTTGGGAGGGTGGTCTTAAAGAGACAGGAGCGTTCAGACAGAGGGTGAACTGAGGTTTTTTGCACACTAACGCACGTAAACATTTTCTAGCAGACACCCAAAATGAACATATGCACCTGAAACTGAGCATGATATGTCACCTTTAAATGTGCACTCAAATGGTTCTGATTTGCATCTGATTTGTGGTTATTTGGACTTAAATCTTAAATCAATTATTTTGCAGCACTCTCAGCAACGGGACAATTGAAGGATCATGGAGCACAGTAGCAAATGCCACTCTGTATTTGTCTAAATGTTGTCAGTGCTGTGAGCTTCCTGGTTTGAACTTTTGTAGTTAGAGGAGAAAAATACATGTCATTGTCTATTTTTTTACTGCGGTTAATTTTTTTCTCCATGTTTGTAAATTTGTGTCATACTTCATGTAAAAATGTACATGCACATGTTTTCAGAAATACTGTAAATTTAATGTATTATATTGTAAATTAATTCACATATTGGCTTTTATTTGACACCAAGGATTCAAAGGACACGCCTTTAGACATATACCTCCCTATGTATTCAGGCATCAACAGTTTGATAAATGTAAATATTTTTGAATAAACCAATTGTTTCAAAATGTTATTGAAAATGATACACACAGTTATACTTTTTGACTATATAAAACTCTGTAAAAATGAAAACTTACGAACTGCTTGGACACAAATGTTGATGAATGTAAATATTTCTAATAAAAACCAATGATTTCATAAAGTTATTGTTAATGAGACACACAGTAATACTTTTTGACTACATAAAACTCTGAAAATGAAAACGTGAGCTCCGCTTGGACACAAATGTTTTACATGTTTATTTAAAAAAAAAAAAAAAAAAAACATAAGCCGACATGATGTTACACGAATGAGACAGCACACATTGTAAACACACATTTATGCTTCTTTCCTAACTACTCATTCATTGGCTCACTCACACTCCCTCACACATTTGCATTTTCTTCACACTACTTCAGATATTTAGCGCTTTGACTTTATATACACATAAATACAACAGATTGTTTGCATGACACCACACCTTATGTCATTGTCATTTTCCAACATTCTTCTTTTTTTTGAGAATTTGGGTTTTCAATCATCAAAAAAACTCATGCAATTAAATTTTTTTTTTGTGAGGGTAGCTAATGTTTAATGTGACTATTTGGGCTCATTTGTAGACGCTGGTTGATCGTTAACCAACAATCCTTTACAGAAGTTCCTCATTATTTGAAGTTCCTAAGACTTAAGAGATTTCATTCTAATTTGTATTCAGTCCATGCTGACTTTTCACCTCGCAAAAAATGAATAGAAAAAAAAAAGAAAAGGCGATGCTTAAGATTGATCATGTTACTACTGACCAACTGCAAAACTCAGCTCTCTTGCTCATTCAAAAGTGATTTCTAGTTGTGGAAAAAAATGTCACAGATTTCATGCAGGGAACCTTACTTGGTGATCAATATTCCGCTCTTTCGGTTATTTTGCTCAGCGGGCTTTTATCCCCAGAGTCCATAGGTCAGGTGCAAATGACTGTGTGGCGCTCAATTACCAGCTTTCCATGTGACTAGGAACACACTTGTGTGTTTGCATGTCAATGAGCGTGAGCGTACCATAGTTAAAGAGTTTACTGATAAGCCCCTTACTGCTCATGGATTTGACAGTAGCATTCACCAGCGTTTATTTTAAAAGACCGGAAGAGGAATTATTAAAGACACAGATACAGATACAAAGACAGATACAGAGTACTCAAAAACTACTCAAAATGAATACCAAAAACAAAGTGCACACAAATATCTTTGACCTGATAACGGTGCTCTACTTCAACAACGTGAGCTATGAAAAGAAATGCTGTTCAAATGCCACCTTTAAATACCATATCCAAAATAAACTTTATGCCTCTCACACATACTGTACATCACAGATGAACATATGGCATATAGTGTGGATACATTACCTCAGCTAACCTCAGTGGCTGCAGCTTTAATCTGCTAAATCTTTTTTAAATCAAGCCATTCAAATGGTTTGACGTTAAAAGACAAATTGTGTTTGGAGAGTTTTGTCCACTCATAGAGCTGATAAGACTCTGAAACAAGTGTTTCAAACCATTCAGTAGCGTATATGTTTGTGGCCCAGTTGCCTTTCATACCGTTAAAGTTAAAAACACTGATTTTGCTGTTTAGCATTGGTGAGCTATAAGTTCAAAAACCCTGTGCCCAATGCTGAAAACATTCTCATAAACATGAGGACGTATGTCTCATATTCTAACTGTAATGGTGACCGAGGTCACAATTCTTTATAACAAGTCAGGTCAACGAACCGTTCCTTTTCTTACAATATTAACTCTTCAAGTCCTTGCTGGCTTTGGTAACTGGAAAGAAACAGGTAATACTATACCATTAAAAGAACTAACATCTTGCTTGAAACGAAAGAGGTGTTTTTTTTCCTACCTCGTTTCAAGAACATCACCGGTTTCTGCAGGCATGGGTTTGGCACCTGATTTATTGTCCTCGGTCTCCTGAACTTTTCTGGGCACCTTTGGGCTAGAATTTGCCTTTCTTATCATCTGAGGGCTTTGTCCTTTCCGCTGCAGCTGTGGGCTGTTAGAGCCCAACTTGCGGTTGAGCAGAGGGCTCCTGGAGCCCTTCGTCTTGGTGGGCTGCAGACTATCCATAGTCTTAAGTGGCCTCAGGCTGAGCAGTCCACAGTAGTAGTTGCACTGATGGTGTGTCAGGAACTGTTCAAATACTTCAGGAGAGCCATACTCTGTCAGTCCTTGATATCTAAAAGGAGAAGAAAAACTTTTTATTGCAACTATAATAATAGAAAACAAATAATAACATTTGCATGTACAGGTTTAGATACAAACCCTTTAGACTTGGTCACAACTTTAACATTTGTTATCTTCGTTTCAACACCTGCAAAGAGGAGGAAGATTATTAATAATATATAGAGAGATAAACGGCCACTAACGTTACATGTGTCTTACCATCTAGCCGAGTGACCAACAAATTGCCGTGCGTCCACTGATGGATCCAATGCTGGAAGGTGCTGCATTTCTGCTCCACCTCAGAAGTGGTTTGTGTAATCAGCTTGCCTTTAGCATCCATCATACAATAGCTAAGGAAGGCACCCTTCAGTTCAGCCTCCACTGTGGCATATGGCACAGAGTTTGCAGGCCGGTACATCAGATACTGAGGAATCACTCTTTGGGAAACACAAAAAAATGAGTGGGTTGATCACAAGAGGCAGTGTCAATTATCACAGCCATTGTATAAAACGTTTGGTACATACTCTAGTGAGCAGCCAAAGTTCTCAATGATTCTTGCCTCGGCAGCAAAGATTTTACAGTATTCCCGAATCATGTTTTGGACTTTGCATTCCTGGCAACAAAAACAAATTAACAGAGCAAGTTAATGTACAGCAGTTACTATCACTGGGAATTCATTGGTAGCAAAATACTCACTTGCTTAGTAATCTCTATGTTTCTCTCGGCAAGGTTGCTCTCCTGTTTGGTCCCATAGGGGATGGGGTTTTGAATTTTGATGATGCACGAGCTTCCAGACTCAAAGATGGGATCAAGGCCGTAAATGACCTTCACTCTGCTGGTTTTGTGAGCGCAGCCCTCTCCGATGTTTGCCGCTTCGGTCATGATGCGGCCAAAGTACTTGTCGCCCCAGTTACCAGAGTCAGCCAGGCCTCTGTTGAACAACAGCGGCGTCATCTCGATCTCCTCTCCGACTAAAAGAAAACAGAAACAAACATTTATAATGAGAAATAATTTATGCAAAATGAAAAAAAAAAAAAGTTGATACTGCAGATAGTTTCCTGAAAATATTACCTTCCAGATCATCTCTTAGTAATATCTCAGACAGAACTGTTAACAGAAAACAACAGACTTATTAAAGCTCACGTGAAAACATATGCTGTAGATTTCACACTTGATGTCTTAAGGCACTTACTGTCCTCGCTGAGCAGGAAGTCAGTGGTGTCAGTCCCATATTCATTACTGATGGAGCAGCCATATACCCCACAGTCTTTGCTGGACGCTAGGACAATAGCCAGAGCTACTTGGCTTTCATCTCCTCCACTAGGTTGATGAAAAAAGGGAAAAATACACAATCATAAACAAATTGATTGGCTCATCAGAGTTGTACCAAACTTGAGAGATTCAACAATGACCCACAAGGTGTCACTGTAAGACAAGAAGGCCATGCCTGCTGACACAGCAGCCAGTAGCACATATATAGACTTTTAATGCCCCCTGGAGATGAGAAAAATATTGTGTCAGGTTACAGTTTCTGTGTCTAGCCAGAGATTCACCTCTCTGTGTCACAGCTGTGGGGCTCACAGTCACATGAGCAGGGCTCTCTCTCTGCATTGAGAATATGAGAATGACAGAGGGACACGGGATGCACTCAGAGGCCCCAAAAAACATCCTGAAGCAACACTGTTTCACATTTGGAACCTGCCCATTTTTACCAGTCACACTGGATGGGAATTCTCTGAATGAATGCAGTGAAAAAGGAGACAAGTAATTATTTTAATGCAATGTGAACACCATGTGATACTTTCTGTTACAGGTGGTTGGAGCAGTGTTGAGGCTGTAAGACAAGAAGGGGATTTACCTTCTCTTCACCTCTAGTATTTCCTCCTCATCTCTGAACCACTTTATGGTGGAGTCACTGAGCACGTTGAAGAACTGGCACCACAGCTTCAGGTGTCCTGAGGCATCTGGGAAGGGCTCCCCCCTGATCTTACGGATGACCTGCGGAGCTGGTGGGGCATGAGAGAGGGGGGGTGCCAAAGTAAATATATACTGTACTCGAGAGAGTGGAGACTTTCTAATGTTTCCATCTCCTCAGATACCAATACTGTGATGTAAAAAAAAACAAACATGCAGTATTTCATAGAACCATTTGTATCATGATATTTTGTGGAAACCTCACAAAATATATGTTACGTTAGCCGCTGTTCCTCTCTGTTAGTGGAGTGGAGAGACACACTAAGATGAGGCACTAGAGAAAGTGTCACAGAAAATCTGACCCAAGTCCTTCACAGAGAAATCCACAGCCTGAGAGAGACAGAGAAGGTTGATTCTTTACCTTTCAAAGGGTCTAGCTTCTTCTCAGCTGGTTTTTCCTCTCGTTTGATGCTGACTGGCTCTTCTGTGGGAGTCTCCGCCACGACTTTTGGCACCTCCAAGGTGACCTTCCTGCGGCTCAGCAGCGGAGAGCGTCTCTCCATTGGTGGGGTATTTTGCCCTGTGGGAGCCTGTAGTAATGCGGCTCTGCGAGCCTGGCTGGGTGACATGTAGGGGCTCTCTTTCTTGCCTTGAGTGTCGAGCGCACCAACCACTACTCCCTCAATATCTTCTTTAGGTTTTGGGATGAAGATTTTGCGTCGGGCTCCGGAGGCCAACTCCTCAGGTGTGGCAGAGCGTATGAGTGACAGACTGTCTCTGCGTTTCAGCCGGGGGCTGCTTTCACAGGAAAGGGATGATGTTGGCGTTGAGCCTCCGCTTAGATCATCATCCACCTTGTCACTCTGACGGTCACCCACAGTGTCTGAGTCTGGGGAAGATCTGGACATGAACTTGCGAAGACTGGCTGGACTCAGTGATGGATGTGCTGGAGGTTTAGAGCAGAGTCTCTCAACAGACACAGAATTCTCTATCTTGGGCTCTTTGAGGGGTTTTGTCTTCAGGGTTTCAGGGACAATGTTATCTTCTGTTGTTTTACTGAATGATGGCCCATTCTCACCAAGCTGTGGTACTAAACCTTCAAATAGCATCGAGGAAGTGTTCTCTTTTATAATCTTTTCTGACATTTCTTCTTGGTTCTGTTTTCTGCTTTGAGTTTTTTCAGACTTTATGGTCATACTATTTTCAACATCCTGCCTTGTTCCCCTTTGCGTGGCAGCAGAGGTTTCTGTTTCTGACTCACTTTGAGTGGACAGTCTGAGAGCAGAATCACTTTCATGACAAGTGACAGAGATCGGTGGGACCACAAACGAAGGCACTGCTGATGTTTCAAAAGGCTGTGAGGTATCTGAAACATGGGTGTTTACATAACCATCATCCTCCCTGTCATCAGTACATGAAACACTAATAAGAGGAATTGATGCAAAGTCCATCTGAGGGAGCTGTTCACTGCTTTTCACGCAAGCCTGATCTCGCTCAAATGTTCCTGTCTTGTCATCTAATTGCACAATTTCCTTTACTTTCCCTGTGGGTGAGAGGTTATTATCATTCCACATACCCTTCTGCGTGGGCAACAAACTTGAAGAATCAGCCATGCTCTGGTCTTGGATCTCTGCCATGGACACATGAGTTATATCATGTTTTGGCATAATAGGCAGTGGCAGAGTGCACTCTTTGAGCTCGGGCTCCATGATTTCAATTTTTGGGATTACAAAATTTTCATTGGGGTACACATCTGGTGCATTTGGCTTGATATAATCATTCGGCATACCTTTCTGTGTGGGCAACACACTTTGAGAATCAGCCTGGTCCTGGTCGTGAGTTATTACTGCTGACACACACGTTGCATCATGTTTTGGCATAATAGTAGACTCTGACTTTTGCTTGTTTTGTGACAAAATGGTCAGTGGCAGACTACATTCTTTGAACTCAGGCTCCATGATTTCAATTTTTGGGATTACGAAATGTTCATTGCTGTTTACATCCGGTGCATTTGGTTTGATGTAATCATCTGGCATACCTTTCTGTGTGGGCAACAAACTATGAGAATCAGCCTTTCCCTGGACCTGAGTTGTTACCGATGACACACGAGTTGCATCATGTTTTGGCATAACGTCAGCCTCTGATTTTTGCTTGTTTTGTGACAAAATAGTGAGTGGCAAAGTACACTCTTTGAGCTCAGGTTCCATTATTTCAATTTTTGGGTTTACATCTGGCACAGCTGGTTTAGTATCTGGGCTGTCTTCAGCGGTGTATATTTGGATTTGTGGAATATTCTCTGAAGGGCAATCCTGTGGTCTCTCACTGCTGTCTGGCTTTGCAACAATACTATGTTTCTTTAAAACACTGTCATTGCCTTTCTTGTTTTGTGTTACTGAAAGGCTCTCCGATTCATCAAGCGTCTCTACTTTCATTGGATCCTTTTCTGTCTCCACTTCAAACGGTAGTCTCTCATTCCTTGCTTCACTGCTCTCACCCTCTAAAATTGCCAGCTCGTGTGTTTTCTTGCATGGACTAACGTCTAAATCTTTCTCTAAAGCAGAAATCAATACCTCTTTCAATTCACTTCTCTCTTCACTGCCTCTAAATTCTGAGTTAGGACTCTGCATTGTACTGACGTTTTGGACTGCTGCATTTTCCTCCAGTATTGAAGAGGCACATTCTCGCTGTATTTTTAGGTCACCCTTCTCTAAACTCTCTGGGGCGGCAGTGGGCGGAAATCCTATATTCATTTCCTGAATCAGAGAAGTATGTTCAGCTTCTTCTTTTACATGATCTCTCTCGACACTGTACGCAGCCACGGCAGACAGGGGTAAAAGCACCTGATCCGGCGTTTTAGATTCGCACAGCTTTATTCTCTCTTCCAGTGAAGATGTTGTTAATTCTGCAATCTCAGATCTGTTTATAACTGAGTGTGGCTCTTTGTTTGATTTCACTTCAGCTTTCTCTCCCTCACTTAACTTTTTAAAAGAAAGGCCCTCCTCTGCTTCCTCTGGTTGGTCATCTTTGCCAATCTTATCACCACTCTTTTCGTCTTCTCTCAAAGTGTCAGTGGGTGTTTCTCCAAGGTTGTGACTGCCTGACCCTGAGATAACACTGTGGGGGGGAGCCCAGCTTTCTTCCAAACTAGTGAGGGCGGCTGTGGGGGAGGATTCCTCTTCAATAGGGGTTTGGGCTTGTGGCAAGACAGATATATCTTCCTTAGGTGAAGACTCGTGTGTTGCAGCTGGGTGAATAGATTGTGGTGTAACTACCAGACAGTCGGGCTCTCGGGGTTGAACAGGAATTTCTGTGACAACAGAGACTGCCTGAGATTCATCCTGGTGGGAAGTAAACAAAACATTTTAGAGACACCAGTTTCTACCTTATGCAAAGAACTCCAAGAAAGCACATGCCTAACACTGCTGGATTTGATTCTTGTGCATGCAAAATATCATTAAGAGTCAAATTTGTTGGCAGCAAAGAGACCGAACAAGAAAAAACAGGTCATGTTGAGAAGTTTAAAGGATTTTTAAGAAGCTTGTTATGAAGAAGTTACTGTGGTGACCTTTGACAGCGTGACGCTTTTAGAATGAGACCATTTTCCGACCATAAATCAACAGATGTGTGATTCTAAGTGTGCTGCACCACTATATCTCCTACAGAGGAGGACAACCCTGTTGTCAGTCTGTAGACAAAGCTGATCAACACTAGTTATTAGGTAGAAAATCAATAGCTCTGAAAATATGCAGAACAAACACAGTAAGTCAATACATTCTTGGGTTTTATGGTCTGTCAGTTTATTCTAGGAACTGCTTTACTTCATGTCACGTGCAAGGCGGCTGAAACCAGGTGTTTACACATGCAGTGGTCCAATAAAATTTTGAAGTAAGCCTTACCCTTAGCAAACAGGGTCTATATTTTTTTGTTGAAAACTCTTTGAACATCCATTTTAAGCAAACTTTTATGTCAATAATATAATCCTTCAAAGAGTGTGCTTGTGTTTTTTAACCCTAACCCTAACCCTTGAAACACAGACAGGGGAAATCCCAGCGAAATGACACACGTGTGCTGTTAACACTGCTGGGCGGCTAGGCAGTGAATGAATGACAACTTCTCCTTTACCAGGATACAAGTCCTAACATGTCTGTTTCATATAAATCTGTTGTCGATGGGACATTAAAACAAATGAGATTTTCCTGAAAAATAATTTACATTGGACATACATAGCAGTTAAGAGAAAATGGATGAGTATATCACCAGGGGTTTTTCCCCTCACTGCCCCAGTTTTGGCCGTTGAAACTGTGACAATTAATGCAGAAGAGTAAAAAAGCATGTGTCGCCTCGTGACAACACGTTTGGCTCACAGCGCCTATCACTGAAAGAAAGAAGTCCATGCTTTTGATGGAAGGGAAGTGGTGACACACTCAGCCTAAAAATGAAGCTGTGGTCATCGCAACACCTCTGTGTGTAAATGCACTCATGTGATAAAAAAAATTGTTTGCACAAATTGTAAAAGGTCTGACTTCCTCTGACCCGTCATTCATCAAGAATGTTCCATCATCACAACAAAGGTAGTTCCACATTTTTGACCGACTGGTCTGCAGGTGGATAATGTTTAAAAGCAGCAGTTCCCTTTTCCACTTGTCATCTCACTGAGCACCATATAAGTGAATGTTAAGGCACAATGTCAAATTCAATACATGTGCTGTTGAAGTGCCAAAAACAATTAATAGATGCTAAATATATCTTGATTTTAACCAATCATAGGATTGTCTATTAGGGATAACAATTATTGCATTTTCAGGAACATTTTTGGATTGATGGGATAAAAATCATGACAAAATCTTTCACAAAATTCTTCCCAACCTTCTGCTCAAGCAAGCAGGCAAATTGAATAAGATTAGCAGAAGCGGAAATAACATTCTAAAAATGGCTGTAATATTGATACTGATTTATGATATGTGCAACTTAAACCGTCTGTCAACCACTTCAAACTAAGATTCAGTCTTTGAAAACAAATGTATGCTCTCAAGATTTGGCTATGGACTTCAGTGGATTTCAATTCAATATGGCCACTATAATCAACTGCTCTCATAAACTATTACAACACTTACATGAACAAGTGGTTTATATAAAAAGGAGTGATTGGTAGAATATTGCCAATTCAAAGCTAACCTCAAAAGCATGGGAGGCAGCATATAACCAATTAGTTGTCTATGCTTGGCTGTAGCTAGCTACCTTTAGCTAATTAGCTCATGGGCTCAGTTAGCCATGGCACAGGTGGCTCTTGAGTTTGTCTAGACAGGGACGGCAGACGGGGCCCATCTCAACCGGATTTGGTAGCCTGACCTGAGAGTTTGGTAGATGAAAGAAACTTAAATTCAGGAATCTGTCAGAATTCAGAAGTTGTGCAGCTTTATTTTCCTGATATTTTGTGAGTTTATTTTGTTATTTAATCTGCTAAGAGGTAGCATATACCTGCCAGCACATATCTCTATGCATCTTTGCTGGTATGTGGCAGTAAAAGACAGGACGGACCATACACAATACATAGATGTCAACACTTTTGTTTCTTCACTGTTGATAAGGTTAGTTCATTTTTTAAATGTTTTAAACAAACAAACAACAAACGATCTGGCCATATCTTACAAATTGCTCCTTTGAAACTTTTTTTTTTGTTGTAAAATTTAAGAAATAAATAATGACGTTAGTGTTATGGGAAAAGAATAAGGCACGGCTTTGGATGAAGTTACATGGTAACGTATTTACAGCATAAGAGTTTCAGTCTTTGACTTCACAGAAAGACATAAAACAAACCCATATTCAAAAGCCAAGAGTCATACAGTCACATGGTCAGACTGCACTAAACCATTTCAACCCCAAATATAACAACAATTATTCATCACTCGGTATGCTTATCAGCTTTCTAACTGTATGGGTGTACACTGTACAGCCGGTTAATCATAGTGTGATAGCACTAATCCCTCAAACGTGAAAGACATGGAACCATTCTCCGAACTGAACACTGAGTTCAGACAGAAGAGAGAGAGACAGAAGTACTGCCCTCTTCCCTCTTCTTTAAATGAGGAAGGGGTGTAGGCAGGAGGAATGTGGTTGATGTGATGAGGCCCTCCTTTCCTGCTGAGACCTGCCGCAGAACTAAATCTACTCCCTGTCACTCTGTCATGCAAAGCCCTGTTTGTAACATGAGAGCGTCCTCTGACATTCAGGTTTCATCATGATCTCTGACGCACTGGTGTCCCACTCATCACAGCCAACATCTCAGATATTCCCCATCCAGTCTTACAGTGTGCAGTATAGACACAACATCCCCCACCCCCACATATATTAAATACAAGTTGCCCCAGTTCTTATGGTTCCCTGTTTCCTCTACACTATCTTGTTTGGCTCGATGCTGCTCAGAGATATTGGTGCAGTGTAACCACAGTCTCACGTGGCCAAGATGACTCACTCCAACGACTGCTTATCACCAATGTTATACTGTATGTTTAAAAGTAGTTGTATTGTCTGACTGTCTTATATTGTGCCATGAGTATAACATCCAACTTTGATTCTCATCCACCACAAACAGCAGCAGCTCGGATCCTTAACTGTGTCATAGTTGACATTGTTCAGGCTTTGGCCCTGACGTGGCTCATCATGTACTATCTTGTCAAACAAATGCAGCCTATATTTAAATCTCAAGTGGCAGTCAGCTGTTCAGAAAGACCACCGCACGTACCTTAGTAAGAACTTGAAGCCCAGACAATGACATTTCTTCACCTGGACTGCTGACCCCTGGCCCAACAGGCACCTCCATGGCCTCTACAGCATCCTCGACCTCTTTGACACTCTGGCCTTTGGACTCCTCTCCGCTCTCAGCTGTCTTAAATTCGTTTAGCTCCAAGTGTTGTTCTATATCCACAGTTTCTGAGGGCTGCTTTGGTTCATCTGTTTCCATCGGCACAACATCCTCAGCAAGTGGCTTGCACACTTGATTATGCTCTGGTTGGAGCTGAAAGGACGGTGGCATTTCTGGTTGAGACGGCAAGTGGTCAAATTCTCTCTCCTTGTTCTCATGGTAATCATGAGAGTCCTTCTTACCCTTACCGAAGAGGAAATCCTTGACTGAGTGGAGCATAGAAGAGATGGATGCTTGGATGTTGTGGTGGTCGTGATCCTTATGAGCCTTGCTGTGATGTTTGACCTCTGAACCATGTTTTGTGTATGGTACCGTGTGTGACATCGCCACTGGCCTCTCTCTTTCTCTCTCCCTGTCTGTGGTCAGTTCTTCTTCTCTCCTCTTCTCTCTCTCATACTCTTCCTCTCGTGCTTTTTCTTGGTCTTCACTCTCTTTTCGCATCCTCTCTTGCTCTCTCTCTCTCTCTTTACTGGCACTTACAACAGGTATATCAGTTTCTTTAGGTTTCTCCCCTCGAGATGAGTTCTGTTTTTCCTCAGCAGTCTGGGCCTGGAGGGTCTCTGCCAGGAACTGTGCTAAACCAATTCCTCCATCATAACAGTTCTCACCTCCATTCCCCATCATATGGCTTCTGCCATTGCTACTGCTTGTACTGCCGCTGCCGCTGGTTACTCCAATGTCTACACCATTTGCGATCTTTAGTTTCTTTTTGGCAGCAAGGTCACCATCTTTGGGTGTCACAGGGACATTTTCCTTGACTTCTGCGCTAACTCCATTTGGTTCTGCAGCAGCTCCAAGTTGCTCAGCGGCCTCAGGCTCCTTGACCTTTGGCAGCTCCTCTGGTCGGGGGATGTGTCGCTTTCTTGGTGGACGTTCAGGGCTACTCTGCTGTTTCTCTTTCTGAATGTTTTCTTTATCGTCCTTCTTGGTGTGCGCCTCCAATTCGCTCTTCTTCTTCTCTGCTTTCTGCTTCAGCTTGGCAAAGAACCTCTGGTGGATCTTATACTCGCTCATGGTGCCAACCTCCAGAACTCCCGAGCAGGAAACAATACCTTTGCTATTGCTGGCTGAGGCCTGGTAGATAGCTGCATCATCCAATGTGCAGCTGAAAACAGAAACATCTCATATTATAGTGTTGATATTTGCACAAAAAATGCTGCATTTCTAATAATTTGAACAATTGGATTATTCTAAATTGTGTTACATACTTGTAAATATGAAGGGTGTGGATTTTTCCATTACGACGAATTTCATATTTTGGGAGTCCACAATATCGGTCCATTTCCATATCATCTTTATACCATTTCAGTTCCGGAGCTGGATAACCTGCAGACATGGATAAACTATAATGAACTGATTGTCTCTGGGTTATAAAAATTACATTCCAAGTAATGCAAAGCACTATTTATGAACATTTGTTACATGCATGTCCTAAGAGGTAGTCTGCACCGATATCCTTTTGTATGATCCATTAATTTAGGAAACTAGAATGGCACTCTGTATAGAGCATACCTCCACCAAGGCCCAACAGTCCCCTTTATCTGTATCAAATTTTACTCATTCATAGGTACCAGCCAACTAAATACATGGGACTTTATTGCTCCATGCGTTACTCCCTGAGAAGCTAACGAAAATCTTGAAAAACGTCTTTTCTTGCAATGTTATAGAAAGTGAGAAAAAAATTCCTGAATCAGTCCCTCTGTCCAGATCTGCACCAAAAGTTAATAAGGGGTAAATTCTGGGCCGAGACCCATCCCCCAGCCAAGATTCCTGGAAATCAATTCCGTAGTTTTTGTATAAACCAGTCAACCAAACCAACCAACACATTTGCCGGATGTAATTATGCAGTCAACAAATCACTGTTCTGAAACTTGGACATGCTTTGGCATGATTGTGTTGTAGCTCTTGCATCATGTTTGTGATATGTCACAGAGGAACAGCTGCTGCTGCTGTTGGGCGGGCCCAATCTTCAAATCTGCCTGGAGTCAAAAACAACATCCTGTAAAAACCAGTTTGAATAAAACACGGTCTGATGCGTTTTTATAGAGCAGGTCAGGAAGAATAAAGCAGTTCATTTAGACGTTCCAGGTGAACTCCTTCCTTGTTTCCACATTACTCACATCCTCCATCATCACATTACTAACTTTTTGGAAAGTTTCTGTTACTTCAAGAAGGCATGCGAATGAACACGGAAGTTAAGAATAGTCCTACCTGATACGACACAGCTGAACTTCACATTACAGTTTTCTGACACCGCCTTTGATTTCACGGTGGTCTCAAAGGAGGGCTGGATGTCCTCGGTCAGCTGAGCCATGACGCTACACAACGTGCTCCTGGAAACAAACACTCACGAGAGTTAATTTGATGCTTCCAAATAGACAGTTTTAAACTTTTGTTTCATTTCAGCGACCTCTTCATCTCTGTGCAGTACATTCCAATAAACTTTCTTAATTTAGTGGAAAGGATGTTAATGAAAATATCTGGTAGTGACGAAAGTGGGGGAGAGTGACACAGAGACGTGTGAGATGTCAGGCAAAACAAAGTTGTCAATCCAACACTGAAACCGATGTTGATCACTAAATCAGGACGCATCACTGGACAAACTGGACACTTACATTACAGTTAAAATGTCTGTTGGTGTCATTCTTGGGGTAAACCATTGTTTGTGGTTAAGATGTTAGTTGGGAGGAATGTTTTAAAAGTGAAGATTACCTCGTTGGTCTGTAGTGAGAATACCTTGAATAGCTATTCAGAAAGGAGGCAAATGAATTGACGTCATTGATTCAGTGAGATCTATGAACCAACCTACATAAATATCTGCCCCCCTTCACGCATTATTCATGTGATAAATATGATTTTTGACTGACAATGTGAAGGCTTCATCATTTATTCTTTCAAACAAAAGTAGTTCTGACAATTTCAGTTATGTTTCTTTTTGTTGTTTTAACTTGGTCTCTCCGACCAAGCTGTTTTTCTTGACCACCATGCAACATATATGTTTTTAAATATATATCACTTCAAGAGGAACAAAGATTCACATGTTCTGAATATACATGAATTATAGATAAGGTTGTGTACCTGTTTTCAGGCCTAACATTGGAGAGGTAATTATTACGATTTTCTGGGCGGCCATTGGAAGAGCTGCTGTCCTCTTCATTGAAGCTGCTTGTCCTGCCATTGCCGGAATAAGTGCGAGTCATAGGCCTTCTGGAAGTCATTGTCCACTGAGGCAATTCACAAAAAACTTAAAATCCAAATAAATGTATCAGCCAGTATGAAACTACTCCACGGTCACATCCACAGCTTGTTAAGAATTCAAGGCTCCAATTCAATGGTGGTATCCATGTAAAAGCCCCTGAAGAAGAAAATAGAAACATTTTAGATTGGTAACAAAACCTGTCTGAAGTTAATTAAAGAAGACATAAGATACACACTGGGTTATTTGGCTGTAGAAATCTCAAAGACACAGTTCAGACTCAATGCCTGTCCTTTCTAACCAAGCAAAGTACTTACATTGGAGCAGGTTATAAATAGGATCAGCTATCAGGTTGTGGAAGGGCTGTTAGTGGTCAAAAACCAATCCAAGACATGTTATCTACTTGTATGTGTTAGGACTAAGATTCAGGTGTTTCTTGGTCACCGTTAAACTTTGTAAATTTTCCAACCTACCATCGAGGTGTCTTCAGTGTTGCTTGGAGCCAGAGTCTGTGAAGAAAATCTCTGTAACTGCCTATCATAGACATGCATGTGTTGCCAGCAGGGGCCTATTTATAGCAGCCCTACAAATAGGTGCAAGAGCACATCAGATTTTCCGAAAGTAGACTTTAGACTTAGCGAAGAAGCCTAAAAATTAAACTGAATTCAGAGTAAAAACTAACTATTTGAACCAGAACTAAAAATGTGCCATTTTTTAATGGCAACACTGTAAATAATTCACTGCTTTGTTTTGATCCATCTTAAAAAGTTGGAAAAAAATAATGTCCCATCTTGGTGAGGCAGTGCATGTGGACTTGAAAAACGTGTCTGTAGAATGTGGTTCATGATGTAGCTGATGACCAATGATTTATGTCCTATGCTTTGCACAAGAGTTGTTACAGGACAGGCACCCTCACTTCGTATTGCAACACATAGTCATAACATAGAGACCCACTTGCTGCTCACATTTCACATCAGAGGAGGCTTGACTGACAAATCTATACTTTGATCTGAAGACCTGAGGGTATTTCATGAATGTGTTTGCTATAGTTTTACATCAGTCTTATTTATGTTTATGGTTTTAGACATTGTTGCAAACTTCGCTCCTAGAATAATTCTGTTATGCTCTTGTGTTACAGCACATGACATTTATAATCTAACACTGAACTCCATCTTCTATATTGACCAAGATGTTTCCCTGTATTGATAAATATTAGATTACAAAAATAAAATTTGGCTTCAATACAAACATAGCATATCCTCAAATCAAGCACATATCTTTATTTACACAACACGCACATTTGTAAAAATGCTATATAGCCTTTGCCTTCAATTTGAAAAGGATGCTAAAAGAACATAAATAGTCAATTATATTAGAGTGTGTCCAATACTGGATATTTTAGGCCAATACCGATACCAACAGGGCATGAAAAATGCTGATATTGATATATTGGCCAATACAAGTAAACTAGTGTGTATGGATATACAGGATATATAATGTGTCGACACATTTTTTGCAATAATCCCACAAATGTGGTTATCAAACTCTTGTGGCAGAGACATGTAGCCTGTGTAAGAGAGGCAGGACATTTAAAAGTTTAACAAAAACACAGTAAATACTGATGGAAAGTGAATAATTATAAATGACCCCAAGTATGGTTTTCTGCTTTGTGTGCTGCAAAAAAGAAAAAAGGTAAATATAGGCGAATACTGCATGAAATATATGCATATATGCTGATATTGATATACTCTGTCAGCCGATAAAATTGGCCTACTGGTATATCGGTATGGCTCTACAAAATATACTGTATGTATACAAGAAAAGACAAGTTAAACATTAATAAGCATGTTACTTGAATATAGTTTATTTACACAGATGATCATTAAAGGATAAGTGACTCTTATAAATGACTTGAAGAATATATTTTAAAACTTTTAAAGACATAACACATTATACTGTGTTAATTAATTTTGCGATTGAAAAGTTAAAAGAAATGTAGTCCATATTGTACACACACACACACACACACACACACACACACACACACACACACACACACACACACACACACACACACGCACACAATTCAATATACAGTTTAAAAGTCACATACAATGAAGTTAAGCCATATATGGCTGTTACAGGATTTGGTCTGCGTCTCCTTTCTGTAAGGCTATTGTGATGATGATCTATATTTCATCACACAAGCCAGGCTATATATAGATTAGCCAATGATTTCTCTACTTCAGTAAGTGTTTGTCCAGTTGTAACGGCACGTTTGTATCTATGTGCCTCCCTGAACTCAGCTCTGGGTTGTGATTGTGCTGCGCCTGAAAAGGGGCCAGATTGCTCATTACCGTAATGGCACTAAAAGTGTTACTACTTTCATCTGTCTCGCATGATTTCTACAAACTAAACCGGCCCATACCGGCCTGTTTAGATGTTATTCAATTCAAGACGTTTTATGATTTTAAAATCAAACATACATCTCTTTTTTCCCGGTGAACAATTTGGCGAGAGACTCTTTCTGTTATATTAGATGCTCCAACATTATGTGCTTAGCGGTAATTTCTGTGTCCGCCGCCTCGTTCCGGGAAAGGGGAGAGTTTAGTCGATATAATGGAAGTTATGAAGACTGAGCGAACACAAACATTACATACTCTGGCCGAGGTCCGACAGCTGCTCATCTGGTACGAGACAGACGGCAGGTATACACTCAAACATGCCTGTTTATGGATGTTTTGAACACGGATTATTTTCTGATCTTAATCAGGACGTTTGTAAGTGACTCTTCAGCACTGATCACTTCGATTTTCATTTAAAGCTCATTTCACCAGAAATGAGAAGTCAGTGGATGAGTCTAGTCATCAGTTTTACCGTGATTTCCTGACGTCAGTCATTTCGCAGTTTGCTCTGTTTTTTGTTTTTTTGTTTACCCCATTCTCTAATAGGAAGTGATTGAAAAATACTTAAGATTAAAAACTTTTCATCAACTTCTTACAGTCTGGAATAAGAAGAAGAACATGCACTAATGACCGGATCCCCACCCAAACCCTGTCGAATAATGATCAGAGGTATGTTATGTCTCCATTCAACGCCACATCGTCAATATGCAGCAATGTTTCATATTACACAGATTGTGATTTCATTTGACTGAGATTCTCACTTGATTTGTTTCAGAAATTGTCATAGTGCGCCACCCCGTCTCCGTGTGTGTGCCTGTGAACCATCAGGTGACTCTGAGTGTCCGTGCTGAGGGCACAGGTGTCCTCAAATACCAGTGGTTCACTAGTGATGAAGAGGTATGTGGATTTTACCTTTTTTTTTTTTTTTTTAAATGTACAATGTTGCCCAAGCATTTTAAATAATTTTTTAATTTTTAGTTTGTATACCTATAGTTTTATTTGGTGTGTGAATAATGTCCACAGTGTGTGAGGAGTGTGTGTCGCTGTGCTTCTACAGCCCAGGTTTGATCTGGTGCCCAGCTGTTTTGGTCTCACTGAAACTGCTCATTTCAAACAGGATTAATCAGCTACTTAGAATAAGAACCGAAACAAGTCCTCGAGAAAATATCTGACAATCTTGCACTCATCTTGAGCGCCTCGTTTTTTCTCATCAGCGTGAATGTTTCTGTGCTCTAACTTTGAATTATTATTTATTCTGTTTTTAAGCTACTTGGTGGTACTGAGGCAGACCTGACCATCAGAGCCAAAGACACTAAGCTCTATGTGTGCCGAGTGAATGACCACCGTGGTAACTACGAGTTCAGTGAATGGGCGAAAGTGAAGGTGTTAGACATCGATAAGTCAGGTATGCATCAGCCGCTCTCATGTTGACTCATACCACAGCTATTTGTTCATATTTCCAACACTTTATTATCAGTATTACGCATATTGCTGGTTTTCTGATGTTTCTTTTCAAACGTCATCAGGTTTGCCGGTACACTGGCAGGGTGAACCACACATTGCTGTCAATCCTAAACCCCAGACAGTCCGACAAGGTACGAAACTCACCCTCCGCTGCACTGCCTTTGGCATCCCCACTCCTCACTATCAGTGGTACAGAAATGGACAGCCACTGCCGGACAAGACTGGTGACACTCTGCAGGTAAGCAAGGATGACAAACCAGTATTTACTTACCTCAGTGTTGACAGTGATTGTTTACACAGAGCTATATTTACTGTTTCCTTTCACTGACTCTGATTCATGCACCCTTCACCAACCATGCAATTTACTTAGGAAATGAGGTCTATCCAAAGTTTTGATTTATGGTTGTGTACTCTAACATGTGTAAGGAAGACAAACAGTGGTGAGAAGTTAATCATTGTGGTACTTGCAGATTGACCATGCAACAGGCGAACACAGAGGCTCATACCTGTGCTCCATATCTAACGTGCTAGAGGAGAGATGGACCGAGGCAGTCGACGTTGACATAGGTAGGTCATATCTCAGACTATTTGTAGCTACTCTGTAAAAGGCCGTCTTTTCCCGATTTTATTATTGTATTTCACTGTTTGAGTTTACTTCCTTCATTTTCAATGAAATCACTCTGAAGACTGATTCCACTGATTTAGCAGTTGGACTATTTCCATTATGCTCGAGGTACTTTCCCATTTCTACAGACCAAAAAGGAAGTTGTCAGACTCCAGTACTACTTGAGCCGAGCCTTAGACACACAACAGGAAAATGATGTAAAGTGAAACTAATTCTTGCAGTGTTTCGTCTGTGTGTAACTCACATTGTGGTCCTGTATGGTACATTCAAAAAAACAACTGTTGTCAAATTGTTAAACTGTACTGCCCCGTAAGTTCCCTGTGGAAAGTATCATCTTACTGTTGATTGTAGTTAAACTAAAAATGTTGTGCTTGTCGTTTTTCATTCCCTGCAGTGCAACCTGATCAGCTCCCTCCTGCAGCACTCACAGGTAGGCCACAGTTTTATGGAAAGAACCTCAGTGTCAGTGTCAACCCACGCTGCTTCGACTGTGTTACAGACCAAAATTACAATGCTCTGTATTTACATGTTTAAATGACAAATATCCTGTGATCTTTGTTTCAGCCACTGATAAAGTTGCCCTTCTCATTGGCAACCTGAATTACACAAACCACCCTAACCTGATGGCCCCCGTTATGGATGTACATGAGTTGGCCAACCTCCTGCAGCAGCTCGGCTTCAGAGTTGTTTCCCTCCTGGATCTCACCAAGGAGGAGATGGTTGCCGCTATTGAAAAGTTCACCCAGCTCCTGGACAGAGGAGTTTATGGTTAGTACAAATTGCGTATAAATCTTTTTTTTTTTTTTTAAATTAGCTAAATTTCCCCGTTTGAAGGTTTCACCTTCCTTAGAGAAATGCTGACAGTTATTCATTCGATCTAAAATATAACTTCCTTTGTCGTGTTTTGTGGTCCTTATCTGCTGTTGTCCACTTGTCATCGGTCATGAACCCACGGGTGGTTTATAGTATATCGCTTTACACGTATGAGTGGCTGAGTGGGTAGATACACTTTCAACTCTGCATTTGATAATACAGTGAAAAACATTTTTCATGGGTGCAGCTGGTACAGGAGAAACCACAGTGGACTAAAAAACAAAAAAAGTTCCAGTGCACACCAGAATTTGATTGACATGATTTTATTAACTTTAATTTTCTTATTTTAATGTGATTGTTAATTCGTTTTTGAAATCCATTGTATTAAAATCTTTTTTTTTTTCTTTTGAAAAACGAAAGGTGGCATTGTAGTTTACACTTGGTCATATTGTTAACTGGAACTAACAGTTTAACCACTTGATAAACACCAGACAGGTACACACTTTCATTATGGAGCTCTAATATGATGTCGTGCTGTGTCAGAATTAGACAGTCTGTGACAATCCCCTCGCCTACTGTCTCTTGCTAATAACGAAACACTGGCTGAAAACTGAGAAATCACGTTTTGAAACTGTATAGAAATCGTGACCTTTCTCACAGTTGTTCCCAGGATGGAAGAATATGTGCAGACTAATGCAGTGATTACAATTTTTCGTGCAGCTGTAACTAAATGTGTGTTTTTATCACTCCTCACAGGCCTTTGCTACTATGCGGGTCATGGGTATGAGCATGCGGGGAGGAATTACTTGGTAGCTGTTGATGCTCCACAGCCGTATCGACCTGAAAACTGTGTGTGTGTGCAGAGGGTCATGCTCAGCATGCAGAAAAGACGCACTGCGCTGAGTGTGATCTTACTGGACACCTGCAGAAAGTGGTAGGTGTAGTGACTAATTTAATTCACACGCGTTTTCAAATGTATCATAAACTGATGACTCTACACATGCTTTATACAAATGTAAACTATTGCACTGCCAGATGATTTTTGTTATAATAACCAGGATTTGTTTGGATTGCTTCATTCCTCTGAAAAAATGTATTTTAATTTCTAAAAGGTACAACCAGGATTGCATTCCTTCAGGCATCATGCCACTGGGACCCACTGGGAATACTGTTTACGGTTATGCCACGTATGTACTTTATTCATTGTTTTTCAAATATTGAATTACACATGGAGAAACCAATGCCAAACCAGCAAATGGATTTAACAGTTCAAGCGCAATTAGCCTTGGCCTGTGAGCTGAGAATCTTTTCTAAAATTAGTCAACATACTGTAAAAGCGAAAGTTAAATCTTTTGCTAAATGTTCTTGAATAACGTTTTCTTTGTTAACTAATGCAGATGTGAAGATGCGGAGGCATTTGAGGTCCAGGACGGAGGGAAAAGTACTGGAATCTTCACAAAGTACTTGAACGATCACATCCTACAGACTGACAAAGTCACACATGTCTTGGAGAGGGTGTCTGAGGGTGAGCATTTGTTTTTTTGTGTACATGATAACAAATCTATGTGTACTTTGACCATGCTGTGTTTCGTAGTAGCTGAGTGGACACGTGTGCTCCTGAGAGGTTGTGGTCAATTCAACTAAACACATTTATGGCTAATACTAAAATCATTAGTGTTTGAAATTCAAGTCTACCCAAAGAATACAAAAACCTTGTCAGTATTATTTTTATAGACTGAGTGTAAACAGATCTGAAGGGAACAGGGTGTTCTTCGATGTGCTGGGTGGAGCACAGACAAGTTTTATAATCGTTGGCAAATCGTTTTAGTAGTCTTGCTTTCTCAGGAGCTGTAAGTCTAGCTGCGAATGAAGCCGGGGTACGGTGTTATCAAGTTGTTTGTCTGTTTGATGGGTCTCTGGTAAAATAATTTTTAGAGGTACCATTAGCATGTGACCTCATTCTCTGGAAATTCACACTGTTGGCGAGAGAACAGCAAGAAACCTGAGAGCTGCAGATTGCAGGACAGCTGCTCTGCCATTTGGGCACCCCTGCTACTGCTCTCATGGGTCACTCACGAAATCAGCGCTAGGAGGACAGGACGCCCTGCTGAGAGTGTTCTGTGTGTCTCTATGTGTACATGTGTGGACATAGTTACATGACAAATTAGACTGCTGGTTAGGACATGTTCACAACAGGGTTTTTTTTACTTTTATCTCTTTGTATTTTTTATTTTCAAAATACCAGAGCCACAATACGGGCAGTAACTTGAAATTCCCAGGCATTTCGATATCTGCTCATCTTCTCTGGGACGCATTTAGAGATGGGAAAAGAGTCAAGCTGCTGGTTGCTCATCCATTATGTCAACGTAGTGACGACAGCTTGCCCCGAATATCCCTGATGCCAAATCCTCTGAAAAGCCAAGCATGAATCTATATCAAATGAACATGCTTGCACTATTGGCCAGTCATTCCACCCTTTTAATGGTTTCTACGTTTGCATTCACTAAATATTGTACACAGGGGTTTTCCACAACTAATCCAGCCTGATCAATTACTGTGAATATTAACCATCAATTGTTTTTCAAAGTTCCCTAAGTTCCTCAGAGCTAGCCATGTGGATTTAATTAACCTTTCTGTAAATCCACTCATGCTCCTCTTTACTGCTATTGCAAAACTCTGGCAGTCCCACGATCAAATGAGTATGAGTCCACAGGCTCTTGTGGTCAAGGATTTTGCACAGGTTAGCTGTTACTGAAGTGGTGGTTTTGATAAAAATTAGTCAAAGTGGACTGAGTAAAATATGGGAAAACACCCTGGACTTTTGAATGTGAAGCTGCTGCAGAGTTTGATCATAATTACCTGCATTTTCTCCCTCTCTTTACACCAGATCTGAGCAAAGACCCTCTTGTGAGAGGTAAGCAGGTGGTGGAGATCAAACACACCCTGAAGGAAGCCCGATCCCTTGCAGACCCAGTTCAGACTGCCGGCCACACAAGGGAGCTACACCTGCGAGATGCCTGCTGGAAACGGGCAAATGGTGAGTTGAGGAAAAATGTCCCAAACTTATATGTTTCTTATTTAGGAAATCCTCAAACCACGTTGAGGACAGGATGTGTAAAATACATCCACACTCCAAAGTTTATTTGCCAGCACTTAAACCACAATTCTGTTCATTTGATCTGTTGTCACCTTGAGTGAGAGAGAGAGATTGTCCTATTTACTCGTCCTCACACCTCCTACACTCCAGAATGTGACAAACCAAAGCAGACATTGTGCTTTCATGTTTGCAGAAACATTCAAAGAAGCCCCCTCGTGGTCTTAAATTGATCAAAACAGGGAAATGGTTGTTTTTACGTAGTGCATTTTCCTGTCATAACTTCCTCAAATTTGCTTTTCCCCTCACACTTATCTGCAGCTAAAATAACAGTGAGGGTGAAAGTCCCTGATGTGGTAAAAAAAAAGGATCAGACAAATCAGCTGTTCTACCTCTGCCATAAGATGTGCAGTAAAAGTAAAACTTTTTTTCATATCTCTTCTCAGAGCTACCACGGAAGAAGCGGCTAATGTTTCTTTGCGGAGTGGAAGTGGAGGTCAGCTTCTCGGCTTTGTTCTCTAACGTGTTGGTGGCGTTTGCCACTGTGAAGACCACAGGCCCCCGGACCCAGGACTGCACGGTCACTCTGAGTAGCAAACCTGTAAGTATCTAATTTTTTTTTTTTAATAATAGGTCAAACAAATCTCTCACTAGTAGAGATTATTCTTAATTTTTTTGGCCCCCACTGAAGTTCCTTTTGTCTGAGTCACTAAAACCAAAAATAAGTTTAAAAATTGCAAGTTGTATCTACATCATACATTCCATGTTGCTCAGCATGGAAGCGCAGTGAGTTTCCATGAGCCGGCAGGAGTTTCTCAATAATGACCAATCACCCCCACGTTTCACATGTCTGAGGAAGTTCTGCCCATATATGGACTTCCAGCCTGCTGCAACCACAGACAAAGCAGGAACTTGTAATGGTTATCTGCTGCGGTTTGATACATGCACACTGTTGACGACAACAGAGTCTGGGATCACACTGACATCTAGTGGCTGATTTATGAATGCATCAGTTTTTTTGGTGTCTGTGTACCAGAGAATCAGTGTAAAGGCTGACAGTTAATCAGTAAATTTATATGTTTTGATGTAGCTGGTTAAAAATTCAGATGATGCTGACACAGTCTTTTTCTGCTCTGAATCCCTAGCCGATGGAGGACATATTTTCCGGCCCTGGCAGGTCAGATGAAATGGACTCTTTACTATTTAAGAAATCAGATAATCCAGACTGCACTCTACGACTCTGTGGTCTTCAAAAGCTCAAGGTATGCAGTACATTATGTGCATCCCAATCCTGTTACAGAGAGGTTTTACTTAAAAATAAGATATAACTAGTCTTAATAAGAAAGTCTGTATCATTAACGTGAAAATGGGTGTTTTTCATTTGCTTGTCTTAGGAGTCCCTGCTCATAAAGGTGGATCTACACTATACTCACAAGGACAGTAAACTGCGCCAGACAGAGAGCCAACACGTGAACATAGGAGAGCCTCTGGCGGCATCTTGGAAACTGTACAGGAGGAATCATCAAACGACAACAACAACCAAGAAACAAGAAGGTGCCTGTGCTCTAAGCATGGGCAACATTTCAAGCAGCAAGCCACCACTGCATCACACTCAGGCTGGTCCATGTCGCCCTTTCACCAGAAAGGCAGTGTGCGCTGCTAAAGTTGCCTCCACACGGAGCAACGAACCTGAAGAGAATGATGAGAACGAACTGCATTGCCTTGCTCATCGACATTAGGGCTTTCTGGTCCTGTTATTGTAAATACAAGTCTGACACGTTTCATTTTTTTTTTTACTGATGTGATTAGGAATTTCTTAGTTGCTGATCATGCATCTTTGTTGATTGTGGTTGGTGATGATGATGAATGAGTGAGGGAATGACTGGAGTTTGTGTTTGGTTTGTATTATCATTTAATCCTTAATTAAACACTGAAGAAACATTAAGCAATGCTTTTGCAAACCACTGATTTCATCATAAACTGTGTAATACTTTAAAATGATTCCTTTTTCATCAGTGGCAAGCTGGCTAGCCTAACTTATTAAAGACTATTCCTGTAATTTATCAAATAAAGACTACTACTTTCATCACTGTTTTGATCGTCAGTCTTTTTTTAACATACCAATATGTCTCTTATGTCTTTCTGTAAAATTGACAGCTTTACTGGATTGCAGAATGTGTTTGAAAAACCACATATACATAATAAAACACTTATGATGTTGTGACCTTCTTTACAAAACCTGAGAAATGCAAGTTCATTGGAAATGCCAAAGGAAAGTCTTGTTAAGTTTTGTAGGCCACAAAACATTTTTGGAGCATCACAGCATTTTCTGCAATAACAAAAAGTATATTGGGACCTTCTATAAAAAGTAAAAGTATCTGGATGCCTGGAGATCTTTAGACAGGGTGTGCTTACACTTTTATCTTAGCTACTACAGTGAAGATTTGTGCTTTAGTAAGGGTGTAAATAACCTCTTTTCAACTCAATATGGGATCTCCTATTCTGGAAACTCGGTAGAGCTGTATGAAGCCATTTTATGTTTCATTCTTCACCTTTTTTGTTTGTTTTTTTTACATTCCTATGTACTTTAATAGTTGATGTTACAACCCTTTTTCATATGAAGCTCCAGAAAATGTATCTTGGACTACAAAACTTCACATGACTTTACAGGAGGGTCAGAAGACGATGACTTAATTTTCATTTTTGTGTGAACTTATCCTTTAAAGACTAAACTTACTACCCTGCTACAGTGAAGATACCTGGATGTATATGATAAGAAACATTACATCCAGTCAAGATAAATGATGGTATGTAAGCCAA